>NW_024704742.1:82098958-82820208 GCF_018977255.1 Callorhinchus milii | reverse complement strand
TCTCTCACTCTCTCTGTGAGTCTGACACTGTGCACAGCACCAACACACACTACAAACCACACACTCACATACAGGCAGTGCTCTCTCTCACTCTCTCTGTGAGTCTGACACTGTGCACAGCACCAACACACACTGCAAACCACACACTCACATACAGGCAGTGCTCTCTCTCACTCAGTCTGACACTGTACACAGCACCAACACACACATTGCAAACCACACACTCACATACAGGCAGTGCTCTCTCTCTCTCTCTCTCTCTCTCAGTCTGACACTGTACACAGCACCAACACACTGAGGTACAGGATCACAGCAAACCAGAGTGAATTAGATATGTATAGGTAGAACTGCCTCTCAGTCTGAGTCTGTACACAGCACCAAAACAACAACAGCATCTTGCACTTAAATTGTGGCCCTCATGTCAAGCGGAGTCCCAGAGCGCTTAAACACACTGAGTTACAGGATTCAAGCAAACCAGGGAAAGGCAGCGCTCCCTCTCAGTGTGAGTCTGTACACAGCACCAAAACACATCGAGCAACAGCACTCACATCCAGAGACCACGTTCATTAAAGCGTGAATTGGTTATATCAGGAACGGTGATGGGAGTCTATGATACTAGATTTAAGATACAGCTTTGATGCTGTAATGCCAAGATGGCAGAGCAGGTATTTTGGAAGGATTTAATAGAATGTGCCAGAGGGCCTCTCTCATCAGTACCTTTCTTGTGATCTTGTGTATTTGGTGTCTTCTGTGTACAAAGTGTGGCACTGAATGCTAATAGTTGAGCCTTCAGAAGTCACTCACAATCCAAAGATAGTGCCGAGACCATAAGATAAATATGCTGGAATTTCCTAATCGCAAGAAAATAAAAGCAGCATATTTTTATCCAGAGTCAAGTCATTAGTTTTTGTATATGAATGACCTTTAGCGGTACAAATTTAAGAGTTCAGAACAAATGTTGGTGAATAAATATGCCAAATAAGGTGATACACCAGGTAATGTAACCTCAATTTCCATCAAGCCAGAGTATTATGACATATAAACAGCGCTGCAGCTAAAGCCTCAGGGCGCCACACAGCACAAAAGTGCACTGAGCTGCTGAATTTGCATTAAAATGGAAAATAGGAAATTTATTTAATGTAACCATTTGAAAAACACTTCAGTAGTTCTGTGCATTTCGATTCCGACCTTTCTGCTGTTAAAACCACACTATTTACAATACAGCAGGGTTTTAGTAACATGTAGGTCTCTTGAAGTGTCATAAAATTGTGGTCGCAACTGACCCGAATGGCTGAAGCACTTCAACTCACCCCTGTCGAGATAGTGGAGTTTGAGCATCATTCATCTATGCAAAGATTGCCCAACAAGTTGGAAGGCTCTCAGAGAAAACTAAAATGCCCCCCAAAAACTTGTACGTGTGCAAGTAATTTTCATTGTTATCATTTATCGATTTCTTCCCATTCTGAAGACAACGACTCTGAGATATGCCCAGTGTCTTTACAGCCAACACCAAAAAATGCATCTACATTTACTGCTCTCTCTTCAAGGACATTCGGTTGATCCTGAGGAGTTTTCCCAAAATGTTGTGAATAGGGAGAGAGCATTAATATTCCATATTTTAATCGGAACTGAAAATCTCAAGTGACCATTCCTCATGTGTGAGTTAACACAGTGTTGGCAGGCTGTGTGCCCATTGGTGGCACCAGAGCTGCACCCAATACAAATGGACTTGTATTGTACCAACAAAACTAGTGGGGACAGCCCACAGTTGGTTAGAAAAGATGAATTGTTTTTGTGCTCCAGAAATTGCTGCTGGAGGATCACTCCACACGTCACTACCTGTGCAAAGGAAAGAGGGAGGTCTTAAATGATGCAGAACAGTGGTGGCCATCTCAATTTGGCTGTTTGTGCTCTGGTGTTCAGTGACATTTCTGTTTACAGTGACCAAAGTCAAGACTCCAGAAACCCAGACCCCAGACATTGGTCACTTTTGCTGAAGGCAACAGAGTTAGTATATTTAGATCACAAACCTGCTTCTGTCAAACCAGCTTGTGAATAGGCTACATGATATAACTTGTATCCCTCTCAGGCTCACGCTGTACAAATATTCATTCAGCTGCAGAATGTATATCAAACCAGTTAAATCAGTTGTCAACATAGAGCAGATTGTACATGGTGTATGGAAGGAATGGCCTTTATGCACTACAGGGTAGTTCCTTTATTATTCTTTCTTTTGTACAGATATTTACGCAACCATCAAGGAATCCCAATCTCGAAGCCATATCGAAAGGTTTAATTTATATCTAACCAGAGAATAAGGGATATTCTTGATCCCATCACTATTTCCCACAGTACAGAGATATTGATCGAATTTTACGTCTGCATCTAATCAGAAATTAGGATGAAATTAACAATGGTTTTAGTCTTCAAACAATACTCTGAACAATAGGATTTACACCTAAACAGATAATAAGTGCAAAAATGTTATGTCATGCAGCTTGGAGTTGCATTTGTTTTACATTTAACCTGAGAATAGTCCACACGCTATATAAAGCACTCAAATGAGACTGGTTTATAAATAATCTAACCAGAATACCACTGTACAGTTAATATTCAGATTGGGTACTCTGCAAGTAATGTATTCAGTGGGAGAGGAAGTCAAATTTGGTGACATTCCTATCAACAAACAGTTTAATATGCAGAGTTGAAGTGTGCCCAATTCAAGAGGATGGTTAGATATTTGGACCCATCCATGATTGTGCAGTCTGGTCAGGCAGCAAAGTCTCTGTGGTGATACAATGAATCACTGCCAGTAAGTTCAATGTTGTCTACTACTGTGCTGATAATGAGTTTGATGATGGCATTACCTTTTGAGTTATTACAGCAGTAGGTGTTGGAAGGGCAATTAAATCTTGTTGGATTTGGAATCAGCTGATTTTAACTAGCTGAATCTTAACAAAACTTAAATCAAACAGGGAAATAAAGCATATCCTCAGCCTTAAATCCTTACGCAAATAAAAAAAATCTCCCGTTAAGCTGCTCCAAAAGATCATTTCCTTCAAGTTCAAGGCATCACTGTCAAATCTTACTTTGACAGGCTTGAGGATTCTATAATTATGTTTCAGTTTTACTTGAATTCAAGCTGAACATCACATGCCACTAACTGGCTCCCGGCTCCTGGATCCACATCCAAGCAAATGTGCTGATTCTCACTGTCATGGATGTTTCAGAACTAACTAGGTTTTTCTCCTGACCTTCACTCTAACTTTCAACTGCTGCATATAATTTTTCTTGTGGGATTATTGTCATCCTGACCGCAAATCGCCCAGGTAAAATTGGTCCTTCACTTTATGGCTGGTTGTGGGACATTACTATGCACAGATTAGCTGCTGTGTTTGCCTGAGGTCAATAGACTGAAGTGAATAGATTTTTCTTAAGTAAAGATATCAAGGGATATGGAACAAGGATGGGTAAATGGAGATGAGGTACAGATCGGCCATGATCTAATAGAATAGCAGAACAGGCTTGATGGTCTGAATGGCCTACTCCTGTTTCTTTGTTCCTGTGCCTACAAAAACAGTTACTGCACTTTACAGTAAATCATGTGAAGTGCTTTGAAATGTTTTGACAATGTGATAATATCAAATGCAAGGATTATTGATTGGAAGGATTCACCAATCTCATCCTGGTATTAATATAAATATAAATAAAATGCCCTTTTCTTTTCTCTAAAAAATTATTTGCACCCCTCCCAAAGACACTGATTTATATGCTTAGCCTTCATGTGTCTCAACAACCCTTCATCACCTTGGTATTATTATTGTGTGAGTTCAGACATTGCTGGCAGGGTAATCAACCATAGAGGGCATCAGAGACAAGACCAATCCAGTCCTAATCAATGTCTGCACACATTTCTAGCCTTATGTTTGGCATGCTCACCTCGCAAACAAGAGGACCCAGGTTCAATTCATGGCGGGGCGAAACCTTAGGCAAGTTTCCTTACTCAACTCGCCTCTGTTTACTTAACAGTGAGTAGAAACCTGGTTGTTCGTTGATTGCGGATGACTTTCCAGGGGTAATAATCCCTCAAAAAAGAATTGGTCATTCAATCCATGACTGTTTGTGGGACATTGTTATGCACAAATGGCTGCTGTGTTTCGCCCACAAAATACATAGTCAATCAACTTTACAATATATTGTATGAAGCACTTTGAGATGTCTCAATAACATGATAAGGTGCTATATCAAATGCTAGGATCATGATTATTATTATCATTACTATTATTATTATTTCTACCAAGGATCAGGGATAGAGATGAGGAATAGCAAAGCTGAACAATCCTTCTGCTTCCCTGGCTCTAAGGCCATCTGAAGTAACCAAACTGGCTGAAATTAGACAACTCAGCATTGATCAAAGATCACATTTTGGGCCTTCCTGGCCTCATGGTTCATGGGATGACTTTCCGGGGGTTATTGCAACAGACCTTGAGAATTTTAACTTTGAAATAGAACGCATTGGTTATTTCAGTCAACTTCTTCCCTTCAAGATGCATCATCATCATCTTCTAATAGTAGCATCTCCTCTGTAGCCGGCTGTACAGCATCCTCTGCAACTAGGTCTTCCTCATCAATTCCTAGACCAAGTTTGATCATGCTGTAGATTAGATTAGCATGAATTTGTGGATATTCCAACGAAAAGCCTGAAGCTAGAAGTGCCGTTTCAAAGAGAAGAATGACAAGATCCTTCACTGCCCTGTCCTTGAGTGGTTTAGGTCCTACCTCTCCCACCATCTTCATTTTGTTTCCACAAACGGCTTTTCCTCCGGCCCCCGCACTGTCTCGTGTGGTGTCCCTCAGGGCTCTGTCCTCGGTCCCCTCCTCTTCACCCTCTATACGCTCCCCCTTGGTGACATCATCCACAGACATGGGGTTAACTTCCACATGTATGCGGATGACACCCAACTCTACCTTTCCTCCTCTACCTTCAACTCCACGACCACCGATGTCCTGACAGCTGCCTGTCCGACATCGAGTCCTGGACGAGAGACAACTTTCTTCAGCTCAACGTGCGAAAAACTGAGGCCCTCCTGATTGGCTCACGTCAGCGCCTCCACACCTCAGGCGCTGACAGCATCAGCATCCAAGGCTGCACTCTCCACCTCTCAAAGCCGGTCAGGAACCTCGGGGTTCTGTTCGACCCTGAGCTGTCCTTTCTTCCTCATATCCGCCCCACAACTGGCACCGCCTTCCATCACCTCCGGAACATCGCCAGACTACGGCACTACCTCACCCCTCACGCTGCTGAAACTCTGGTCCACGCCTTTATCACCTCAAGGCTGGACTATGGGAACTCTCTCCTCGCCGGCCTTCCCGGCACCTCCCTCCACAAGCAGCAGGTCATTCAGAACTCTGCAGCTCGTGTACTGTCCCGCACCAGGCTTCGGGACCACATCACTCCTACCCTCGCTCGCCTCCACTGGCTCCCCATCCCCCAGAGGATTGAATTCAAGATCCTCATCCTCACCTACAAGGCCATTCACGGCCTTGCTCCCTCCTACCTCTCCGACCTACTATCCCCCTACTTACCTGCCCGTACCCTCCGTTCTTCTGGCTCCGGTCTGCTCCACATCCCCCGCCCTAACCGCCCTACCATCGGTGGCCGGGCCTTCAGCCTCTCAGTCCCGAGGCTCTGGAACTCCATCCCCCAGTGCCTTCGCCGCCTCCTCCCTTTCCTCCTTCAAGGCCGGTCTCAAGACCTTTCTCTTTGACCGTGCCTTCAGCTCCCCTCTCGACTCTCTACCCCCTCCTCGCTCCCTCCCTTTCCTCCCCTCACCCTGACCATTTCCCCCCTGCTCGGGTCCTGACCCAACTGTCCAGCGCCTTGGGGCGTCCTCCCAACGTGAAAGGCGCTCTATAAATGAAATCTTGTTGTCATTGTTGTTGTCATCTTCTGCCTTCTACTTCAGTGTTGCAATGATTGGATGATCAGGATTGATCTCTATATGTTTTTCTTGGCTGTATATTGTAGAGTTATCACAAAGTGCCTGAGACTTCATGATTCTTTCCATGTTGGCAGTCCATCTGCTTGGGAATTATTCAACACAAAATGCCACAATCTCATTATTTGCCCTTAAAAAGTTAGCATGATGCTTCAACAGCCAAAACATGGGCTGATCCTGCCTGAACTGGCCTGAACTGCAGGATTCAGGGCAGTTTAAAAATTGGCAATGATGATGGTGTTTCAGTTATAAGACACAGTCGTGGTGCAAAAGAAAATAGATTTTAGATGATTTTAATCAAACTGATTCTTTGAACTGAGATTGATTTTTCTAAGCTTAACATTTCTCTTGGCCTTAACGCCGTTGTCTTAAAAATTAACAGCGCTTTTTAAGAACTATGGAAATTCAGCTTCCGAATTAACATTGAATTGAAGAGTTATACAAAATTCAGCACAATCTTCACTTGTAAGGCAATGGGCTCAAGACTAAGACCGTAAGAAGTTTTGGGCCTTCGATCCTTTACTTGAAGAAATAAAATTGCAGGTGCAACTAAACTACTCCAAATCCAGCACCAAGTTTTACAACTGCATTTACTGCTTTATCCCCAAGGACATTTACTTGTTCCCGAGGAGCTTATCTTAGTGAAATGCAGCAAATAGATAGAAGACACATTCCACAATTAATACCTAACAGACATACTAAGAAAGTAGTGTATATAGGAAAGAATGGACAGACTCCGACCCAGATATTCCTACAACATCCCTTCTAACTTCTCAGTGTGGATAAAGGACTATATTAAAAATTTTAGAATATCTTTCTCTTTCAAATTGTGGAGTCCGGTAGTATATTTGTGAATTTCCTTTTCGTCTATAATGCTAAAAAACTGGGCTTCAGATATGTATAAAAAATAATATTCTGATGTTGGTAGAGTAGACAAAATCAGCAGTGGGTAAATAGTTGAAACAAATGCTGCCATTTTATAATAACATATTATTACAACACAGTAAACTAACTGCTGAGGTTGACAGTGCTCAGTGAGGTCAGAGCACCATAAAAGTGCTCTAACCTTGAGTTGAACGGGAGAATGAGAGAGTGTAAATAAGGGTTATAAGTATGCAGTAGTAGCACAGTTGTCACTGGCTAGCTAGGAATTGTGCCACGTATATCTATGGCCTCAGTTTATACAGGCCACTGGCATACCTATAATAAGAAAGCTATTTTGCGTTATCTGGAAACGCAGACGGTAGAGACAGAAAGGAATGTGAAATTAATTGTTGTTTCATGCTGTTGAGGAGATATATTTATTTCATCATACCAACAATCACTCAATCACTGAAATGTAACATCTCCAATAAAAGAGTGCTAATCTGGTGGTGAGTTTTTCATCTGTAGAGATTTACTTTAGCAAGGAAATGGACGAGGTTGTATGGAGCCTACCTGCAACAATTGAGGTGGGATTATGCTTATCTATGTTGACATGTTACATGCCTGGGCAATTTGTTGTGTAGACAGATCTAATGAAATCCACTAGTATGGAAATTGAATGTATCCTAATCTAATAAACACAGGATCTTGATACAAGATATCTTTGCTAAAAGGCCTACATTTGCTCTGAACAATTTGAAAGCGAGGATTCCATTATCCACCTGGAGCATAAGTGAGAAAGTTGGTACACAATTACGGTCCTTTTCAACGTGATACATGCTCAAATTATGCAGGTGAAAGGAGGCTAATTCAAATGATGCAACAATAGTTGAAAAAATGCTGCCAAATAATGAGAACCAACGAAATCATTTTGTAAATATATAGAAAAATTATTACAACGGGAGGCTACTAATGTAGGAGCACTTTATATAAATTATTGTGTAAATGTAATAATGCGCACACACTAATGCATACAAGTGACACAGTAATGTACTATTAGGCAAAATCCATGTAGCTTCAGTATTCACTTCCAAAGCCCTCCATGGCCACGCTCGCCCCCTACCGCGGCGACCTCCTAGCCTCCTACCATCCTGCCTGCTCCCACCGCTCAGCGGGTTCTGGCCTGTTTCACATCCCCCGCCTCGCCCGCCCCACCATTGGCAGGTGGGCCTTCTGCCACTCTGCTCTCACCCTCTGGAGCTCCATCTCGCAGTCCCGCCACCTCGCCAACTTCAAGACTCGTCTCAAGACCTTCCGCTTCGACCGTTCTTTTAATCACCCTCCTTCTCCCCCCTGCCCTCCATTCTCCCCATTCCTGACCCCCAGTTTGGGTCCAAAACACTGACTGTCCAGAGCCTTGGGACGTTCTCCCGACATGAAAGATGCTATACAAATGTAATTTTGTTGTTGTTGTTGTATTCCTAAAAAGCCAAATAACCCGGAATAATAATTGATAGCAGACCAACTCTCAGGACTCATGTTCGTTGCTTGAAGATAAATTGACACAGAATCCTTGTCCACATTATAAGAGAAGATAATACCTGACTGCTGAACAAGATTTATATTTTTGCAATACTTATTGAGCTAAATTGGATATGTTGCACTTTAAGATGGAACTGAAGCCAATAAACAATGATCTCTAAACAAATGGAAGATTATGCAACAGAGTGCTGGTTTATTTTCAGTGGAGTTTGATCTGTCAGACTCATCGCTACTATAGAATAGACACCACATGCTATTTTTTAAGGATGGGCCAAATTGTGCTGTCATAGCAAAGTGTACTGTGCCATTGTACCAGCTTGCATTACTCTGTGAACTTTAAAGTTAGACTGACAGGCTGAATGAGCAGCAGAGTAAAACGTGTCACCAGCCTTACGCTATGATTGACCAGAGAAAAATTGTTCTGCTCTCTGCAATGCACGACTGGAATAAATTATCTTCCATAATAATAAAATAAATGCAGAAATTTTCTTCAAATGTTCCAATCTATGCATCTCCAGAGGGCAGGAATATTTACACACATTAACTGTATAATTGGTTCTGAAAATTGATCTAAAGTTATTTCCAGATTTTAAAAACAAAATAACATAGGCTGTAAGTTGAAGATTTTATTTCTCCTGCAGCGTAACCCCCCTCATTGTCTGAGTCTGCTATCTCATTTTCCCATTCTCATAACCCATGTGTATCATTAGTAGTCTTGGTCCCATTTAAATAAATTAATAAACCAAACAAATACTAATTTCTTAACCATTTTAATAAAATATCAGAAATTAATTATTCAGTCTTAAATGATGTATTATAAAAAGAGGAAAAGTTTCACTTTTGTCTGAATTAAAAGATATACACAACCTCGGCACTGTGAGGACCTTTAGAATTTTGACTCTTGCTCTGGTATCATTGCTGTATGACATGGTTCAAGGTCCGTGATGTAGAGAATACACACTGGAGGGCTTGGATGCACAGCCATTGAGTAATGGTCAGGGTTGAAGGCTAACCAATGCACATTCACAAGTGAGACACTTCACCCAATGTCGGGTTTTACTTCAAATCACTCCTCTATTTGATTTAAGCAGTGGAAACATTTTGTACACTAAGAATGATGTCCTAATGGAGTTGAAAATGATGAAGTAGCTGGACAGACCTCTTCCAACATATCCCTTAGGTTCATTCATTAAGAATCTAAAGAACTGTAATAATAATCCTTGCATTTGTTGTAGCACATTATCATGTTGTTGTGATGTCTGAAAGCACAGGATATACAAGCAGGGCATACACAGAAGTGTAGTATCTGTGTACTTTAAGTGAATGTGACAGCCAATTTGAACACAGCAATTTCCTGCAACATCAACAACAACAGCAACAACAACAATGTCTTGCAAACAACCATGAAGCAAATTTCCAATTTTGTTTGAGGTATTGTTGGCCAGGACACCAGGTGTACCCTTCTCTTTTCGAATAGTGCCACCTCTCATAATGTAATGCTTCCTCAGTACTTTATTGAAGTGTCAGCCCAGTCTATGAGTTCAAAGTCCTAACTTGGTAAATGTATTTTGTAGGTAAATGGGGCACCAAATTTGTGCACAGCCATTTCCCACAAACAGCCATGACCAGAATGATCAATTTTATCTCGAGGACACTGAGACAAACTCCCTTCTCTCCCTGAATAGTGCTATGCGATCTTTAATATCCACCTGAACGGGAAGATGAGACCTCTGTTTAACATCATCTGAAGGATGGCACTTCCGACAATGAAACATTTCTCCCAGACCTGCATTGGAGTGTCAGCCAAGACTGTGAGCTCAATGTCCTGGATGCAGGCTTGAACCCACAATCTTCTGACTCAGATGAGAGTGCTACCAACTGAGCCAGGCTGAGATTTACACTAATGCTTTGATTTCCAATTTACTTCAAAGGATAATACTGTATTCCTTCTTGAGGCCTGTGTGATATGTGTTTAAAGATTATCAACAATCTTGGTGAGCGAAGGTCTTGCATCAGCAATCACATTTATCCTAACATTATCCATGACCTCGTCCAGCAATGACAGAAGCATTCAGGTATTTGAGCTACATTTGACAAGAGGTAAGAATAACACTGCTACAGAAACCAACAGAGCATTTAATGGATTGTCTTATCTAAAACACACATTGAAGCACTGCTCAAAAGGTTTTCAATAAAAGATTTGCACTTCAATAGACACAAAAGAAAATGTTTGAGGAGATCTGACCTTTTGGAACTGGATCTAAGTAATTAGGACTTAAGAAGAAGTATAGCAGATTCCCCAAAGTCTTGGTTGGTAAATCTACTTCCCAGATTGGAATTGAGCCAGAGATCAAGAATAGCCAATATTCTATTTGTGCCAAGGTAGAGGATCTGAATCAGGTTAATATTAGGGATGATACAATTGGCTTTATTGGTCTTTAGCTAGAAAAGGGGATAGTTTGGCATAATTTCTGCTTGTAATCAATATCCATTGACCTCTGCTGGAAGCTGTCCTTATTGGGTGAGCATAGCATAAAGCTTTCTGTGATGCTTTGTACAGTCAAATAGTTTGTCACATTGAAAATCTGGGTTCAAGCATTAATCAGGTGTTTGGATGGAGTTGCTAACCTGTACCCCGACATGAGTCTGAACGTTCAGGAGAGGAGGTAAGAGCAATGCGGTATAGGATTAGGGAAGGGAATAAAGAGGAAACACATCACCAAGGCTAAAGCTTTTTTTTTGATCCAATATTAAATATAATGAAATTAGTAGATAGATCAAAACAAAGAAGTGTGCTTCTTGGCTATTAGAGTGAGTGTTGATACTTGTTGAAATGCTGAGTTCTTTCAGAAGGTTCGACAATAGAAAGCTGCTCCACAGGCTCGATGTTAACCAACTCTAGCCTCAACACGTTATAGAAGGAATTTGAAAAGTGTCACATCTAGAAAGGTCACTGAGTGCGACCCAGCACATTTTCTGCTGAGATGGAGGGGGAGAGGCGAGTCAGAGAGATAATTAAAGAAATCCTAAAGGGGCTCTGCCTTCGTGGGAGGAAAAAAAGTGTTTGGCAAATTTTTTTTGCTTGGGAATGGGAGAAGTGGCTGGCAGGAATTTTTGTTACAATGTCAGCAATGGGCCCAGTGTGTGTTTTTTGTGCCTGTAAAAAGATTTTCGTGGGGATCATGTCCCTTTAACAAATAGAAATACCACCCGGGGGCAGATTTACTCTATTTATGCAAATTGCAGTATTTGGCAATTTGTTGAATTCCATCTTATCTCTGAAGCTAGTTTTATTCTAGTTCTTAAAAGACACTTACAGAAAACCAGCTTCAAAGTTAAGATTGAATTTGCCAAAAAATCTGGACACTCAGAAATGTTATGTGTCATAAAGTAAATCTTGACAAGGTGGAATTTCTTCCCGGATACATACGGTTAGTAACATTTCTCTGTTCCCCATCCCTTGTACCTACCTAACCTGATGACATTGATTTTCAAGCCATACGTCCATTGGGAAATGTAGTGAACTTTATTTGCTGCTGTTTGTGTGACCTGTATGAGTTATTGTCTTTGCAGAAACTGGAGGGTGGGGAGGGGTGGATGGAGGTAGAATTCACAGTTTTTATCTCAATAATTTAGAGAGATTTGGGGTTGTTTACTTGAGTTTTATTCACTCATCTTTTACTGAGTCCCCACATCGCCACGTTGCACATCTTCCTTGGTTGAGACAGCGGGTTGGAGACCTGCTGCTGCCATTCCCTCCAGCAATGGTGCTCTGCAACATTCTCACAACCCTCTGTGTGAAGGAGTTCCTCCTAAACTCTATTTAGATCTGTGAGCATATACACATGAAGGAGATGGGAATTGAAGGGTATGGAATGGAATAAGGAGTGGGTGGAGACTCATGTGGCGCATAACCAACCGGCAAGGATTAGTTGGGCTGAATGGCCTGTTTCCGTACTGTACAATCTTATATTTATACCCCCGTGTTATGGACTTGCCAGCAAGTGGTAACAGTCTATTTATGCTCACATTCACATCCCACTCAGTAGACATTATACAGCCGTGCGTTTACATTGCATTGTCTTCTATATTCTAATTCAGGGTGGTCCAACCTTTTGGCTGCTGAGAGCCAGATTTGATATAGCGCCTCATCATATCGTCGAGTGGTCTCAAAGCGCTTCACAGAATATAAAGTGAATTGACTGTATATTTTGTGGACAAAACATGGCAGCTAATTGCACACAGTAGTGTCCCAAAAAAAAGTCATAAATTTAGTGAGCAAATTATTATTATTTTTTGAAGGAATTATTACCCTGGAAAAGCGATCCGCCGATCAACTAACAACTAGGATTCTACTTACTGCTAAGTAACAGAGGTGTGTGGAGTAAGGATCTTGCCCAATGTTTCGCCCTGCTGGGAATCAAACCCAGGTCTCTCACTTGCGAGGTGAATGCTCTAACCACTGAGCTACAGGACTCCATAAATTGCCCTTTGGCGCAGATGCTGAAGGGGAGAGGGGGACTTGCAGAACTGTACAACAGCGAAGAGGCAGTGCCTTCAGCTGGGGCAAAGGGCAGCAAACTGGAGACAACAAAAAGGTGAACCAATGTGGAGACATCGCTGGATATGTGTCACTAAGATCTGGAATTCCACTGGGTTTTCACTGACTGTGTAATTCTGAAGGAGAGATTCCAATTATCGCTGTTTCAATGCTGTGGATCAATTTGCAATATATACTGCCCCCTGTAGTTTGTTTGCGATAATAGAAGTCACATCCTGCAGCTCTCAACCTTGCATTACGGATGCACAGATTCCCAAGCAATTCTCTCTCTCTCTCTCTCCATCCCCTACTTCCTCACCCCCCCACTTCCCCTCGAAACACGCACACACCACATACATATTTAGATGCCTTTCACGTCCTACTGCTTTCAGGGCATCATTTATCAGGAGGCTCCTCCATTTAGCTACATTTATTTGTACGAACTCTGACAGCTGGTGATGTGTTTAAAACTACGTGAAGGAAAGGATGGAAGCTTTCTATTTTTAACACCTTAGCACTGAAACCTCCATCAGCTGAAATGTATCTAACCGATGTTTCAAGAAAAAAAATCCAACCCGCACAAAATCTATTTCTGATGCATTTAAGCCAGTGGCAGTCTGGCCCAGTTGGTAGCAATCTCGTTCGCCTCTGCATTAGTAGGTTGTGGGTTCAAGCCCTATGTCAGGACTTTGAGCTCATAGTCTAGGTTGACACATTGACACAATGCAGTTTTAGGAGAGCGTTCTGTTTTGCGGGGATTAGATGTTAAACTGAGGTCCAGTCTGTCTTTTCAGGTGGATGTTAATGATTCCACGGAACTATTCTAAAAGAGAAGGGAGTTTCTTCCAGTGTCCTGGTCAATCATTCCCCAAATAAAATTGGTTATTCACTCCATCACCTACAAATACAATCACTGCACTTTAAAACTTTGGTGAAGTGCTTTGCGATGTTAAGGAACTATATCAAATGCAATTATTATTCAAAATATTATTTAAACGTCTTCAACTCTAAGAACTATTTACCTGTTAGTTTTTGCTCACAAAATACGCAGTCAATCTATTTTAAAATATATCCTCTGAAACGCTTTGAGATGTCTCAACGACGTGATAAGGCACTCTATCAAATGTAAGGATTATTATAGTTTGCAGAACATAAAACCTGACCACTTTATTGTACTTCTGTAAGATCATCATTTAATAAAACTACTGTACAACATGTAATATTATAAAGTCCTATAAAGGTCCTTTCTATATCTGCTGAAGTCAGATGTCCATTAAATACTTGATGAGGAAACCGAGGCTTGAGATGACAGCTGCTGGGAGGCATTACCAAGAGTCCATGTTCATGAACACACATTCATATATCAGGGCTTGGATTCCACCTTGATTAATAGGCAGAAAGGTAAGCAGCTGCTCAATGGGAAGCCATATGATGGTGCAATGCTCTCATATATTTCATGCTGAATTGTGCTGCTCAACAAGAAGCTCCTGCAAAGCTCCTGATACCTGTTAACTTCCTAGTGAGGGCTCAATCTATGATCTTTGGATGACCAACTTGTGACTATCCTCCTGCGGGGTGGGGTGGGGGAAGATGGGTATCCTTGGAACTGAGCTAGCTCTATGGTGATGTGCTTGAGCTGAATTCAACTGAATTCTTCACGGCCATATGAGACAGTGAGCAACAATAGAGAATTCAACCACAGGTTTCAGCAAAAATCTCATCTGTATTCCATATTCTCCAGTGGAGGATCAACAAATACCAATCGTGGAGTGGGGGTGGGGGGAATCCTCATTGACTTTCCCTTTCCTAGATTGCTGAGACCAATTATAGTACCACAACTATTGTTCTGACTGAAAGCCACCAACTCAGCAAAGGGATTTGAATCTATAGCTTTCTGGTCTGCATGGCTTAGTTTCAACATCAGGAAATGCCTCTAGGGATACGGTAATTGAAGGGAGATTGCTCTGGGATGCTATCGAAGCGCTTTGGGACTCTATCCCGCTATATAAATGCAAGTTGTTGTTATTGCTAAACCGTTTTAAACCTTGGACATATCCAGTGGCAGGATTGTCAGGTATACTGGTGGCACCAATTCATGAAGGGGAGCCTTTTAAGGGATGCTGATTTCTGCATATATTTTATGCTTTTTGACGGATTGGGAACCATTCATGGGGGCACTTGGGAAATTTCCCAATTTCCCATATAGCCCGTCCACACCAGGACATACCTCAACCAGGGAAGGAAAGGGTTAACATCCAGTCACCATAGAGGATTTAAAATGAAATGGTGAATTACGCAATGAGAGAATCTATGATAATTTTTGATATCACACTTAGGTACAACATCTACGAATACACCTATGCTCGTCTCAGAAATAAAACGTGATTGAAACATTATTACGCTATCTTTTTTCTAGTCAGCTAAAATCAAAAGTCTTGCGGTCTGTGTTATTAACTGTGGTAAATTGCAGAATAACACTGCAGTAGCCTCATCAACCCTGCTCTCATCTCCAATCTCTGAGCTTGTCTGGCACCTTGGCGCTTTGTAAATAAACACTTGTCATGCTGAGTAGCAGCACAAATAAACAATGAAAGTCCAAGACACTCCATGCAATTATATTGCTTTCCGAGACCTCTCTTATCACTGGTATTTCACTTCCCCTGAATTTACATCCAACTTGAGTTAAGACTCAGAATTAGTGCCAGTTGAATTCCTGTGAGTCAACTGCACTGTTAAGAGTGACTGGTCCAGTTTCAAAATATCTCCAGGTTTCTGTCAGATGGCTGCGTGCCAAGTGCCTAACTAAGTAACCTTCATGATCGTGAAACAAGCTGATCATTTCTTCCTCCAGATTTTGATGTTGCAAAAGATTCTGGAGCTGTGAGGTTAGGTGCTGAAACTAATATTCACCCCAGGTGTGAGTGGGAATTCATAGCTTAGGATCGCCAAGAGTAATAATAATAATAGTAATAATCCTTGCGTTTGATATAACGCCTTATCATGCCATTGAGATGTCTCAAAGCGCTTCACAGAATATACTGTAAAGTAGATTGACTGGGTATTTTGTGGGCAAAACGTGACAGCCAATTTGCGCACAACAGTGTCCCACAAACAGTTGTGGATTGAGTGATCAATGTTATTTTAAGGGGTGATTACCCCCAGAAAGTGATCCACCCATCAACTAACAACCGGGTTCCTACTTACTGGTAGGTAAACAGAAGCATGTGAAGTAAGGAAACTTGACTCAGGTTTTGCCTTGCCCAGGAATCGAACCCGGGCCCTCTCACTGGCGAGGCGAATACTCTAACCACTATGGGACTCCACGGGACTACTACGGGTGTATGGGAATAAACCTATAGCAACTCATGTTTACACAGCACCCTTCACATTGGATAATGTTTCGGAGGGCTTCACAAAGGATGGGGTCGGACCCTGAGTGAGGGAGAAGGAAGGAGGGGGGAGGGGGAGGTAATAATTTTTCTCTGGTCAGCTGGGTATCTGACACATGCGGAAACCCATCACCATGCTTAAGAGTATCCAAACTAACTGAGATTTCCATGTGTCACACCTACACGATAAAACTAGTGTTTGAAAGTAATGCAAGATTTAAAAATTGTGATATTATGGGCTAGATATTCCAACCAGGTCCAGATTTTCTCTATCTGTATAATATTTCTGAGAGCGCAGAACCCCATAAAATTCTTAAATAAAGTATAATTTTGCTTGATGCCAATTTTCATGAAGTACTTTTAAGAATCACAGAGAAATGGGTTCACAATTAAGCCTGAATTCAACAATTTTCCCAAAATCATACTCTGACGTGCTACATAAATAGATTAAATCTTGATCCTTAAGAAATTTTTCCCAATGGTATCTAATGACGTCATTATAAAAATAATCCTGTGTTTCATATAGTGTCTGTAACATTGAAAAACTCAACGAAATGTTGCCAAGCATCAATCCACTTCACCTATAAATCCCTTCACAACCCATCACCTCCATGTCTCTCTGTCTGATCTTCTCCTACCCCACACTTCCCCTTACGCCTTTGTTTGACTAACTCTGGACTGCTGCATATTCTCGACCCACTCTGTGCCATCATCTGTGACCAAGCCTTTAGCTACTATGTCCCAAACCTTTAGAATGCCCTCTCTCTACCCCTCTCGCTGCCTCACCCTCTGTAAATCTGTCTTTAGGTTCTGCCTCAAAACTTACCTCATTACACACTGTTGTTATTATATGTTACTAGGCACATCTGACAAGCAATTTGCACACAGCAAAGTTCCACAAACAGCCTTGAAGAGAACAACCAGTTTATCTGGAGGATTGTTGGAAGAATATTTTTGAATAATTTCTATTTTCATGTCATGTTGTGTTTTATTTATCAATTTATTGCAGTGAAAATTGAAGGTAACAAGTAAAGAAAGTAGATCTTACATTTTTCGAGCACCTTATTGTGCCCACATGTCTCGGATCATTTTACTGTCAAGTGTTTGTAAGCAAACCTGACAGTCGTTTGCACATGGCAGTGTCCCACAAACAGCAATGAGGTGAATGATGATTTTATCTGGAGGAATGTTGGCAATTATGAGCTCAAAGTTCTGATGTGGAGCTTGAACTCACAACCTTCTGCCTAATGGAAATCCTACCGACTGAGCCTGGCTGACACCGGTAAACTCCGAAGGCAAAAAGTAGCAGATTTTCACTAATTCGTCAGAGTTACTTTAAACTTCTAAGTTGGTGAGTCAGCATCACTTTAAATGTTATATAAATCTAAATGCTAACGTTGGGGTATTACAAATGAGTGTCAGCAACATTGATGCACTAATCCTACTGGGAGCAGCAATTCTTCCCACTCAGTTCCTGTTAACCCTATAAGCCAAAGGCCTAACAAGTAGAATGGTTTCTAGTTGGACAAGCAACTATGGAAAGCTATGTGGTTTTAGCTGGTTAACCAGTCCCAACACCGAACCTTAGCTCTTGCCAACCTTCATCTCAGCAGGTGTGCATTCCATTCCAGATACAGTGAAATTTCCATGTGTGGATGGTATATATATGTGGAACTCTCAGTCTGGTTTAGGTAGCCTTAAGCACCGTGATGGGTTTGCACCCAGCTGACCAAAATCTCTCTACTAACCTTCCTCCCACACCCTTTAGTGCTGCATTCAATAGTCATTCTACACAGGCTGAACTGGCAATCTGAAGTAGGGAGAATGTATATTTTTATTGGCAAGGGTGTGACACTAAAATCTGTTAGGACCCGTGTAATGTGAAGAGTACCAGTGAGTCACGGAGGTGGTGTTAAAACTAGATACGTGATAAAGAATTAAATATTTCAGAATTGGTTGTGAGTGTCTGAAGGTCTATCACATCAGAATGTTGTGAAGGATGTGCATCCAAATAAATGACACAAAGAAGTGTAGAAGTTTTTTAGGGTAATAGTCTGGCTCAGCTGGTAGCACTCTTGCCTCTGTTGCTTGTGCAGCTGGACTATGTTGTAGGTTCAAGCGCCATGACGGAACTTTAAGCTTATATTTGGGGCTGACACAACAGTGCTGAGCAATGCATTGTCGGAGGTGCCTTTCTTCAGATGAGTCCAAGGTCCTATCTGCATGTGCGATATCAAATGTAAAGATTATTATTATTATTACTCGTTTCCTACTTCCCCCCCTCCTCATCTCCTCATTCACCATTTCTTCCATTCTTCCTTCAAAGACTCCCAACTTTGTTTCAATGCTGTGCCTTTCTGAGAGCCGACCATTTTCTCACTTTTCTTGTCTGAACTTCTGTGATTACTTTTAAGCGTTGTCTTTAGCTTCGCTCACCTGACAGAACATGCCAGCGCTTGTACAGAAGCTTATTTTCCAGTAGTGCAGTGCAACCCATTTGAGAGATAGGACATGCCGGCTTCAAGCAAAACATAGTAAAGCCATAGCTGTAACTGCCTTTAGGGTACCTTACAGATCTGATGAATATCAAACTGCACTGACAGCCAGCACGCTATTTATACAATGAAAGTACGGGGAGACATCAGCTGTGTTATCGTCTAAAGGTTTACTTTTGTGCATATATTAGGCTTTAGTGTAGATGCTTGTTTCTATGGAGATGGAGATGAAATAGTGCCTGACTGAATTCTGTGATGGATATCTAATGTGCATCAACATTACGGATGCAGCTATGATTTTCTGTAGCTTCACACGATTTGCTCACACATTGGTTGTCGATCCATTTCGCGAAGTGGGTGGGGGTGGGTGGTGGCAGGGAGGTTTGGGGGGAGGGTGTGGCGACAACTGGGGGAAGAGAGATTATGTTTGTATTTCTGGTTGATATTCTTTCCGCATGCAAATTTATTTATTCATGTTCAGCCAGGTGTCTGGTACAAATGGAGCCACATCACTATACTTAAAAGTATCCAAACCAGACTGAGAGTTCCTCATCTGGAAATGTCCCTGTGTCCAGAATGGAGTGCGTACCGTCTTTGTTGAGGGATACACCCTGTTTACCTAATTCCACAGAGTAGTAGGCATTAGTTGGCAAGAGCCAAGGCTTGAAGTATGCACTTGCATACACAACAGTCACTTCACGTTAAAATCAATTTAGTGAATAAAGAATTTCGAGATGTTTCAATATGCTATTGGCAATGGGGTATCATTTGAGGTATTTACAACTGGGATTTGTTCCATTAGTTAATTACAAATGTTGAATATGGGATTGTGAAATTCACAGCTGCCAATCAATCCCAAATTGGCAAAATCGGGAAAAAGGGCCAGTTTTGCCTGTGTTTTGTTTTGGGTTTCTCAGACTTTGCTTGTTTGGGATTTATGATTCCCCTGTCTTGAATTGCACAATCCAATATTAGCAATTAACACATTTACCTAAGATTGTAAATATTCTAATATAAGACTCACTGTCATTCCATAAACCATGATAGATGATACGTAAGAGTGGTCCGTGGACAGTCACCCTCCAATCTTCCCTTTGCTCCTTATTCTGACCAGCTTCCCTGAGGATATGGCTGAACTGAATTTAAGGGCATACCTAGCAACTTAGTTCCCCAGTTCATGTTATGAATTCATAATATCCACCAGATAAAGTTCGTCTTTCACTTCATGGCAGTTTGTCAGACATTCCATTTGTGCAAATTGACTGCCTCATCTACAATTCACAGTCACTACACTTTATGGTATATCCTATGAAGCAATTTGAGACATTTCTCCAACCTATATAAAAAATGCAATGATTATTATTACTAATAGGTGGGTACAGCCTTTGATGCTGCACATTTTTGGGGGTTAGCTGTAATGTGACAACATCGTGGGTTTTCATTTGCGTCAAGACACCTGGCTAACCAAAAAAAAGGAAAAACCTCTCTCGCAATATACGAGATGCTGTCGCTGAGAGCAATGTTCAATGCGTTCAGCTCCTTGTCAACGTTTAGAAAGTAACAAAATAAATGTACACCTATTGCACAAAGAAAATAAAACATTTGAAGGTGCATTAAAGATACAATTTCACAAACAGAAGTGGAGCAGTACATTATTCAGCTTTCTGCTACACGGCCTGTGCACATTTTTTATGTTTTACAGCGGAAAGGCACACAATAGTGCAATCCAGCATGATTTAAGTAAAATAGTAGTTGGATATCTAACTATTCACTGCAGCTGTTCTGAATCTAATATGATCGTGCTTACGGTCACCTCTCCACTCCCTCTCCCTGGCTCGTGGTCAGACTCCGGCACTGTCGGGCGCTCCGGGACACTACCTCGTGTGAAGGGCGCTGTATAAATGCACATTGTTGCTGTTGTTGTTGTGAAGCTGCATCACCTGTTTTTCTTTGACACGTGAACCCCTCAAATAATTAGACCTACCTGCAATCCACATACACCATTTTTCACCCCAAATGTCTTTGTGATGGAGAGTGGGATTGTTTGTAAGGTGCGTGGTGGGACACCTATGCTTTCAGAACACCTACGACAACATCTACTTTAAAAATATTTACAACTGTACGACTGATTCGGTCTACCAGACAGCCCATACTAATAATAATGATAATGGTGATGGGCAACCTTTGCTCTGCATTTTTCCTATTAGTGTCTCTGATTGAATATCACTGGAAATGTCAGGAGCTCTGCGAGAGGACTGATGAAGCACGGATGCCTGTTGTTTGAAGTGTGGTTCCGAACCATGCAATGACACTAGGGATGCTGTTCTATTAAAAGACTGTTTCTGGCGGTGACTAGAATAATATGTTAACACCACGCTGTGCGGTGGGCATCTCCTGTCCCAGGGTCTACGGAAAATAACTTTGCTCTTAGTGGTATTACCAAAGGCTGAGACATACTGGCAGCCAGACTTCTTTCCCTGCTCAGCCTGTGATGGCTCTAATCAGTCATCAGATCTGCTTCCTAGTTAT
Organism: Callorhinchus milii; assembly: GCF_018977255.1. Taxonomy (NCBI): domain Eukaryota; kingdom Metazoa; phylum Chordata; class Chondrichthyes; order Chimaeriformes; family Callorhinchidae; genus Callorhinchus; species Callorhinchus milii. Next base: position 82,798,850 of record NW_024704742.1, on the reverse strand, counting down.
TAATCATCGTCAGTTAGGCCTCATCTGAAGTCTTTGTTAGTTGGTTACCATTCAAGTGTTACAGAAATGTGTGCAATGTTCTTTAATAGAGTTGGCACGTACCACATGAAGTGGGGTGAGTGAGGGGGGGAGAGGGGGGGAGAGAATAAGAAAGAGAGTCTGTGCTGTCTTGGACTGTAAGGCTATCAAATGCTATGATATCAATGGAAGCAGCAGGCAGACACTTAAAAATCCAGCAAAGAGCTCAAAGCAGGAGAGAACTGGAATGCATTCCTGCCAATGAAATGCTGTATTTCGATTACATAGTTACAGTTTCCACCTCGTTGCACTACTTTCTAAGCAAACTGAACTGAACCTAATATAATAATAATCCTTGCATTTGATGTGGCAGCTTTCATGTGAGGAGGAAGTCTCAAAGCGCTTCCCAGGATTTTACTGTTAAGTGCAATGACTGAATAATAAATACTTGGTAATGGTGATGCAATAATAATAATAATAATCCTTGCATTTGATATAGTGCTTTTCACGTCTTCTAGACGTTCCAAAGCACTTCACAAAATATACTGTAAAGTGAATTGACTGTATATTTGTGGGCGAACGCGGCAGCCAATTGCGCACAGCAATGTCCCACAAACAATCGTAGATTGAAAATGACCAATTTATTATTGTTTTTTATTTTGGAGGGATTATTATCAGGCATGTGGAGTAAGGAAACTTGCCCAAGGTTTCACCCTGCCTGGATATTAACCAAGGGATGCTGTAGGAACTGGTAAGTCATGATTCGATTGAGCTGTAGGAGAAATTTATTCTTGCCTAAAGAAGCAAATACATTTTTAATACATAAATAATTTTTTACCGAGGGTCACAATCTGAAGCACTCTCTTGCTTGAGAATCGCTCTCAGAATATTCCACCATCTTGCTCATCTCATTTTTGTTTATTTAGCTGCGTCTCAGCCTCATAAATGTGGAAACCCATCACCGTGCTTAATTGTATTTAATCCAGACTGAGAGTTCCATGTATGCATGCCACCTATACATGGAAATTTCCCAGTGTCTGGAATGGAATATGCACTTTTTCCCAGAGGGACAGCCCTGCTTAACTAAATCTAAAAAATATTTAGGTGCAAGTTGATGAAAGCCAGTGTTTGTGGGTCCTGGTTGGTTTTCCCATCCATTTCAATGCCAGCAGGCTATGATGAGCCGAATGGCCTTATTCTATGCTGTACTCTTCTACCGTCCTATAATCACTTCATTTGCATTTGAAGTCATGCAGAGATGATGCATGAGACACTCCCAGGTCTTTCACCCCCTCATCATAATAATTAATTTGAATTTACACTGTGTCGTTCACACAAAAGACCATCTCAAAACGCTTAACAATGGCACAAATGAAAACTACTGTCAAAGAGATAGGTCTTAGGAGGTTCCAAAAATATGGAGAAAGATATTGAGCCACTGTGGTTTTGGATGAGAGTTCCAGAGGACAATGGCATAGGAGCATGATAGCTGAATGCTCTTCATACAATAGTGGAGTGAAGGGAATAATCAGAAAGGCACAGGCAAAAGAGCAGAGGGGGCAGGCTAGGAGATAGACTGTTAAACAGATAGGATAGAATGAGGCAGTGAAAGGATCTGAAAACAAGAATGAAGATTTTGAGAAAATGGACGGCTGAGGGAGGCAGTGATGCTTGGCAAGGACAGGGATGATGGGTGTTCAATGCAATACAACATTTACATTTATATAGCACCTTGCACATCAGATGAACATCTCAAGGTGCTTCACAAGATTTACTGTACGAAAGAGTGGCAGTTAATTTATAGACAGCAATGTCCCACAATCAGCTATAAAGTGAATGAACAACTTTATCTGGGGAATTGTTGGCCAGGACACCAGAAGAAACTCTCTTCTCTTTTTGAATAGTGGAATGAGATCTTAAACATCCACTTCATCCATGTCGGGACTTCCATTTCAAGTTTCATCCAAAGGATAACAATGCAGTGCTCCCCAGTGTTGCATTGGAGTGTCAGTTAAAACTGTGAGCTCAGAGTCTTTACGTGGAGCTCGAACTCACAAACTTCTGACTCACCGGAGAGAGTTCTACCCATTGAATCAGACTGACAGCGAAAGCAGATGCTCAAACAGTGGAAGCAAACGGCAGTGGCAATAGCCTGGACATTGGGCTGAGAGTCAGCTCAGGGGTGAATGGGATATGAAGGCTCAGATTGAGGAAGGAAAGGATATGTCATTGTATGAATGTGGTAAATAGAAGAAAACTTTGATTAAAAACAGCTTTCCTTGTAATGTTAACATTTTGCAGTGTTGCAGAAGACAGAACATTTACAATACAAATTCACATTGTAAATGATGCTGTCCCGTTTATGTCAGGGGGACACACCAAATGCAATAGACAGTCTAAAGTTTGCATGTTTAAGGTCTACGGTCGTTAGTCTAAGGTTTGTTATGTGTTAGATCCCCATTATCCATAACAGTAGCACACACAGGAGTGTTCAGAATTGCAGAATTCCTGAACATATTCTGTTCGTAAATTATCAATGCGGAGGAGAATAATTTATAAGAATACCTAGGTTAGAACTGTTTCTAAGAATATTAATGAATCAATTAGACCTTCCAGCTTTTACACATCTTGTGTGCGACGATATGACTATTTTTGTCCAAGCATCTTTGCCATGTCCTACATCCACATTGCCCACAACAGTAACACACATAAGAGTGTTCCAAATTGCAGAACATATTCTGTTTGTTAATTATCAATGGGAAGGAATAAAGAAATGTTTTATGGGAATAACGCTTTATGGGGTAGTTTTCTTTAATGGCAGGTTTCGAACTGAACACAACCACCAAACAGTAATGATTTGCACTTGTTTAGCATCTTTCAACAACTGCTTGCATTTATATAGTGCTCTTCACATAGGACAAAGTCTCTGAAAGCTTCACAATGACAGGGTTGAATGCCTTGCAAGGGAAAAGGAGCAGGGAGAGGGGAGGAGGAGGAGGAGAGCAGGACGGGGAGAGGGGGAGGGGAGATTGTCTTAAATTACTTTACAATGATGGAGTGATAGCCCAAGTTGTGAGTGTGTTGTGCGGTGGGGGGAGGGAGTGGGAGTTAGAGGCAGGTGGCCAAAAGCACGGATGAAGAGATGCATTTTTAGAAGGATTTTAAATGGAGAGGAGAGATGGAGGCAGAGAGATTTTGGAAGAGAGTTTCAGAGAGCGGGAACAAAGTATTTAAAAGCTTGCCCACTATCTAGCTGGGAAAATGATTTCTCCCTCAGCTCTTTCATGTTAAATCAGGGTGGCATTTTCTTTTACTCAGTGAGAGACTATTTCTCTCTTTCCCTTCCATTAAAACCGAATTTTAAATTTGACAATTTTGCTTTGCCTTTTTTAGGCTAGTAGCTGGCAAAGTAGCTCAACGTTTGTGCTGTCCATGACCTAATTAAAGACTTCACAGGTAGAATAACAGTAGTGCAGGCAGAAAATAACTTCCCGTGCGTGATATATCCGGACATATGTGACAGAGAGTTGTGTGGCAGGTCAGTGATGAGCAGTGTGTGATGAGGAGTGTATGACGCATTCTCTGCTGTGTTTGACACAGTCGACCACCCCATCCTCCTACACTGCCTCTCCTCCCTCATCCACCTTAGTGGGACCGCACTCGCATGATTCGAGTCCTATTTAACCAATCACCTCCATTTCATCTTGACAAATGTTTTTTCCTCCTGGCCCCGCCCAGTCACCCGCGGGGTATCCTAGGGCTCCATTCTTGGCCCTCTTCTTTTCCTTGTCTACATGCTCCCTCTGGGCGATGTCATCCGCAGACACGGGGTAAATTTTCACATGTATGTGCGGATGACACACAAATCTACTTAGCCTCCTCCAGAACCAACTCCAGTTCCGCCGATGTTCTATCAGCTTGTCTGGCAGACCATCAGGGCCTGGATGAATGTAAACTTCCTGCAGCTGAATATGGACAATACGCAAGCCATACTCCTTGGTGCCCGTCAATGTCTTCACTCCTGTGGATCTGAACTCCTCAAACAACTTGGGCTCTCCCTCAGACTCACCAAACCAGTGCGCAACCTGGGCATCCAGTTCGAACCCCAGCTATCCTTCCTCTCTTGACATCCAGTCCCTGACCAGGACTGCCTTCTTCCACCTCCGTCACATTGTCCACTTCCAACCGTACCTTAACCCAAATACTGCCAAAACCCTTGTGCATGCATTTGTCACCTCCCGCCTGGATTACTCAAACGCACTTCTCTCCGGTCTCCCCAGCTTCACTATCAAAAAAAAATCTAGCTCATTCAGAACTCCGCTGTCCACATACTGACCCGGACCAAACTCCGTACCGACATCTCACCAGTTCTGGCCAGGCTACACTGGTTTCCCATCACCGAACAGATCGATTTCAAGATCCTCACACTCATGTTCAAATCCCTTCACTCTCTGGCACCTCCCTACCTCTCCAACCTCTTAATCCCCCAATCCACTTCCCGGAGCCTCTGCTCGCCTGCCACTGGCCACTTGCTCATCCCTCGAAGCACCATCGGAGGTCGTGCTTTCAGCCACTATGCCCTGAAACTTTGGAACACTCTCCCTCAATCCCTCTGCCTTGCCCCCTCTCCCCTTCTCAAGTCCCATTTGGAAACCTTCCTCTTTGACCGTGCTTACAGCCACATCCCCCCCACCCCAGCTCGGAGTCAGTCTCCCCTCCTCCACTATTCACAAAATTCAACTCATCCTGAACTCCGCATGCTCACCCGTACCAAACTTCATACCCTGGTTACTCCAGTCCTTGCCAAACTCCACTGGCTCCCAGTCACAGAACGGATCAACTTCAAGATCCTTAGTCTAGTGTTTAAATCCCTCCTTTACTTGGCACCCCTCTATCGCTCTAATCTCCTCTGTCCCCACAGCAGTACCTGTTGCCTCCGCTCTACTGGGTACGGCCTCCTACGCGTCCCCCGAAACCTCCGCTCCACCATTGGCAGCCGTGCCTTCAGCCACTATGCCATGAAACTTCGGAACTCCCTCCCTCAACCCCTTCACCTCGTTCCCTCAGTCCCCATCTTCAGGTCGCGCCTGAAGACCTTCCTTTTCGACCGCATTTATGGTCACCTTCCCCCTTGCCCCTGGCTCGTCCTTGAACTCCATCATTGTTAAGCACTCTGAGACCCCGCCTGGCGTGGAGGGTGCTATATAGTGCAAGTTGTTGTTGTTGAAAACTCACTAAACTACAGGTTGTTTGGTGTGCGACTATCCAATCTGCCTGGTAATTGCATTTATAACTTGGCATGTGCTGCTGGCCAAATCTGTGCTAACATACCATTAAGATGAATAAACAAATAAAGCCATTCAGTGATCTGAAGTTTCTAATTATCCTGTAATACAGTGTCAGCTGTTGGTCAAATAGCTGCACATCTGGTTATTCCAAAATGCAGGCCCTTTTTCAAGCCTATTACAGAGCAACTAGATTATAGGAGGATTTTGGCAAGACAATAAAAGTAGTAAGGAATGCAATTTACTGCGATTTTAGAACCTGTTATTTTTTCTCTTTCGAAAATGTGAACTAAAGAAACTGGGGATGTCAGCCGGGCTCAGTTTGTAGCACTCTCACCCTTGAGTCAGAAAGCTGTTGGTTCAAGCCCAATGTCGGGACTTTGAGGTCATAGTCTGCACTGGCACTCCAGTGCAATGCTTGGGAGGAATACTGCATTTCTTGTGGGTGCATTCCTGTGGATGAGATGTTAAAACAAGGAACTATTCGAAAAGAGGAGGGAGTTTCTCCCGGTACCCTGGCCAAGAATCCCCCAAATAAAATTGGTCATTCACTTCATGACTGGGATATTACTGCATGCAAATTGCCTGCTGTGTTCACCTGCAAATACAGAGTCAGTACACCATACAGTAATTCCTGTGAATCACCTTTCAGGTATCCTCTCGACGTGATGACCCACAGAATCAAAATGATGGGATTATTATTTTGCTCTATTAAACCAGTCATGGCCAATTTTTGGTTGGCCAACAAAACAAACGTTCTTGATTGAATATATCTTGATTTATGCCATTTCCACATTTCAATTTATTCCACATTTCCCTTCAGTTTGATGTCATCTGCACATGTAACTGCAAAAGCAATAACAACGTGCATTTAAGAAGTGCATTTCACTCAGACTTAAAGTCTCAGATATGGGTTGATTTCTCCTCCCCCGCTCCTTTGATTGTTGTCCAACCCCATTCCTGTTGAGTCTGGTGCTCAAATGCTATTTCTGTACTCAAAGGGTTAAAATCATCACCACCCCCTCCACTTCATGTGGGACATTTGCAACGAAGGCTATTCAAGTCGTCAGCTAACATAGGATAAATTTAATTTGGGCTTTTTTTTATGAGCAAGGACTCTCAATATTTTAAATTCTAATACACAGTCACATACTATATAAATCAAGTGCATTTCCACTGTCCACTGCCTGGCTGCACTTTATCCCTCTGGTACTATATTTTATGGTCAGAAAATCAGAAATTAAAATCAGAATTGAAAACAGAAGTTAATTATATAAGTATTTATTCACTTTTCCATTTGTCTTATAATTTTATATTTAACGACAATATGTATAAATATAGGACAACAATTATACATAGACTGAAAAAAGAAATACAAATGAATAATTGAGTGACATTGATTTACTATTTATTTAAAGCGCATTTTTTTTCCAAGTGCCACTTAGTAATGCAGTTCATAAGTTGCTTATTACTTGTTAAAGGAATACTGCAGGCAAGATATCACAGTTCTGAGCCTTTCCCTTGGTATTTGCTGGTTTCTAAGATCAGAGATTAAATTTATGCCTCATTTATGCTGCACAGTTAGCATCGATTTGACGCTGTTTTCACAGTGAATCAATGGTAAAAGTGCTGCATAAATCTGGTTTTAGGGGCATCAAATCAATTGCACACCCCTTTCCAGAAAACAGTTCCAAGTGTCGATTTCGGAATAGAATTGATGGCGTCAGATTCAGGAAAAACTGGGTTTATTACAGCCCATTCCAAAGAACCTTTTTTTTGCCAATTTTTCTTGCCCCCCTCCTTCATTCCAAGAGGCACAGACTCTTCCTGTGCTTTGATTCAACAAGCACCAGAGATGCCCTCTGGTACCTGACCCAAACAACCATCCTTCATGTGCAAGTCTGAACACCGTGTGTCAGAACACTATTAAACCAGAGTGGGAGGGCGGTTGGGGTGAGGGGAGGTTACAAGAGAGAGTAACAACTAAATCAAATTATGTCCATATACATATGCACATTCTACCGAGGGTCTCTTGATAATGATGGGCACTGAGGGCAATTGTAGCTCCCCAATTGCTATAAGGCTGATATCAGCTAACTCAGCACAGACCAGTGGTGTTTTAGTGCTATGGTACTTTTATCTGCATGCCATAGCAGGAGCTACTAACAAATGTTTTAAGCTGAAGATTCTTTTTAAAAATACAGTGTCGGTCCACTGGGTTTCAACACCAGCTCTGCTTAAACTTCGGTATACATTTCCAGAAATCTCCTCCATCCCTGACAAGATCCATTTAGAGCAGGTAACAATAAATTAGATTTCCCCACTTCAAAATCACTGGTTACTGGAAGCAAAGTCAAATAATTCCAGGAATATGAAATGAGACCATCCTGTGTATTTGGAGCATTATTATTAGTTATTATTCCATGCTGCACCTATTTAGAGAGCAATACAGCACAAAATTATGTAGAATATAAGAGTTCTGCAGTATATCAATATGCTGCCCTTCCCCAGGCAGGGGTTTTAACTCTGATTCTGACATACGTAGTGAAAGGGTACAGCTTGCTTTTAATTTTAGTCAATGTAGGTGTGATGTTGGACTTGAACAAATCATTTTCAGTGTCGTGTACGCCTGTGTCATTTCAGAGTGGTGCAGTCCTCTGTATTTACACGCAGTGCCCGGGGGTTGCCAAAATCCTTTGAATACAGGACAACAATTACAGGTTGTCCAAATTAATTTTAAAAAATGCGGGTATGTTTCAATTTGAATTTTTGGCCTTTAAAACTGTCAAGCAGCAGGGAAAAAGTCATAAATATGTTTTCTCTGTGTTACTTTAATATTCTAACCTTCAAACAGAATCTAGATATGTGTCTGATTGATTGAGTGAGTCACTGAATGAATGAGTATGTGAGTGAGTCAATCAAGAGCAACAACAACTTGCACTTACATAGCGCCCTCTACACAGGGTAGCATCTCAGAGCGCTTAACAGCGGCGGAGTCTGACTCCGAGCTAGTGGGGGGGGTGGGGGGGGGTGTTGGGGAGGTGGCTGTAGCACGGTCAAAGAGGAAGGTTTTCAGGTGGGTCTTGAAAAAGCGGAGAGAGAGGGCAAGGTGGAGGGATTGAGGGAGTGTATTCCAGAGCTTCAGGGCAAAGTGGCTGAATGTGTGACCTCCAATGATAGAGCAGAGGGTGCGAGGAACAAGCAGGAGGCCGATGCCATTTGAACAGATGTCTGCCAGACAAGCTGATAGAAGATTGGCGAACCTGGAGTTGGTACTGGAGGAGTCAACGTAGATTTGTGTGTCGTGCGCATACATGTGGAAGTTTACCCCATGTCTGTGGATGACGTCACCCAGAGGGAGCATATAGATGAGGAAAAGAAGAGAACCAAGGATGGAACCCTGGGTTACTCTGCAGGTGACCGGGCAGGGGCCAGAGCAGTGTTAGAAGTGTGACTGAAATTGACCTGCAACAATGCATTCCAGGACTTTAGCAAGGAAGGATAGTTTGGAAATGGGAAGGTATTGTGAGATATTCAATGAGTTATTCTCTGAAGTCAACCATTTCTATAGTTCAAAATCATAAACAAAGTAAAACATTCCTAATATTTAACAATGGAAATTCCTTTTCCTGAATTTGGAGAAAATTGGAAAACTTGATGAATACCGAATGTTGTTGATTAAAATCTCCAAGTCTGCCTCAGTTGGTAACATTCTCGTCTCTGGATCAGAAGATTATGGGTTGAAGCCTTGAACTCACATTGTCTAGACTGAATCTCTAGTGCAGGGCTGCATTGTTGGAGGAGCCATCTCTTGGATGAGATGTGAAACTGAGGGTCAGTCTGACTGTTCAGGTGGAAGTTAAAGATCCCATGATACTATTCAAAAATAGAAGGGCATTTCCTATGTCCTGGACAACAATCCTCCAAACAAAATTGGTTATTCACATGATGGGACATCGCTATGTGCAAATTGTTTATCTATAAAATACACAGGCACTACACGTTATAGTAAATCCTATGAAGAGCTTTCAGACATCCTCCAGATGTAAAAGATGCTATATTAAATGTAAGGAATATTGTTATTTAATATAATTATTATTATATTTATTTTATTTATGCCATAAATCAAGAAATGTTCAATCAAGAAAAAATCTGGAAATAAAACATTGATTTAAAACAGACACACCTAGACTAGTGCGAATGTTCAGTGGCCACTTTGTGACAACCTTGATAGCCACTTCTGGCCTGTAGACCATAGGTTGATCACCATTGTGTTCAATGGGCCATTTTTCATTCTCCACACAGGTCGTTGATGTGGACTTTTTCCGTGAGTCTAAAAGCTTATTGCCAAATAATGTAGTGTCATGCTATGCGTTTGTACCCACTAGACTCTGGATTGAGTGCTCAAACCCATGTTACTTAGGATCCTAACAGCCAATGTCTCGATGGTGTGATAAGCACTATATCATATGAAAAGATGATTATTATTACAATAGAGAGAGGAGACTGTCATCTCAGTGATCTGTGCAGTGGCGTACTAATGCAATTTACACTCCTCACTTCCAATATTACAGATGACTGTTAGCCATAATGAAACCTTGTAACTATTATGAAGACTTCTCAGTATGTTTTTTAATTGAAGTCTGGTTATTCCATTGACACCATCCGCCTTTCTAACAGCATTATTGTGCGTTACCCAAAATGACTGGAAAGCATTTATTTTTGTCATAAACTTCAGGTCAGTAAACCCTTGTAATTCCTGGCAGACCAACTGCTTAAAAAAGACTGTTCTTACACACACATTTGACCAGAGGCAGAAAAAGCTGATACAGTAGAAAACTAAGTGCATGTAAATGCCAATGAATAACTGTACACATTACAAGAATGATAACAGTCGTGGTGCAGGATGGTTGGACCTTAACAGAATCGCAGAGCTGTTATTTCTGTGCAACAGAGGGAACTAAAGTGAAGATTAATAGAAGCAGTTCAGCTACCAGCACCACTTGTTAAGCGATCATCTCAAACTTATTCTAAGATTTATAACCAATATTCAGGTATGAATGGAGGTACTCCAGTTCAATCAAGGCATAGAGAAATCCACACTCAGGGACATTGCTGCAGATGGAATTAATCTCCTTCAAAACACTGATATACTGTCCCAATTTCAGAAGGAAAGGAAGCGATATATATATACCCTGATAAAATTCATCTGTCAGTCCACAGACTGCAATAAATTCTCTCGCTCTTAATGTGCTGAGGTAATCCTGCACCTGAGACTTTGGTCAGCTCACAAATACTCATTTCTTTTTTCCTCTAACGCTGACCATTGTGTTGCCTTGGTGCATATAATATGCTCAAACTACTCATCCATCCAGTCCCAGGTGAATTTAAATGGCTTCTAAGCCGCTGCGGGAATTAACAATCTCTCAGCTTCTCACCAAAAGAAGGGTGTGCATTTATCTGCCTCTAAGCAGCAACAGCGAGCAGAAAACTGACCTTGCAAAGATGGCATTGCTCAGGCATGATATTGTTGGCAATTATTATCATTATTTTTTTTAAATGGCTAAATTACACTGCCTGAGCTTCCATACACTTACACACAATTTCTGTTCCCATGATCGCCTATAATCTGACCTTCTCATTTGATAGGGATCAACAGTCTGCTCAGAGGTAAAACAATTTCATGAGGGTTTCTTTTTACTGTGTCTTTATTCATTCTTAATGCGTGATTTTTTTTCATTTGGAGATGTGATGGGATTATATAAGCATTTCGACACTCTTCCCAATGTTATGCACGAGGAGTATAAGTGTACACATGCCAACAGCTCCCTGGTATCTTCCAAAGAGACCATTGGTCATGTGTGAAGTTAAATAGTGAACAGCAGTGTGCTATTGTACCATAGGTGCTATCGCAATTGCAGTTTATCCTGTCCTCACCCAATATTCCTTCCCACCCCCACACTCACATACCCACCCACCCACACACACATGGACGCACATACATACACACATGTTTCTAAGGTCACTGGATAATGCTCATTAGTAGGAAGTCAAGATATTTTTCTTTCCCCAGAAATGAAGTTATATCCCCAGGTGTTCACTATGAGCCAGCCATCTTCCAACTCTTCACAAGAGCCAACAGTCTTCTAGCTTTTCACTAAGAGACAATAATATCTCAGCCTTTGGTAAGAGCCTCCTTGCACTTTATGAACACTAAAAATGTAACTGGAGGATTCCACATAGCTTAAGGACTACAGGATGTGGAGCTAACAGTAAAACTGCAAACTTGTGCCCTGAACTATGCACTAAAGTGATTAGTTATACAAATGTAATCTTGTTGTTGTTGTAGTTTAATTTAAGAACAGAAAGGATGCATTTAAATCTCAATGCATATTTGAACCACCACAACCCAGTGAGAAATAAATGTTGCACGGGACACAGTGAGTTCTGTACCTTTGTGGTAATTATTGGAAAGAAGGAGGCCAGGTTTCAATAATAATCATTTGGAACTGGGGGATTATGGAAGCTTTTTGTGACTGATTTAATGGGGGTAATGGAGGGTCAGGGAGTGAACGTCTGTGCAGCAATGTCACCAGGAGTCGGAGTAGCTGGGATGGACTGTGCAATAGGTATTGCATAGACTGATGAGGGAGGAGAATTGATTTGCCAAATGGCCTTTCCTGTTCCCTTTTGAGCTATAAACACAATGCACTTGGCTGTACAAAATGGCAAATGGAAAAGACATTCAACCATGGCAACCATAAACCACGCTAACCCTGTAAGCATTAAAATGATATTTGTGACTTGTTACCCCTCTTTAACTATTTTACTGCTGAACCCAATGCTGTTTTATTGTTGATTTGCTTTATTCTTTGAAAGGCCTTGGTCGATCCCACAGGAGATGAGGATTAAACATAATTACACCAGCCTCGGGCAGCAACCAGAATGAAATATTTTCTGAGTGCTGAACTCTCAGAGTTCACAAAGAAGAAATCAAGATGACAGCAAAAAACAAATGTGAGCTTGATAGAAGTCTAAGTGAAGACTTTTCAAAGGAAAATGTTTTATTTATTTTTTTCTTTGTCACTCTATATCTTTCTATCGATCAGAAGATCCCCAGTTTTGATTCTCTCATTGTGCTGGGTAATCTTAGCTTGGGTTGAGGTAGGGTATTACAATTAACTTGTGCCCTGGGTTACAATACAATTTACATTTAACATCATTCATTTCGGGAGGACTTTCCAAAACACATTCAAAGTGCAGGATGGGCACTGCGACTGGAGATAGGAGCTGAGAGTGGTGGAAGGGGAAGATGACCGAAAGTGCGCTAACAGAGATACATTTTGAGACATGCTTTGAAGGAAGGATATAGTAGAAGAGGGAGAGAGAAATGAGCTGGAGAATTTCATTCTTGATCACTTGATCTGATCTCCTCTATGCTGCAAAATGCATCCATCTGTCATTGGGTGAGGAAAAGATTGTTCACAAACATAGGTGAGAGATCTACCAACTGAGCCAGGCTAACATCTATATATGCTTATGTGTTTATAATATCATCATAAAGATGTAAGGAAACAATCTTATCAATTTCCAACTTTGGGCTTACCTATCAATTCCAGGTAGGGCGAATCCTTGGGCAAGTTTCCTTACTCCACAAGCCTAATAATAATCCCTCCAAAACAAAACAATAATAAATTGGTCATTTTCAATCCACGACTGTTTGTGGGACACTGCTGTGCGCAATTGGCTGCCGCATTTTGCCCACAAATATATGGTCAATTCACTTTACACCATATTCTGTGAAGCGCTTTGAGATGTCTTGAAGACGTGAAAAGCGCTATATCAAATGCAAGGATTATTATTATTATTATTATAAACCCTTTGAGATTCGCTCTTGGTCTATAATATCACCTGAACCCTTCCATCATGTTGCTGTGTTGCACTCATTCCCAAGTCGTATTGTATTCTCTATTCCGAGCTCGACAGAGAGAATGTCCCTCACAAATTGCTGAAGATCCCAAAGATAGCTGACAGTGAATCATCAATTCCAGGACCTTTGACTAGGTTACATGCCAACTGTTCATTTTAACAAGAGGCAACTCAATGGCTGTAACCAGCAATTTTTCTAACTTTTCTACCTGCAATGTATTGATCTTGAATATTTACGTAATCGTGTTCCTCACTCTTGCTTTACATTAACCGAGGAAGCAAAAGTCAGCGTGCAATACAATTATTTTAATGCAGATGCTTTATGTTTTGCTTTCATTCCTTTAGCCAGAAGCTGGAGCTCGGATGTGATTTCATTTATAAGAAAACAAGTAACTCTTGATAGACTAAAAGTGAATTGAGAACAAAGTGTGTACATGTTTACCTTTACCTGGAAGCAGGGGTATAAAATTCTCTAATAACACGCACAAGAATATCTGTTAGAGGGAGCTGTAATCTTGAAGAAGCACCAGAAAACAAATGTTATGGGTTTTCACTTCTAAAATTACTCTCAGCGCCACTATTGATTATTAGTTGAAGGTATGAAAACTGCAAGCGTGCCATGTGTTAACAATTATTGGCTGTGTTAGTGTGGCTTGCAATTGCAAACTTACTTTGACTGACACACCATTTCCTCTGAGCACCTCAATCTATTTTCTGTCTCACTAAGCTTATAAAACTCTGCATAAATTCTCTCCTTGCTGGCCTGTTTGTTACCCTGCAGACACATTATGTTTTGCTTTGATTCCTTTAGACGGGCAGCAGGCAGATGTTGGAACTGGGATACGATTTTGTTTATACTAAAAGAGTGTCCAATAAGTTAAAAGCCTTGCAAGCTTCACCTTTTCATTGTAATGTTACTCGACACTGCACAGCACAGTGGAGGAGGTGGGTAAAAAAAACTCTTTTCTGAGCATTGTTTGTGTTGGACAGCGTATCACTACAGCATTTGTCAGCTTTTATATAAGTGATTTATTACTTCTTATTCCATTAGCAAAAACCCAAATGAGTTCCTGGCAGCAACTAATCTGCTGCTAACAGGTACCAAAACAAGCAAATATGTTTTGCTTCCTACCAGCCGCTCGAGGATTTGTGACTCTAATGCTTTTAAAATATTGTTCCTCAAATATTTCATGGCTAGAATATGACACTTTGAGTTCTGTATGCACCAGGATATGTTTGTTTTCATTATTCATCCTTTCAGTCATAATGAATGTCACTTGAATAAGTTATGGGTACCACACCTTGTCCAGCTTGGACCAGTCTACCTATTAGGGCTTTAGCTTGTGCGAGTCCTGTAGCTCAGTGGTTAGAGCACTCGCTTTGCAAGCGAGAGACCTGAGTTCATTTCCAGGCAGGGCGAAACCTTGGGCAAGTTTCCTTACTCCACACGCCTAATAATAATCCCTCCAAAAAAAAAAACAATAATAAATTGGTCATTTTCAATCTACGACTGTTTGTGGGACATTGCTGTGCGCAATTGGCTGCCGCGTTCGCCCACAAATATACAGTCAATTCACTTTACAGTGTGTTCTGTGAAGCACTTTGGGACGTCCTCCCGACGTGAAAAGCGCTATATCAAATGCAAGGATTATTATTATTATTATTATTATTATTGTGCATTTAATAAGAGCAGAGTGGAAAGAATCCCAGTCCCCAGTAAATCCAGCATGGGGGTGTTGGGGATGCTAAACCATTAGAACGCAACTTGGACGGCAATCTAAGTTTTGATTTCAATGAAGTCAGAGACTGAGTGGACTTCCACTAGGTTTGCTGGGACACATCTGGGATTCCTGAGATGCGAATCCTTTTGCAACATTACTGATCCCATTATTTGAACACCCAATTGGAAAAAAGATTCAGTTGAGGCAAATTAGACAGAAGCTCTTTAATCCTGAGATCAATAATTTTTTTAAAAAAATGAAAATTTGTCAGACGAGCTTTTCAAGTTTTCTAATTGCATTTTACTGGTTGAAAATATGAATGCTTTCCCCTTAAGAATGTACCATGTGGTGTGGTAATGAGCCATATAGATATGGATAGTCTCAGGTTCGATATTGAATGTGAGCTGTGTTGGTTGATCTCAGTCTGAAGTAACCATAGGGCTCCTAAATTGGTCTCAAATGGCCCTGGGGAAAGGTGGGTGGGAAGGAAACAAATCAACCTACCAGTCACTCACATACTGAGATGTATGGTTATATAAGGGCCTTACAGGAAGTGGATGTCAGATAATGTTACAGAACAACATACAACACAAATCTCTGCAACCCCTCCCATCCTGTTTTATCCACGACAGAGATGAGATCAGAAAGCCATGTGATGTAATATTTGCACAAAGGTGGGAAAATGTATATACATACAGTATATTGTAAACAAAAACACAGCAAGAAGGAGCAAGAAGCTCCGAAATAGGAATGAATTTCCTCCCTCCCAATTTCTTTTATTTTTAGACTGTATTTAAAACTTATTTTTAACACCAGTACTGTGGAGTCATGAGGGATTTTTGTACCATCTTTGCTCTCTGCTGCTTTTGATGAGAGATCCCAATATAAGCACAGAATGAAATCTTCTCTAAGCTAATGAACTATGGATGACATAATTATTTGCACACAGTAGAGAGCCCGATATCTGTACTAACTGTAACTGACTCCATTGTGGATATGAAAACAACACTACCAATTTGCATTTATATAGCACATTTCAAATAGGGAGAACATTTCATAGACACCCAAGCTTGTAGGGACGTGGGGAGAAGTGCCAAAGGCACAGTCAAAGAGATAAATCTTTAGATGGATATTGAAAGCAGAGATTGGAAGGTAGGAGATGAAAGGATTTTGGAAGAGAGATCAAGGTGGGCCAGAAGGCACAGGGAGACAGAGAGAATATTGTTTGTGACTTCGACTAGGGCTGTCTAGGTGCTGTAGGTGAGGCAGAATCCACATTGATGGGATTTATATGGAAAGTGACAGCTCTTCCTATTACCATGGGTGAAGACTTAGTCTAAAACACAGCGATTTCAAACAGAATCTATTACTACAGACTGCAAGTCGCAAATGGGGATTTTTTCCCATAACTTAGGGTTTGCATACAATGCAAAGCAATTATCATAGTAATTATGTAGCATATGCACCCCCCAACTTGTTGACTGATGATTATAGGTTTCTGCCTAGGTACTCACAACACAATTTGACATTAGTGCTGACTTAGCCTATTGCATGCATGCATGCATACATACATGCATGTATACATACATACATACACACATACACACAGATATACATACATACATACATACATACAGACATACAGCATTCACCCACAAAACAGTCACTACACTTCACAGTAAAATCCTGTGAAATCCTGTGAGGCATCTCCATAACACGATAAGATGGCTATATCAAATGTAAGACTTGTTATTTATTATTAAGTGCAAACACACATTCTGCTATTCTGCTTTCTAATGTGTTGGCTTGCCAGCCCTGCTAGTACAATTCCGATCTTTACCAGTGAACTACGGCTTTGTTATAAAAAACATACTATCGATTCCTCCACCCCCAACTTTTCTCATCTTTTGAAAATGACTTTGATTTCTTTTTCCCTTAATGGCATAGTGCTCTATCAGCATCAAGCACCCACTAGCTCACCCAAGTGGACATTATTGTGTGTGTCAGCCTGGTTCAGTTGGTTAAACTCTTGCCTCTGAAACAGAAGGGTGACGGTTCCAATCTCATGTTAGAAATTTGAGCTTACAGTCATTGAACTGCAATGCTGGGGGAGCACTGTGTGGTCAGAGGTCAGACGTTAAATATCTCATTGCACTTTTCAAAAACTGATGAGATGTTTACAGCAATTCCCCAAATAAAATCAATGATTCACTTCATGACTATTTGTGGGACATTAATGTACGCAAATTGGCTGCTTCCTTCATCTACAAAACACAGTCACTCCTCTTCATAGTATATACTGTGAAGAAGTTGGAGACATCCTCCTGGCATGAAAGGTACCATATCAAGTGTAAGGATTGTTTACTGTTATTCATATCAATAACAGATGGCAGACTGATCAACTGCAGCGGGAGTCACAGAGGAAGCTAATCTTGTCCTAACCTGACCTGCTCACGTGTAACTTCCAGTGATGTGCCTACCTCTCAGACCAACTGGGCACCGTCTGACACTACTCATACTGACCCTCCTAGTCTATAGGGCTTTGTGCTGACAAAAGTTTTTTTGGGGTCAGCCGGGTGGCTCACACATGCAGAAACCCATCACCATGCTTCAGAGGATCCAAACCAAACTGAGAATTCCATGTATCTCACCTATACATGGAAATCCCAGAGATAGATTGTTGGAATGCAATACACACTCTCTCCCTGGGAGGGACGCTTCCTGCTTATCTAATTCTGGAAGGTAATAGGCACAGGTTGACAAAAGCCAAGGTTTGGGGACCCAGAGTGTGCTGAAAAAAAAGTCTAACCTAAAACTCCATAGCTTGCCACTGATATCATTGTCTGGCAAGTTTTCCTGTTGCTTGTCCAGATAGGACCACCCTCCTTGTTAGGGCTTTGGCTTGCAGGGTTAACATAAGCTCAGTGCCTTTACTCACTTGGCAATTGGGAAAGCTCCAAACTGTGCTGTTTGTCCAAAATGCATTAAAGGTAGGATCAAATCTGCTTTGTCTTCTGGATCTGATGCTCATGGGTTTCTGGGAAACAATGGAAAAGATGCATATCCACTTTTCTAATACCTGTGACTGGATTGGGTGCCCTGCAACTGAGCTAGGACGACTGTGAATTAACATCGATCAAAGGGCTCTGTAATGCCTAAATCCTAACATGTTTGCTTGTGTTCCAAGGGATCAAGCAAGTTAAATTCAGGTCAGGGAAGAACCACTTCAGTGAGAAGTGAATTTTTCCCAGCCTCGATGCCTGACATAAGGAGGCTGAGGTAAGCTTCTGCGGTGCTGAATGCGGTGCCAATTGGCATTTGCGTAATCAATCACGGCAGTATTGAGCTGGGGTGACAGCTGTACTTTGACCAAGGCAAGATTAAGTCAGTAACTGGCATGACAGTGTTGATAGCGAGTAATGTACGGTGGAGACCTCAGCAGTGATATACGTTTGAAAACCCAACTTGCCGATTGACGCAGCACTTTATATACATTCAGAGAGCTTTTGCTCTTGTAGATATTTCCTTCCAGATTTATGCCTTTCCTCTGAGTGTTCGGAACCAGACAGTTCCCTGGATGTATTAACACTGACAGTGTTAGCACAGTTTTGTTCATCAGGTAGAGCACACGGGAGGTGTTTGTACATTGTCGAACGAATCAAATCAGATCAAATCCATGGAGTGTCAGCATTCATCTTGTGATGTGTCTGTTGGGCGAGTTGTGGGGGAGTGGATAGAGTGGGAGGGGGGAAGGGGAATAAACAAAGCAGCTCAAAGTGTAAACAAAACAAACCTGATATATTATTTATGTTCCATACATGCAGTGCTCGTCAGGGCTCACAGGATTTTAAAAAAATAAAAATAGTAATTTTTGTTTACGCACATTACGACTTTATTTCACTTTGAGCCTAGTAGTGTCTGTAACCAAAAGGCACTGAACAGTATAGGTACAGTATTACTGTACATCATGTTTCACAACATAATCACTCAGTAGGATTGACTCCTGACAATATGGGACTTGGAATCGCATAGTCCAGGCTTATACTCCAAAGCAGTGCTGAGAGTGTCCTGCATGGTTCTAGGTGCCATCCTTCAGATGAGACGTTAAAACCAAAGTTTTGTCTGTGCCTGTTCAGGTGGACATTAAAGATCTCATGGCACTCCTCAAAAAAACAGGGCGTTTCTCTTGGTGTCCTGGCCCAAATACTCCTGAATAAAATTGGTCATTTACTTCATGGCTGTTTGTGGGACATTCCTGTATGCTTATTGGTTGCCACATTCACCTACAAAACAGCCACTGTACTCTACAATATATGCTGTGAAGCACATTAAGATGTCATCCTGACATGAAAGGCAACATAATAATAATAATAATAATCCTTGCATTTGGAAAAACTCTTTATCACATCGTTGAGATTTCTCAAAGCACTTCACAGGATGTACTGTAAAGTGAATTGACTGTATTTTGTGGGCAAACACAACAATCAGCTCTGCACAGTAATGTCGCACAAACAGCTGTGGAGTAAGTGATCAATTCTATTTTGGGATATTTATTGGCCAGGACAATATCAAATGTAAGGATTATTTATTCATTTAACGCTGCAAATTCAACCCCTTATTCTTCAATAAATTCTAGGAATAGGCAGGAGGAACACAATGCTGCTGCCAATGCACTAGCAAATAAAAAAAGCATAACTCAAACTCTAAATGGGCCCCATTTCTGACTCCCAGCGCAGAACAACTGCAAAAATATTTCCTACTGTTTCTCCACCTCAAAACAGCAAATTGCTTTTAAACCATGTCTTTCGTCCCTGCAGCAGTTCTGAAGCTATTGTGCTGTGAGGAATACTGGGCAGGAAAATTATACACTTGTCACCTTCTGGTTGTGAAATGGTCGGCTTGTCATTATAAGCAGACAGAGGTCCTCAGCTCTAACCTCTGCTGCACCAGCAGGCAGCTGCATTTTATATACAGAGCCACTTTGTGATTGCCTTGATGTTCCCCCCACTGTCGCCCACTATGTCCAAGGACTGGTTATCAAAAAAGGAAAAATAGATGACAGAAGATGATCAGTTTGAGAGTTGAAACCTAAAATACTATTTCTCGGGTGGGTTGGGGTGGGGTGCAAGGGAGGATTCAGATAGGGTAGGCTGTCTCATGTTATCAGAGTGAGCTCAGAACACATTTCACCGGTGCAAAGAACAAGGAAGTTGGCAATTGCAATAGGATCCAGGTCCTGCCAGCAATTTGTGCCACGTGAACTGTTTATAAAACACTCCGAGTTGCAAACAGGGAATTCTGCTTAGAACTGGGAGTGTGTCAAGCCATGAGAGCTCCATTTTCTATTTCTAGGCATTAGAATCATAAAATTATACAGCACAGAAGGAGGCCATTCAGCCCATCATGTCTGTGCTGGCTCTTTGAAAAGAATTCAATCAATTCAATCCCACACCCCCGTTCTCTCCCCATAGTCCTCCAAACTTGTCCTCCCCAAATAATTATCTACTTCTCTCTTAAAAATTGTTGAAGGTGGCAGAGAGATCGAGAAGGACAAAAGGGCAGAGAAAGCCTGAACCACATTTGGACAGAATTTCATTTGTGACTTTGACTGAGGTTATCTCTGCACTATTAGCAGCATGGAAACCAGATTGGAGGGGTTCACACAGGGAGCGATGGGAGAGGAAAGAGCAAAGCTGGGATGCAACAACTCGTTCCAGGACCTCCGAAAGGAAGGTTGGAACTGGGACAGTAGTTAGAGAACAGAGATGGGTGAAGGGAAGGTTTTTTGAGAAAGGGGGTAATAACAGCTGTTTTTAAGGGGTTGGGAATGGTGCCAGTGGACAAAAAGAAGCTGACAATATCTGTTAGTAGAAGGTTAGGAGGTGGAACTGGGAGGTAAGGAGAGGAGTAGGGTTGGGTCAAGGGAGCAGATGGTGGGCTTCATTTGGGAAATGATGGAGATGAGAGAAGAGGCGGAAATGGGGTCAAAAGTGTAGATGGAGGGATAAGAACATAAAAACATAAGAAATAGGAGGAGGAGTAGGCCATTCGGCCCCTCGAGTGTGCCTCGCCATTTAATAAGATCATGGCTGAACTTCTAACCTAATTCTATTTACCAGCCCTAATCCTATATCCCTAAGATGGAGGCTAGAGGAAGAGTGAAAGGTGGGGAAGAGGTGGCGATAGCAAGGGCAGAGTACCAGATCAGATCCCTCGATTTTAGACTCGAGTAAGGACATTGAGCTCATAATGAAAGATGACATTTCATTGCAATGCTTGGGGAGTACTGCATAGTTGGAGATGCTGCCCTTCAAATGAGATGTAAAACTAAGGCCCTATCTGCTTCTTCAGGTGGATGTTAAAGATACCATGGCACTATTTTAAAAGAGAAAGGAGTTTCTCGCTGTGTCCTGGCCAACAACCCCCCAGATAAAATTGACTGATCACTGCATGACCTTTGTGGGGAAATTGTTGTGTCCAAATTGGCTTCCATATTCATCTACAAATACAATTACTGAAAATTGCAGGAAAACATTTCAATGTGATAAGATGCAAAATCAAATGCAAGTATTATTAGATTATTATTATCTCCTCGTGGCAGTAGGGTGCCATTTGCACTTCTGGACTACGATACATAGGATAAAAAATTAGATACAATTTTCCTTGATAATGATCTTACAATCCTTGCTGAAAAATACATGTGCTTGGATATGGCTAAGAGCTTGTTCCCACATCCACCTCGCTTCCAGACAAAAAAAACTATAGAACAATTAAATTCGAAGAAAAAAGAGTCACTCATCAGTCGTAAATTCATCAACCCTTCTTGTCATTCAGCTCAGTTTTGCAGTAATTACTACTGACGCTGAAGGAAAATTGGCCCATTATATTTTCTATTGGGAACCATTAGCGTCTCAACCTGCCTTCTTCAGAATACAGAATTATTCTAATACGACTCCTTTCCATGTCGCAATGGTCTATCCTGAAAGAAAAGAAACCTTCCTTTCCCTAATTTCTTTCCCTTCTCTACACACTCCTTGCCAGTCTCTTTTCTGATCCACTGCTCCTCTGGCCTCATACATCATTGTCCTTAAGGGAAGATCAATCTGATTTGTGCAAATTGCTGGTTGCATTCACGACAAGGTACACAGTCACTGTATTTTGCAGTACATCCGGTGTAGGGAGGGTGAGTAATGCTACAGAAACTGTACCCCACCAGACAGTTCAAACAACTACAGCTGGTATCAGATGCCTCCAGATTAAACAGCGAGTATCAGATACCAACAACAACAACTTGTATTTATGTAGTGTTGCTCACACAGGGTTCAGTCTCAGAGTGCTTGATGGTGGTGGAACTTGAAGCCAAGCCATGGGGTGGAGGTGACTGTAAGCACGGTCGAAGAATAAGGTATTCAGGCGCTATCTGAAGATGGGGAAGGAGGAGGCAAGGCAGAAGAATTAAGGATTATGGGAAAATGTTCCAGAGTTTCGGGGTGTTAACTAAAAGCGCAGCAGCCAATGGAGGAACAGAGGACACGAGGATTTCGGTTGTGTCTGGGGTAAGGTACAGTCAGAAGCGGGCACTGTGATGGAGATACCTCTTGAATAACACAGCGGGTATCAGATATCTCCAGAATTATACACTTGGTAGCAGATTTCCACACTTTAATCTAATCATAATGGAAACTCTGCTTTTGAGCTTCGTTTTAGTGTCATGCCACAGTTTTCATGAATGAATAGAATTGGCTTTGCTCTGTGGAACAGGTGTGATATTTTTCAGCAGGATGGTTGATTTAGTTTGGACCTTAACATGCAGGAAAAAAATTGCTTTCCAGCAAATGTTTCAGTGGAATTAACACATGGTTTTCCCTTCTGGATGTCTCGCTGCTGTCAGCCAAGAGCTGTGACTCCAGTGGAATAACATTAAGATTCAATTATTGTATCAATCTGAATACAGATTCCAGCAATACCTGCATGATTCAGTTACAATCCTTGAACTGTGCGAACAATAGCAAAGCAGCATATTCAAAAAGTTACTTTGGAGGTCGCTGAATGGTTAAGCAGAGAGACGCAAAGCTTAAACTTTTCTTTTGTCCTGAAAGTGTTGATCTCACGTGAATATCACACACCTACTGCCTCTCCCCCTCACAGGACAAAACTGCCTGCTACTTAAGAAGCCAAAAATAATCCCAAAGTGCTGTTCTCCACCGCTCATCACCTCCTCCTCTTGCCCTCTCAAGCTCTCTTGATCCTCACATCCAATGCCAAGTGCAAAGTGTGAATTAATCTCAAAGATAGATAATAGTAATAATAATAATACTATTACTATTAAAGCAGATAACATCAGCCTGGCTGCCTCCTCTTCTTCCTCTGTGTTTCCTAGCAAACCCCCTCCTCCACCCCATTCCTTCTACATCACCCACTCCTTTGCCCCCATTCCTCCTTCCTTCCTCTCAAACATCATTACCCCATGAAGTGCATCACCTACTGCCTGATCTCCTTCCCACCTAGCTGCTGGTCACTCAATTCCCCCTCCTCTACCCCGTACTGGTAGACAGAGTCAATCAATCCCTCACTCAGGCTCCTTCCCACTCCTCCTCAAAGCAGCTGTCATCAATCCCCTCCTTAAAAAAAAGATTCTACAATATTTTTTATTATATAAAAATAAATAGAAATTGTGTAAAATACATTGTGTAAAATAATTGTGTAAAACATTATTTTACTAAAATATGTATAACTGTTTATTGTTACATCATCAACTTGACAGGAATACACATCTGTTCCCATGTCCACCTCAGGAGATAAAAGCCAGATAAAAACAATATCTGTTGGATAAAACTGAAGGTAAGATCTATTAGTTTGTGCGGAAAGGTATTTCAGGTGCAACAAAGGCATTGAAAACACAGATTTTCCTGTCAACATCTGGAATCCATTTAAAAGTACAGTTTATGTTGTCTATTTCCACGTCCTTTCCACTATTTAAAAAAGGTGGAAGGGAAAAGATGGGGATTTATAGGCCAGTTAGTCTCACATCAGTGATAGGAAAAATTTTAGAAACATTGATTAAGGATGTGGTAGTGCAGTATTTAGGAGAGCACAATATAATTAGGCCAAGTCAATATGGCTTTACAAAAGGGAAGTCATGTTTGACGAATTTCATAGAGTTTTTTGAGGATATTTCCAGTAAACTAGATAAGAGTGAATCAGTGGATGTGGTCTATTTGAACTTCCAGAAGACATTCGATAAGGTGCCGCATAAAAGGTTAGTCCAAAAGATAAGAGCCCATGGAATTGGGGGGAGCATATTAACGTGGATTGGGGAATGGTTAACGGGTAGGAAACAAAGAGTAGGGATAAACGGTTCTTTTCAGATTGGCGGGATGTGACTAGTGGAGTGCCACAAGGATCAGTCCTTGGGCCTCAGCTATTTACCATCTACATCAACGATCTAGATGAGGACATCAAAGTTAATATATCTAAATTCTCAGATGACACAAAACTAGGAGGAAGTGTCAACACAGAGGACGACATTAAAAAAATGCAGCGAGACATAGATAGGTTAGGTGATTGGGCAGGTAGGTGGCAGATGAAGTATAATGTAGGGAAGTGCGAAGTCATCCACCCAGATAGCAAATCAGTAGAGTGAGTTATTTTTTAGAAGGGGAGAGATTGGAATGTGTTAGTGTCCAGAGGGATTTGGGTGTCCTTGTACACCAATCACAGAAAGTTAGTCTGCAGGTGCAGTAAGCGATTAGGAAGGCAAACGGTATGTTAGCATTCATTATGAAAGGATTAGAGTATAAGAGTAGGGAAGTCTTGCTGCAACTGTATAGGGCCCTGGTGAGACCACACCTGGAATACTGTGTGCAGTTTTGGTCTCCTTATTTAAGGAAGGATGTACTTGCCTTGGAGGGGGTGCAGCGTAGATTTACTAGGTTAGTGCCAGGGATGAAGGGGATGAGTTACGAGGATAGGCTGACCAATTTGGGCCTATATTCTCTAGAATATAGAAGAATTAGAGGGGATCTTATAGAAACCTATAAGATCATCAAAGGGCATGATAGAGTAGATAGTGGGAGATTGTTTCCCCTGGTTGGAGAAACTAAAACCAGGGGTCACAACCTTAAAATCAGAGGCCAGCCCTTTCGCACTGAGTTGAGGAAGAACTTCTTCACTCAAAGGGTA
This sequence comes from Callorhinchus milii, assembly GCF_018977255.1. Classification (NCBI taxonomy): domain Eukaryota; kingdom Metazoa; phylum Chordata; class Chondrichthyes; order Chimaeriformes; family Callorhinchidae; genus Callorhinchus; species Callorhinchus milii. The sequence continues at coordinate 82,773,715 of NW_024704742.1, read as the reverse complement.
GTGAATGTATGGAACTCACTACCCCAAAGGGCTGTTGACGCTCAGTCCTTGAACATATTCAAGACTGAGATAGATAGATTTCTTATTGCAAAAGGGATTAAGGGATATGGGGATAAGGCAGGGTTAGGTTATTAGCTGCATTAGATTAGAAGATCAGCCATGATTGAATGGCGGGGCAGGCTCGAAGGGCCAAATGGCCTACTCCTCCTCCTACATGTTATGTTATGTAGAAAGAAAATATGCTTCAAGAGTGCAAGTGGTTATCTGAGTAAAGGAGCTGAATGGTAAACAAGAATGTTTCCAAAGGCCCTGGTAACAGGTTTAATTCCATTGATTGCTAAGGATTGATACAGTGTGGTACTATCATGACAGTATAACTCCTGATGGGAACAAAACTGTAGTTAACACTGCAATCAATTAGTATTTTGCATGACGTCGAATTTATCCACACTGGATAAATCAATAATAAATAATCCTCGCATTTTGTATAGCAGCTAGAACTTCGAGAACATCTCAAAGTGCTACACAACGTTTCCGTAAATTGTAGCAAATTTATTTTTACGTGAATGTGGCAACCAATTTCCACATAGCAATAATAATAATAATAATAATCCTTGCATTTGATATAGCGCTTTTCACGTCGGGAGGACGTCCCAAAGCGCTTCACAGAATATACTGTAAAGTGAATTGACTGTATATTTGTGGGCGAACGCGGCAGCCAATTGCGCACAGCAATGTCCCACAAACAGTCGTTGATTGAAAATGACCAATTTATTATTGTTTTCATTTTTTGGAGGGATTATTATTAGGCGTGTGGAGTAAGGAAACTTGCCCAAGGTTTCGCCCTGCCTGGAATTGAACTCAGGTCTCTCGCTTGCAAAGCGAGTGCTCTAACCACTGAGCTACAGAACTCCAGCAATGTCCCACAATCTGCATCTGAGGGATCATTGGCCAAGACATTGGAAAAACTCTTCTTGAATAGTACCTTGGGATCTTTTAACATCCACCTCAAGAGGCAGACAGTCTCATTTTAATGTCTCATCCAAAGGATGGCATCTCTAACAAAATTGTGTTCCCCCAGTGAGTTCGAACCAACTGCAGAAAAGCCTTCTTCATCCAAATCTCTGGTGATCTTATCAACTGTTACATTATTCTTATTGATAATTTCCTTGCTCTCCCTTTCTCACTGTAAAAATCTATTCTCTGTGTATCAGTTGGATGTTTATTTGCTACAAGCTGACAATGGTGTTTGTTTACTAACATTCAAATCGAGGCATTGAAGATTGTATTTATAGTGTTTCAAACAAGTAATTATTATCCTCATTAATTCTACTTGATGTCTTCAGCAAACTAAGAACACTCGACAATCCGGTCCTCTATTTGCTTAGCTAACTAGTAACATTGAGTGGAAGAAACGGTGGATATAATGTGACCTGGAAATCCTTGGAATTGAACTGGCTCCAAGGTGACATGCTTGGCAATGAACGTCAGAATCGATTCAACCCTCTGTGGCAGTCTCGGTAGTCTAGTTCCTGAGGCAGGTGGGTCTGCAGTATTCCAGGGCACTGCTGATAACAGCACAGCCAGTCTGGCTCATCAGTAGGTCTCAGAGGAGCAGTCACTGAGGGCAGGGTCTCTCCCCAGTCAGTTCCTGTTAACCTTGTAAGATGAAGCCCTAACAGACAAGCTTATCAGGCAGTGATCCCAATGGAAATTTGCTGATGACGCCAAATTGTAAAAATTATGGGCGACTGTATAGTATGCCGAAGATTGCAAAAGATTGCATGAGGAACATGTATAGACGAGAAACTTGATCAGATAGGAGGCAGAGGCTATTGAATATCAACGTTTTGTACAATATAATGTACTTTTACACAGCACCTTCCACATTGGAAGGATGTCTGAAAGCACTTTGTAGTCATACTAATAAGAAGATTAATCCTTATATTTGGTACAGTGACTTTAACATCAGGAGCATGTTCCAAAGAGCTTTCATAGGATATACTGTAAAGTGCAGTGACCATGTTTTGTGGTGAAGATGGTAATTAATTTGCGCACAGCAATGCCCCACAAACAGCCATGAAGTGAATGACCAATATTATTTAGTATTAAGAATTGGGAAAGAAATTGCACCTTAAATGGTAAGATTTTAAACAGAGAAGCGGAGTTCTGCCGTGTTCATTAAAGGTGGCAGCGCAGAAACAGAAGGCTCTAAAAGGCATAATTAATCTATTGTTTATCACGTCCTCTCCCACACCAGGCTCCGTGACCCCATCACCCTCACCCTCGCCCGGCTCCACTGGCTCCCCCTTCCTCAAAGGATAGAATTCAAAATCCTCGTCTTCACTTTCAAGGCCCTCCACAGCCTTGCCCCCTCCTACATCTCTGACCTGCAGACTCCCTACCAACCTGCCCGCCTCCTCTGTTCAGCAGGCTCCAGCCTGCTCCATGTCTCCCACCCGACCCACCCTACCACCAGCGACTGGGCTTTCAGCCTCTCTGTCCCCATCCTTTGGAACTCCATCCCACATTCCCTTCGCCTTGCTCCCTCCCTTGCCTCCTTCAAGGCACGACTCAAGACCCTTCTATTCAACTGTGCCTTCAGCCACCTTCCCACCTCTCTGCCCTCCCTCATGCCAACCCTGCCCCCCCCACACTCCGGTCCTGATCCCCGACTGTTCAGTGCCTTGGGATGTCCTCCTGACGTGAAAGGCGCTTTACAAATGTAATTTTGTTGTAGTTGTTATACTCAGAAATATGGAACACAAAAGCAAAGAGGCAATGTTGAATTTTATATAAGACCTTGTTTAGGGCATAGCTGGAATATGGTTATGAGTAGCCCATTATTGGAGCAATATAAAAACAGTAGATTAAGATTACCATAGATTCATCAGGGATGAGGAGTTTCAATCTTAAAAAGACTTGAGAAATTCAGGTCTTTTTTTAATAGAGCTTACGAGCTTAAATGATGGCTTGATAGAGGTCTTCAAGATTATGAATAGTTATTATAAGGTTAAATAGTAATAGGTTATTTCCACGGACTAGCAAGTTAGTAATAGAGTGCACAAATGTAAGTTAATCACAAAAATAATTAAAGGGGAGGTTTGTATAAAAAAACTTTACACAGATAGTTGGAATATGTAATTCTATCTCAAAAACGAAGGTTGAATTTGAATCTATAAATTATTTTAACAGGAAATTAGATGTTTCAAGAGGAGAAATATTAAAGCATATGTGGAGCGAGAAGGAGATTGGAATTAGATTAATTTAAGTTGATGAGCATCAGTATAGGGTGTCAGGCAGTAGTGTCAAGTACTTTGAGACTCCTCCCAAAATCAAATTGTATTGTATTGCAGACCTAATGAGATAAAAGGGTTGCATAGTTCGAGTCCTACATAACCAATCGCCTCCATTTCATCTCAGCAAATGGTTTCTCCTCCCGCCCCCACCCGGTCACCTGCGGGGTACCCCAGGGCTCCATCCTTGGCCCTTTTCTTTTCCGTATCTATCTTCTGGGTGATGTCATCCGCAGACACGGGGTAAACTTCCATGTGTATGCTGAATGTGGACAAGACAGAAGCCATATTCCTTGGCTCCCATCAACGTCTTCATTCCTGCAGATCTGAACACTTCACCCTCCCTGGGCTCTCCCTCACACTCACTGAACCAGTGTGCAAACTTGCCGTCCTGTTCGACCCCTAGCTGTCCTTCCTCCCCCACATCCTGTCCCTGACCAGGACCGCCTTCTTTCACCTCTGCTACATTGCCTCCGACCATACCTTACCCCAAATGCAGCCAAAATCCTCGAGCATGTGTTTATCACCTCCCGCCAGGATTACTCAAACGACCTCCTTGCCGGTTTCCCCAGCTCCACTATTCAAAAGATCCAGCTCAATCAGAACTCTGCTGCTCACATACTTACCTGGACCAAACTCCATACCCACATCTCAGCAGTTCTGGCCAGGCTCCAATGGCTCCCTATCACCATACGGATCAATTTCCAAGATCCTCACACTCATGTCCAAATCCCTTCACTCTCTGGCACCTTCCTACCTCTCCGACTTCCTCACTCCCCAATCTACCACCTGGCGCCTCTGCTCGGCTGCAACCGTCTGCCCCACCATCAGAGGTCATGCTTTCAGCTACTACTTGATTCTCTTGAACAGGTATCCACTTAACTCAGGTGGTAGAACTCTCACCTCTGGGTGGATTTAAGCCACTGCGGGGGGGGGGTGGGGGGGGGGGGTGGTGGGTGGGGGCAGGATGCTGTATTGTCGGAGATGCGTTCTTTTAGATGAAACATTAAACTGAGGTCCCATCTGCCAATTATGATGGATGTTAAAAATTCTATGACACTATTTAAAAAGAGGAGTTTCCCCTGACACAATAGGTAATAATAATAATAATCCTTGCATTTGGTATAACATCTTTCACATCGGGTAGACATCTCAAAATGTTTCATAGGATTTATTGTGAAATGGTATGGCTGTGTATCTGTGGCAAATTTGGCAACCCAATGTACAGAGATGTCCCACAATTCGTCATGAAATGAGCAGTCAACTTTATTTGGGGGATTGTTGGTCAGGACACTGGTAAACACTCTGTTTGCTTTTTGAGTAGTGCCATGGATCTTTAACGTCCACCAGAACAGGCAGATGGGATCTCGGTTAGCCTAGATTGTATGAGTTTAATGGGATTTGAACCCACAACCTTCTGACTTGGAGAAAGAATATAAGAATACTACCAACTGATCCAGTCTAACACCTAAATACAAGTTCTCCATCCCTAAAATGACTAGTCTCTACCAATACCGAAAAAAGCATTTTGCTTGTTGGAACAAGAAACTGAGAAATGTTTATCTGCTTTCTTTAACATGAAACTCACTGGAACATTCATGTTACACACACTTATCTGTACTTTTCTAAAATAGTCCATGCAGCTGTATTTCAAAAAAGTATTAGAAGTACACCATTTTGACATAAACTCCACTGGAGGATCATTTAGAAATGCTTTTATAAAGTCAAAAATCTCTTAACAATTTAAAATAAAATCCCAAGCAATTAAACCATTGTGTACAATTACTGCAAGGGACAAATATTAATTATTTTAAATTAAGCATTTATAATAAAGTTGATTTCAACAGATGTTTCAGTTTCCAGACATCATTTCTCATTTTCTTGGGAAAGCTTTAAAGCAGGAGGGTTTTCTCCTGCATATTAATGAAGCACAAGTATTAATTCCCTGATGTGCCCAGGCCTGGAGGCATGGTTCCAGCACACACTCCTTTATCTAGCATTGTAGTGTAAGTAATTGACTGTGGCAAGACATTATTATTCATACTGCAGAGAAAGAGAGAGCAGAGATAGAAAAAGAGAAGGGCGATAAACCCAATGACCCAAGATCTTATCCTTCCTGCATCATTTTTATGTCTTATTAAAAAGAAATTCATCTAATGTTGCGTTATGATTCTTAATAAAAACCAACAGCACAGTTCCAGGCAACTGATTTCAAGTGTAACGCATTGTCCTCTCTTTCCCCTCCCTCACCCCCCTGCCCCCACCCCGCCAATCCCCTGCCCACCATTGTTATAAACATTATGGAATTTATCTCAAAATAACTCTGAGTAGCCCTATCCCGGGGCAGAAGATATTCCTCTGGTGTCAAAGGATACAGAGAAAGACTGGTGCTGGTTTGAGAAACCTCAAACTGTGCATTAAGATTTTTGAAATAAAGGAAGACGTCAAACAAGAATGTGCATCTTAATTCTTTAACAAAATAATAGATTCTGGCTGTGGCAATTTGTTCCACGTCATTCAGGTGTAACATGCACTGTTCACTAGAGCTAGCAAACGTTCCTTCACTTACGTAAGCACAAAAAGACCACAGGTGTTACTGAGCAGCATGTGGTAGAGCCTTCTGTGCGTGCTCATGTGTATAAGGAAATATATTTAGAAAGAAAGGAAACTGGGAAAGAACGAAAGGGAGAAGTACACAAAAATACGTAATTTAGCATATCGATTCCAGATGGGTAATTATTTATGTTTTTCTTTCTACAAGCGAGTTACGGTATTAAGTTATGATCCTCACTCACGATAAAACCCATAAAAAACCTTTACCCTGGACCCTTGTTCACATCCATATGCTGTTTTATTTCCATATTCTTAGGATTGTGCTGCAGATAAGTAGTTCTGAACTACTTATCAACAGAAAAGATGATACAATGCAAAAAGTTTGCAGATACGAAATGGTGCAATGGCAGTCTTGTGCAATGCCACACAATTCATATTCATATAGTTCTTCAACATCAACAACAACTTGTATTTATATTGCACCATTCACACAAGGCAACGTCTCTGAGCATTTAACAGTGGCGGAATCTGACACTGAACTGGGGAGAGGCAGAAGGTGACTGTAAGCACAGTCAAAGAGAAAGTTCTTCAGGTGTGATCTGAAAATGGGGAAGGAGAAGGGCAAAGGCAGAGGGATTGAGAAAGCGAAGACATCTCAAAACACTTTACATAGCCATCTGGACACCTGAGCTGCAGAAGAAGCTAAAGAGAGTTTGTGTGGGGGGGGGGGGGGGGGGGGGGGAGATGACCAAAAGCAGTTAAAGTAGGGAGGTACAGGGCAGGTTGGACTCAAGGATGGAGTTCCAGAGAATGGGGGTGATACAGTACTGATATACAAGATAAGTGTAATAAGCTCCAAAAGATGGAAGAGGAGCAGAAATGACTCAACCGCAGAGTTTAGGATTCTTTGAAGATTTGGGTTATTGGATTAGGACAGAGTAGAGGTTAGACTTATTTGTTGTTTGCAGTGTGCAGATAACATTTTCTGATGCAAGTAAGGGCAATGATAAATGATTCTTCACTTGTCGAGAAGTATGATGGCTAAAAATATCAAACATTTATCATTTTTATTTTGCATGAATTGGAGTTAGAAATAAAATAAAAGTGGCACTTTAGCTAAATGTATTTTCTCCCCACTGTCAGACACTGAGGTAAGACTAACTAATCAGAAGTCTAAATTACACTGTAGTCAGTCTGCGAGAGAGTGTGTGAGTCAATGTATCCTCCTGTTGTCCTTGCCTTCTCTCCCAACTGGCAATCAGCTCACTCTAAGAACACTAGAACATAAGAAATACTAGACAAACAAAAGACCAAGGTCCATCTAGTTCGCCTTCCATCTTCCTGGCGGTCACATGCACATATGTTCTGAACTACCTATGTACTGTATCCCATAATGTTATTTCCTAAAAGAAAACTATCTAATCTCTGTTTGAAAGAATCAACATTTCTTGCTTCAACCGTCTCCCTAGGGAGCCTGTTCCATAGGTTTACTATTCGAACTCAGTTCAGCTCTTGCCTTTCATGCTTCACAGGGCTGAATACATAATTTCTCACACATTGTTTTCCACATTTTGGACTTCCTTGCCCAAGATGAGAAACTCACTGTAAGAGAATTACAGGGTTCAGGACTGTGAAACACCACTTTGTTGAGTACCGTGTCAGCACAGCAGCCTTCATTCAAAAGGTTCACCACAGAATTTCTAATATTTAAATATTCAGCACAATACACAAATTCAGTATTGGTTCCAAGCAATACACCACCGATTAAATTCGAATAATCCTGTTGGTGTCATGTATTTCATTAATATGACAATTTCTACGAAAGATGCACCCAGGCAATAATATAAGTCAGAAATTACTGCCAAGTTTACAAATCCTGTAGAGTCCTGTGGAGTCCTGTAACTCAGTGGTTAGAGCGCTAGCTTCGCAAGCGAGAGACCTGGGTTCGATTCCTGGCAGGTCGAAACCTTGGGTAAGTTTCCTGACTCCACACGCTTGATAATAATCCCTTAAGAAAAAAAAAGCAATAATAAATTGGTCACTTCAATTCACGACTGTTTATGGGACACTGCTGTGCGCAATTGGCTGCCGCATTTCACCCACAAATATAGTCAATTCACTTTACAGTATATTCTGTGAAGCGCTTTGAGACATCTAGAAGACGTGAAAAGCGCTATATCAAATGCAAGGATTATTATTAATACAAATTTAAATTGATATAGTGCCTTTCACATTGGGAGGATGTCTCAAAATGCTTAACAGGATTTTACTAGAGTGTAGTGACAGTGTATTTTGTAGGCAAGAGCAGCAGCCAGGTTGAGCACAGCAATGTCTCACAAAACAGCCATGAAGTGAATGATCAATTTGATCTGGGGGATCATTGCCCAGGACACTGGCAGAAACTCCCTTTTTTTTTGAACAGTTAAGGGATTTTAACATCAATCAGAACAGGCAGAGAGGAACTTGGTTAACGTCTCATCCAAAGGACCGCACCTCTAACAATGCAGCACACGCCCAGCACTGCATTGGAGTGCCTACCTATACTGACAACTTTAAAAAGTCCCAACAATAGGGCTTGAAAACACAACTTTCTGACTCAGAAGCACGAGTCAACTGAGCCAGGCTGACTGATAGTTGGCTGAGTATTGTGTATATTACTGGTTTGTTAAGGAATGTTGGTTGTGTAGTGTATAGAATTGGTTTGTTGGAGTTTTGTATATCATTGGAATGTTGAAGAGTGTTTGGCTGTGTGTTTTATAATTTTTTGAGTGAATGCAGATTTCAGTTTATTGTACTTCTTTCTGAATGGGTTCATGCCTTCTATGTGTCTGCTGGTTATCTCTGGCATTTCTCTCTGGAGATTGCATGTTCGGGAAGAACACGAAGAAAGAGAACTTGTGATTACAGCTGTCAGTTAAGAATGGCAAGTGGGGATATTGAAGGTAATGGAAATTATGTCGCCTTGGTTACTGATGCTTATGGTGTTGCGTGGTAATGGAGTCTCAGTGAAATCTATGCAAATGAAGCCCTAAGTGATGAATGTTTTGAATCACACATATGGTTGAGGACAATAAAGTATCACATTGAGGCTATTTATGCAACATCATTGGTCTTAGACTTCAAGATCCTTCCATTTTAAAATTCAGTGCTCAATGTTGCCTGCTATTTGCCTGTTATTTTTAGCACAGTATTTCACCTTTTGCAGTTCTGCAGATGTTTAAATATGGAATTCAGGGATATAAGTATCGCTCCCTCCACTGAGCAATGTTTTAAAAAAACACTTGCCTGTATCCGCACGACTCAGTTCTGTTTCATGAATAGATTTTAAAAGAACCTCCTTTAAAATTGATAAAATTGATATTATAAATAACTTGGGACCAATTTTCCAGCCTTTAACGGTATTTCCCTAGTCAATAAGCTTTTAGTATTAGGTTTTGTTAACCCTGCAGGCAAAAGCCCAAACAGGGGTAGTAAGTCCAAACTGGTTATACAGCGGGAAACATGCCAGTGTTCATATTGGTTAATGAATCTCGAGCAGCACCCCAATAAACACTGGGGTCCCTGAGCTTTGGCTCTTGTCAACTTGTTCCTAAACTCTTGGGATTGGATGAGCAGCTTGTGTCTTTCCAGGGATGAGCAAGTGTACCAGGCAAACAGAAATTTCCATACATGTGTGAAACTCTCAGTCAGTTTGGTTTGGCGACTCTTAAGCATGGTGAAGAGTTTCCATGTGTGTCACAGACCTCGCTGACATTTTTGTACACATGGGTACTTATTGACAGATGTTTCTGAAATCAATGCACACTTTGATAGCAAGGTGCATGGGGTGAGAACGTTTTTACAGGAGATTTGTTGGAACAGTTAGGAGCAACGTATGTGAGTTAATTGTTTTTTCTTGACTCACGGGTTTTGATTTTATTGGAAAGAAATAAGAGGTCTAATCTCCATTAACTTAGAGGACTCCTGGTTAACCTTGCCTAGTTTCAGGCAAACAATGCTATTGCTTTAAATATCTTTTTCTTTTTCTATATTTATTGGAGAGAGAACGGACATTTAAGGATATAACTATATTAAAAACTATAATATTTGTTCTTTCCTTTGGGTTTTCTTTCTCCTCCAGGTTGGGTTTTCGGGGACGATGGGGGTAGAATATTATGCCATCTATCAAAAAGGGCTCCAGATTAATGGTACATCCCTAATTTAACATACTTCAACATCAATCATTCAGTTCTGTACATTCTTATAATAATAATCCTTGAATTTGATATATCACCTTATCACAATGTCGACACGTCTCAAAGTACTTCACAGGATTTACTGTAAAGTCTAGTATCTGTGTATTTGTAAGCAAAAGCAGCAGCCAATTTGCACACAGCAAAGTCCCACAAGCAGCCGTGAACTGAATGACCAATTTTATATGCAGGATTGTTGGCTAGGACACTGGGAGAAACTCCCTACTCTTTTCGAATAATGCCATGGGATCCTTAAGATCCACCTGAACAGGCAGATTGGACTTTGGTTTAATTTATCATCCAAAGGACGGTAACTCTGACAATGCTACGCTTTCCTTCCAGCAATCATCTGGGAGGGAGGGGTGCATTTTCTGGTAGTTTTGCAAGGCATGGTAGATACAAAGTGTATGATCTTGAATTTGTTTCTCATGCCTTCTGACATATACTGTAGAATGATTGTGTGTATCTTCTCCTCCATTACAAAACAAAGGACAAAATATTGTTTGATTTGATGTCATATTTTATCACAAAGGCTAATATGGTGTTTAGCATCCAGATATGTTGATTGGGAGGGCTTGGGGGGAAGCAATCGGCCAGAAAGTGGGAAGCTATAGTTCTGAGGATGCAGGGAATGGTTTGTAACCCCTTGAGTGTCATTAGTTCTATGACACAGCTTTTAATACATGTGTATAGAGGAGTTTAAGCCATGTTGGGAATGAAATAGATTTTTTTCCACGTGAATATCATGGCTGCTGTACTGGATAAAGTGCAGGCAGAAAAAAGCATTTGTACATTATTTACCTATTACTGACTTTATTATTAATGGTAAGCATCCATGCATTGATAACTTCAAAGTGTGTCAAAGCACTTCACATTGAATTCATGTGAGGTGCCGTGACTGTGGATATGTAGACAAACACAGCAGTCAATTTACTTACTGTAAGGACCTACAAACAGCCATGAAGTCAATTGTCTATTTATTTGGAGGATTGTTGGTCACAACAAGATTGTTGGATTATGTAAGGAACTGGTTTCTCTTCACAAGTAGCAAATAGCGCAATTCAATAGTGGATTTATAGCATTCACCTGAGCAGATAGATAAGACCTCAGTTTAAGGTCTCATCTAGAATTCTTTACTGAAATGTACCCGAAAATCAAATTAATATATTTGTCATATGGAACTTTGTTTGTGTTTGATCCTTGAAATCCATTTTGCCACCCTTTGCTGTTGAAATATCCTTTCTGCAAAAAGCACAGAAAACATAACAATCATCTGCTCTACTTATACTATTTAAAAAGGGAGATAGAACAAGCCCAGGGAACTATAGACTTGTCAGCTTAACATTGATGGTAGGAAAGATAATGGAATCCTTACTGAAGGAGGTAACAGAAAAACATCTGGAAACGGAAAACATAATAAAGAATAGTCAGCACGGTTTTCAAAAAGGAACGTCATGCTTGACCAACTTCATTGAATTCTTTGAAGGGGTAACAGAAAGAGTAGACAAGGGTAATGAGGTAGATGTAATATATTTAGATTTCCAAAAGGTGTTCGATAAGGTACCACGTAATAGACTAATGAACAAGGTCAGAGCATGTGGAGTCGGGGATAAATAGCACAACGGAGAGCAAGCTGGCTACAAAACAGAAAGCAGAGAGTAGGGGTAAAGGGTAGCTACTCAAACTGGCAGGGGATGGGCAGTGGTGTTCCACAAGGATCGGTATTAGAACCACTGTTCTTCACAATATACATTAAAGATTTGGACTCGGGAATCAGTAGTACAATTTCAAAATTTGCAGACCACACAAAATTGGGGGGGATAGTTAATACAGAGGAGGACTGCAACAAATTACAGCAAGACGTTAATAAACTTGCTGAATGGGCATTTAAATGGCAAATGCATTCAATGTAGAAAAGTTTGAGGTTGTACATTTTGGTAGAAGTAATAAGGAAGTCACATACATCCTGGAAAATAAAAACCTAAATGGGATAGAGGAGCAAAGGGATCTAGGGGTACACATACACAATTCACTAAAAGTAGCAATGCAGGTTAATAAGGCCATAAAAAAAGCAAACCCGGCAACGGGGTTCATTTCTAGAGGGATAGAAATGAAAACCAGGGAAGTTATGGTAAACATCTACAGAACCTCGGTTAGACCACACTTAGAATACTGTGTGCAGTTCTGGTCCCCACATTATAGAAGGGGTGTAGAGCCACTGGAGAGGGTTCAAAGGAGATTCACAAGGATGATCCCAGAACTGAGAGGTTATACATATCAGGAAAGGCTGAACATGCTTGGACTCTTCTCTTGAAAAGAGGAGGGTAAGGGGTGACCTGATAGAGGTCTTTAAAATGATGGAAGGTTTTGATAGGGTAGACATAGGGAAGATGTTTCCACTTGTGGGGGAGACCAAAACCAGGGCCATCAATATAAAATAGTCACAAATAGATCAAATAGGGAAGTTAGAAGAAATTTCTTCACACAGAGAGTAATGGGAATGTGGAACATGCTACCACAAGGAGTTGTTGAGGCAAATAGCAAAGATGTATTTAAGGGAAAGCTAGATAGGGAGCTTAGTTGAGGATGGGCAGGAGGAGGCTCATGTGGAACATAAACATCGGCATAGACCAGTTGGGCCAAAAGGCCTGTTTCTGTGCTGTATATTCTAATGTATTCTAATATATTCTAATGTCTGGAAATTCGTTCAAAAATTCTGTCATGAAATTCTGCTCAGATTTTCTTTTCTTAGATGGTTGCATCATCAGTCAAAGTTCAATAAACCCCTGGGTATCCGGACTCCAAGTATCTGGAATTGGAATTAGCTAGAATGGGTCTGCAAAAAATCCCATGATTCCACGCACTAAAGATCCGTCCCGAGTGCTCAAATTCCTCCCCCCCCCTTTTCAAATTCCCGCCAGCCCACCTGATGCCTACAGTTTCATAATGACTAGTTTAGCCACTGGTATCAACAGAGAATGCATTTTTAAAAACTAGCACAATCTGCCTCACAGACTTTTGAGCTTTCCCTGAAGACCTGTAAATGGACTTAAATAACTGTAGTCTATAGGGAAAACCATAAAGTTGGTGGTAGACTTCACACTTTTTCAATCTCAAAACAATTATAACACTTCTTAAAAAAATGGTTAAAATTGAATTAAAACTCGTGAAAATGCACATCTTTTTTAAGAAAAGATGGCTTCAAACAAGGTGGTCCAAGAAACCATTTTCCAGAATTCAAAGTCCTGTCCACCCTACCAATGTTTATCATCATGGATATTTTTTGGAATCGATTGAAATATTTGCTATTTTGTTACATTTAAGAATGTGTCAGGTGTCAGCCTCCTAATGTCACAGTCAAAAATTCCTCAGTGCTAGTGGTGTGCTGGAATCCTGGAGGTGCCATTCTTTGGATGAGATGTTAAACCAAGGCTCTGTCTGCCTATCCAGGTGGATGTTAAAGATCTCATCACACTATTCGAAAAGGGAAGAGAGTTTCTCCCAATGACATGGGCAACAATCCCCCAAATAAAATTGGTCATTCAGTTCACAGCTGCTTGTGGGACTTTCCTGTATGTAAATTGGCTACTGTGTTTGCCTATAAATACACAGTCACTACAGTTAGACAAAGTCTTGTGAAGTGCTTTGAGATGTCTCAACAACGTCATAGGCGCTATACCAAATGCAAGGATTACATTATTATTCATTACATTATGAAACTCTGCAAATTTAGCCCCAAGGCTTTATTATTTGCAGATATATTATTTAAAACTAGGTCAGGAAATGGAAGTAAATAACTTCCATTTGACAGATCACAGTTTGCAAATCCATCTACTATTTCACTTCTGCCAACGTCTAGAGGAATTTTGTGTGAAGTAGTTTGATGTATTAGCAAATTATCAAACTCCCACCTTTGGGTTTTCTTAAAATTCACTGATAATTCAACATACCACAAGGCATTCATCAAAGTCCAATACATCACTCTCTGGCTTACATTGCCTCCGATAATTTACCTTAACTGTTTCAACAATGTTCTAAGTGCACTCATTCCATAAACTTGTTCAACATGTACAATCTGTGATAATATACAGAGTAAGATGTGTGCCCAGATCAGCAGAATGTGACTGTGGAAGTAATTCAAATAGAAATATGCTAAAATTCTTCCCCACCCCTCCGCTATCCCTTACATTTCTAAAGCACCCTTCACATTGGTAGCAGCTTGGAGAGCTGAGTGAGAATGAAGCCCAAAGAGCAGAAAAGTCTCAGATTCAATTCCCCCAGTCTGTGCTGAGTTAGTTGGGGTAACAGTGGAGGAAGAAAGAACTTTCTTTTGTAAAGTGCCTTATTATCTCAAAATGCCTCAACACATTTCACAAGATATACTGTGAAGTGTAGTGACTGGTGAACATGGCGGCCAATTTGCACGCAGTAATGTCCCACAAACAGCTATGTAGTGAATGACCAATTTTAATTATATTTGGGGGATCATGGACCATGACACTCGGAGAAACTCCCTTCTCTTTTAGAGAGATGGGACCTATAACCTCCACCTGTACAGACAGACAGGACTTCATCTGAAGGACAGCACTTCTGACAATATGACAGAACAATTTAATAGAGTGTTTTGAAGAAGTAACTGAAAATGTAGATCAAGGCAATGGTAAAGGGAAGCAACATTTTTGATTTTGGCATCGTGAAGAGAACCTCTAACATATTTTTGCATCGGGGCTCACTAGGGCCTTATTATACCACCGTGTGTGGGTGTGAAAGGGGAGTAGGTGGGATTTTTCTCATTCCATAATTTCTAGTGTTTTAATTTCAAGCTACAAATTCTTCACACAGTGTTTACCATCTCACCAGTACTGGCCAGGCTCCACTGGCTCCCCATCACCGAACGGATCGACTTCAAGATCCTCACACTCGTGTTCAAATCCCTTCACTCACTAGCACCCTCTACTTCTCCGAGCTCCTCACTCCCCAATCCACCACCCAGTGCCTCTGCTCGACTGGTACCGGTCGCCAACTTGTCCCTTGCATCCTCCACCCCACCATTGGAGGTTGCACATTCAGCCACTAGACCCCAAAACTCTGGAACACTCTCCCTCAATCCCTCTGCCTTGCCCCTCTCTCCCCTTTTTCAAGTCCCACTTGAAAACCATCCTTTTCGACTGTGCTTACTGTCACCACACCCCACCTCCCCCCACCTAGCTCAGAGTCAGGCTCCGCCACTGTTATGCGCACTGAGACGTGCAAGTTGTTGTTATATGGGGGTCTAATGTGTGGTTTAACTTTAGACATTTGAAATGCATTAGATTAAGAACAAGTTGGATATGTCTGAGGCTGAATTCCCCTCCAGTAACATTCTCAATGCCATATCCTTGAAGCCAGATCATGCATTTGACTTCTGGTTAGTTTTACTCTCAGAGTTTTTTGTTTAGTTAAAAAGTCAATATGCTGCCAACCACAGACAAATGTGTGATCAGTGGGGTAGGAGTTGTCATCTCCAGCAAATCTGTCAAACTCTGTTAGAAGTCAAGAGATGTACAGTACTCCTGCTTGTTCATCATTTTTTCTATTTATTCACTCCTAAACTATCCATCGCTAGTACAATTTCACTCCCTTTTTTATGCTGTGCTCCTATGTCAGTCACATGTCTTAACCATACTTCTCGGCACGCATGCCAATCAGGTGCTTTAACCCACCTATTATCACAATTCCTAAATGATACCGTCTGAATTTCTAAATTCAAGACACATGTTAGACCCCATGGAGTTTCAAGTTCTCACAAAGATGTGCGGTGGAGATATTCAGGCTGTGCAGAATTTGTCAAGTTGTTCAATTCAGCTGTAACTTTGTAGTTCTTTCCTAAATCCTACTAACACACTCATCCACCAAAGAATCAGATGAAGGTTTATAATCACACCTGGAAGAATCCCTCACACTCTCCATCAGCACCACACATCAGTGCAGTGATATAGAGCAGGTTTTCATTGAGATCTGATTCACTGAAACAATAATAACACATGTGCTGTTTGCATTGACTTGCTTTTCAGTTATATGAGGTAATGGTAATGTTATAGATTCATCTGCATCTTGTCTCACAAATGAATAATGAAAGATTAGGGTACAATTCATCAAAACATCAAATGTTACACTGGTCCGCAATTCACAGTGAAATTTTAAACTCTTCTGGATTATCCTTTAACCTTTTGTAAACCTATAATTGTTGATTAAGAAAAATGGCTTTAGAAATGATTAAAACGGGTGAGGTAGGTTGTGATCTGCTGCATATTGGTATACACGCGATTTACACGTGCATTTATCTAACGCACATAATAGACTTCACTAACATATGTGAAGTGCATTTTCACTCAACTAACTCATCATCTATTGTGCTGCCACAAAGAGCTCTCATGTAAGTTTCCTCTTACTAGGCTTAAGAATCTGCGTGACGAATGCCCCATTGGGATTCTGAGCTCATAGTCTAGGGTGATACTTCAGTGTATTGCCAGGGGAGCTGCTGCCAGAAATGCTGTTCTTCTGATGAGACTTTAAACCCAGGCCCAGTCCACCCTTTCAGGTACCTTTTCATATCTCTGGACATTAAAGATCTCATAGCACTATTTGAAAAGAGAAGGGAGTTTCTCCCAATATCCTAGCCAAAAATCCTCCAGATAAAATATTATCATGACTGTTTGTGAGATATTGCTTTGTGTAAATTGGCTGTTGCATTCACCTACAAATACACAGTTACTACACTTCACAGTAAAATTGTGTGAAGCACTTTGAGATGTCTCAATTATGTGATATAGCACTATATGAAATGCAAGAATTATTATATATGACATTATTATGCCACATTTTGCTTACAAAATACACAGTCACTCCAGTATACATGATAAAGCACTATATCAAATGCAAGGATTATTATTATTATTATTATTATTATTATTATTATTATTATTATTATTATTATTATTATATACCAGTTACCCAGTGGCCAGAGATATCTCACCCACTGAATCACAGACTCCACAAACCAAATGTTGGCAAGATACACAAGTTATGTGAGTCTTGGAAGCCACTGAGGGAATGTGCACCAATGATTTGAAACTGGTCATTTAGCGGCAGATTTGTTCTACACAGTTGACCTGATCTTTACAATGCATTGAATAACTTCAATATTTCTTAGAGCAACAGAGCTCTGGCTGACTGATTAAGTACATTGTGGCTTTCAGAAACCACATTACTTGGGTTGAATGGGCTGTTGGGTTCACACATCTTTAAAACAGGGAGCTACAGACAATAATAATAATCTTTGCTTTTGATATAGCAGCTTATCACGACTTGAGGAAGTCTCAAAGCACTTCACAGAATATACTGTAAAGTGAATTGACTGTGTATTTTGTGGGCAAAACATGACAGTCAACTGTGCACAACAGTGTCCCACAAACAGTCGTGGATTGAATCACCAAATTATTATATTTTTTTTTGAAGGGGTTATTACCCTTGGAAAAGCAATCCGCCAATCGACTAATAACCAGGTTCCTAATTACTCTTAGATAAACAGAGGCATGTGGAGTGTGGAAACATGCCCAACATTTTGCTTGCTAGGAATCAAACCCAGATCCTCTCGCTTGCGAGGAAATTGCACTAACTACTAAGCTTCAGGACTCCACAGACCTGACAACCTGATGGTTATATGCTACTGAAATTTTTTTAAAAAGGTCTCTTCTGAATAAAATTAATAGTGGAAAGATTGCAAAATTCAAATTACATGGATTTTATAATGCAAGTAAAACAAAAAGTTGCAAAATAGGCCTCAGTAACTAATGCCTAGGGAGAGCAGAATCAAGCAGTGTTCCTGATCACTATCTTCTGATCTCTCTAGAAGCGTATCTTTATGGATACCGTTTGAACGCCCAGGCATGATTGAAGCTCACTTGGGTGACAACCCAGAGGATACCTAAGGCCCATGGAACCCTGTCCAAATCGAAGGAAAAAGGAGTCAAACTGGATTTCAGGAGGAGCGGGAAGAAAACTGGAGAAAGGAAAAAACAGAACGGTGGTATCAGAACCACAGTTGTACTTATTCACATACAATGTCACCCTGATTCGGTTTGTAATGCTCTTATATC
Organism: Callorhinchus milii; assembly: GCF_018977255.1. NCBI lineage: Eukaryota > Metazoa > Chordata > Chondrichthyes > Chimaeriformes > Callorhinchidae > Callorhinchus > Callorhinchus milii. Next base: position 82,755,496 of record NW_024704742.1, on the reverse strand, counting down.
TGAGTCAGAAGGTTGTGGGTTGGGGGTTGGGACTTTGAACTCAAATCGAGATGACATTCCAGTGCAGTGGTGGAGAGAAGCACTGTATTGTTGGAGGTGCCATCCTTTGGATGATGTGTTGAACCAAAGTCTCATCTATGTTTTCAAGTGGACGTTAAAGGTCCCATGTGGCAATATTCAAAAAAAGAAGGGAGTTTCTCCTGGTGTACTGGCCAACAATCTGCCAGAAAAAAAATTGCTCATTTTACTTCCTGGTTAATTATGGGACGTTGCTGTACACAAATCGGCTGCCACATTCCAAATCCTGTAAAGCACTTTGAGACATCCTCCTGACATGGAAGGCAGTATATCAAATGCAAAGATTATTGGCATCTGATAAACAAAAACAGTTATTATAGTTGCTAGTAATTGGCTTCAGCACTTTGAGATATTTCAATGTGTGTAAAATGTAAATTCATTCAATCGATCACATTTTAAATTGCACCACGTGACCTTGCAGTGCTGCTGTTACCAAGGTCAGATTTGGTTATTACTTTCCGACATAATAGCAACCTTCATCAAAACCTCTTCGCTGTAGATACCTGGTGTCCACTTGGGCATTCTTGTTTGGTGATAGGGGTGAGACTGGAAAGCTCCTGAAAGAATGAGTCTGATCCTTGTACAGTCTGCAGTTTGAGATTCCTATATCTAATCTTCACTATAGGTGAACTGTTTAAAGATATCCTGCTAAAACAGTTCAATTATACACATGATGTACATGAACCATTGCTAGTCTTAATAACTTTGCCCTTAATAACTCTTGCTCACAAAATATACAGTCAATTCACTTTACAGTATATTCTGTGAAGTGCTTTGAGACTTCTTCAAGATGTGATAAACTGCTATATCAAATGCAAGGATTATTATTATTATTGTCTGTAGCTCCCTGTTTGAGAGATGTGTGATCTCTAAAACTCTAAGGTTAGAAAGACACTAAAGCTACATCAATACTGTGGTGGGATGTGTTGTGGTGGAAAAATTATTCTGTTATTCTGTCAGCCCTTTCAGCAGTAAAACAAAAAATTGACTTGCTCAACCATTATCAAGTCCTGTAGATTCCTTTAGCTTAGTGGCTAGAGCACTCTCCTTGCAAGTGAGTTTGAATCCCGGCCAGGGAGAAACGTTGGGCAAGTTTCCTTACTCCACGCACCTCAGTTTAACTAGCAGTCAGTAGGAATCCGGTTGTTGGTCGATTGACAGATTGCTTTACTGGGTATAATAATCCCTTCAAATTAAAATAAAAATTGGTTACTTGATCCACGCCTGTTTGTAGGCCACTGCTGTACACAATTGGCTGCCACATTTCACAACAACAACAACAACAACAAGATTCCATTTATAAAGCGCCTTTCACGTCAGGAGGACGTCCCAAGGCGCTGCACAGTTGGGTCATGACCCGAGCAGGGGGGAAATGGTCAGGGTGAGGGAAGGGAGGGAGCGAGGAGGGGGGAAATGGTCAGGGTGAGGGGAGGGAAGGGAGGGAGCGAGGAGGGGGAAGAGAGTCGAGAGGGGAGCTGAAGGCACGGTCAAAGAGAAAGGTTTTGAGACCGGTCTTGAAGGAGGAAAGGGAGGAGGCGGCGAAGGCACTGGGGGATGGAGTTCCAGAGCCTGGGGGCTGAGAGGCTGAAGGCCCGACCACCGATGGTAGGGCGGTTGGGGCGGGGGACGTGGAGCAGACCAGAGCCAGAGGAACGGAGGGTACGGGCAGGTAGGTAGGGGGATAGTAGGTTGGAGAGGTAGGAGGGAGCAAGGCCGTGAATGGCCTTGTAGGTGAGGATGAGGATCTTGAAATCAATCCAGTTGTTAGTCAATCGGCGGATCTCTTTCCGGGGCTAATAGTCACTCAAAAAACTTCAATTTTTTGCTTTCCAGAATATATTATCAAGTGGTTCGATTGTGTATTTTCTGGGCGAAACGCAGCAGCCAATTGTTCACCCACAAAATATACAGTTAATTCACTTTACAGTATATTCTGTGAAATTCTTTGAAACATCTCGAAAATGTGATGAGGTGCTATATTAAATGCAACGATTATTATTGTTATAATAACTTGCATTATTGTTCGCATACAAAATATACAGTTTACTGCACATTACAGTAAATCCTGTGAAGCATTTTGAGAGGTGCTATATCAATTGCAAGGATTATTATTATAACCTCCATTTTATGAATTTAGAACTATGTCATATACCGAAAATGTAGATTTTCAATGTTTTTTCTCCATTAATGAAACAACATAAAAACATTTGTTTATCAAAGTTCTCTTTGAGCAAGCTTCACAAAATAATACTGCATTTTCTGGAAAAATTCATTTGAAAATGACATCAACAAAATTAAAAACCCTAAATAGAGAAAAGAAAACCAATGAACAAATACAGGCAAATCACAAAGGAAGAATGAGCTCATATGCCATACCAAGTCCCGAGAATTAACAGCATAACTGTTCTGATATTGGGGTGAAAATTGCAACCTATGGTGTGTTAATCAACACATCACTGAATAGTGTCGTCAGTTAAACCAAGTTTTAATTGACTGTCTCGTGTGATTCCCCTCTTTCCTCCCTCCACTTTTGTGTTGCCCTAAGCCACTGAATGGACTGCCAGCGGGTTAGCAACAACAACAACAAAATTACATTTACAGAGCGCCTTTCACGTTGGGAGGACATCCCAAAGCACTGAACAGTCAGGTGTTGGGGCCCGAGCATGGGGGAGGGGTGGTGTAGGGGTGAGGGAAGGCAGAGAGGTGGGAGGGAGACCAAAGGCACGGTCAAAGAGACCGGTCTTGAGACCGGCCTTGAAGGAGGCAAGGGAGGAAGCGAGGCGAAGGGACCGTTGGATGCAGTACTTGAAAATAAATCAAACTGCAATAATAATAATAATCCTTGCACTCGATATTGCACTTTATTACATCATTGAGCAGTCTCAAAGTGCTTTCCAGAATATATTATCAAGTGGATCGATTGTGTATTTTCTGGGCGAAACGCAGCAGCCAATTGTGCACAGCAGTGTCCCACAAATAGTCATGGATTGATTGAAGTTTTTTGAGTGACTATTAGCCCCGGAAAGAGATCCGCCGATTGACTAACAACTGGATTCCTATTTACGGCTAGGCAAACAGAGGCTTGTGGAGTAAGGAAACTTCCTGTAGTCCATAGGCTGATGCTGCCCCGCTGATCATTCACTCCCAGTCTTTGTGTGCATGTTTTGGCTGCCGCCCCGACCCAAGCCGCTCCCCCTGAAAATGTTCCTGCTCCCATCCTCACATTCTGCTACCCCCACTCTGTCCTTCTCTCCCACCGCGCTCCTCGCCTTCTCTCTCTCTTGGACCCCACCAATACCTCCCTCTGCTCCAGTCTGGGCATCCTCCCCCAGGCCCATCGTGGCTCCCGGCATTGTTTGTCCCAGAGCAGCCGCCCCAACTGTCCCATCGCTCATTCTCTCCGCAGCGATCGGCTCTGAAAGGCAAACACACCTTCCTCCTTCCACATCTGTACTATCTCCAACTCTCCCTGAGCTTTAAATTCCATGGTCGTTTCTCCACTACGACCTCAAATCCTCTTATATCACTCTCCTCCAGCACCCCACCACCAGCAAACCTATCCAAAATGTCCGCTCCCTCTCCAACAAAGCCTTTACTATCCATGACCTCATCCTGGATGTGCACATTGATATTCGTGGGCTTACAGAAACCTGGCCCTTCCCTGGTGACCCTGTTCCCCTCGTTGAAGCTTCCCCTCCTGGCTGCACTTTTCACCACACCACCCACCCCAACCAACATGGCAGTTGGGTGGCCCTCATCTCCTAAGCTTCCCTTGGTCTATCCCCCTATTCCTCTGGCTGTTTCTCCTCCTTTGAGCATTTCACCCTCTACCATCCCTCCTCTCTCTCCCCCAAAATCCTGCTAGTTTACCACTCGGCCCCCAAACCTCCTGGCTCCTTCCTCACCGATATCTCCTCTCTCCTGTCATCCCTGTCACTCTGCACTGAAGATCTGCTCATAATGGGTGATTTCAACCTCCACCTAAACTCCCCTTGCACCACCTCCTTGGATTTCACTGCCCTCTCTTCTCCTCCCTAAACCTCACCCTCCACATCAACCCACTGACCCACAACTGTGGCCACTCTCTCGACATAGTCATCACACATGGCTTTGACATTTCCGACATGTCTATCATGGACAAGGCCATCTTGGACCATTTCCGCATCTCCCACTCTTCCCACATCTTCCTCCCTTCTTCTAAACCCTCCACCATATTTTTCCACCTCTGCGAAAAGCTTGCCCCTTAGTCCCTCACAAATTCCTTCTCTTCTCGGACCACCCCTCCCTCTGGCTGTCCACCTCCAGCGATCCTGATGCAGCCGTCAAGCTGCTGAATCAACGTCTCTCCACAACCTTCAATTTCCTGGCTCCCCTGAAATCCAGTGTTGTTTCCAAACCCACCCGCTCCCCCTGGTACAACAGTCATCTCCGCTCACTCAAAACACAAACCCGGATGCTCGAGTGCAGATGGCAGAAATCTGACCTCATGATTCACCGCCAGCTGTGGCTCGAGCACCTCTGCATTTATTACCTTTCCATTTCACAGGCAAGAACTGACTTTTACTCCAAAGTCATCCTGGAGGCAAACAACAATTCAAAGACACTGTTTTCCACTGTTCATCACCGCCTCCATGCACCCCCACAAGCCCCCTCAATTCTCACGTCAAACGCCAATTGTGAAGAGGTCCTAGACTTCTTTGCCTCAAAAATTGAAAACATCCACTTGGCTGCATCGTCCTCCCTCCCACCATATCCACTTCCACCCCACCCAGACCATCTACACTGCCTTTTCCCTCAGCCATGGATCCTGCCACTTCCCTCTCCTTACACTCCTTTGCCCCCATTTCTCCCTCCCTCTCAACCACAAGCACGTGGATGAAGTTCACCACCTGCTGCCTCGACTCCTTCCCCACCCAGCTACTCGTCACTCAACTCCTCCTTCTCTACTCACTGCTGGCCGACAAGGTCAACCAATCTCTTTCCTCAGCCTCTGTTCCACTCCCTCTGAAAACCACGTCATCAAACCCCTCCTCAAAAACCCCATCCTCGATCCCTCTAATCTCTCACACTACAATCCCATCTCCAACCTACTCTTCCTTGCCAAAGTCCTGGAATGCACTGTTGTAGATCAACTTCAGTCACACCTCTCCCTCCACTCCCTCCTCAAGTACCAGGAGTCTGTTTTTCACGCTGCCCACAGCACAGAGACAGCACTTGTCAAAGTCACAAATGACATTCTCTCTATCTGTGACCAGGGCTCCCTCTGCCTCCTCGTCCACCTGGATCTCTCTGCCGCATTCGATACAGTCGACAACACCATCCTCCTCCATCGGCTCTCCTCCTTTATCTACCTTAGTGGGACCACACTTGCATGGTTCGAGTCCCACTTAACCAACTGCCTCCATTTCATCTCAGCAAATGGTTTCTCTTTCCATCCCCGACTGGTTACCTGTGGGGTATTCCAAGGTTCCATCCTTGGCCCTCTCTTTTTCTTATCTATATGCTCCCTCTGGGCAATGTCATCCGCAGACACTGGGTAAACTTCCACATGTATGTGGATGACACATAAGCCTACTTTGCCTCCTCCAGTACAAAGCCCTCCATGGCCTCGCCCCACCCTACCTCTGCAACCTCCTAACCCCCTACCAACCTGACCGCTCCCTCTGCTCAGCCGGTTCCGGCCTGCTCCACGTCACTGACCCACCCGCCCCACTATTGGTGGGAGAGCCTTCAGCCACTCTGCCCCCAACCACTGGAATTCCATCCCCCAATCACTCCTCCTCGCCCCCTCCTTAGCCTCCTTCAAGTCCCGCCTAAAATCCTTCCTCTTCGACCATGCCATCAGACACTCCCCTTCCCTTCCCCTCCCTTCTCCCTCCCTGATCCCAGCTCAGGTCTGAAATGCTGTACACTGTCCAATGCCTTGGGACATCCTCCCGACGTGAAAGGCGCTATACAAATGTAATCTTGTTGTTGTTGCTGTTTTTCCAGTACCAACGCCAGATCCACCGATGTTCTGTCAGCTTGTCTGACAGATATCGAAGGTTGAGTTAGTGTAAACTTCCTGCAGCTGAATATGGACAAGATGAAACCCATACTCCTTGGCTCCCGTCAACGTCTTCATCTTGCAGATTTAACTCTTCAATCTCCCTGGACTCTCCCTCAGACTCACCAAACCAGTGACCAATCTAGGCATCTGGTTAGAACCCCAACTGTCCTTCCTCCCCCACATCCAGTCCCTGACTAGGCCCGCCTTCTTCCACCTCCACCACATTGCCCGCACCTGACCGTACCTTACCCCAAATGCAGCTAAAACCCTCGTGCATGCGTTTTTCGCCTCCCATTTGGATTACTCCAACACACTTCTTGCCGGTCTCCCCAGCTTCACCTTTCACAAGATCCAGCTCATTCAACTCTGCCGCGTGCATACTGACCCGGACCAAACTCCGTACCCACATCTCACCAGTTCTGGTCAGGCTCTACTGGCTCCTCACCACTGAATGGATCGACTTTAAGATCCTCACACTCATGTTCAAATCCATTCACCCCTGGCACCTCCCTACCTCTCCGACCTCCTCACTCTCCAATCCATCACCCAGCGCCTCTGCTCGACTAGTACCAGACTGCTGCTCGTCCCTTGCACCCTCTGCCGCACCATCTGACATCTGACATCGTGCTTTCAGCCACTGCTCTCCAAAACTCTGGAACACTCTTCCTCAATCCCTCCACCTTGCCCCCTCTCTCCCCTCTTTTAAATCCCGCCTGAAAACTTTCTTCTTCGACCTTGCTTACGGCCACCTCTCACCTCCCCCCGGCTCAGAGTCAGGTTCCTTCATTTTTAAGCGCTCTGAGATGCTATCTTCGTGGAGGGCGCTATATAAGTGCAAATTGTTGTTGTTGTTTCGCCTCAACTGGAAATTGAACCCGGGTCCTCTTCCTTGTGACACAAGCTTGTTAACCACTACTCTAGGGGAAACCACATAATACATTTAAAAATATGATATGATACTTTTTTTAAAAAAATTTTTATAAATTGCATTTGATATAGCACTTATCATGTTGTTGAGACATTTCAAAGTGTTTCACCAGATTTTGCTGTGAAGTCTAGTGACTGTGTCCTTGTAGGCTGCTTGTTCAGCGAGGACACTCTGTTAGGGCCTTGGCTTGCAGGGCTAATAAGAGACAAGTGGGAAGATTTGCTGTTCCCAGTAACCATTATGCCCTTCCAATACCCCTGGTGAGTCAGGCTGGCTGGTCTGCTTTCAACTGGAATACTGTTGGCCTGCCTGGCACAGGAAGCAGACTACCAAGGCCACTGTAGAGAGATGCATCGATTCTGACTTTCTATTGCGAAGCATGTCTCTGAGGAGCCAGCTCAGCTCCAGGCAGACCCTGATTCCCTCCCCCACTCACCACCCCACCCCAACAAGGAGGACAGTCACTAAACATTACGTATTGGTGTTGTTTTAATACAATTAAGCACGTCCAGTTGTCTGTGAGATGCCCAGGCTATAGTGCTGGAAAAAGTCATTAGCAAAACCTGGAATGCAAAATAAATAAATGGGAAGCTGGTTTAAACCATTTGGATTATTTCATTCCCAATAATTAGGTCTCACAGAGCTGTTGCCTTTCACAAACCCACTTGACAGAACAGAAACAGAAGTGTGAAAAATGAAAGGGAATGTGAGCATAAGATCCTGGCATGGTAGGTGCAGTGATGCCATTTAAATGAGAAGGTTGCTGATATTGTTATGTGTTCTAATACTTCATATTCAATTGACTGAGTTACAAGAGTTCAGACAGAAAAGAAGTTGTAATTCTGTTGTAACAATGTTCCTTAACTGAAGTGATAGACTCATCTGCTGTTCCCTTCAGCCTTGACTGAGACTTGAACTGAACTCTTGAAGTCCTGACTGCGCAAAATACCTGGCATTTGATATAGAGCCTTATCACATTTTTAAGACGCCTCAAAACGCTTCACAGAATATACTGTCAACTAAATTGACTGAATATTTTGTCGCGAAATGTGGCAGCCAATTGCGCACAGCAGCGTATCACAAACAATTGTGGATTGAATGACCAAAATTTTAAGGGATTATTACCCCCGGAAAGTTGTCTGCCAATCGACTAATAACCGTTTTCAGTAGGAACATGGTTATTAGGAATAAGGAAACTTGCCTGAGGTTTCGCACTGCCCGGGAATCCCTGTATCCAGGCCAACAAACTCACAGATAAAATTGATCTTCGAGCTCATGGTCTGAGGCTGAGATTCCAGCATCAGCGCTGGGGGTAGAGAGCACCATATTGTCAGAGACTCCATACTTCAAATGGAAGCTTAAAATAAAGGTTCCTTCTGTGCCCGTTCAGGGGGATGTTAAAACAGCAACAAGTTGTATTCATGTAGCACCCCTCACGCAGGGCAGCATCTCAGAACTCTTGAAAATCACCCCGTTCCCCTCATGGCTGTTTGTGGGACGTCGCTGTGATCAAAACTGCCTGCTGCATTTGCCTACAAACAGGCCACATGAAATACACTCGTATGAAAATCCACTAGTATTAAAATAATAATTTGGTTGTTCAATGCACGATTGTTTGTGGGACACTGCTGTGCGCAATTGGCTGCCACGTTTTGTCCAAAAAATATAGTCAATTCACTTTACAGTGCATTCTGTGAAGCGCTTTGAGACATCTCGAAGATGTGATAATGCGCTATATAAAATGCAAGGATTATTATTATTATTATCATTATTGACTTCATGGCTGTTTGTGAGACCTGCTGTATGCAAATTGGCTAATGCGTTTGTCTATAAATACACTCACTAAACCTGACAGTAATTATCTGTGAACAGCTTTGAGACCTTTCAACGTTATAGGTGCTACAAAGAATGCAAGGATTAGAATTATTTAGATGATTTAGCATTTTTAACTTTTCAGGTGTTCAGGACAGTGAATCCCTTCACCTAAACATGGTGACCCATTTGTATAGATACAAAAACAACTCTGTGACCCTGGGGCTCTATTTACTAAATTTCACTACAATGACTGAGTTCCTGAGATGCTGTATATCTGTGACCCGTCAGCCAGTCCATATTAAAATCTGCATTCATGTTTCAAACATGATAGACGTTTAACAAAAGAAGCTGCGTAGTCAGCTGGCGCTTTTGTCCTCAGGATAAAAACACACACACTTTTTCACCCACAAAACAGTGACTCCACTTCACAAAAGTGGACTGTGAAGCACTTTCGGATGTCAGTCTGACATGAAAGGTGCTACACTAAATGCAAGTATTACTATTATTGTTAGGGACATTTTGCTTCCTGGCAGTGCTCTTTGTAATTTTGTGGGTGCGGGAAAGTGACTTTAGCACAATAGTATACGTTCTACTAGGGCAAGTAGCTTGAAGGCAGTGATGTCTGACAATGTACAATTCCAGACATCAAGCAATGTAAAGGAAGTTGGGCCTCAGTCTCTCTGCTCAATCTGGAGTCCTGCAGTTTTGCGGTTAGAGCACTCGCCTCGCAAGCGAGAAGACTTGGGTTCAATTCCTGGCAGGGCAAACGTTGGGCAAGTTTCCTTACTCCAATGCCTCTGTTTAACTAGAGGAAATAGGAAGATCACCTACTGGATTACCAGTACTGGTAATTGCCAGATCGCTTTTCTGGGGTTAATAATTCCTTCAAAAAATTAAAAATTAAAAAAAAAATTGGTATTCAATTCACGGCTGCTTGTGGGACATTGCTGAGCACAATTGGGTGCAGCGTTTCACCCACAAATACAGTCAATTCACTTTATTTGAGGAGTCCTGTAGCTCAGTGGTTAGAGCACTCGCTTTGCAAGTGAGAGACCTGAGTTTATTTCCAGGCAGAGGGCGAAACCTTGGGCAAGTTTCCTTACTCCACACAGAGCCTAATAATAATCCCTCCAAAACCAAAAACAATAATAAATTGGTCATTTTCAATCTACGACTGTTTGTGGGACATTGCTGTGCGCAATTGGCTGCCGCGTTCGCCCACAAATATACAGTCAATTCACTTTACAGTGTGTTCTGTGAAGCGCTTTGGGACGTCCTCCCGACGTGAAAAGCGCTATATCAAATGCAAGGATTATTATTTACTTTACAGTATATTCTGTGAAGCGCTTTGAGATGCCTCAGAGACATGTTAAGACGCTATGTCAAATGCAAGGGTCATTATTATAATCTGTGGAGTCTCATTGAACCCAGAACTGAATTTATATTGCACACAGCTTTTTCCAGGCATTTAACTTCGCTATGAGACTAAATTAACTGTTGCTAGCAGCCATACTTACCTATGTGACTCGTCGACACAAAGACACCGAATATATCCCCTAATACTGAAGAATTTCAGGATGCGATGAAGGATCATTGGATACAACAACAACAACTTTGATTTAAATAGCGCCCTCCATGCCGGACGGCGGAGAGGTCCAGGAGGACAAGGAGGCAGAGGGAGCCCTGGTCCCAGATAGAGAGGATGTCGTTTGAGACTTTCACAAGCGCAGTCTCTGTATTGTGGACAGGGCGGAAACCGGACTGGAGGGTTTCGAAGAGGGAGTGGGAGTTGAGGTGTGCGCGAAGTTGATTGGCAACAACGCATTCTAGGACTTTTGCGAGGAAGGGCAGGTTAGAAATGGGGCGGTAATGGCTGGGGTTTGAGGGATCTCGGGAAGGTTTTTTGAGGAGGGGGGTGATGACAGCAGTTTTGAGGGGGGCTGGGACTGAAATGGAGGAGAGCGACTGGTTGATGACATTAGCCAGTAGTGGGCAGAAGAGGGGGAGCTGGGTGACCAGCAACTTGGTGGGGAGGTGGTCGAGGCAGCAGTTGGTGGATTTCATGGAGGTGATGGCTCCAGTTCCTTTTCGCCTGAAACCTTCAAGTATTTGTTGTTCCCTGCCGATCGGGTCATTCGTTGTTGCTGCCACTGTCAGTCAGTGGAGTTGTTGCTTATCTGTAGCAGTGACACAGTCAGTACCACATTAAGCTATTGATTCATTGGTTGTCCTTTTCCAGTGGTGCTCCTATGAGTTGGCCCAGAGCCAGCCAGGCCTGCCCCTAACTGTGCACAAAATACAGCTCCGGAATTCATTCGAGAGACGTCGGCATATCTACAACCAGGTTGACGGCCAAATTTCTGGTCGAAGATTGTGCAGGGTAGCTTTACATCCTAAGGTCACAATATGCACAACCAATAAATGTAAAAAAAAATAGATATTGTCAAGTGTACGTGCTAGATCAAAGGCACACTCTTATGAAGAATGTGTATTTGTTAGGAAGCACTGATTTATTCCTTGTGCATTTCAAATAGAAAAAAAAACAGCTGGCTTGTTGGAACAGTTCCTTACCTGTTTGGACTCAAGATGCCAGGCTCATTTTTTTTTCACTACCTTGATAAACACTACCATTTTTCTCCATTAATTTTCTTCCCTCCTCCTTCTGCTGCCACATTGCCCAAGTTGCCATTATTCCTGTTTGATACTTAACAGTGAGAGTTGGCAAGCTATTCGACCGTATCGACCAAGCAGTAAGTAGAAACCCGGTTGTTAGTGATTGGCGGATCACTTTTCCGGGAGTAATAATTCCTTCAAAGAAAAATAATAATAATAAAAATTGGTCACTCGATCCATGACTGTTTGTGGGACACTGCTGTGCGCAACTGGCTGCTGTATTTTGCCCACAAAATATACAGTCAATTCACTTTACTTCTGTGAAGCGCTTTGAGATGTCTCGAAGATGTGATAAGGCGCTGTATCAAATGCAAGGATGATTACTATTATTATATTGTAAATCAACACGGTCCCTTACTCAGCTCATGTCCAGACACATTGGTTTCTCAATCGCTATCAGGAGCAGAGACAATGGCTAATATTTTACGCTCTAACCAAGGGGAAATGAGGCCAATTGTAGCCTCCCAACTGTTGTCCTGGTTGAAATCACAAGATTGGTTTGCATGAAGAAAGCCTTTTGGACGATCCGATCTCAATCCCACTGTACACCTCTATGAGGTCCCCTCTGAGTCATCGTCTCTCAAGAATGAAAAACCCGAGTTTGTCTGATTGTTGCTCACAGCTCATCGCTCCCACAATGATAGTTAAGTTTATATCTCCAAATGTTATACTCATGCTATACAGTGCTGTGGTCAGATGGCACTTAGAGTATAGCACGTAGTTCTGATCACTGCAACATGAAGGGATTGCCCAAGCCCTAGAGGTGGTACAGAGGAGAGCAACCTGGATGATTGCCCGAGCTTGCCTAATGGTTGCTCAGAGCTCATTCCTCTAATTCATGCTGGCTCTGTCTTGATTTATATTGCATCTATTCATGATTCAGTGTCAGTAAGCATTGCTGAAGGCAGTTCATGGCTTGGGAAACAAATGAGAAAAACAAGAAAAAAACAACCTAGGAAAAGAGAATTTCAGTACAATGTATATTTTTATATGGCCTTTCACGTCGGGAGGACCCTTTTAACATTGCTGGTACCCAAGCTGGGGGAAGAGGGGGAGAGTAGAAGAAGGTGTGGCAGCTAAAGATGACCGGAAACACCATGAAAGAGGTACATCCTGAGACTGGCTTTGAATGTTGGATGGATTTGGAAGAATTCTGGGATGGAGTTCCACCGAATGGAGGGAGAATGGCTGAAAGCCCACCCGCCGATGGTGGGGTGAATAGAGCGTGACATGAAGCAGTGTTCAATAAGTGGAAGGAGTGGCTGGGTCAGTAGGGTTACAGGAGGTCGCAGAGGAAGGGTGGGGCGAGATGGTGGAGAGATTGGCGTAATCAACCCTGGACATGATTAAGCCATGAATAAAACGCAAAATACTGCAGATTCTATAAATCTGAAACAAAAACAGAAGGTCGCTGGGAATACTCAGCAGGTCAGGCTGCATTTATGGAGAAAGGAAAGTGAGTCAACATTTCGGGTCCACGACCTCCTCATCAGAATTGGGACACGTTGGAGGGAGAGGCTTTTAAGGACTAACAGAGAGGGAGAAGGGTAAGGCGTGGTCTGGGCCTGGAGGAAGAGGTATTGATGGAAACGAGCAACGTTATGGAGCGGGAAAACCCAAATAAGTAGACGCCCAAATATGGTGGAGTGAGCATTCATGCAGGTTAATGCTGCCAGTGACTGAGGTGAGAAGGAGCTGATGGGAGTCAAGTAGGCGAGTTTCTTCTCTACATTTAATTGAAGAAAGTTAAAACTTCTCAAATCATGAGGACGTTTCAAAGCACTTTATAGGATTCACTGTACAATACCTGTGTATTATATTGGAAAATATGGCAGCTGATTTGAGAAACTCCTTTTTCTTTTTGAAATAGAGCCATTTCTCTCTCTCTCTCTCTCTCTCTGTCTCTCAGACTCACTCTCTCTCTCTCTCTCTCTCAGTCTCTCTAAGTCATTCTCACACATTCATTTTCACGTGCTCACATTCTCTCTGTTTCTCTCTCACACTCTCCCGTACACTCTCTTGAGTGGATCAGGTTGAAACCTTAGGCAAGTTTCCTTACTCCACACACACATACACACACACACTTCTGTTTACCTAGCAGTAAGTAGGAACCCGCTTGTTAATCGATTGGCAGATCGCTTTCTGGGGGTAACAATTGCTTAAAAAAAATAATAATGCAGTCACTTAATCCACGAATGTGTGTAGGACACTGCTGTGCACAATTGGCTGCCGCATTTCTCCTACAAAACACACAGTCATTACACTTTACAGTATATTCTGTGAAGCGCTTTGAGATGTCTAGAAGACGTGTTAAGGCACTATATCAAATGCAAAATTACTATTTTATGAGATCTTTAACGTTCACCTGAACAGGCAGACGGGACCTCAGTTTAGTGGCATCAACCTAGAATATGTGAGCTCAAAATGCCGTGGGGAACTGGGGCTTGAACTTACAACCTTCTGACTCAGACGCACGAGTACAACTAACTGAGCCAAGCTGCGGGTTTATGACCATGTAGGATTCACTCTTTACAAGTCCTTTTGCAAATCTCAAGGATTAGAGGGCAATATATAACACACCCGAGAGATTCTAGAAACACTTACGTGAAATTTATAGGATTTAGCACAAGGCCTACAATTTTATGAGCAGCTATCGTAGAAAATAACATAAAGCTGTTAACAACAGTATTTTCACTGCTCACACAAGGGTCAAAATTCTGATGGCTAAATGTTGCAAGAGTTAATTCCAGTTCATTTTTTTTGCACTGCTTCATTTGTACTCAGATATTCTGGGGAGGTACATACCTTCCCTACAACCATCCAGCAAATGGGAGTGACCTAGACAGGTTAGTTAGGGAGTTGAACAAAACTTTGGGACCTAGCAATGGTGCAAGAGAGAGGACTTTCCCAAGGCTGGAGCACGGAGTGATCCAACCCTCACGGGAACTGGCATTATTAACTGGTATTGTGTGTTAGCTTGGCTCAGCAGCAGCATTTTCACCTCTGAATCAGAGATTGTGGGTTCAAGCCCCACATTGGGACTTGGATTCATATAGTCTCAGATGACACTCCAACACAGTACTGGGGATGAGTTGCATTGTCGGAGGTGCCGTCCTTTGGTGAGACATTAAACCAAGGTTCCGTCTTCCTATTCAGATCCCAAGGCACTATTTGAAAAAAGGTTGTTTCTCCCAGTGTCCTCGCCAAAAATCTCCCAAATAAAACAAAATTGGTCACTCACTCCATGGCTATTTGTGGGACATTGCTATGCACAACTGGCTGCCACATTTTCACCCCATAATACAGTCAACCCAACAATGTTTCAACAATGTTATAAGGCACTATATCAAATGCAAGGATTATTATTATGTTAGCTTGTTCACATAAGCTGTTTCACTTAGAATTCACACCCTCTGGCTACACTTCCTTATGGTGTATTTGGCAACACCAAATCCCTACCACCCCTGTAAATTTCCCACACGGTACATCTGAGCTGCGGGCAAAACATTACAGAATAACAGCAACTTGCATTTATCTAATGTCCTGAACAATGTTGGATACTGTCTTGGGTGCACTTTCATGGAGTCAATAAAGCTTTATCACACATCAGGCCACAAAAGTACTGCTCTTAACCACACATCATTATGAGGATCTGCATAAAAACAACAGAAAGGCAAACGTTGTGAGTTTGAAGAAACAGAAATATTCCCCTCAATGGCGAAGGCCTGGCAAATTTGAACTGGTGTCCTAAACTACAATACGTTGTGATTTCTTGAGTCCAGATGTTTTCTTATCCATAGTAGTCAAGTCTGTTAGCTCTGCTTACTGCTCCACGATTGCCTCCACGAAATCGTCGTTCTACTCCAAGACAATCTTGGAGGCTAAGGACAACCCCAGGCTCCTCTTCTCATGAACCGGCTCCTCCGCCCATCCTCTCACGCCTCACCCATCCTCACCTCAAATGCCAACTGCGAGGCGATGCTGGACCTCCTCGAATCCAAAGTCGAGGGAATCCGCTCAGCTGCTTCTGCCATTCCATCTGCTACCCCTCCCCATCTCCCCCTCCCACCCCGGCCCCTGCCCATCCTTCCCTTCACACCTTTGAACCTGTCTCCCCCTCCTCTCTCATGACCACTATAACCCGCACAAAACCGACCACCTGCTCCCTCAACCCATCCCTCCCTTTCCTTACCTCCCAGCTCCACCTCCTTGCCCCTCTACTCACAGACATCATAAACGTCTCGCTGTCCACTGGTACTGTTCCCACCCCATTAAAAACCGTTATGATTACTCCTATCCTTAAAAATCCCTCCTTGGACCCATCTCTTCTCCCAAACTACTGCCCCATCTCTAACCTCCCTTTTCTCTCCAAGGTACTTGCATTTTTGATATAGCACTTTCCACGTCTTCTAGACATCTCAAATCACTTCACAGAATATACTGTGAAGTGAATTGATTGTATATTTGTGGGCGAAATGCGGCAGCCAATTGCACACAGCAGTGTCCCACAAACAGTCGTGGATTGAGTGACCAAATTATTATTGTTTGATTATTATCAGGTGTGTGGAGTAAGGAAACTTACCCAAGGTTTCACCCTGGTGGGAATCAAACCCAAGTCTCTTGCTTACAAGGCGAGCACTCTAACCGTTGAGCTACAGGACTCCAGATCCTGGAATGAGTTGTTGCTTCCCAGCTTCGCTCCTTCCTCTCATGCCACTCCCTTCACGAACCCCTCCAAATGGGTTTCCGTGCCGCCTACAGCACAGAAACAACCCTGGTCAAAGTGACAAATGACATTCTGTCCATCTGCGACCAGGGCTCCCTCTGCCTCCTCGTCCTTCTTGACCTCTCTGCTGCCTTCGACACCGTCGACCACTCTATCCACATCCACCACCTTTCCTCTCACCTCAACCTTCATGGTTCTATCCTTGACTGGTTCAGATTGTACCTCTCACACTGTCTCCACTTCATCTCCACAAACTGTTTCTCCTCTACCGCCCGCACTTTCCTCAAGGCTCTGTCCTTGGTCCCCTCCTCTTCAATATCTACATGCTCCCTCTTGGTGACATCACCCACAGACATGGAGTCAACTTCCACATGTATGCGGATGACACCCAACTCTATCTCTCTGCCTCCACCCTCGACCCCAGGACCACTGCTGCCTGACAGAATGTCTGTGGGACATCAAGTCCTGGATGAGAGCTAATTTTCTTCAGTTGAAAGACAACAAGACATTCTCCTGATTGGCTTCCGTCAGCACCTCCTCACCTCAGGCGCTGACAGCATCACCATCCATGGATGCACACTCCACCTTAATAAGCCAGTCTACCCCACATCCGAAGCTCTGTTTGTCCAGGGCCTTGGGATGTCCTCTTGACATGAAAGGCGCTATACAAATATAATTTTGTTGCCCTGCCTCCAATAGACTTATCACTTCTGAAGGTCAGTAAAGAAACCATGTGGAATGTTCCTTTTGTGCAAAAAGATGTATGTGGTTGAGGGAGATCTGGTAAGAGATGGTGTAAGATTTGTACATAGAACTTGCTTTAGTAAGACAGGAAATGTATCGGCGAAAGAAAGATAGCCAAAAACCCTTTTAATGAAAAGACTATGCTGCCCACTGTATCTGTTTTGCAAACTGCCATGTTACTTCCTCTACAGCAGCCTGCAGCATGTTTGTGCTGATAGTTAACAGCCGTAATTTGATGGTGGTCTTAAAGCAGTCTTAAAACAACAGATTTCACAGAATGAATGTATCCCAGTGCGCAACTCACCCAATAATGAGGAACAATTAAATTGTATTTTTTTTTACAGTGATAAATTGTATTTTAATATTGGGTAGAAAATCCCTACGGAATTTATTTTACTCTCCAAATTCCATCATTAACTCTACAAATGTTTGGACAGAATTCCTGTTGCAATGTTGAAACATGTATTGCCCTGGGCTTCATAGTTTCAGCCCCAGATGTCTTGCCTTGCAAACCCCTGTTTGCACCTAAGGAAGAGATGAATTGGACTGGATAATTATGCAGATGCAAATAGAGATAATTAGTGAATTGGATTAACTCGGGTTCTGTCTACAAGCATGGTGTGTACATTTAATAAAACTAATCCCTTGCATCTTATTAGTACCTCATTTCACCCACTGCGCACAGCTTTGCTCTTAGCTGCACCAAAACAACTGTAACATGAAGGCAAGAGATTCTGCAAAACCAGTAGCAAAATTAAATCAGCCTCGAGATCTGCAGGCTAAAGCCGCTTTAATTGTTAACTGAAACATAAATCTGCTGCCAGTCAATCCAATTCACATAAACTTTCATTCATCTCTTTCTATCATCAATCCCCTGATTCTAATAGGACGATTCTATTAGGACAGGGGCCTCTGAGATAAATGCATGTTGAAAACAAGACTTTGGTTTGACTTTCTTCGTAACTCCTTTATCCATTTTGGCTCAGCTAGTGGTACATTTGCCTCTAGTTGAGATGGTTGTGGGTTCAAGCCCCACACCTGGACTTGATCTCATAGTCTAGGCTGACACTCCATTCCGTTGCTGGGGGTGTGCTGCACTGTTAAAGGTACCATCTTTCAAAATAGGTTTGTAAGATGTTGTTAAGCAAAGTTTTTACAGGTGGATGTTAAAAATTCCATGATATGATTCGTGAATAGAGGGAGTTTCTCCTAGTTTCCGAGTTAAAAAAAAACTCCAGAATGTTTTGTGATTTGCCTTATTGCTGCTTGTGGGATCATATGGATGCCATATTTACCTGCAAAAAAGTCTCTTTGCTTGGCTACTTGTGATTACGCACTATGAAGCGGTTTGACACAATAAAATGCAAGTTCTTTCTTATCAAGCTCTTATCACCTTTGTTTCACATTATTAGATTACTTTCCCCCCCGTCTCATTCCACTCTATGACACAGAGCATTCCCAAACACGCAAACTCAATACTACAGAGAAGGCAACTTTCACTTCTGCTCAGAATTTGATGTAAAGCAAATTCCCAGAGACAGAAAGGGATTTTCTAAACATAGCAGCACCTCTGCAGTCACGACTGGAACAGCAACACCAAAGATGTGCATTTACTTAGTGTCCTTTACTCGGGGTGTCATCTTGGTGGGGACTATAAAAATACTGACAACACTGACAGCAACAGAGAGCACGACTGGATAAGTAGAGAGAGCCATCATTCTTGATACTCCTTTTTGCTTCCTAAGCTGAAGTCAGTTGTCATTAAAAAGAAAACACTCAAGAAATACAATTTTAATGACTCAGTATAAAAAAGAATACATTCTAGGCAGCTGTCGTAAGGATTCAATTTAAATGCTGTGACATATATGTTTACAAGCTCATAGTGTGGGTGGCCATAGATTGCTGCAATACGATTGTCACCTTACATTAACCCTGAATGTTAGACTGCTTTGTAGATGAGAATCTCAGGCACATTTGATTTTCCCTTAACTCATGTAGAACCAACAAATGAAGAGCCAATAACGCTTTTGATAGGCATGTTGACTGGATTGGAGGGAGAGGGGAAAAAGATTGGAAAACAGTTGTGCACATTTCTTACTCATCTTTTTTTAGCTGCTTCCTGAATATGAAGAGACTGCGAGTGAACTGATCCGAATGAGGCCAGGTCAGCGTAAAACCTTTGTATCCATTCACTTTGCAAGTCCGATTTTAAGCAAATTTTCGCAAAGCGAACTGGAATAGTGTAACGTTTAAAATGTTTTCAAGATGCCATTCACTTTCATGGATTCAATTTGCAATTTCTCCACACCAGCTCTTTGCTGATTGCTTCTGTCGTTCTTTCTGGCTGATGTTTCAAGAAGATTGTGGGTTCAATCCCCACATCAAGACATTCACCTCACAGCCCAGGCTGACACTGCGGAATATTGTTGGGGATGCGCTGAATTGTCAGAAGAGTTTTCCTTCAGATGAGATGTTAAACCGAGGTCCCACCTGCCTGTTCAGGTGGGCGTTAAAAATTGCGCGCAAATTACCTACTGCATTTGTTGACAAATACATAGTCACTACACTTTACAGAAAGAAGCATTTTGAAACATTGCAACATAACGCATGATCTCAAATGAAAATATTGTTTACCTGCAGTTAAAACTTTATGAAGCATTTAGGAAGGTCATGGAATTTACAATTATAAAGAGTAAAGAAAACAAATTAAGACACATGCTCTATTCCTGCTATCCCAGATATTACCTTCTCTCAGACAAACACCTTTCAATACCATGGAATTTACAATTATAAGGAGCCTTGCACATCAGAAGGACGTTTCAAAATGGTTTATTCACAGAGAACATAGATATTGGATGCTTTGAGCACTGCGTGGGAGGTTTGAGTTTCAGCACAATGACTAGTGCAGATATTAAATGTTTCCCTGAATGTATTCATGAAAAATACACACGCACACACAATCCAAGCTTTCACCAAGAGAGTCATATTAATGGAAATCTCAACCAGCCGTGTAATGGGGGTTCCCTATCTGATTACATGCTCACGTTGCAGCGTGTTCACTAATACATCTGATTTGACAACACTTCAGTGAATTAAAATTCTTTTTCTGCATTGGGAGCTCGGGCTCAACGTTTGCTTTTATACAGTTCAGAAAAAGATTAGCGGTGAATATTGTTTGTCAAATGCAAAACATTTGAGACCTTAATGTGTAGAGCCACATGCATTACAGTTATCTCTGCATAGAGTTCAGCCATGATACTGAATGCACTGGAAGGTTCCATATAGCACTCTTCACATATAGTAACATCTCCGAGCACTTCAAAGGGATGGGGGGTTGGATGCCGAGGAATGGAAAAGGGCAAAGTGGGGTCATAGGCTGCATTTGAGACAGGACTTATAGACAGAGAATGGGTTAAGCAGAGTAAGATAAAGAAGGAAGGAGTTCCTGGAGTTTTGTGTAGAGACCCTTGATTTCTAGATTCTTGCTAACAATACTGATGGGGTCAACATTACCATGCCCAGTTAAATGATTCAATCCAATGCTCAGAGGACAATGCCACCAGGCGCGGACTACACTTCGATGGAGGCAGTGTTTTTAAGCATTCTGTTTTCAGAGAATGCTCCACGATTTTTACACTGCTTTTAATATCCGTTTTGATCCTTGATTTCCAGACAGTTAAATGTATCAGAGGCAGTGTCTCTCTCCCCTAACCTTCTCGCCAGTTCTTCAAAGGATATAGTTCATGATTGAGTCCCAGGGTGAATCATCACGAAGAGTAGCACCATTCACAAATCTGCCTCGCCTTTTTTTGTTACTGGGTAAGGTTTTTATTTTCCAGCAAGCAACAATGTTAATTTCCAAAAAGGATATCAAAGATCATTTGATGTGTGCAGACACACTCCGAAATCATCTAAACCATCTTATTGAAGTCGATTTTTGTTACGAAAATGAACCCGGGCCTACAATCTTTGCCTCTCTTGACCTGAAGGTAATGATTTGTGTTCTATAGACACTAGGAAACCTCCTATGCCCATTCCATATGCCCAGTCCTGTACAGCCAATATCCACATACTATTCAGCTGTGAGAGACATCATCTGATATCCACAATAACTAGCGAGTCACTGAATAGCAAGCACAAACTTGGCTGACATTCCCACCCCTGCCTGAGTGCATGATCCTGAAGCTAACTGTAGCATTTTACTCTTGCTCCACTCTATCTCCTGAGATAACTAACTTAACACAGGCAAGGCATTTAACCTTGGACCCTGCTTGTCTATATTTCTCAGTACATAATGCATGTTTTCATCTAGCTACCAGAGGATCTCAAAACTGCCATTAATGATTATACGCTGAAGCTTCCCAGCAAACAACAAACTCCTGTGGCGGTACATTGCTATATTGTTAATGATAATGGCACATGGCATGCATACTACAAGACATGTGTTACAATAGCTGCTGCCCTAGAAGACATGATTCTTTTTCACATATGAGTTCTACATTTTCATCACCCTCAATGTGAAGAAGGTCCTTCTAAACTCCCAATTAGAGTTACTTATGTGGCAAACAGTGGGAATCTTGCCACACGGTGCCTCCAATGGCAAGCCATGAGGTTTCAGCTAGTTGTACCTCAATGAACACTCTGGGGTCCTGAAGCCCGAGCTCTTATCAGCTTGTGCCTCATATCTCCCAAAATGGATAAGCAGAGTGTGTCCCTCCAGCAAGAGAGTGCGCATTGCATTCCAGACACAGACATTTCCATGTGGAGGCAGCATGCATGGAACTTTGCTTTGGATATTCTTAAGCAGGGTAATGGGTTTCCGAATGTGTCAAGACACCCAGCTGACCAATCTGATGTAATGATACTGTCTTTCTCGGCTCACAATTGAAGAATGACTGATTGTATGAGGTATTACAGACAGTGATTGGGAATCTGTCCTCCAGCACGGGTCAGGAACTTTAGACAAAGCCAAAAGCGGCAATAATATAAAAGCTCACTGTACAAGGACAGCCCTTCTTCATGATTGCCACACTGACAGGCAATTAAGTTTGTACAGCAGGAAGGAGCTGCCTCATTAAAAAAGACAGTTATGAATAGCTGTAATAAGAGAAAGAAATTAAGCAAGACAATATCCCAGAAAAAAAATTGAGTTTTACTTTGAGAATCTCTTTGAAGTGAAATGAGATGTGAAACCACTGCAAAGTCCTGATGTGCTGAATTGTTTTAGGAGCAGAAATTAGATTCTCTATCTCCAGTAATTTCTTTTTGAAGTTATGTCAGATATCTCCTTTGATGTTAAACAATGCTGCAGATTTTGCATGCTACTGTTTCTATGTCTTGGAACAGGTTTAGTGTAATAGCTACAAAACACGAGACGCAGATCGTGCTAAATTGCAAACTGTACCTCAGGCTCTAGTAATGAATTAAATATTTCATTATATAAATCCCGCTTTCTATCTCCATTATGTCTAGAGAATGTGTATTAAATCTGTCACATTGGGATTACTGTTCATACTTTCTCCAGCCAATACCACCAACACAGGCAGCTAGGATTTATAATTCTTATTATCTTGTGTATGTTTGTGTGCATGTATGTCTGTGTGCACATCTGTTCATATGTGCCTGCGTGTGAGTGTATGTTTGTGTGTCTGTCTCTTTCTCACTGTGTCTCTCCCATTGTGTGTCTGTGAGGGTCTTTCTCTCTCTTGCTCTGCGTCTGTAAGTGTGTGTGTCTCGCTTGCTGTATGCCTGACTATGTGTTTGAATGAATATGTGTGTGTGTCTCCCTCTCTCAATGGGTTACTAACCACATTACCTGAGGGGCAAGCATGCTTTTGTTTCTTTGCTACCTTGCTGTGTGTCAGAATATCTGATTGGAATGATTCCACTAACTGGATATGGAGGTTTTTCTGCTAATGCACACCTTCACTGTTAATTGTCTCAGACCATTTGAAATTTCAACAGGCTGTTAATCATTTCTGAAGGGTAAATAAGGCACAGCAGCATTTAAGCCGTAAATTAATGTTGTAATTTAATATTACTGCAAATTTGAAATAATACGTTGATAATGGGTTTCAAAAAGTGTGACACGTCTTATTAACCATTGAAATCTAGCCATGCTAATACCAGTAGTTACCTCACATGGGTAGACACAATGACAATGGCACACACTGCCCAGGATAGATCCATTCTGTTTAACATTGCCGGTCTGAACACTAATCCGATACTGTTCTCATTAAGTGAAGGAAATTCTACTCCATTTCCTTTGTTATGTTGGCAACAACAACAACACATTTACATTTATATAACTTCTTCACATTGAAAGGAGGTCCCAGGGCAATTTCTAGTGCTACTGAGGCAATTAGCAGGACTGCTCACTTTACATTTTGCAGCAAAACTGGCCAGTTACTCTTTTCCACTTTGGAATACACCTGGTAAAAATGTACCAAAATAAATTCCTGCTAGCTATGAGGTGACTCCCTATCACATCCTTATCGTGGAGTCCTGTAGCTCAGTGGTTAAAGCACTCGCCTCTCAAGCGAGAGACCTGAGTTCGATTCTCGGCAGGGTAAAACCTTGGGCAAGTTTCCTTACTCCACACGCCTAATAATAATCCCTCAAGAAAAAAAAAACACAATAAAAAATTGATCACTTCAATCCATGATTGTTTGTGGGACACTGCTCTCCTCAATTTGGCTGCTGAATTTCGCTCACAAATATATAGTCAATTCACTTTACAGTATATGCTATGAAGTGTTTTGAGACGTCTAGAAGACATGAAAAGCGCTATATCAAATTCAGCAATTATTATTATTATTCTTACATAGCTGACACTTGCACAGTGTGAAGCATACGGTGGTTTCAAGGTAGTTGCTGTGGGGTGAAGGCGCACTGTGCTGTTTCACAGAGCAGGCGAATGGGGTCTGGGCCCACAACGTCCAATAGAGGTGGAAGGCTGGCTGTGGTATCAGGTGGAGACAACAACAACAATTTACATTTATATAGCACCTTTCATATCAGGAGGAAGCCTCAAACAGCTTCACACAGTCTACTGGGAGCCGAAGCTTGGTGATGGGTGGGGGGAGCTGAGGATGAGGGTGGAAATAAATGATACAGTGTTTTCCATATGCAAACAGCATTCCAGGCTTCAAAGATGCAACAACAATATGAACAACAACAAAATTACATTTGCATAGTGTCTTTCACATCGGGAGGATGTCCCAAGGCACTGGACAGTCAGGACTCAACTACTTTTCCTGGCAACCTCTTCCAGTTATTTATTATCCTCTGAGTGAAGAGTGACTTCCTAATAGTGACTTTTTTTTAGACAAACCAGGAGACACTTTGCCAACAGCGAGGTCCCACAAAACAGTCATGAGGAGAATAAACAATTTTTGCCAGGGATTCCCACGAGGTAAGCGACTACCAATGAAGATAGGAATTCCTGGCCAGAGCTGCATGCTAATACCTGAAAGAAGTTCACCTGCTGACAAGAGGACAAGAACCTCTTAGAAATCATACTGATGTGATGATGGATGTGCGAGCAAGCCGGATATCTTATCATAACTCCTACATGAGAGTATAATGGGACAGATGCAGGTCGGGAACAACAACAACAACCTGCCGTTATATAGCTCTCTTCACAAAGGGTGGTGTCTCAGACAGCTGGATACCATGCCTGTAGCAGATGCAGCTCAAATTTCCTGGGCATGATGCATTCAATAAGCCATGGACTGAAGGGAGAAAGATTTAGAATCATTGATTTTCCTCAAAGTATCCTGGGGAAATGGGAATACAGACGTTTGTCCACACTCATTGGAGGCCAGGAAAGTGCAAAGTGATTACTGAGGCAAAGAAACATGCATCAAAGAAAATCATTAACTGCTCAGGGTTTCTGGTAGTTCCCCAAAGAGGGCGTTCAGATGGTGCCTATCTACAGCGATCAAAATAGATTTTTATGGTTTGTAAATTGTTGTCAGTTAGTCCCGAGTTAAGATGACAACTTCAAAGCACAAGAGGATATCTAACTTCCCTGAAATGATGGGAAATTCCCATTGGCAAGTGGCATACATACGTGAAGCTGCTGGTGTGGTTACTCTTAAACATGGTGACGGGTTTCCACACCCGGTTGTCCAAAAAAAATCTCGCTGATAGGCTGCTTTGATTGAGTTTGGGTTCTGTTTTGCACTGCTAGTGAATGCTGGTAAAGTGATAAATGATGCAATACCTCCTGCACTGAATGATTAACAATTGTGACCCCATTACTGCAGGTTCATTAAAAAACAATTTGCAGTTGATTATTGGGAAAATCTAAGGCCAACACATGTTCTAATCCCTCAATTTGTGAATGCTGTGTGTGTTGTTATCCTCAGACACAAGCCACTGGCTACGTTTCTTTTAATGCCTAACTGCAAACGGCTTACGATCCCTTCACCTGAGGGGCGAAAAATAAATCACTGTCAGTCTTTGTTTCTGTGACTTAAAAATGACTGACTGCAAAGCTTTCCCTGCCCATTGGTCTCTTTATCACTGTGGTCAGGTTTCAGTCCTATCATTTAGCTACGTCAGCAAAATTCTGTGAAATGCATGCCACAGCCATAATATCGAATGTGCGTTGATTTGATGTGGTTTGAACATCAAATGAACACAAACTGTGCTTCTGACTGGAGCACTTTGCATTGACTGCAGTATAATTGCAATCAGACTGTAGGCTTTGCAAAGGAAACTTTTAAACTAATTTTTTTAAGATTGTACATTCCTTTTTTAACACTATTAAGGAATCTGCAGGATCCTAAGTATATTAAAAATAAACCAGCTTTTAGTGCTGCGTAAACATGGGAAGAGCTCTTTGGTTTATCTGTGTGGGACTAAATATGTAGCATTTCAGATTCATTTTGGAGCTGTGTTGGTTGTAAGCTCATTTAAAAACTACATAAAACAGGCTTCAAAGTTAAGACTGAATTCAACAGTTTGGTAAATGTGAGAAGCTGTAAAATGCAAAGAAAATATTGTAAAGCTGGGCCCAGGTGGGATTCTGCCCAACAGTGTCCAAGGTACATAATGTATAAGGTAGGTATCCCTTGCTCAGTGTTCTGATCCCCCAGAAACCTATAAGATCATCAAAGGTAGAAACCTATAAGATCATCAAAGGACATGATAGAGTAGATAGTGGGAGATTATTTCCCCTGGTCGGAGAAACTAAAACCAGGGGTCACAACCTTAAAATCAGAGACCAGCCCTTTCGCACTGAGTTGAGGAAAAACGTCTTCACTCAAAGGGTGGTGAATGTATGGAACTCACTACCCCAAAGGGCTGTTGACGCTCAGTCCTTGAACATATTCAAGACTGAGATAGATAGATTTCTTATTTCAAAAGGGATTAAGGGATATGGGGATAAGGCAGAGTTAGGTTATTAGCTGCATTAGATTAGAAGATCAGCCATGATTGAATGGCAGGGCAGGCTCGAAGGGCCGAATGGCCTACTCCTGCTCCTACATGTTATGTTATGTTATGTTATCAGTATGAACAATTCTGAGACATTATCCCATATAAATGGAGTTGTTATTATTGTTGTTGTCCAATACTATGCTGAAACAAACTAAAAATGCAGTAGAAAACCTGAATCAGAGAACCTTTACAATTTGAGTGGGGTGAATGAAATAGCTTGTTGCTGTTGGAAACCGGGTATCACAGAAATTGGAAGATAGCAGCAGGGCATAGTATATGTGAATTTGTACACAACTGAAATGTTCTCTCGATTACTTTGATCTGAAGTGCAGTGTGTACCTCCGTAGTTGGTAAGGAAACCTCTCGTTGCCATATGCTAAATTGCATGATTAGAGCAACATCTTCTAACACTTCCAAGTGACAAGCAGGCAGGATCACATTTCCTTCGCTGTTATTAGCACCGTGATCTTGATGGATTCCAGATTTCAATTATTCACCGAAACACACAATATCACAATATCCACCTTAACGCAATCCTCTCGACAAGTGAAGCAATCCAGGGAAAATTAAGGTATTATTTTTGGAACAAATCATTTGAAAATGAAAAGATTGTTGGGTGCTCAGGGGATATTTTTCAATATTAAATTGACTCGGACATAATGAAGGATTTTTTTNAACCAAAAGTATAAAAAATACAAGAATTGGGAATAAGGTACAGAAATAAACAACGATTCACTCAGAAATGTCAGAAAAAGGACAAAGTTAAAAATATGCAATGCCTGTGAAGATTGTGAATTATATTTAATTGTGAGCTAGCAAAAATAAGGCTGAGCATTATTCACCTTTTGCTCATATACACGCGGTTCATTAAAAATAACAAGATTGCCACTAACTTGATACAAATTGGTTTCTGTGCTTCAAGTAGCTTGAGAATTGGTGCAAGTGTCACCTGGAAACACAGGTATCTGATCTGGAAGGGGAGGTGGAAGAAAAAGGAGCCAGAATTGAAGTAGTTGAGACATGGGAGGACAAATTGACTGGTGTTGCTGCTCTGTTAACTTTGGGAAACGGGAATCTTTCCTCAGGAGATTGAGTAGATGAGGTTTAGTTCTTGGTAGGAGAGGTATTTCATGATTTGGATTAGATTGAAGTCCCATAGTATACAACAACAACAACAACAAGATTCCATTTATAAAGCGCCTTTCACGTCAGGAGGACGTCCCAAGGCGCTGCACAGTTGGGTCAGGACCCGAGCAGGGGGGAAATGGTCAGGGTGAGGGGAGGGAAGGGAGGGAGCGAGGAGGGGGAAGAGAGTCGAGAGGGGAGCTGAAGGCACGGTCAAAGAGTGGTTAGTATAGTGGTTTAGAGCATTTGTCTCTCAAGCGAGAGAACCCAGGTTTAATTCCTGGGTGGGGCAAGACCTTAGACAAGTTTCCTTACTTCTAATGCCTCTGTTTACCTAGCAGTAAGTAAGAACCCGGTTGTTAGTCATTGGCAGATTACATTCTGGGGGTAATGGTTTCTGCCAGTGAGGTTAGCAAGTGGTCTAGTCTTTTTGTATATTCCTTGACACCAGGTTACACTCCTTGCTATCTGAGAGTGTGGTTGCTGTGTGGTCAGCAGCTTCTACACTATAAACAAATTCACGCACTCAGGTGTTCACATTGTGTGAATGGCCATCTTCAGATATGAAGGGCAACCTTTAATAATAATAATAATAATCCTTGCATTTGATATAGTGCTTTTCAGTCTTCTAGACGTCTCAAAGCGCTTCACAGAATATGCTGTAAAGTGAATTGACTGTATATTTGTAGATGAAACGGGGCAGCAATTGCGCACTGCAGTATCCCACAAACAGTCGCGGATTGGAAATGACCAATTTATTATTGTTTTTGTTTTTTTGGAGGGATTATTATTATTAGGCGTGTGAAATAAGGTAACTTGCCCAAGGTTTCACCCTGCCTTTATTGTGTGATCTGGACAGGAACAAACTTAATGAGTCAATTGGCCTATCTTAGGTTAGATTGAGGAGCAAACCCTAACACTAAGAGAAAGGATCAAACGTGTTGTCAATTTCTATAGTTCTATAGTTCATTCCATACTCATTTTATTTCGATTTTGACTTCCATAAGAACATAAGACTTAGGAGCAGGAGTAGGCCATTCGGCCCCTCGAGCCTGCCCCGCCATTTGATAAGATCATGGCTGATCTTCAGATCTAACTCTAATTACCTGCCCTATCCCCATATCCCCTAATCCCTCTATTTTGTAAAAATCTATCAGTCTCAGCCTTGAAGATGTTCAAGGACTGAGCATCTACAGCCTTCTGTGGTAGTGAATTCCATAAATTCACTACCCTCTGAGTGAAGAAATGCTTCCTCAACTCTGTTCCAAAAGGCTGACCCTTAATTTTAAGACTGTGACCCCTGGTTATAGATTCTCCTATCAGGGGAAACAGTCCCTCAGTGTCTACTTTATCCAGCCCGTTAAGAATCTTATATGTTTCAATAAGATCTCCCCTAATTCTTCTGTACTCTAGAGAATATAGCCCTAGTTTATTCAGCCTACCCTCATAGGTCAGTCCCCTCATCCCAGGAACTAACCTAGTGAATCTACGCTGCACCCCCTCTAGGGCAAGTATGTCCCCAAAACTGCACACAATACTCTAGGTGCGGTCTCACCAAGGCCCTATACAGTTGCAGCAATACTTCCCTACTCTTGTACTCTAAACCTTTTGCAATGAACGCTAACATGCCGTTCGCTTTCTTGGTTGCTTGCTGCACCTGCAAACTAACTTTTTGAGACTGGTGTACAAGGACACCCAAATCCCTCTGAACACTAACACTATCTAATCTCTCCCCTTCTAGAAAATAATCTGTTTTTCTATTTTTGCTACCTAGGTGAATAACTTCACACTTCCCCACATTAAATTCCATCTGCCACCTACTCGCCCACTCCCCTAACCTATCTATATCCCGTTGCAATCTTTTTGCATCATCCTCAGAGCTTACTCTCCCACCTAGTTCAGTGTCATCCGCAAATTTAGATACGTTACATTCAATGTCCTCGTCTAGATCATTGATGTAAATTGTAAATAGCTGAGGCCCAAGCACTGATCCTTGTGGCACTCCAGTAGTCACATCCTACCATCTCGAGAATGACCCGTGTATCCCTACTCTCTGTTTTCTACCCGTTAGCCACTCTTCAATCCATGTTAATATGTTCCCATTAATCCCGTGGGCCTTAACCTTATATAATAATAATAATAATCCTTGCATTTGATATAGCGCTTTTCACGTCGGGAGGACGTCCCAAAGCGCTTCACAGAACACACTGTAAAGTGAATTGACTGTATATTTGTGGGTGAACGCGGCAGCCAATTGCGCACAGCAATGTCCCACAAACAGTCGTAGATTGAAAATTACCAATCTATTATTGTTTTGGTTTTTTGGAGGGATTATTATTAGGCTCTGTGTGGAGTAAGGAAACTTGCCCAAGGTTTCGCCCTCTGCCTGGAATTGAACTCAGGTCTCTCGCTTGCAAAGCGAGTGCTCTAACCACTGAGCTACAGGACTCCACCTTGTGCAATAGCCTTTTGTGTGGCACTTTGTCAAATGCCTTTGTAAAATCTAAATATACTACATCTACTGGTTCCCCCTATCTAACCTGTTAGATACATCTTCAAACATCTTCCATTTGCTAAATACAGCGTTGATGGCAATATTTAAAGAGCAAAAGAGTTTACTGAGTATCATAGTTTCCAACAGAAAATAATCTGACTAAATACTGCTCAGTTATTCAGGAAGCAATTGTGTTTGAAAATAATAAAGCGACCGAGACATCGAGAGATGAAAGGCACCTTAATGGGAGAAAAAGTACATTTAGATCTATGTCTTGAAGCAGATATGCATCAAAAAGACTCTCTCTCTTCATGTTTTAAGAGTTGAAATGCCCGTCGCTTCGGCACTGGAAAGAACCCTTCAATCATAAATAGGTTACAATTGCAGGATTCTCAAAAAGGATTTCTAAATAATAAATAATCCATGTATTTGATATTGTACCTTTCATGTTGCCATTGACACTACAATACACTGCTATGAGAGCTCAAGGTCCCATCTGCATGTTCAAATGGACTTTAAAGATTTCATGGCACTATTCGAAAAGAGAAGGGAGTTACTCCTGGTGCCCTGGCCAAGAATCCCCCAGATAAAATTGGTCATTCACTTCATGACGGTTTGTGGGACAGTGATGTGTGCAAATTGGCTGCCACATTTGCTCACAAAATAGCCTTGAGATACCACTTTATGGTGTCTCCTGCGAAGTACTTTCAGACATCTTGACAAGCCACTATACCAAATGCAAGGATTGGTATTACTATCTGAAAATTATTGAGTAAACTTTCAATGAGAATGTTTGTAGCCTCACATCATCATAGATGGAGCAGCAAAGGACACTGCTGAAGTTCCGACTGTGACTATTGTCAGTTACTGAATGCTCACTGAGGCTCCCAGCACTGTCACTTACTTGTATTATAGAGGGAAATCACATCTCCAGTCGTTCATAATCTAAGTATCTGACAAACTCTGTTTTATTTCTTAAAATGCTCTGGATGACACTTGGGCTGTCTCTCAAGCTTTGAAACAAGTTCAATGAGCAGTTTAGACTAAAATCCATCTTACTTTCTTTCTCGACTTCTCTTTCTTTCCAAAATATAAAACAAAAAACTTACCCCAATGTAAAAGAAATATTTTTCCTTTACATTTTGCATTAAAAAAAATGAACTTGTTCTTTCTCTCACCACTTAACTATCATAACAAGGAGGCAGATTTTTAAAACCTATTTTTTATTTATAAACTATGTTTGACAGTATTTAGGGTTTGGTGATATACAGTATATAAGACAGGGGCAACCTTAGTTTGAGTCATTTATGGTTTTAAGAGCTGCTGAAACCAAATTCCCCAAGTAAACTGGATTAATGCAAATGGAAATATCCTTCCCTCATATTTCTGGTAAACAGAGGGCAGCAAGAATGACAAATACAGAGAGGAGCGTGCTTGAAGTGAAGTTGCAACAAACACAGTATGAACACAAGAACATATTCACGAAGGAGGATAGTCTAGCTATTGAATCATTTTTCTTGGATTATACCCGCTCTGGGGCTCAATACCAGTTGCCTCTCTTTTCCCCAAGTGCCCTGATATTGGTACTAGTCAAGTATTTAACTAGCCAAGTTTTGAGGTAGAGGTGTTCTTGAGATAGAAAAAGGAAGATGGAAAGTTAGAGAGACTCGGAGAGAAAATAACAGAGTGAGGAAGAGGGAGAAAAAGGAAAAAACTCACAGAGAGAGAGAAAAGACTGGTACAATAAGAATAATCCTTGCATTTGATATAGCAACTTATCACTTCTTCTAGACATCTCAAAGCACTTCACAGAATAAGCTGTAAAGTGAATTGACAAATTAAATTAAAGTGAAACACGGCAGCAAATTGCATACAGCAGTGTCCCACAAACAGTCATGGATTGAACTGAACAATTTGTTAATTTTTTTTGAAGGAATTATTACCCTTGGAAAAACGATCCATCAATCGATTAACAACCGGATTCCTGCATACTGCTAAGTAAACAGAGGCATGTGGAGTAAGGAAATGTGCCCAACATTTCACTCTGCCGGGAATCAAACCCAGGTCTCTCGTTTGTGAGGTGAGTGCTCTAACCACTAAGCTCCAGTGTTCACAGTGTGTAGTGATAAAATGACAGTATAATTGTCGAGGGAACTTTTTTTGCGAGCACGGTAGCCACTGTAGTTGTATTTTGTGATATGTACTATGTGCTTATCTGCAATGAAAGTGAGTGAATCCTGTTACGAACCACCACTTTTTCAACCTATCTGTCGCCACTTCATGGCACTTTCTAACTCCACACATTATAGTATGCACCTCTGAGAGACGCAAGTGCAGGACACTCCTGAGGAAGAAAGACCTTGATCAAACTAACTGAAGTCACTCTGAAGCTTCTGAAATGTTAGGCCAACCTCTGTTGATATCTACTTTTAAGTAACTGTTGGTCCAGTAACTTGCGTGGCATTATAGTGTAAATACGGAGTTCTATTATTCCAATGTTATTTCTTTCTGCTGTCCTACATATTAACATTCAAGAACCCTGGAGCATTGTCATCATCTCGTACACTACTCAGATATCAATGCAACACTTGTTAATTGGCCGCAGGTTCTAACATACACATTATATCCACCAGAATCGATCTTTAGCTTGACATTTATTATTCTTGCTGTGTTTGCCCACAAAACACACAGTCATTATACTTTACAGTATATCGTGTGAAGAGCTTTTGGATACTCTTGTGATATGAAAGCAGCTATACCATATGTAAGGATTATTATTATTCCCCAGGCCCATGCCACCAACAATTTATTTTAGTTTGTGATGATCAAGATGGGGGATGTTGGCCAGTCCTCCCATTTTATTTATCCATTGACAGAGCCAAGCATTCCCCAAGTCAGGTACAGCATGGCTAGGTCTAGAGTAAAAACTCCTTTACACTATACAGCAGTAGGACTCAGTTCCCAACCTCAGAAAGCGCCCTCTACCTTACCAGTGCGGCATTTCTCCACTTCCCACACAGACCATCTTGTGACCTCTGAGTGAGATTGACATATAGAATTGCATAGACTGTACAGCACAGAAACAGGCCATTTATCCCAAACAGTCTGTGTGGGTGTTTACACTCCATGTGAGTCTCTACCCATTACTTTACTCCCTCCCTGCCACACTCTTATAGTGAACGCTATTCCCTTCCCCCTTATTTGTACATCTAGCTTTCTCTTAAATCCATCGATACAATCTACTTTAAGCAATGTTCAGGGCAGTGAATCTCTCTGTGAAATAGTTAATTTAGAGGTTGCTTTGTGCTTTGCACCCACGTCCGCTAGGAAATGAGTTGAAGCCCCTTTCACATAGAACGTTTACACTCAACAAATAGAGAACACTTTCAAAAGCCCAGGTCTATAATAGTGTAAGGCCAACATCTTGCCCACTGCAATTTGAAAGCAATGAATTCTGGTTTGTAACATTCCCTTTTGACCATTGTTGCTTAAAAAAGCGGTTTGTTTAGCAAATTGTGAAAGACGATGTCAGTCGGTTGCAATTATTATGACAACGATTGTTTCAGACAAGTCACGAGAGTGCTTTGCCTCCTGCAAACATACTCTTAACTGTGCATTTTGCGAAAACGGTCACCTTCTGCCAACAGTAATGCCAGTGCAAAGGGATCAGCTGCAAATGGGAGCTGGCGAGAACCCAGGGCTTGAAAAGGTCCTAGCCATTTCCCATTCTGGTGTAGTATGGTATTTCCCATTCTTCCTGTGCTGCAATAAACACCTGTAAGGATCCATTTGTTTTTCCTTTTGGTGAGGTTGATGCACTCAACTTCTTTGACCAGGCATTGTGTACAAAGAAAGCTTAGATTTCCAGTGCGGCATTTTGCCATCTAAGCAATGACTCTGCCATTCAGTTGCTTGGGTCAAGGCCTAGAAGCTCCCACACAGGCTAAGTCAATTTGCCTTCATTGGTACCACACATTATCGAATAGTTTCCCACATTTTTTAGAGACTGGAAGTAGAGGGGTGAGTTGCGATACATTAAATATGCACAACAGCCTAGCCAGCTGCTGGCTCACCATATTAACTCTTAATTCAAAGCAGCTGTCTTTGATAAGAAGTACCCTACTCAGAAAAACCTTCAAGAGTTCCTAAGGTAGGAATGTTCCAGGCAGGGGTGAGCATGGGACTGACTTGCTCTGTGTCTTCAATGATTCACCAGAGGCAATTCAGTCAAGGATATGGGCATCTTTAAAAAATCATAGCATTAGTCAGGAATTATTGAGCAATGCATTTATAAGCAGTCAATCTCATCTCAGTGATGTGGGAAAGGCACTATATCAAAACAAGGATTATTATTATCTCCTTTAAATGGCAACAACTTGCATTGATAGAGTGCCCTTTACGCAGGGCAATGTTACGGAGCCCTTAAAAGTTGTGAGCCTGATACTGATGCCGAGGGGAGGGAGGAGATTTAATGTGGCAAGTTACAACTATGTCACAGTGGTAATTGGAAGCAGAATTCCTAAGGTAAAACATTCCTGAAAAATTCCTCAAAACCCCAAAAACGAACATGGTGCAACACATTCAGTCACACTGTATCAAGGCAGCAGTGGCTTTCTCTGAAGATCACAGCGCAAGACTGATCACTGAGGATGTAAAAGATCTTGAGGTCAACAAATTGAAAACAAATATTGAACAGCAAGATACAGCTCCAAGCAATTAATATTCAATCAGATTTCAAGAGCGTGGTTATCTATTTCAGAACTATTTGGATAATTCACACGCAATGGAGCTCACTCATACATGGATCTGATACCAATTTTCTCCATGTGCCCAATTCCTTTGAAGTATTATCCCTTACATCTACATCAAGCTAGGTCCAGAGATCAGGGCTCTGTTTCACAGTACTTTACTTCTATTGCAAACAATGAACCAATCTGAACAGTGATGCTATCAAATTTCAATTCAAATACTTAATATTACTGGCTGAGATGTTTCAAACGCACTTTGCTCCATATACACTAGACACCATTTAAATAGGGACCCAGTTAATGGCCACGATCATTTAAAGAACATTTGCTTAGACATAGCTTGTTCCTACAGTGTTTAATGGGAATGATCAGATAGCGAGAACATTTTCTCACCACGGAAGTGCCCCCAGAGGTTTTTGAGAGGACAATGCTTAAAGTGAAACACGTGACTTCAAACAACTTTGATTTGCCATCACACAGAACTCTGCTAGTACCTCGATCAAAGGACAGACGACTATTCCGTTGGCACAGTAAAGGGATATTTCAAAGTGTCTGATTCACACTTCCCGAGAGGAGCTATCAACTGTTGTGCACAGATGATTCACAGCCTATTGTCCCCTGGCGAGGACATCATGCTGCTTTGTCTCTGGGCGAAGTGGCACAAACATGCTTACATTTTTGTCCTCTTTCCTGTATATTTTATTGTTAAGGCCATTCAAGCTAAATCCTTTCAGAGCCACACAAAACTTACACTATGATAAGACTTTATACTACCCAGCGCAGAAATGGAATCAAATTGGACGAGAGACAACTTTCTTCAGCTCAACGTGCGTAAAACCGAGGCCCTCCTGATTGGCTCGCGTCAGCGCCTCCGCACCTCTGGCGCTGACAGCATCAGCATCCAAGGCTGCACTCTCCACCTCTCAAAGCCACTCAGGAACCTCGGGGTTCTGTTCGACCCTGAGCTGTCCCTTCTCCCTCATATCCGCGCCACAACTGGCACCGCCTTCCATCACCTCCGGAACATCGCCAGACTACGGCACTACCTCACCCCTCACGCTGCTGAAACTCTGGTCCACGCCTTTATCACCTCAAGGCTGGACTATGGGAACTCTCTCCTCGCCGGCCTTCCCGCCACCTCCCTCCACAAGCTGCAGGTCATTCAGAACTCTGCAGCTCGTGTACTGTCCCGCACCAGGCTTCGGGACCACATCACTCCCACCCTCGCTCGCCTCCACTGGCTCCCCATCCCCCAGAGGATCGAATTCAAGATCCTCATCCTCACCTACAAGGCCATCCACGGCCTTGCTCCCTCCTACCTCTCTGACCTACTATCCCCCTACCTACCTGCCCGTACCCTCCGTTCCTCTGGCTCCGGTCTGCTCCACATCCCCCGCCCCAACTGCCCTACCATCGGTGGCCGGGCCTTCAGTCTCTCAGCCCCGAGGCTCTGGAACTCTATCCCCCAGTGCCTTCGCCTTGCTTCCTCCCTTTCCTCCTTCAAGGCCAGTCTCAAGACCTTTCTCTTTGACCGTGCCTTCAGCTCCCCTCTCGACTCTCTACCCCCTCCTCGCTCCCTCCCTTCCCTCCCCTCACCCTACCATTCTCCCCTGCTCGGGTCCTGACCCAACTGTCCAGCGCCTTTGGACATCCTCCCGACGTGAAAGGCGCTCTATAAATGGAATCTTGTTGATGATGTTGTTGTTGTAAAGTCCAATATCCATTTCCTGGAATCTCAAAAAACAACTAATGCTGATAACCAGAATTAATTCCTCTGTGAAAGTTGGGAACATTGTGTTCCCAGTCCATCCAGAGATCAGTCAGTGTTTTAATTATCGTCAGGTTTCTAATTTCAATCATTAATTTATATTATCAGTGTTAATTAGCACATCACAACATTGAAAATTTCATCCCTTAAGTTGCCCTGCAGAAGGCTGAAATTTCTGTCTTTTTTAAAGCAACATTGACGATTTCTGATTATAATCGTGATATCCTGTGAGAAGCCACCCATCCTCCATGTCTCAATTTCTCACTTCCCCAGTCATTCCCTAGCAGATCAATCATCTGTTCAAAGTCAAAAATGCTACTTTATTTCCTGAAATAAGGGAAATTTGCTGTCATATTTAGAGACTTAGGGAGAGTTATTACTTGTAACAAGTATTGTTCAAACTCCTGACTTGGGATTTGAACCTTTATGCCTTAAGAGATGAGAGTGCTAGCAGCTGAGCCCGGCTGACATGCATATAATGCCTTTGAGGGAAGAAGAGGGGGTTGGGGAGAGATTTGAAGAAACTACACCAAAATATTGTTTTTGTTTGCTCTGAAGAATGATGAACCCTTTTATGGAGGGACATTCTAGAAAGCTTATAAATGGGAAATAGAAATGATAAATTATGGTGGAGAGGAGGAATAATGCTTTTAGTTCTTGGCAGACATGCAGGGCCATTCCATCTAAGCGTTCTATAGAAAGCAGATGCTTTGTGTGTATTGACAGTGAAAGCTGGATTATAATATTATCTGCAGACAGCTTGCACTGTTCTCTGCTGCACTCAAACCGTTAAACAGCATTTAATGCCCACAGATAGTGCCGAAAATACACCAGTAAAAAGAAAATGAGGGTTCACTAATTCAGCATCTTAAAGACAGTATTTGGCAAAAACTGAAAAGGATTTTTATCGACACTGCTTCTGAGTGCACCTTTCCCTAATGATCACCATAAGCCACTAAATGCTCCCTTTCCATAGAGCTTCACAAACAGATATTGTGTGCAATTCACAAGTTGTCTCTCATA
The DNA here is from genome assembly GCF_018977255.1 of Callorhinchus milii. Lineage (NCBI taxonomy): Eukaryota > Metazoa > Chordata > Chondrichthyes > Chimaeriformes > Callorhinchidae > Callorhinchus > Callorhinchus milii. Next base: position 82,717,878 of record NW_024704742.1, on the reverse strand, counting down.
CTATAGTTACACTGCTCTCTTCATTGCCAATCGCCACGCTGTGTAAATACAGTAAGAATAGGGGTTCAGACAGTGAAATTCTGGAAGAGTTTCAAGTGCAGTTTGATTCAAGCTTGAGCTGTTTAAGTCCCGAGCTGAGAATTAATTCTGACTCTACTCTTCAACTTCAACTCCAACCTCAATACTCATTGGCAGACCCATGGACAGATTTTGAGTAAGATTTTTTTGTCAGCTAGGTATGTGACACATGCCATAAATTACCACCATGCTTAAGAGTATTCAAACCAAATTGAGAATTTCATGCATCCCACCTGCACATGGAAATCCCAAAGATAGATTGTTGGAATGGAATGTGCTCCTTCTCACTGAAGGGACGCTTACCTAATTCTGGAAAGTAATAGGTGTAAGTTGGCAAGAGCCAAGGCTTGGGGACCGCAGAGCATGGCCTGGGGTACTGCTGGAGTCTAACTAGCTAAAACAATATAGCTTGCCATTGATATTGCTGTCTGGCTTTTTCAGCTAGTACCACCCTACCTGTTATGGCTTTGGCTTGCGGGGTTAACAGGAGCTGAATGGGATGACTCCCTGCCCCCAGTGACTGGTCTGTACTTCCAAGTCCTGGCGATGAGCCAGGCTGGCTGTGCTGTCATCAGCAGTGCCCTGAAGTACTGCTGAACCCACCTGGCTCAGGAATCAGACTACTGAGACCGCCACTGAGGGCTGGCTCGATTCCGACATTCCGCTGCCAAACATGTCACCTTGAGTAAGATAAGAGAACAAATATGCGATATCAGAGTGCTGCACATGTGCTGAATTGTACATGGCAAATTGTAAATCAGGCTTCCTGCTTCACATCTGTGCACTGCAGGACAAGAATTACATTTGGGATTTACTTATACTGCTCGAGGCCATGTCATGCCGCAGAATGTCGCACATTTTCCTGTTTTCATGCTGTGGCCCACCAGTCGCACACTCCAGAAAGCTGCAGCAGTGACAATAAAGCTACATCAGTACTGTGGTGGGATTTGTTGTGGTGGAAAAATTATTCTGTTGTCCAGCCCTTTCAGCAGTAAGATGGATTTGCTTAACTATTATCAAGTCCTGTAAATTCTTGTAGCTTAGTGGTTAGAGCACTCGCCTCACAAGCGAGTTTGATTCCCGAGCAGGGTGAAATGTTGGGCAAGTTTTCTTATAATAATAATAATAATAATAATAATCCTTGCATTTGATATAGCGCTTTTCACGTCGGGAGGACGTCCCAAAGCGCTTCACAGAACACACTGTAAAGTGAATTGACTGTATATTTGTGGGCGAACGCGGCAGCCAATCTTACTCCACAAGCCTCAGTTTACCTAGCTGTAAGTAGGATCCCAGTTGTTGGTTGATTGGCAGATTGCTTTTCTGGGGGTAATAATCCTTTTAAATTAAAAAAAAAATAATTTGGTGACTTGATCCATGACTGTTTGTGGGACACTGCTGTATGCAATTGGCTGCCGCATTTCATCCACAAAATATACAGTCAGTTAAATTTACAGTATATTTTGTGAAGCGCATTGAAACATCGCATTGAACGACGTGATAAGGAGCAATATCAAATGCAACGATTATTATTATTGTTAAAATCTTGGCAACGAGAGTCACCGTCGCTGATCCTAACCCAAGTCAAACTAGGCTCAAAATCCTTTCAATTTTACAAACTGATGTAGTTCTACCCCAGACATGTGGGACCCAGTGATTGTTCAAGGTTTGCTCCCCCCTCCCCCCAAATAGTCACAACTGTTCTAAAATAGTTCTAAGAGATGTTTTGTGCTGCTGTTTTGTTAACACCTGGAAACTATTTATTGTTGGAAAACCTGCCACCAATTTGCACACAGCAATGTTCCCCAGACATTCATGGAGTGAGTGAGCGACCAATTTTATTTGGGGGATTGTTGGCCACGACATAGGGAGAAATTCCCTTCTGATCAATGACCATGAATCCTAATCCTAACTTTTCTCCAATAATGTAGTCTACATAAAAGAAAAATAAATTCAGTGATAGTGGGTATAGTTGGGGAGGGATACTTGTTAAAAATGTACAGTTAACAAGAAAATCTTGCTTTTATTATTTCGATCTTCAACATTCAGACGTTCAGTTCATGTCTGTTATAGGAGGAATTCAAACAATCATCTTAGATAAAATTGGTCATTGACTTCATGGCTGTTACCACACATTGGCTGTCGCTTTTGTCCACCAAATGCAATTAGAATACAATTTATATTTATGTAGCATCTTTCATGTCAGCAGGATGTCTCAAATGGCTTCAAATTGCTGGCTAAGCACCCGAGCTGGGGAGTGGGAGCTGAAGAGGTGGGGAAGGGAAAGATGACCAAAAGCATTGTTAAACAGGCATGTGTTGAGGCTGGCTTTGAGCCAGGTTAGGAAGTGAGTGAGTGGGAGGGACTCTGGGAATGAGTTCCAGAGAGCGAGAGCAGAATGGCTGAAAGTTCACCCGATGATAGTGGGGTGGATAGGGCAGACGACGTGAAGCAAGCTGAGCAAAAGAAGAGTCTCGGTTAGTCGACAGGTAGCAGACACATAGTTAATGCACAAAAAATACACAGTCACTATACCTTACAGTATTTCCTGTAAAATTCTTTGAGATGTCTTGACAATGGGATAAGGCGTTGTATCAAATGTAGGGATTATTTTAATGTCAGGAGCCTCATTAAGGACATGAGCTGCTGGCAATACAGTTAGGATAGTTTTGAGCCTGGTTGTGTGAAGGGAATGAATTGACAGTCGTAGTTACCCACCCGATCATGATTGCCGATGCCCTTTGGGTTAATGGCTATATCTCTAACAGCATTAATTCGGCTCATTCAACCCGTCTGTCTTAATAACTAACTCCTCCCAGTTAATTTTACTGACGATTTAAATCATACTTCACCAGTGAAACAACAATATATTCCAGAAAAAAAAACGTAAGTAAACCAAAACAAGGATCACAATGTGGGTGATTATTCAATCGGGCTTTTTTTTAACTCCTCTCTGACAATTACAAATCAGATTGGTTTCAGAACAAAGTCATCAAGCCATATGAATATTCTGTGGTATTTCAGGCTGAATGTGGAGAACAGATTGTACTACAGTCATTTATAATAATCCTTGCATTTGATATGGTTGCTTATGACATGGTTGAAACATCTTAAAACACTTCACAGGAATTATTGCAGAGCGCAGGGTCTGTAGGGATTGTATTTTGTAGCTGAATGTTGCAGCCAATGTTTACATACCAATGTCCCGCAAATAGCTATGAAGTGAATGACCAGTTTTATTTTGGGGATTGTTGGCCAGGACACAGGGAGAAATTCACTTCTCTTTCGAATTGTGCCATTGGACCTTTAATGTCCACCTGAATAGGTTTAACAAATCATTCAGAGAGCAGAACCTCTGACCATGCAGCACACCCCCAGCACTGCATTGGAGTGTCAGCCTCATCTATGAGTTCAAATCGCTCATAGTGTGTCTTGAACCCACAACTTTCTGACCCAGATGCGAAATAGTCACGACTGAACCAGACTGAAACTCGTTAAATATCACAAGAAATTAGTTAAGAAACACTGCAAATTTTACCTCATTTTCTTTCACCAACAAGTCTAGTTTAAAAAAGAACTTGCAATTTCTACAAAAAAACTTACTGAGCTCTTCTTTACTGAACATGATTGAGCACCTCCCTGTGGGGTTTAATTTCATGATAGACATAATAATATAATAATCTTTGCATTTGATATAGCATCTTATCACGTCATTGAGACGTCTCAAAGCACTCCACATGATATATTGTAAAGTGCATGTATATTGTATATTTTGTGGGTGAAACGTGGCAGCCAATTGCGCACAACACTTGTAAAGGACATGGAGCGCTTCAGACAATCTGCCACATTGTAGGTTTCAAATGAATGAGTGAATATACTTTGGCCAACTTGACAATAGTGGAAGCTATAATGGAGCAAAGTTTAACTGTCAAAAGTAGCTAGGATTTCAGCTCATTTAACAGTAAAAGCTGACATTTGCCTGAATTCTTACATATTTAAAAAAAAGGGCTTGAACTATAAATTACTGCATAAGTTGTAAATGAAGGATGAACTGTGTGACATTTAAGCAATTCTCTTAAAATATATCTTTATCAAGTTCATGCTCTAATTTCCCACTAATCTAAATATTACTGTTGTAATTATCACACCATCCAAGCCAGCTGCTAACAGAAGAGAAATAGATAGGCCCTTCTTTAATAGCCGATCAACTGTTACTCAATCACTCGTGCCCTGTTGAAGGAACAAGCGGAAGACTATGTGCTCCGGACTGGAAAAGATTAGGTTTACTGAAATCTTTTGTTCGAAAGCCCCAGATATCAAGCGTTTTTCTCACACTGGGGTCATGCAGCAGTAAATAAGCTAGCATTTTTAGAATCCCTGCTGCGCTTGAAAACAAACCACAATTATCAATGTCTTTTCTCCTGTGAGACAAACTGAGCAAACTGTTGCTGACAGTAATATTCTGTCTAGTGACCATCAAGAAAATGTCTGCAGTAGCGAATTCTGTTGTGAATGAGACATACAAAGTGCCTTGACCCCTAGGGCCCCTTCCAGTCTTTCACATGACAGCGATGTTCACAATGAGGTCTAATTTGTGAGACTCGCAAAAGCATTTGTAAATAGTGGACCCTAGAGGGACCCTTTGGAACCTCAACTCAGATTTAAAGCCAGATTGTAGCCAAAAGGATGTTCCTGGTGCCAGGCAGGAGATCATTGCCAATCAGTGTTTGAGAAAAGCTCCAAAGGATGGTCTGATACTACAAGAACAATAACGACTTATTGCATTTATATAGCAACCTTCTCATCAGAAGGATGTCCAAGTTGCTGGACAGTGAAGGCTTTGTACCCAAGCTGGTGGCTGGAAAGAGGTCTGGAGGGCAAACAAGGTAGAGGTGGGAAGATAACTGAAGGCACATTCAAAGATGGAGGTCTTAAGATGGCCCTTGAAGGAGGCAAAGGAGGGAGGGAGGCAGAGGGTTTTCAGGATGGAGTTCCAAAGGGTGGGGGCAGAAAAGCTGAAGGCTCGACCACTGATGGTGGAGCGGGCAGGGCAGGGGAATGGAGCAGGCCAGTCCGCACTGAGCGGATAAGTTTGGAATTGTTTAGAGGGTCACAGAGGTAGAAAGGAGAAAGACCATGGAGGGCTTTACAAGTGAGACTAGGATCTTGAACTCAATCCACTGGGAGATAATAATAATAATAATCCTTTGATATAGTGCTTTTCATGTCTTCTAGACATACCAAAGCGCTTCACAGAATATACTGTAAAGTGAATTGACTGTATATTTGTGGGCGAAGATGGGATCCCAGTGAAGCCAAGTGAGGATGGGGGTGATCGGCTTCTGGAGCTTAGTGCAGGAAAGGACACAAGCTGAATAATTTGCAGCTTGTGGAGGGAAGAATTGAGAAGTGGGCGAAACCTTAGGCAAGTTTCCTTATTCCACACGCCTCTGTTTACTTAGCAGTAAGTAGGAAACCAGTTGTCAGTCAATTGGCTTTCCGGGGATCCCTCCCCAAAAAGGAAAAATTTGGTCATTGACTCCATAGCTGTTTGTGGGATATTGCTGTGTACAACTGGTTGCTGTGTTTGCCCACAAAATACACAGTCACTCCACTTTACAGTATATTCTGTGAAGCATTTTGAGGCGCTATATTAAAATCAAAGATTATTATTATTATTATTATTAAATCTGTTGAGTGGGGAGTTAGCAAAGTCGCATACAAATGGCTAGCACCCACTATTTACAAAAACATTGGTGAATCCTGCAATCCATATCACATTCTGAACGACCATTACATAGCAGTTTTTCAACTAGTTTAGAAAAGACTCCAATAGGAATGCAGCCAAAGAATCCTTAGACACCAATTCCTTGTTGGTGCTTAATATGGGGATAACCTGGGTATAAAGCTGTGCCATGTCTCTCTCTGCAATGCACTAAATTGGATTTTATAGGGCTTGTCCCTTTTTAAACAAGCATTTAAGGAACAATACAACTATGTGTACCAAACTAAAGAAACACACACAATGATTGTTGGCGCTGTCTGGCTGTTCAGGTAGACATTAAAGATCCCATGGTATTGTTTGAAAACAGAAGGCAGTTTCTCCCGGGGTCCTAGTTGACAATCTCCCCAAATAATATTGTCATTCACTTCACGTTTGTTGTGGGACATTGATGTGTGCAAATAGGCTGCCATGTTTGCCCACAGAACACACAGTCACTACACTTTATAGTAAATCCCGTGAAACACTTTGGGATGTCCTCACAACATGAAAGACGCTATAGCAAATATAATGATTATTATTGTGGCCACTTTTCATAAATCTGAGAGCCAGCCTTCTCTGTCACTCCCAAGACAAAACCATAAATAGAGAAGAGATGTTTATCCAGCACCTTGGGACATCCTTCTGAAGTCAAAGGCGCTATACAAATGTAATTTGTTGGTAATGTATTCTAAACAACAATTTGGGATGCCAAAATACTTTCCAGCGACTCTTTGTTGCAATGCAATCTAGTTTTTCTCAAATAAACATCCTACTCCATAAATCCACTTATTTTCCCACGTCCCACAATTGGATATTTTGCTTCTGGAATGCGAGCAGCTTTAACCTTCTGAGCAGACAGCAATAGTGACAACATTAACTTACCTATGATTTGACTGCAAACTGGCCTGACCCGAGGCCAGGCTACTTATTAGCTGGTTGACCAGAAAATGCGCATGAGGAGGAATGTTTGTGTGACTTTGCTGTGTGCAAATTGGCTGCCGTGTGAAGAATCAAGTCGTTGCTCCTATATCAATTCCTTTGCAAAGAGTTATCTGGGTATCAATGCGTTGTTTGGCAGTGAGAAAAGTTTTAGAAATTTGCAGCACAGAAGGAGGCCTTTTTTTNCATTGAAATCTTTTCTTCCGTACAGATTATACCAGGACTTTCCTGGCACTTCAGCCCTGGTGTTTCTCCCATGATGGGCAGAACGCTCGATGATACCTGCAAACCATTACTTTGTTCAAAAAAGTGCCTCCAACATCAAGGCATAATGCAACATTTGCTGCAATCGGGGTATAATTATATTTAAAGCAAGCACTCTGTGGAGAAGACAAATCTGTATGAACTTCAACAGGTGATATAGCACTATCTGCCACCTTGGGTTCAATGGTATGGATAATAATGATTTCTTGCATTTGGTATAGCACCTTATCAAGTCATTGAGACTTCTCAAAGCGCTTCACAGCATATATTGCTCCAGGACACTATCTTGCATGAAGGGCGCTATATAAATGGAAGTTATTGAAGTTGTTGTTGTATTGTAAAGTGGATTGACTATGTATTTTGTGGGTGAAGTGCGACAGCCAATTGCGAATTGGATAGTGGAAAAGCATTATCAAATTTCTAGTTTTTGTGCACACAGTTAAATGTTACCAGCTGAATTTTCTTCTGGTCTTAACCACAAATTAATTACACACAAAATAATTACCATCTGGATCTCTTAGTAATTAAAACAAGATTTCGAAGCCTGCAAAGGGTTGAAGGTTCAATTCCTCCTGGACCCTGTACTCACTTTGACGACAGAACACTCCCAAAGAAGGACACAATGATAGTTTTGGTTGATTAACTGACTTCTAAGGAATTTGGTTCTCTCTTGTTTCTGAAATAATATATTGGATAATGTACATCTGGATTTATTCATAACACTCCCCAAGGATCAACTGCAGAAGGCAATAAATGTTAAGTACTGTAAAGATGTTTCTGTCTGTGACTCAATTTTGTTGTCAACCAGTGCATTATACTCAGGCTTCTTACAAGTTCGAGAAGTTGGACTTAAACTAGACAAAATGCAACCATAATTAATGATAGATAGGATAACATTCAAACATACTGCTTTCTGGCTATTGAGGACGAAACCATTACAATGTTGAAAAGGGAATGCAACAACAACAACAAGATTACATTTGTATAGCGCCTTTCATGTCGGGAGGACGCCCCAAGGCGCTGGACAGTGTACAGCATTTCAGAATGCAATGAACATTTGAAGAAGAAAGAAAATACTAAACAATTCTTGCATTTGATATAGTGCATTTCACGTCTTCTAGACTTCTCAAAGTGCTTCGCAGAGTATACTGTAAAGTGAACCGACTTTATTTGTGGGTGAAACACGGCAGCCAATTGCACACAGCAGTGTCCCACAAACAGTCGTGGATTGAAGTGAACAAATTATTATTTTTTTGGAAGGAATTATTACCCCTGGAAAAGCGATCCATCAATCGACTAACAACCGGGTTCATGCTTACTGCTAGATAAACAGAGGGGTGTGGAGTAAGGAAACGTGCCCAACATTTCGCCCTGCTGGGAATCGAACCAGGTCTCTCGCTTGTGAGGTGAGCGCTCTAACCACTGAGCTACAGGACTCCATAGTGTTTACAGTGTGTAGTGATAAAATGACAATATAACTGTGGAGGGAACTTTTGGGGGATTGAAGTGACCAATTTTATCATTGTTTTTTTCTTAAGGGATTATTATCAGGCATGTGGAATAAGGAAACTTGTCCAAGGTTTCACCCTGCCGGGAATCAAACCCAGGTCTCTCGCTTGCGAGGTGAGTGCTCTAACCACTGAGCTACAGGACTCAACAACTTCTCTATCAAATGTAATGAATGGGTCTTTGTCAGTAAAGATGGCAACCATTTTTACACACAACACCAATAACAGCAGTTTGCATTTAAATAGAGCCCTTCATATGAGGTAGTATTTCAGAACACTTAACAATGGTGTGGTTTGATTTTGAGCCAGGGAGAAAAGGAAGGTGACAATAAGCACGGTCGAAGATGAAAGTCTTCAAGTGTAATCTGAAGATACACAAACAGGCAGAGTGATTGAAGCAAGAACAATCCCTCAAATAGGTGAATGACCCATTTACCCAGAGGAATGTTGTCCAGACATCGGGAAAAACTCCCTTGCTTTTTTTTAAGATTATCATGAATTTATATTAAGCTTGATACATTTCTATCAAACTTATCTCTATCAAACTGAGCCAGTCTGGAACTTGGCGTCTTGTTTGACCCTCAACAATCCTTTCTGTTCCACATCTGTGCCGTGACCTGCTTTGCCTTCCCCCACGTCGACAACATTGCCTGGCTCTGCCACTGTCTCACACCGCAGGCCACCGAAACCCTCATACACATATTCATAAAATCCAGGCTTGACTATGCAAACTCTCTGCTTGTCGGCCTCCCCAACTCCTCCCTCCATAGACTGCAGATCATCCAGAACTCTGCAGCCTGTGTCCTCTCCCGGTCCAGGCTCCATGGCCCTATCAGCCCCATCCTCACCCAACTCCACTGGCTTCCCATCACACAGAGGATACAGTTCAAGATCCTGGTCATCACTTTCAAAGCCCTCCATGGCCTTGCTCCTCCCCTACCTCTGCAAACTCCTAACCCCTTACCAACCTTTCTGCTCTACGCTTAGCAGGCTCCAGCCTGCTTCACATCCCCCACCTCGCCCGCTCCACCGTGGGTGGGCAGGCCTTCAGCCACTCTGACCCTACCCTATGGAACTCCATCCCACAGTTCCTCCACCTCACCCCCTCCCTTGCCTCCTTCAAGACCCATCTCAAGACCCTCATCTTCAACTGTGACTTCGATCACACCCCTTACCCCCTTGCCCTCCACTCTCCCCAATCCCGACCAACAGTTCGGGTCCGAAACACTGTTTGATACATCTTGAAGAGACCTTGGGACATCCTCCCGACATGAAAGTGGCTATACAAATGTAATTTTGTTGTTATTGTTGTTGTTGTTGATACAATGGGTAAAATTCCCACCTATCTTATAAGCAAACTCAGATTATATCAGGATCCCACTGCGCTTACAATAAAATTCCAATACAATTTACATTTATAGATCGCCTTTCTCAAAGCTCTATTAGCTTCATATACGTGATTTTTTAAAATAATAATCCTTGCATTTGATATAGCACTTTATCACATTTTCGAGACGTCTCAAAGCGCTTCACAGAATATACTGTAAATTGAATTGACTATGTATTTCTCTATATGTTTGTTAGTGGTGGTGACTGCAATGCCTCAATCCATCACATTTAGCTCATAGATCATTCACTCGCAGGAAGGGAGGAAACTCGTCTTAAAAACCTGAAACACACTGAAACTCAGCTTTCCAAAACCACGCGGCCCAAACACATTGGATTCCATCCTATAATTAAACGGCTCATTTATGCCTGAGGTTGATTTAGTTGTATAATTATATGGCTCCAGCAAATCATGCACTATCCAGCCTGAGCCACTGAATAGGAAGATTTCACAGACTCAGGTATAAGACATGGAAGGTTGATGATAAACTGAGCCACTGAGGAATCAGTTGATCAACATGCGGATATCTCTCTTGTAATGTGCAGGATCATGCCTTTTATATGTGCCGAAAGGAGGCTTCACACTAAAGCAGACATCTTTAACATTCTGAAGGGACTGTCATGTATGACTTGAGTCTCAGCACTCACTGTGGGCCAGATTAGTTCTTTTTATTATGAAATTGCCATGTCTGGTTTGTGCTGCCAATGTTTTCACTGGGGCCTGTCTTTATCTTTTGTTTTTTTACGCTCGGTCTGCCACTGTGCATCAGCAAAATGAGTACGTGTGTCAACAACCCACAGTCAGATACGGCATACAGCACCTGTGATTTCAACATTTTTGAAAATCGCGTGCATCAATGTCGATTTATCATTCGCGGTTATCAAAACACTTTTTAAAGGCAGAATTGGGTGATTTCTATCGTGCGTTTACTGCGTCAACCTAACCTAAAGCCCATTACTGGTAAATACAGCCAAGCGTAGTGACTGTTTTGTAGCCTAAGGCCCTCCAAATAGCATGAGGTTCATTTATCTGGAGGATTGATAGCTAGGACATTGGGAGAAGCTATTTTTTGAATAGTGTCATGGGGCTAACACTAACATGTTTTAATACGGAAGGTGGATTTGGATAGTTTGAGTCATCAGCAGAAAAGAGTCCTCAGAAGATATACTGGTAATAATGCATTCTAATATACATTAGCATACATTTGCAGATTCCCCAACAAAATTCTTAACAATGAATTAGGATTTGAATTGCTAGATGCTCTGCAATCAGCCAATGCCAGTGCTATCCACAATCAATTCAATCCAAGGGTACCTCACACACAATAATATGGGCAGGGGAGGACGAGCTATATGGGAAATCAGGAAATTTTCTGAGTGTCCCCGTGATTGGTTGCCAATGCTTACCACCCAGTGTAAGCCCAACATAGTTTTTTAACATCCAGATTGTCTCAAGATTTTTGGCCCATGAATCCGCGCCTTCATTCTGCTTGATAATTCCGAGCCCTTTCGGGGAGCCACTGAATATGGTCTAAGTGCAACTCAGACATCTATGTATCAAAGTCCATTGGCTAAGTCACTGCTGCATTGACCATAGAAGTGGAACACTTCATTCAAACACAAGGAGCAAAAACAGTTTTCTGGCTTTGTTAGAGGTATTCAAGTCCTTCACATCCTCTGGAGGAGGGTGAGGGGAAAATTCTGCCCGAGTCTACACCTTAGCATTTCTGAGTAAGTAAATTTGGGGGAAAATCTTAAATTTGATCTTGATTTTGAAGTCGATTTTCTGCAGGCGTCCAGTGCCTTGGGATGTCCTCCCGACGTGAAAGGCGCTATACAAATGTAATCTTGTTGTTGTTGTTTTTGTAATTACAGTAAACTCCGGATAACTCGACCCTGGCTTAATGTGTAACTACCACTTAAGTAATCGTGCTGTCAATATCCTGGCCACATTTATTCATGTACAAATGCCTAACTCACTGCTCTGTGGATAACTCATCACTGAGTCCTTTCCCTTAGAGTGATGAATTATCAGGAGTTTACTGTAATAGAAAAATGAGCATCTTGGTCCCATTTGTGCAACACGAATGGCAGTCAATTTAAATGGGCAACATTTAATTGGACATAAATGGTAAATGTCAAATTGGGGCTTCATTCTTTCCTGGAGATTAATAGTGGAAGGGGAACAGAGGATGACTTGGGAGCTCTCCAAGCCAAATGCCTTCAGGTCTTTCACCTGCCAACTGCAGCTTCCACTTGACAATTTAATCACAAGCAAAGTCCTCAGTGCCTGGTGGCCAAGGAGTAACTGTTTGTAAAGCCACAAATATCACACACTACTACCTGTATAGTTACTGAACTGGAGCCTTCAACAGAAAAGACACAAAGACATCTGTTCCCACGAACTTCAGCTGGGATGGGTGGGGCACGTTACTAAGTTGGCACAGGGAAAATGAAAATTCAAAAGTAAAAGATCCCCGAGACATTTTCGAGAGCTGCAGCAATAATTGTTTAAGAGATATATTGTATTTGTGTGTGTGATTATACTGATTATACTCAGTCCTGTTTGGTGTTGTTCCAGAAACAAAACGCATATAATGGCAGGGTTAGCATCTCTTACACAACTTGGGGTTAGTCGGTCTATTTAGTAAATAATGTACAAGAAAGTGATGCATTACATTATTGGTCCTGATACGCCTACGATTGTTTCAGCATGAGGTGGAATGAAGCACTGAAACATTCTCCGACATGTTATAAAAAACAACTCAGCATTAGTCTGCTTCTCTTCATCCCACTGAATAAAAGAAATCAAAGCAGATTCCAATGTGACCTTCTCAGTGAACGAAGCAAGGGCTTTAACAATGCTGTAATAGCTGATCATAACGCTGATGTGGGAATTTACAGAGGGAAGGTGGTAGGGGGTCTTGTTAATAACTTCTTGCTGGAACACAGGTTGACAGCTCTGTGAGTAGCATTTAGCACTACACAAAGCACAAGTAATGTTCCTTGTGTCTTTCAGTGCTATCTGTAATCCATTTACATTCCATAAACATGTGTATGTCTAAACACCTGAAATGCTTGGGACATGCACATTTCATGAATATAAATGAAAGCAATATCTGACAAGAAGCTCCACAGAATGCAAGGTTTCAGTGTGACACATCCACCGCTTGGCTCAATCCATCGCTCAAGTCTAAGTTCTCGGTGCGGTACATTGATGGTACGCAAATGGGCTGCCATATTGCAGTAAATCCTGTGAAGTGCTTTGGGATGTCCTCCCGACATGAAACGAGCTATACCAAATGTAAGGATTATTATTATAAAATTAAGCATGTTAGTATATTTGTTCTCCTTTCATTTGTGGAGTCCTGTAGCTCAGTGGTTAGGGCACTCGCTTTGCAAGTGAGAGACCTGAGTTCAATTCCAGGCAGGGCAAAACCTTGGGCAAGTTTCCTTACTCCACACACCTAATAATAATCCCTCCAAAAACCAAAAACAATAATAAATTGGTCATTTTCAATCTACGACTGTTTGTGGGACATTGCTGTGCGCAATTGGCTGCCGCGTTCGCCCACAAATATACAGTCAATTCACTTTACAGTGTGTTCTGTGAAGCGCTTGGGGACGTCCTCCCGACGTGAAAAGATCTATATCAAATGCAAGGATTATTATTATTATTATTTAGCTCTCCTCCTACTTTGAAGGGGCAGACTCATAGAAGCATTGGAAATTACAGCACAGAAGAAGGCCTTCGAGCCTATGCTGGTGCTAGCCCAACTGATACACTGGAGCTAACTACTCTAATTCCAATTCTCTTGCTCTTTCCCCTCATAGAGGCATAAGACTCCATTGGCACCAGGTACCTGCCGGTGTCTTACCCAAGTGGCCATTCTGCAAATGTGAGTCCAGACAGCGAGTGTTGGCAGGCTGTTGCCAAAGCAGGCATCGCCGCAGATGAACCCAATGCTGTTCTCACTGGACACCCGCACGCTTCACATATTCCAGCAGGGGTTATTGGAGAATTGCCCAGAGTGGAAGATTTGGTTAACTTTCTTATTGAAACCAAGGGATGCTGAGGCCAATCTTAGCATAGCTAATGCAGTGTGGACCATGATGAGAGGAGAGTGGAGGTTTCACACCTGGAACATCCCAAGTCTATTTGATTCAAATTCACTCAAGACAGTGTCTTTACCAGCAGAGTCAAGGGAGAGCTCTTGGTATATTTTTAACTTGAAAAAATGACTAAATATAGTTTTTACAAGCTAGGCATGAAATAAAATAACACTGGAGTTTGAAATTAAATCACTATCACATATTAAAAGCATGGATTGTGTGTTCCTGGGGCTGTTAATGGCTGACACTGGAATATACACAAAAGTAATTGTTGTTCATTTGGGGCAGTAATTGTCTAGGAGCTCCTGTACAACCAAGAGAAGATGCCTGGTTTCACTCAGCATTGAACCTTTGTTCCCTGCCACAGCTGTTGCTGTGCAGTTAGAGGACACAGAGCGGCTGGAAATACATTTTGTTCATTTTCAATCGCACAGAATGTAAACAGATCGCAGAATGACTCAGTACAAATATTCACCAAAGGTAATAAAGAACTCAGCTAAACAAATGCCGGGCTACATTGCTTGAAGCAATATTGCTTTCAACAGTAGATTGATGCGGAGCATGATGCCCGATTTTCAATTCCCCGCTACTTTGCTATTCATGCACAGACATCAGATGGCTTTCAAAAGTCTGTTTGAGAGCAGAGACGGACTCGATGTACACCCATCTCATTTATACACCAGTCAGCTCCAAGTCACAGAGCTGCTGATACCACCTCCTGATGGTGGACTCAGGACCAGAACTCCAGTTCCCCAAATCCTTAGTTTCATTACCTAATCACCTCTACTGAAATAAGGCTGAAGGGTCCAACCAAGTCAAAGGATAGGAGCAAAGAGACACTAACAGGAGTGATAGACTATGATCATCTCTATTCAGGAGTCATTGGCCATTCTGTGAGCCTTTGACATGGTCATTGGCTTCTTTGTCTGCCTGATAGTGATGGATGGACCTGGCTGCTATTTGAGTGGGCTGTGGATCACCCAGGTCCACTCATGGCTACACCCCTGACCTAAGGTCACCTCCCTCTCTGGCTTGCTTGGGGTGGAACCCCTGTGTGAAGGGCGCAATATAAATGCAAGGTAGTGTTGCTGAGATCTTCTTAAGGCTTGAAATTCCACTTAGTCTTGGTCTGTAAGGCCATTTGACATAAAAAAGCTTGGAATTGTGGAATTTTCTTCAATTGTTTTTAATTTCGAAGCCCTCACTAAATGAAGTGCAGAAAATCAGCTTTGAAATTAAGACTGACTTGAAGAATGTTTCACAATTTAGGGTAATCTTAATTTTTAAGGCAAAATCGTCTCACGTGTTATGACTCGTTGGAATTGAAAGCCTCTGAACTCCACATGAGCAACGTGAGAATAGAACTTGTTGTAAAATCATAGGGCATAAAGGTTTAGAATGCAGCCAAATGCCATCAAAACAAAGTGATAGTGTTGGTGTTTTGTTAGTATCAGTTCCATAATCTGTTTTTGCATTTCTCCCAGATTGGTTTTATTTAAATTTTAAAAATTTCATTAAAAAAATGGATTTATAAAAAAATCTATATATATATATATAATCATATATTCTTATGGAGCCATTGATTATACAGTCAGAAAACGGAGTTTGCATCTGAGCTTTGAATAATATTCCCAGTAATCTTACAGAACTCTTGCATTGGCCCAATAAGTTACCTTGGCAGTTGTAATTTGCGTTGTTTTCTTTATGCCTTGACACTAAACATATTATGCATCCTAATACCAATAAACCATTATTTCCCATGTACATCATCAGTGTTATAGGATGTTAGGACATACATTCCACTCACTGAATTTCACACAGATTCCGACCATACCTCGAGAAAAAACAGTTTAAAGGTCTGTATTTTGCTGTCCTGAAATAGGATGGCTGGTCTCCATATTCTACATATGCAATTTCACTATTTTACATACAAATCTACAATATAAATTCACATTTTTACAGATCCTTTCATGTAAAGAGAACGTCCCAAGTGCTTAACATGACTGGTTTGACACCCAAGCTGGGAGTGGGAGCCAAGGAGGTGGGAGAGAGGAAAGATGACCAAAGGTGTGGTCAAACAGATAGGTTTTGAGACGGACCATGAAAGAGATGAGGGAGGGAACAAGTCAGAGGGACTCTAGTATAGAGTTCCAGCGAGTGGGAGCAGATTGACCGAAAGCCGCCCGAATGGGGTGAGTAGAGAAACAGGCTGGTGCCCGCTGAGTAAAGCAAGTGGCCTGGTCAGTACAGTTTGAGGAAATTGCTGGGATATTGCTACAATCCAGTCCTTCCCAGTTGAAATCACAGTATTTACTTGGCTTAATCCCAAAACAGCTCCTCAGACTAAATTGCTGCCAATCCCTATCAATGAAACTAACAACTGAAAATTATCCTCTTCTCATTACTTTGTCATTGGCAGGCAAATAGCTGAGTATCTGGGCATGTCCATTGAGAACTGTGAATTGAGGTCTTGTGAAAAACAAATCTTTGTCACGTTGCAACAATAAATCAAAAGCAAAATAAACCATGTATTATTTGCAATAGCTGCTGTGGCCACTGAGGATATCAGTGCGAAGTGAGTCTCAGGTCGCTGCTCAGCTCATGAAACTGACCCAAAGCTAATAATTCCAAGACCAATATTTCCTACAGTCTTAGCCTTAAAACCATAATCTTGAAATTTAAGGCAATGTAGAATGTTATGTATAATAATATTTATAATATTGGTGAATTTTTAGAACCAGACACAAGGAGAAACTAAAACAGAGAGAGCTGGGAAAACTCAGCAGGTCAGGCAGCTTCTATGGAGAAAGGAAAGTGAGTCAACGTTTCGGATCCACGACCCTTCGTCAGAACTGGACCAGTTCTCCGTTCTGACAAAGGGTTGTGGACCCGAAACGTTGACTCACTTTTTTTTTCCATAGATGCTGCCTGATCTGCTGACTTTTCCCAGCTCTCTCTGTTTTTGTTTCAGATTCCAGCATCAGCGGTATTTTGCGTTTTGTACAAGGAGAAACTCCCTTCTCTTTTCGAATAGCGCCATTGGACCTTTCACTTTGACCTAAACAGGCATATGAAACCTCTGTTTAGCATCTCATCCAAAGGATGGCACTTCCAACAACAGCATTGCATTGCAAGTTTAGACTATATGAGTTCCAAATCCCGACATGGAGCTTGAATCCACAACCTTGTAACTCAGAGGCTAGACTGTTGCCCACTGAGACAGACTGACACTTTAAATTTTGGAAAGTTCACAAGTTGAGGTCTTTATTTGGAAGCTATTATTCTCCAGCACCTAAAATGAACCAGCTTCCAAGTTAAGACTGAGTTTAAAAATGTTCTAACATTTCATATGAACTAAACTATTAGGAAAATAGTCTTGAAGCTAGAATCATAAGAATTTTAGCCCTATGAACAGTTAAAATGAGAAATTGCAGCTTCAAAAAAGCAGTCTGCTTGCCAGTAAAGCAATAAAGTTCACAAATACTAGTTAATATACAGTTGAATCTAAGCTAAATTTTAAAGGAGCAAACTGATAGCCTGCAATTGCAATTATATTATCACCTAAGGCAATGCACAACTAAAGCAGATGGGCTGATAGCGACATAAATGTAATTCTGCAGCCATTCCATTATGTACAGGGAGAGGTGCAATAGCACTTTTCAGGAGGAATTCTATGTATAGCTTAACAGGTTTAAGACTGCATGCTGTGACTGTAAGCCTAGGTCTGCCGAACATTCAGTGATGGGCCATCATGCTCTTTCCAGCTGTCAGAAGCACAGCTGTTGGGTTTCCTACTGAGTGATCAGCCATGCCAATGCCCTCCAGCTTGCATGTTCTCCGATAAGGTCCAGCGGAGAACTGCAAAGAATGAACAGTTTGTCTCTGATGGCAAATGCAGAAGCACATTGCACACCAAATTGCATTTCATCAGTGTCCGATGTCACAACATCAATTCTGCTGAAGATACTCGGCTTCACAAAACGTAAGCTTTCATACAAAGTATGTCATTCTAATTTTATTATATAAAAGAAGTATTCTATGCAAATTTTCCCCCTCTCTCACAAACAAACACATACACACACACACAGGAACATGTGCACAGAATTTAGTTTACTAGGTTTTAAGAAGATTCAGGTTGTTTACACTGCAGGCTATTCAAAACTCAGACCTGATTGGTCAATTCACCATCTTAAAAATCCAGGCTGAATGCGCGGAGATATGGAGCCACAGCCTTGTTTCCTATTGACACTTTGTGTCTCGATACAAAACGTCAAGGACAGCAAACAACACGAGTAGACTGAAAGCTTCAAAGCATTGTAGTAGGAACAGCGTATGACATTCCTTTCACCGGTGTATAAATCATCCCAAACATGAATTTGCCTGAGTAATCTCATCTCCCTTCACCAGATGCAAGCGCTAAAAACAAAAAGCTGTTGCTAACAGGAATCAAACAGTGCTTTCACCACTGGCCTATAAGGGCCACAGCTACTTCTATGATTACTTCTCTATCATAATTAAACGGTCCAGACATCAGCAATTAACAATTTGAATGTGACCTTATGCTGCATTTTATTGAGCTCAGTAACGCCAATCTTCCTTTCCTGTACCTCAGCGATTTTGATCACTGCCAAGAAACAACAGGGAATCTCAATCACGCCGCCAATGGAGACTATGAAAATGTATTGAATCTGGCCTGCTTAGAGCTTTACGTAAAATCATTGCAGAACCCAATGATTACTCCCGAGTGACCTAAGGCAGCGCGTTCCACTTTGTGAAAATCTCTTCCTTGATGGCATGAGTTATATGGAGAGTAAAAGTCTGTCTTTATTGACATAAAAAGCATCTTAATCTCACTATTTATACCTCACCAATGGGTTTCCACATGCCAGACATCTATAATAAAAATCCTTGTATTTGAAATAGTGTCCTATAGTCCTCAAAGCTCTTCACAGAATATACTGTAAAGTGAATTGACTGTATATTTTGTGGGTGAAACATGGCAGCCAATTGCACACAGCAGTGTCCCACAAACAGTCGTGAGAGCACATACAATTTCTGTGCCAGTATCTGTTGAACTGTAGCCAGCTTTGTGCTGCACAATCAGGCTGACACATCGATATCACACGAAGGAGCTGGCAGAGATTATAATCCTTATGAACCTCAGGAAAACCAACGGCCAGAACGGAAAAGATTGGTGGGTTGAGAAATTGAATGTTTCACCACAGATTCGATTGTTATCAAAGGTGTTATCAAATGTGTTTTGCAACATCAAATTTTTCCATCTATTCCTAGATCTGATGTGATCTCCACCCTCCACTCCCTCCTTCCTCTGTCCACCGTTGGCACAATAATTGGGCCAGAAACCTGATCCCAGATTTTAAGCAATGACATCTTTAGTTCTCATTTCTTCTTGGCTGTGTTTATTGTTCCTGACCATGGAGCCGGCGACTGACTGCTGGCTTTACAAGACTCTGATTGAGATACGTCCCTGTTCTGTGAGCTGCTCTAAAACACCATATTCAGTGATTTAAGATTAGCTAAAAATAAATGCAATGTTTCATAACAGATTTGAATAGCAAATCTATTATATTTAGATAGCACCCTAACCCTAACCCTAACTGTAAGATGTCCCAAGCATGCCAAGGATTTGTACTTGAGTTGAGGGTTGGGATCAGGAGGGGTGGAGGAAGGGGAATGCTCCGTCAAAGAAGAAGGTCTTGCGTTCGGCCTTGGAGGCGGCAAGGGAGTGGACGAGATGAAGGGACTGTGGGATGGGGTTCCAAATGATGGGGCAGAGAGGCTAAAGGACTGACCGCCGATGCCGGGATATTAAAACATCATAGTTTTTACCCCATTGTTTCTACATCATTTAACAAAAAAATGTGTTCTATACAGATTTTCAGTCTCAGTTCGGGTGTCCAGCCAAGACTATTGAGCGCTTTGGGATGTCTTTCCGACATGAAAAGCGCTATATAAATGTAAATTTGTTTCATATCGTATTACAACCCACTTTCTTACAGTGTATACTTGGTTCTAATGCGTTTGCACTATCAACTCCATTCACTATGTGTGCACGCATTGGGCTCACTCATTACTTGCCTGCCTGCTATCACTACACACTGCAGACACTGTGGAGTAGCTCAGTGGTTAGAGCGCTCGCCTCGCATGGGCGAGCACCTGGGTTTGACTAATGGGCTGGGCGAAACATTAGGGACGTTTCCTTCTTCCACACACCTCTGTTTACACAGCAGTAAGCAGGACCCCGATTGTTAGTCAATTGATGGATTGCTTTTCTGGGAGTAATAATCCGTTGAAAAAAAAATAATTTAATAAATAAAGAATAGTAATAATTTGGTCACTCAATCCACGATGCTTGTGGGACACTGCTGTGCGCAATTGGCTGCCTTATTTCGCCCATAAAATATACAGTCAATTCATTTTACAGTATATTCTGTGAAGAGCTTTGAGTCATTTTGAGGACGTGATAAGGTGCTCTATCAAATGTAATACTCTTATTATCATAAAATTAATAATAATAATCCTTGCATTTGATATAGCACCTTATCACGTCACCTTAAACAGTCATGTATTGAGTAACCAAATAATTATTATTATT
Source organism: Callorhinchus milii (assembly GCF_018977255.1). Taxonomy (NCBI): domain Eukaryota; kingdom Metazoa; phylum Chordata; class Chondrichthyes; order Chimaeriformes; family Callorhinchidae; genus Callorhinchus; species Callorhinchus milii. The sequence goes on along the minus strand of NW_024704742.1, from coordinate 82,697,210 downwards.
ATTATTATTAAGTGCTTCTTTAGACAGGTAAGAGTTAAATTAAAGCAGTTCTTGACTTAGCAGATAACGGATACTCTATTTTAAATAGTCGTCAAAACATTGAAACTAAAGGTATCCCAGCTCAAGTCCACAAATATACAGTCAATTCACTTTACAGTATATTCTGTGAAGCACTTTGAGATGTCTCAAAGACGTGAAAAGCGCTATATCAAATGCAAGGATTATTATTATTATAAGTCTAGTGAAAATATCGGAATCAGTTCTTGTGTTCTGGTTGAAAATTTGAAGGCACTGAAAATGGGAAGTTGTTATACTGATAAATAGAACTAATAGGTTCAGATTCTACAATCCTAGAATACACTAAAACTCCATTACCACAGTAATTGGGATCCATAAAATCCCAGATAGCATTATAAGCAAGACACAATCACAGGTCAGCACTTCCATATTTACTTTGCACATGTGCAGATAACAGAGTCTTCCACAGCTGGCATTTTGGAGTGAGCCGTCCGACTTTCTGCATGCATTTTGGATGTTTTGTTAACTAAATGTCAAGGCCTACACCCAAAATGAGCCATAAGAAATATCCGAGTTCTGGGACATCAGGTTGCCACCTGCTAAAGGTGTGCACAGCACACAGGAAGTGAGGTTCAAGGTGGCCCAATGACATGGAAGGTGGACATATTTTTAATTTAGGGCTGGAACAAGCCAGTGCAGGGAATGAACTGCCAGCTGTGCGTATGTGCAGTGAGACTGGCAGGTGCACCTCACTGTAGCTGGTATTTTACGGATCCCAAGCAAGACATTATAACAATGCTCCATTGTAGCCATGCTGAATGCTCAAACCTCCAACTTAATGCCCCTTTCTGCAGATGAAGATGCCAAGGCAGAGTATAGGCTAACTAACTCAGTAGTGGAAGAATGGCGTCCAAGATATCTGATAAATTCATATTTTGTTCACTTTTTTTGGACAGTTTTACAACAATAATTATAAGGCAGCTCGTTTTTGTCTCATCTACATCTAAAACAGCTGAAGAGTGATTTCACTGCTCACAGGTGATGTATCAACAATGAGAAGTCAGATAACTGCTAAAAGTAAATCGATAACTGCTCAATTGGGAAATGGGGCCCAGGGAAGAATAGTTAAATTAGTTAAAGAAGATCTATTATTGATAATCACATATATATAATCACATAGAGGATTCATTAAACATTCATTCATAACAAAATAATGACTACTTTCTAAAATATCATTGCAGCTGTGCTGCCATGAAGGAAAATTAATTATCAGCCATTAATATTCAAGAAAGATGTGTTCATAGGATCAAAACTGATTAATTGGCATTTATTGTGTATGCTATTTTCTCCTAATGCCTTGGTAGACCTGTTTCAATTACCTTACCACCAACGAAGATGCAATCTGTTTGAAATGTCTGTTACGAATGGGTGATCAGCATAATAGTCTTGTTTTCCTCAACAGGAAATGAGATGCAGTACAACACAAACAAACAAACAAACAAGCAAGCAAGCAAGCACAATGGAATAACCAATATCAATATCATCACCTCCTGCAACCATGCACGCTGTTGAATGTTAATTTCCCCATGCCTTGCAACATATGGAATAGAACAGAATATCTTTCTCTCAGTGCAGGTTTTTCATCACTGCTTGGTATTAGTGAATTCAATAGCTTCTATTGTTGATGGCAACTTTCTGTGAATTATCGGTTTAATATTTCCCCAATCAGTCTCCCAAAACAGCAACAACTTGCATAGTGCCCGTCACACGGGGCAGCGTCTTGGAGCACTTAATAATGGCAGAACCTGATGTTGAGCTGAAGGGATGGAGGAGATGACCATCAGCACGATTGAGGAAGAAGGTCTTCAGCCACGATCTAAAGGAGGGGAAGGAGGGGGCAAGGTGGAGGGATTGGGGGAGAGAGTTCCAAAGCTTTGGGGCGTAGTGGCTGAAAGTGTGGGAATTGGGGAGAGTAGGGGGAAGGAGTACAGAATTATCAATAGCAAAATCTGGGTAAGTTTTGTTAAAATCAGGATTAATTTTGAAATATTCACTTCATCCTCGCTTCGGGAAACCCTCTTGGCTGCATTGTGTCCCTCTGAACACGCATTGAGATGGTTGTGCGCACAAAATCACAATAAATTTGGGTTTTGAATGAAAAATTCTTATTCTTATTATTCTGCAGCTTGTGCACTTTAACACACCAGGCTCCATGACCCCATCACTCCCATCCTCCCCCGACTCCACTGGCTCCCCATCCCCCAGAGAATCGAGTTCAAGATCCTTGTCCTCACCTTGAAAGCCATCCATGGCCTTGCCCCCGCCTACCTCTCTGACCTACTGACTCCCTACCAACCTCCCCCTCCATTCTGCTCCATGTCTCCCGCCCGACTCGCCCTACCATCGGTGGCCGTGCTTTCAGCCTCTCTGCCCCCACACTCTGGAACTCCATCCCACGGTCCCTTCGCCTCGCTTCCTCCCTTGCCTTCTTCAAGGCCAGTCTCAAGACCTTTCTCTTTGACCGTGTCTTGGGTCTCCCTCCCACCTCTCTGCCTTTCCTCACCCCTACACACCCCTCCCCCATGCTTAGGCCCCTGACTGTTCAGCGCTTTGGGACGTCCTCCCGACGTGAAAGGCGCTCTATAAACGTAATTTTGTTGTTGTTGTTGTTGTTCAGCGCTTTGGGACGTCTTCCCGACGTGAAAGGCGCGCTACAAATGTAATTTTGTTGTTGTCATTTTAACTGTAGACTTTGGGAAAAACACTGGCATTTATCAATGAAAATTGGGAAAATAATACCACTTTAACGGTTCTTAATTCTATGAGTTTTAAAGCTATTATTCTGGTGCATTATTTTGCCTTCTTTTGAAGTTTAGTTGTCCTTTGGGGCAATACAAACATGGCGTATTATGTCACTGCCCACATAGGAAAACAGGAGCAGGAGAAAGCCATTTACCTTATTGAGCCTGTTCTCTTTTCATTTTGTGCACAGCAAGACAAGGGTTTTAAGCCTTGGAAAATGGAATGTTTGTATTATAGCCATCTGATGTTACGTGATGCATTGCTACGTAGGATACAACAAAGAATGGTGCTCAGATATTTCAATAATGTCCAGCTCCAGAAAACCAAATCTGAAGTTTGCATAAATATACGGCTTTGAACGCTGGAGAAGTGATGAGAATCCTCCTTGCACCACCAAGAATTGTATATATATTGCCAGTGGACAGTGCTAACAATAGACCCCCCAAATTAGGTGCATGTTCTTTGTTGCTAGATCCCAGGACTGGGTGGCATTCTCTAACCACAAGGCTTCAGATCTAAGACTCAAACCTGCACCAATGGATCACACAGGAGGGACACATAACTGCATAACTAAATCTAGTCTATCAAAGATTGGACACATAAGCCTAATATTATTATTACAAGATCATCAGAGATTGAAACAATCCCTCCACCCCCAGAATATTCATTCTCACCCTTTCACCATACACATTTTAAGAATTCCAAGTTTCAGAGACAACTCAAATGCTCTTTTCTGATTCCTCTCCAGTGCCTCAATCTCATCAGTTCTCTAAACATCATCATACTAATCTAAATAACCTAGATGCTAGGTCAGACCTGTCCTTAGTAACAGTCCCCACAAATATACCTTCTCAGCTGTGGAAGCTTGGATCAGATAACCTTAATAATCCTAACTCGGTCATTCAGTGCAATTTCAGAAGAAAGATTGAGAATGCAAGTTTTTATTGTGGTATAAGTATTAAATGTTGATCATCAAATTCCATATGGTCATAGTAGAAGGAGCTGTTTGAACTGTAAGGCGTACTGGAAGTGCAAGGATGGAACAGTTACACTTTTCTGGCCCTGTTCCAGAGCATTTTTTGCAGCCACACATTCCTATTAATCTTGCCTTCGGTGAACCTGGAGAATAAATGACTGCTTATTAATGCCCAATTGGCTTTATTTTCACTCCACACTCACAAAAAGACGTGTGTGCCCAAATGCATAACCGGCTTGCATTCTTTTAATTGGCAGATGTGAAAAAAGATAATCTAAAAGTACTTACAACAAAAATGCAAAGCCGACCTTGACCTCAACTCTTAAGCAGCTGAAATTGTTCAACTAATTGTTACAAGATGAGTATTTTAATCTTTTTCTCATCCTTTTTCCTGTCTGCTCCCCTTCCTCAGCCTTGCCCCCTGCCTATAGCATGTTAATGGTTGTTCACAGATTTTCCTTTTAAAGCATTGGTTGTAATGCTTTAATACCATAGTTCATCTATTTGCTGAATTGTTATTGAAAATTTTACAATTGACCATCAATGAGATAAAAACAACCGTGGACTTACCTTTTGTTGAGATGATGTCAAGCTCGGATGTCAGGTACAAGAGAGGGAAATGGAACAGAAAATGGCACTGGACCTGCAGAAAGAGAAATATTATCACTCAACATTATTATCACCATGACCTTTTAAGATAAAAAAAGTAAAGAAGCAGCTTAACTGAAAGTGTGGATAAAAAGAACAGTTTACTTTTTTTCTGAATAGATCCGAATTGATCCAATTTGGACTTGTGCCAATTCTCACTTGACTTTGGAACTCATCTCCAGTATCAATTGTCACGTGTTTGTTATGTTGATTTCAGCACAGTCATGATCGTAATTCCTATCCTGGTTCCGATGTTAGTACCCTTGTGTCTGTGTTTGAAGGTTGTGGGTTCAAGCCACACGGTGGGCCCTGGAGCTCACAATCAAGGATGCTAGTCCAGCGCAGTGCTGGGGAAGAGCTGCTTTATCAGAGGTGCCATCCTTCAGATGAGATGTTAATTGTCTGCCTTTTCAAGTGAACATTTTGAAGATTCCATGACACTGTTTAAAAAGGAGAACAGAGTTTCTCCCAGTGTTCTGGGCAATCGTACTCCAGGTAAATTGGACATTCATTCATGGCTGTTAGTGTGAGATTGCTGTGTGGAAGCACACATTTGCCAGACTTTACAGCAGTTGCCTGTAAATTGCTTTCAGGTATTTTGAAATTATAAACCCACATGTTTAAACAAATATATTGTTGAAAACTGGCATCAATGTGATCATAAAAGCACTACACTATACGCTCCCTCTTGGTGACATCATCCACAGACATGGAGTCAACTTCCACATGTATACTAATGACACCCAATTGTACCTCTCTGCCTCCACCCTTGACTCCAGGACCACTGCTGTCCTGACAGAATATCTGTCAGACATCAAGTTCTGGATGAGAACTAACTTTCTTCAGCTGAACGTCAACAAGACCGAGGTTCTCGTGATTGGCTCCCATCAGCGCCTCCTCAACTCAGCGCTGACAGCATCACCATCCAAGGATGCACACTTCACCTTACTTAGCCAGTCCGGAACCTTGGACTGTTTGACCCTCAACTATCCTTTCTATTACACATCCATGCCATGACCCTCCCTGCCTTCCCCCACCTCTGCAACATTGTCCAGCTCTGCCACTGCCTCACCCCTCAGGTTGTCGAAACCCTCATCCACGCATTCACCACATCTATGCTTGACTATGACAACTCCCCGGTTGTCGGCCTTCCTAACTCCTACCCCCACAAGCTGCAGATCATCCAGAACTCTGCAGCTCATGTCCTCTCCCCCACCAGGCTCTGTGACACCATCACCCCCACCCTCGTTGGCTCCACTGACTCCCCATCTCCCAGAGGATAGAATTAAAAATCCTCATCCTCGTCTTCAAGGTCCTCCACGATCTTGCCCCTTCCTACCTCTGCGACTTGCTGACTCCATATCAACCTGTCCGCTCCCTCTGCTCAACAGGCTCTGGCCTGATCCACGTCCCCCAACTGATCCACGCTACCATTGGCGGCCGGGACTTCAGACCCAATGGAACTCCATTCCACAGTCCCTTCACCTCAGTCCCTCCCTTGCTTCTTCAGGGTGTGTCTCAAAACGCTCCTCTTCAACTGAGCCTTCGGCCAGCATCCTACCCTCCTTATCTTCCACTCTCCCCGATCCTGACCCCCAGCTCGGGTCCAAATCCCTGACTGTCCAGTGCCTTGGGACGTCCTCCCGATGTGAAAGGTGCAATTCTAATGTAATTTGTATTATCAGCAAGTGATAATTAACAATTCAAATTGGTTGTGAAACAATGGATATTTTACCCTGAATCTTTTGTAAAATGTTGCAGGTTCCAAGAGTCACAACCTACAACATTTCCTATGATTTATCAGTTGTGTTGTTGAGACTCAGTGTATCCAATATGAGCAGCAAAGTGGCACAGCTATATAAACATTCAGCAAAAAGCAACAAAAAAAATGCCTTCAGCAGAATCTAACTAATCCAACATTTTCAGGTCTTTGTTCTGAAAGGAATGCTGCTACAAAGTTGGATATAATGAGGACAAAACAGTCAACTGTAGGCAAAAGAGGTTGAGAAGCCCTAAGAGATGTCAGGAGCTGTTGGAAGGGAATTATTGATAGAGGCAGCGATCATAGAAGGCAAATGTGAAATGACTGATGGAATGCATCATGCTCCTGATTCTCCAGAGGAAAAAGGATGTCACAAGCCTGCTCAAACGTGACTTGCATGTCTTCTGGCAAGAACGGTTGCCATGGTTCTTAGCCTCAACAACAAATTGACATACAAGAGATGCACCCATATGATGCGGAATAATGGTAAGAAACGGACTTGGGCAGATAAATGCAAGAGTGGTTCAAATCACAAATCACATGTGGAGTCCTGTAGCTCAGTGGTTAGAGCACTCGCTTTGCAAGCGAGAGACCTGAGTTCAATTCCAGGCAGGACGAAACCTTGGGCAAGTTTCCTTACTCCACACAGAGCCTAATAATAATCCCTCCAAAACCAAAAACAATAATAAATTGGTCATTTTCAATCTACGACTGTTTGTGGGACATTGCTGTGCGCAATTGGCTGCCGCGTTCAGCCACAAATATACAGTCAATTCACTTTACAGTGTGTTCTGTGAAGCGCTTTGGGACGTCCTCCCGACATGAAAAGCGCTATATCAACTGCAAGGATTATTATTATTATTACTGCCCCATTTGAAGGGAGTTTATCCCAGTATTCTGGCTGACAATCCCCCAATAAAAAAATGATCATTTACACCACGCCTGTTTGTGGGATGTTCATGGTACAAATTGGTTTTGCACACCACTTTACAATGTCTTCTATGCAGCACTTTGAGACGTCTCAACGACACAATGAGGAGTTATATCGAATGCAAGGGTGGGTTAGTGTTATTTGCAGAATCTTCTCCAGTAATTGTTAATGGGATTGAAGGGTCATCTTAAGATTGGCAAACAGAAGCAGGATAACATTCTTTGCAAAGCTTTGATTGCAGGAAATAAATCATCTGCTTGATCAAGCGGATATATTGGGTTATATTCATTTATATTTCCATATTCCACTCACTGCCTCCCCTTAGCTGCTGACTTTTCTTTTCCTTCCCTCCCTCCAATTTGGAATTATCCTAATGTGCTTGAGGTAAGTCCCAATTGAAATCTGTTATTGTCGATCTGTGAACTAGTCATCACCAGGGGCAGAAAAGAGAGGTGCTGATTTATCAACTAACCTACATCCTTTGGTGTGGAGAAGTACTGGGATCTCCTCTGGACAATGCAACTGAATTTAGGAACCATCACATGGGGAATCTAGGCACAATGTTTTGGAATATATGTATGATAAGCAAAGGGGGATTATTTTAGCTCACATCGCACTAAACATTCAGAGACGTTTCGTCTTTTCTCTGGCTAAGCGTTGCCCATCTTGAATTGAGTTTCAAAGGCTGTAATGAATATTTTTCAAACATTTCCATATGAGGGAATATTCTGTTTCTTTTGGATAAACAAACCCCAATAATAGTCGTGGTAGATTCAACATAGATTTGTAGAAGAATTGGCATGATTCATATCAATCCAAACTTTTGCTGGATGTTGCCTGACCAAGATATTATATAAATGGTAAAGCTCTTTGAGATATTGGGGTCTAATATAAAGGGGAGGGGCAATCAGTCACAAGGGACCACAGTCATAAAATAGTCCCAAGAAGAGCGAAAGGAGAGCTTAGGAGAAACGTTTTTCATTTACAGAGTTGTTGGGATGTGGAATGCACTGCAAGTAAAATGGCAGAGGTAGAGGTCATTGTGGGTGTCAAGAAGGAAGTAGACAGATATGTGAAGGATACAATCAAAATATCAGTTGTTAATAGCTGTAGCATGTGAATAGCCAAAACCAGAGCACAGAAAGGTTTGAATGTGGTGAGTGGTGAGAGTAAAAGGGAGAAAAATTATTTTCAAAAATGAATCAAAAATTGCAAACATTCAGAAATCATTCATGCAATTCAATATTAAAATAATAGCAATAATAATCCTTACATTTGGTAAAGCGCCTTTCACGTTTGGGAGGACGTCTTAAAACATTTTACAGAATTTATTGTAAAGTACAGTGACTGTATGTTTTAATGTATAGTACTGGCTGATATTTCTACCTGAGGTTTTTCTTGAAGAAAATAACCTTGGAATGGTGCAGGGTGAGATGACTGGACAGATAAGGTGCTACTTGAGAAATATAGACACATTACTCAGACATGCACCAGAAGCTCTACGGTTCCTTGACTCAGAGCCCTGAAAACATTGGAAATTGTATTTTCTAACTCAAGTTTCAGGCGGGTTGCAATGTGGGACTATTTCAAATCACAGAGGGATATATTAATTGATATTCATTGGAAATAAAAAACGGACTTGCTGGAAAATCCACAGCATGTCGATCAACGTCAAAAATAATGCAGTGGGCTAAGCGGCCTGCTGTGTGCGTGTAATTTCTGTTTCTGCATTGAATAGAACAGGTTAGATTTTGCGGAGTTGCTCCTTGACAAAACCATTCGAATAATTGGTTGCACCCAAGATATTAACCTGGCTTTCTCCATCAGATGTTGTTTTAACCACGCTTTCGGTCACTTTCCCCACCCTTTCCACATCTACCTATCCACACTCCTAAACCCCCCTTGGCCCCAATACCACCCTTTGATAGCAGTCAGCTGTGTGAAGCTCTTTAAGATTTCCTCCTGATGTGAAAGGTGCTATATAAATGTAAATTATTGTGGTGCATTTGCAGGATTTTATTGTACGTTTTGACTTCCAATTTCCAACCCGGTTGTTATTTTTTTGTTCCTTTTTATCTCATGATAAAGATTGTTCATTGAAGGTATGATTTATCTGACTGCAAAAATTCCCCCAAAAAGGTTATTTGCAGGCTAATTGCACATTAGGGAGGAGACTGAGGGGAATACCTTCGACAAACCTCTCTCTTGCTCGGTGAGCTAAAACAGCCATATGTGTCTCAGGTAACCTTCACCACAGTATTGCACTTCAATACGATTTATATGGCCACGTTGTACTGTCACATAAGAAATACAAACCAAAAGGCTTGCCCACAATAACAACAACAAAATTACATTTATAGAGCGCCTTTCACGTCGGGAGTACGTCCCAAAGCGCTGAACAGTCAGGTGGGCAGGGCCCGAGCATGGGGGAAGGGTGGCGTAGGGGTGAGGGAAGGCAGAGAGGTGGGAGGGAGACCAAAGGCACGGTCAAAGAGAAGGGTCTTGAGACCGGCCTTCAAGGAGGCAAGGGAGGAAGCGAGGGGAAGGGACCGTGGGATGGAGTTCCAGAGTTTGGGGGCAGAAAGGCTGAAAGCCCGGCCACCGATGGTAGGGAGGGTCGGGAGGGAGACATGGAGCAGGCCAGAGCCCAATGAATAGAGAGAGCCGGGAGGCTCATAGAGAGTCAGCAGGTCAGAGAGGTAGGAAGGGGAAAGGCCATGGATGGCCTTAAAGGTGAGGGTGAGGATCTTGAATGCGATCCTCTAGGGGATTGGGAGCCAGTGGAATCAGGAGAGAGTGAGAGTGATGGGGTCATGGAGCCTGGTGAGTGAGAGTACACGAGCTGCAGAGTTTTGGATGATCTGCAGCCTGTGAAGGGAAGGCCGATGAGGAGGGAGTTCCTGTAATCAAGCCTTGAGGTGACGAATAGTGGGTCAGGGTTTTGGCAGCCTGAGGGGTGAGGCAGTGGCAGAGTCTGGCAATGCTGCGGAGATGGTGGTAGGCAGTGCCGGTCATGGCTCGGATGTGGGGGAAGGACAGTTCAGGGTAAAACAAGTCACCCAGTGTTGTTTTTGCAGTTTGCAGTTGATATAAAATTGATTTCTAGAAATAAAATTGATTTTTAGTGTCAGCCTGGTGCAGTGGTAGCACTCTCGCTACCCCACGCTTCAAGCCCCACATTGGGACTTGGTTTCTCAGTCTAAGCTGACACTCCAATGCAGTGCTGGGGGTGAAGCGGTTTTCCTTTCTGTAGGGACAGTCCTTCGGATGAGAAATTAAACTGAGGTCTTGTCTGTTTGTTCCGGTGGATATTAAAGATCCCATAGCAGTATTTGAAAAGAGAACAGAGTTTCTCCCCAGTGTCCTGGTCAACAATCCTCCAAATACAATTGGTCACACACTTCATGGCTGTTTGTGAGATATTGTTGTGCATAACTGGCTGCCGCATTTTGCCTGCAATATACACAGTCAAAACCACTTTACAACATATCCTGTGAATATATATTGGATACAATATATCTGAGACACCTCGACGACGTGATGAATAAAATAGATTTCGGTGTCATCTGTGTACATGTGGAGGTTGACCTGATGTCCGTGGATAATATGACCATGTAAATTAGAAAAACGAGGGAGCCAAAATAGGGCCTTAATAACTTGCCACTGAGAGCATTGTCTGACAAGCTTCCCACTGTTGTGTAGCTAGAACCATCTAATATGTTAGGGTTTGGCTAGCAGGGTTAACAGGAGCCATGTACGAAGTTCCCAATAATGGAGTTGGTCTACCCCCCAAGTTTTGTCGATAAGCCAGCCTAGCTGATCTGTCATTAACAGTGCCCTGGAATGTTACAGTCCTGCCTGGCTAAGGCACCTGGGGTATCAAGACCACCACGGAGGAGGACTCAAGTCTGACATTTCATTGCCAAGCACCTTAGAGTTAGTTCAGCTCGTGACCACAGCTTGGACACATTTGGACACAGCTTGAATGATGGTTCAATTATTTGGAAGTGCATTGCTTGAACAGCAGAGGCCTGCTGTGCTGAGGTCTGTCTACCAATGAAGATGGATACGAAAGCCTAGCTATATGAGTGTGTGCTCTGTAGTACTGGCAGGGTTAAATACATCCTATAAAACATTGAATCAATGCATTGACTGGCATATTTCCATAACATAATTCATCCAAAAAAAAACTCTTGGAAATAAATTCACTCTTTTCACTATCTCTTCCTAAATTGATTTCTCCACATGGCTGGTTTTTCATATAACTTGGGAATTATTTTTTAAGCATCCAGGACTCTTAAAATGGAGAGAAAGCCGTACAAGATAGGGTCATATTTTGTAGCTATTAAAAGAATAAATATTGCAAAACAGAAGCAAAATGCAAGCGTCCCTTAAATATCAGTGTGAGTTTGCATTGCTCTCTTCATTTAGTTGTTATGCAGAGCACACTACAAGATGAAGAAGGTCCTTCGGCCCATCTAATCTCATCCCTCCAGAACACTCAGTCTCCCATCCTCTCATTGGAGCATCAAGCTGCTTTATAAATGAGTCTAGTGTCCTGGCAACAATTTAATGAAATACTCGATTAACGAAACAATCCTGATTCATCAGCAGGTAAATTTCCGAGCCATCAACAATTCAGGATTTCCTGTATCCATCACTGTCCTGTACAGTGACGACGGCTGAGTCACATGCAAATGCTTCAAAGAAAAAGTCGTCATTAGGAACTCAGGTTAAATTTTTTTTTAAGTTTAAATAGAATCGCTTTTATTCCGAGCAAAGAAACTTTGTTGTTTCCTCAATGGCTGTTGGAAATATACAAAGGTGGATGCTCCAACTTTGAGGGTATATCATCTTTTGTTGCGAATTTTACAAAACAAAACAAGTAGTTCCTGTTTTCAAGTATTAATCTTTCCGGTGCAAAATCGACAACATTAAAGCTGAGTATGGAGTTTACGTCGAATCGGACTGGGTGTGATGTTTGTGCCGATTTGTAAAATAATTGGGACGTATGTTTAATTATTATAAATAATCATAATAATAATCATAATAATAATACACGTAAACCACAGCTAGATGGGATAATGGTGAGGGAGGAGGCAAACCTGTCTAGGGGTAACTTGTCAAAAATGGCAGTAAATGTCACTATTGGCATTATAATTGTTTGAATCCTACGAACAGAAATAGCGAATAAGCTATTTCACGGGATTCAAACAACAATAATAATAATCCTTGCATTTGATATAGCGCTTTTCACATCTTCTAGATGTCTCAAAGTGCTTCACAGAATATGCTGTAAAGTGAATTGACTGTGTATTTGTGGGCGAAACGCGGCAGCCAATTGCGCACAGCAGTGTCCCACAAACAGTCGTGGATTGAAAATGACCAATTTATTATTATTTTGTTTTGGAGGGATTATTATCAGGTGTATGGAGTAAGGAAACTTACCTGCCAGGAATCGAACCCAGGTCTCTCGCTTGCAAGGCGAGTGCTCTAACTACTGAGCTACAGGACTCCACATATGAGTCAAACTTGATATCCATGGCCAAAGTGAAGGCCAGTAAGGGCAATGAGGCTGCTCAGTGTGGCATTGGTGCAAACTAGGAGAGTTGGGCCAGCGGGAGTCTACACACGGTTCACGGAAAGGTTTTTAAATGTTTTGGGGTTTTGGGCACAGTCTGGCTAGGCTTAAATTTCAGATACCCAGAGTCTGGTAAACTGCGGTTTTACAATAACAGTAATAATAATCATAAGTGCATAAAAGCATAATAAATGCTAGACCAAAATAGTTCGCCTTCCACCTTTCTGGCGGTTGCATGCATATATGTCCCGAACTACTTATGTACTGCATCCCATAATGTTATTTCCTAAAAGAAAACGATCTAATCTGTGTTTCAAAGAATCAACACTTCCTGAATCAACACTTCCTGAAGGAGTCTGTTCCACGGATTCACTATTCATTCACTGTAATAGTGTTTGCATAGATTAGTTCTGAATTTAACCCCCTTCAATTGCATGCCATGTCCTCTGGTTTTACTATTCTGGACAAGTTGAAATAGCCTTCCATCATCAATATTAGAATCTTAAAGACAACAATTATGTCATCTCTCAATCTTTTCTTTTCCAGTGTGAACGTGCCCAATTTATTTAGTCACTCCTCATAGTCCAGTCTTTCCATTCCCTCAATCATTTTTGGTTTCCGTCCTCTGTATCTTCTTGATTTCTCCATATCCTTTTTATACAGCAGCGACCAGAACTGTACAAAGAACTCTAAGTATGGTCCCACCATTGATTTATACAGTGGCAGGATTACACCACTATTTCGGCTTTCTATTGATCTTTTGATACATCCCAACATCTTGTTTGCTTTACTCACTGCCACAGAGCATTGTTGGGAGAGCTTCTATTTATTGTCAATCAGGCCCACCAGGTCCTATTCATTTTCCATACTTATTATTTTCCTTGCGTTCAAATAAAAGCCCCTTCCAGGATTTTTTGTCCCCATGTGAAGTACTTTACATTTCTCCACATTGAATTTCATCTGCCACTGATCTGCCCAATTCCCAAATAGGTTTAAGTCCTCCTGTAACCTATCTTGTTCAGCTTCGCAATCTACCGTCTTCATTAGCTTGGTGTCATCTGTAAACTTAGCCACTCTCCTTGCGACTCCTAGTTCCAGATCATTTTTAAAAATATTAAACAAATGAGGTCCCAAAACAGACGCTTGCAGAACTCCACTGATAACAATTTTCTAGTCTGATGACATTCCCTGTAGCACCACCCTCTGGGTTCTTCTTTACATCTTTACATATAATATTGCACCTTTTACATCAGGAGGAGATGTCAAAGCGCTTCACACTATATACTGTAAAATGGAGTGACAGTGTCATTTGTAGGTGAACGTGGCTGTTAATTTGCATGCAGCAATGTCCCACATACAGCCATGGAGTGAATGGTTATGAATGATGAACCAAAGTCATCCATTTTGTTGTCTTGCATACCAGCATACGTTTCGAAACCCTGATAGAGCCAGCTGACTTTCCAAGCATATGTTCAGTGAATGTGAAAGCATTGCCTAGTGGTCACGCCGTATTATAGCTGCGGTTAGGATTTTATCACACACAAAACACACATACCTACCATGTCATAACAGGGTTTCCATTGTATTTGGGGCAATAATGCTTCACTCAAACAGCTTGCCTCTCTCTAATTTTCATTCTGCTTATTTAGAGCATACATTGTTCTATTGTCATGTAGTTCCTGTTCAGTACACGGCAGAGGAGTTAAACAGACACTTAAACTTGACAACATGAGTGATTTATGACTCCCCCCACCCCCTCACCTCCTCCCCCTTAACTTCTCAAATTTCTCCTATAAAGTAAGCAATGAAATCCTGCAATGAACTTTCATTCAGGAACGAAGGATTGGATTGAGACAAATTCTGAGAATCTAGACTGAAAGCAAATGATATCTGTCTATGTTAAAGGTTATGGAATGGTTCCCACCTGCACTTCTTGGGATCATTTTTTAGGATTTGTGTCCAATAGGATAGGCTCATGTTTTTATCAGAATGTACAGCTAAGCCCCAGTGCCTGCCCTCTCTTCAATCAGTATTACTGCTGAAAGCATTGGGGCAGATGCGGTTCAGAAATATTTACACTACTCAAGCAGATGCAGTTACCAGGCTCAAGCCTACTTAAGACTTTAGGACTTTTGTATTAGAATACGTATCACCCTGCTCTGCAAGGGGGAGGTGTGTTTACTTTGAGAAGTGCAAAAGGATGCTCAAACGACGCAGAAAGCATGAATGAAATGCAACATGGATAAAATGGCTTTGGAGCATACATTTGAAAAAAGATACCTGTGGAATAAGCAAATTACTGTATAACAGCAGGAATATGTGTGTCAGCCTGGCTCAGTCGGTAGCACTCTCGCTTCTGAGTCAGAAGGATGTGGGTTCAAGCCCCATGTCTAGACTTTGAACTCACAGTCTAGGCTGACATTCCAGTGCAGTGCTTGGGGAGTGCTAAATTGTCAGAGGTGTCTTTTGAAAAGAAAAGGGAGTTTCTCCCTATGACCTGGCCAATAATCCCTCAGATAAAATTGGTTGTTCACTTCACAGCCTTTTGCAGGTCATTGCTGTGTGCAAATTGGCTGTTGTTTTCGCCTAAAAAGTACACAGTCATTACACTTTACAGTATATTCTGTGAAGAGCTTTGAGATGTCTTTTCAATTATTATATTATTACCAGACGCTGGGTTATGTAAAAAGAGATGGCAAGTCAGGACAACTTCAGATCAATTTACATCAAAGCCTGTGCAGAGGAAGCCACAGTTCTGGCTGTCCATCAAACTCACAAAACAACGACAAATATGTGGTTCGCTTATGGGTTCAATGGAGAGGCTTCATCCCTCTTTATACTCAACTCCGTTCAGCAGTGTTTCAACCAGAATAGATTCTCATATTGTTAATTATAATTCTTCACGTGTACTCACGTGAAAAGAAAAGCTGTCAAATGCTTGATACAAGACATTCTCCCCCTCGCCCCTGGTTTAATCCTCCTCTACAGGATAATAACTTTCATTGAAAACAAAACTACTCTGAACTTCTCAGAACCCTGAGGACAGAATTCATCATGACAGTTCGTTGTCTGTGGTCGGTTGGGAAGGGGCTTGCTGTGTCTACATATATTGCACCATAGGGTGGAGGGGGGGGAGGTGGTGGGGGAGAGGGGAGAGATGAGGGGATTTCCACCCATCACCTAAGCAGTATTGTAACATTATAGCATATCATTGAGGCACTCATGGCCCTCCTGGTGCCATTCTACTGCAGGGAATAAAGATGGCAGGACATTATAACTCGTTGAGATTTGCATTAAGATGATTATTCAAATGTAAAGAAAAAGACTATTGCCAATATTTTCTAATATTGATTCCAGCTCTTGTACTGCTTCATACTGCCCAGTGTTGTTGACTTTATCAAAGACAGGTTACTAGGTCAGTGTGATAGCCACATACTTGACCTTTTCTACAAACATGAACACAGAGAATCACTGCAGAATGGCAAACAACTCATTGGATATCCAGGCAAACATTTGGTTGAAGCATCACACAAACAAAAACAGGACTGAATCAAAGCTGCCACTGCCGAGCTACAAAAGTGAATTTAATCTTCAATAACCTAACTACAGCTCAGTACATGTCAATTTTAGCTACTACTTGTAAATCCTAATCCCATGACCCACTTGCACATAAATCCTACTCATTTTCAGTGTTAAGTGGTGAGGCAGGTAATATTAATAATATCTTGTATTTTTATAGGGTCTATAATGGCGAAACATCTCAATGTACTTTACAATAATTGCCAATATGATGCTCTTTCAGGCAAAAGTGGCAGCCAAGAGAGATTGTTGATGGGAACATCAGCAGAAAATCCCTTTTCTTTCTGACGAATGTCTGAGTATTGCTAATGTCTCCTGAAGAATAGATAAGACCTTGATTAACATCCCGTCTGGAACATAGCATCTCCAACAATGCAGAATTCCTACAGTTCTGCCAGTCTAGATCCAATACCCAATGTGGGGCTTGAAACCATAATTTTCTGACTCAGGGAATAGAATACTACCAACTGAAACAAGCCGACAGCCCAAACTATGTGGCTATGTAAGATAACTTGGCACATGTTTTGTACTGATTGAAATCAACAGTGTTTATTCATTGTTTAAAGTTCAGGACAATGAGTATAAAAAGTATAAAAGGGTCGATTAGAGATTAATGAACATTATGGGGAAATTCCACTTGGTTCCAAACCTTTCTAGTTTCTGTCTTTTAAGGAATGCAGCTTTAGATTTAAGATTGAATTAAAGAATTTGCAAAATTCGGCACCCTCTGGTAATGTTAAGAAAGCCCTCTGCCTGCCCCCTTAATAGTAACAACTAGACAGACACAGAACCACTAACTCCACACAAAATGCTCAGTCACTCCACTTTCAGTACATCATGTGAAGCACGTAGAGGCAACTTCCCGATGTGAAAGGCTCTATATCACATGTATGGATTATTGAAGGCACTTTGCTAATTCACAGTTAATCAGCTCATGAAACAGGAATCGTTTCGAAAAAGCCAAACAAACACTGTTCCTCAAGTCACGCCAGCATTCAGGTTTATCGAGCTGACAACATGGTCTGGTTTGTCTGATTTGTACCTTGAACTCACTGGCACAATACAGGAAGCTGTTTTTGGCACACTACTCTCAGGTTGATGCACAGAGCGTTTCAGTATAAAAACCTCCGCATGCTGCAATAATTTCTCCCTGCGAGCATGGAACAATTGAATGTGAGACAGAAAAAAACGAAAAGCCAGGGTTTGCTTTATAGCTGGGAAACCTGTTGCTGCCTGGTAACCTTGACACCTCAGTAACAAATGATCTCTTTAAACAAATAAATAAGATTGAGCAAGTGAATGATTGTGAAGCACAGTCTTCCTGCATTGAAGTGACCTCGACATGCAACACAGCCCCAATATTCTGATCTCAGTGACCTCAGAGCACTTTACAGCTCCACTTATAGCTCCACTTATAGATCCATTTATAACTCCATTCTGTTCGGCATTGTTTGCGGCTTGAGGCCATTGTCCACACCCACCTTGTGAAGAGCAGCATGGTAATGTGGGTAATCACTAGTGGTTTGCATTACGCTTTTCAAGGCCTTTCCTTTCCAATAGCTATGACCAAAGTGAGAGATACCAAGATACTGAGGGTGCCAGCCTGGCTAAGATGGTCTCTTCTGAGTCAGATGTTCCAAGCCCCATGCCATGACTTCAAACTCAATTGCCTCGGCTGGCACTCCATGCAGTGCTGGGGCTGCATTGTCAGAGGTGCCATCCTTAGGATGAGACGATAAATTGAGGTTCTGTCTGCCTGCTCGGGTGGACATTAATGATTGAAAGGCATTATTCGAAAAGAGAAGGGAGTTTCACCTGTTGTCCTGTCCAACAACCACCCAAATAAAATTGGTCATTCATGGCTGTTTGGGGGAAAATGCTGTGGGCAAATTGGCTGCCAAGTTTTCTAAACAGTCAATATACTTTAAAGCGAAATCTTGTGAGACACTCTGAGATGTTCTCCTGATATGAAAGGCATTATATCGAAATTAAGGGTTATTTTACATCCTCCCGATGACCTCCCGACGTGAAAGGCGCTATGCAAATTTAATCTTGTTGTTGTTTACTATTATTGTAACACATGCATGAGTTTTTGCAGTAATGGACTAATAAAGACTGATCAGTCACACAGTCAAATAACTCCAATAAAGAAGCGAAAAGCAGCAGAATATTTATTCTGTTCAACTGCTTTTAACATCTGGTCACACCTCCAATAACAACCTACACTTACTCAGGCCTTTCACTTAGGATTAACTGGTCTGAAGATAGGACTCAAAGAGAAAGAACGGGGAAAGATGGAAACTTTACTAAAAGAGATATTGTTCTTAGAAGAAATTCCAGAAGGCAGGACATTGTAGCTGATGGTTTGATCACCAACAGTGATACAGAGGGAGGGAATGAATAATAGAGGAAATTTGGAAGAGGGTTCAAGGGGCACTGACAGAAAAATAAGCTGGAAGAGCAGGGAGGGGGAGAAACTATGAATGGATTTGAAGCTCATGGAAGGAAACTTAAAGTTGGTATGATACTGAGAGCCCGTAGAGCCAAGCAAGAATGGGAGTAATGGGTATTCAGAGCTTTGTAATGGATAAAAAATCAGGCCTGAAGAGTCTTCAATGAATTGGAGCTTGTGGAAGGTGGAGCTAGGGAAACAGGTGACGAGAGCACTGGGTGTGTCAAAGGCATGGATGAGGATTCTGGAAGAAAAATGGGGAAGGGTTTAAAGGGCAGAAAAGAAAGTGGAAAAAAACAAAATATATTTTTTTCATCCAGTGTGTAACACATTAAAAAGAAAATTGAATGACCTCATACAACTAAATCATTTAATCTATTTTAATTTTACACCCACTATGGAAGGACTAAAGAAGATGAAAATGTTCATTCTAAAGAGAAGGATCAGAAAAGACTTATTGAAGCAATCAAATAATAATCCCTACAGTTGATAGCGCACCTTTCACTTTAGGAGAGTGTCTCAAAGCGCTTCACAGGTTTTACTGTAAAGTGTATTTTGTAGGTGAATGCAAACTAATTTCAAGATCCTCAAGGGTATAAAGAGAGCACTGATACAGTCATACGTTTAACATAATAAAAATAAACAGAACAAATAGACACAGACTCAAGTTCAGAAGAAGGCATCTCAATTTGATCATTTTATCCAGGGAGCGAAGAACATGAGGGATAGATAACTCCTGGAGACAATTTGTGTCAGCCATTTATTTAATTTAAAGAAAAAAAACTTTGTAAATTGGTCAAAAGGACCTGAAGCCTTTTCTGATCCTGTTGATTCCTACATCACTGGTGGACTGAAATGCCAGCAGTGTCCAGGGTGCCTTTGCCAACGTACGATTATAAAGTGGAATTCCCATTAGACAAATTTGCCAAAGATGCTAGGCACAGCCCTGGCTGGAATTCCAACTCATTTGGGTACCAGAAAGCAAGATGAGGTTCTGTTTTGCCAGCACCAACATCCCTGCTGCTGATAAGCGCGAAATTAGGCAGAAGAAATGCTAAGAGAATTTTAATGACTGCTTTTTATCAGGACCTCCTCTATGCTGCTAATATGTTGCAAACCATAACTAAGATTAATATGCTGAGGAGACATTTAGCCTACCAGACTCACCGTGTATTGAACTTTTTTCCAGTGAATAGACAGAATAAGGGCACAACTGAGCATGCTGTCTGATAGCTAGACATGCAGATCTATGCAATATATTTACATTGAGGCAAATATGTGCTGCAACAGAGAGAATTTTTTTATCAAACGAGGGTTTGAAATATGTGGAAACTCATCAGAGAGTGTTTAATAGTATTCAAACGAGACAGAAATAAGTGGAACATAACATCACACATGGAAATTCTGGAATGCAATGCGTGTAACTGAATGCTGTCGACTGAGCCGACACAGTTACAATGTGGAATTTGAGGCTTTCTGTTCTACAGGTTTCAAACTCAAAACATCACCATGTATTTATATAGCGCCCTTCAGGTAGAATAACATCTCGGAGTGCTTCACAGTGGCGGGATGGACGCAGAGCAAGGATGAAGGTTCTTGGTCAAAGAGGTAGGTTTTAAGGTGGGGTAAATTAGCAAATTAAATGAATAAACGAGTAAATACATGATTCAGGGAACGCTGTGAAGGCACTAAGGAGTTTTGCTCCTCAAATACAAAGCACACAAGTTGCAATAAACAAAATCTGACTGTCAGAATAAGTTGGCCATTTAAATACACGCATCAGAGTTTCCAAGATCTTTAACCCCAATCAAATTCTCTAGAATACCAACTTGCAAAAGAATTAAAGCTGTCTGGTTATATCATGATTATAACAAGACATTCGCACATTGTGAGGAAGGACATGAGATCACTACCCAAATAATGCAGGTGGGGAGCCTTCTCTTTACAGTTCCTGAATTATATTTTAATCATTTCATCAACCTTAGCTTGTCAGACCCTCGGGTAATACAATTGAATGAAATTTGCATTTTCACCTATTGACAAATACTGCAAGTTTTAAACCTAACACAAAGTAATCTTTCGGTTAACTCCTTTCTCGTTTAGGTAAGGGAACGGACGACATTCGCCCTTTAACTGTTCAGAGCAGGAGAGCACTTGACCAACACAGTTATAATCTAGTATAAGATAGAGATATCAAAAAAAGAAATGTGACTGGGAGCCGCAAACAAATTGCAGGCAAAGCAAAAGTGACTGAATGCATGCTGCTCGATATTCCGGTTGGGAAACACATTGTCAGCATGGAATTAGCCACTCCAACCAGGAACTTCTCAGGTTCAATCCCTGGTTAGTGCTGAATTACCTGTGGTGGTGAGTTGGGGGCAATACAGTTAACCTCAGCTTCTGTGAGCTGAGAAAGGGAAACATTAGCCCAGATTCCTGATCCAGTGATTCTGTTCCTGATCCAGTGACATGATGGGATTTGCAGGTGGGGACACCAGATGGGCACAGAACAGAATTCCCTGTGGACGCTTGCTGTCCAAAGACATCTATTAAGAATGGCTTCTAGGGCAAGGTACCAGGGAACACAATACACCAGATCAAGCAATACACTAGTCAGCTCAGATGATAAAGTCATATACGGGGGTAACTGAGTGATGTAGACCTGAAAATTGACAGGTTGTATCTCCCACTCTTTGATGAGCCAATAATGATATAGACGCATCAATTAGCCTTTTGTACTGCTGAGCTATGGAGAGGAAAAATCATTCAGGAAGCCTGCTCCTCAATACCACTGAGTGAGGTGGGGTGCATGTGCTTGGCGATATTGGGTCAGGGCAGGACTTTTGCTTGGTTGCAATTTCCTTCATGGTCAAAGAGCTTGCTGGCATTCACTGTCCAGGCTCACACAGGAAGAATGGAGACACTATGTAATCAGTGCCTTCAGGGAATTTTGGTATTTGATCAGCTGGGTTTCTGACACGGTTGGAAATCTATCACCATCTTAATAGTATTCAGACCAGTGTGAGAGCTTCACATATGTATGCCACCTCCACATGGAAATTTTCCCGTGTTTAAAATGAAATGCACACTTTTTCACCAGAGAGACTCACCCTGCTTATCTAATCCGGGGAGTTTCAGGCACAGGGAGGAAGAGTAACCAGAGACAGGAAGAGTTAGATTGTCTTCAGAAGTGTAGGGAATAAATTGACGAGGAAATGATGAAAGAATAAGAGTGGTAAACTATTTGTTATGAAGAGATCAAAAGATTCACATAAATTGTAGGACAATGGCCTACAGAGGTCAAATTTTGATCCTTGTGAGATTACCATAATCAAAGTGGTGGTATGAGTTGTAGACCTTCTCTCCCTCGCCCGTCTCCCCAATCCCATTTCCATGACTCTATTTGCAATAGTGAGGTCCGAGAAGCTGATTTGTGGCATTCAGGGCCATCAACGGTACTTCAGAGGGTTTGTTTACTAAAGCAGTATGGCATTACCCTGTCAAAACATGGGCAGCCAAAAGCCACAATACAGAGGCCCAATACTAGATCCACTCTCTCTATTACTATTGTTACTATTGAGAATGGCGTTGGGGGAGGGGCTGGTCAGCCTCTGGCACATTCATTGTAATAAATAGCTCATGGATTGTAAGTTTCCGCATTATCTTCATGTTTTAGTGTGGACAGTAGGAGAGAGACAGTCAAGTGAGCCAAGACAGCTGAGAGCTCAATGAGTGTGTGACAACATTTCTTCACTCAGAGGGTAGTGAATTTATGGAATTCACTACTCCAGAAGGCTGTAGATGCTCAGTCCTTGAACATCTTCAAGGCTGAGACTGATAGATTTTTAAAAAACAGAGGGATTAGGGGATATGGGGATATGGCAGGTAATTAGAGTTAGATCTGAAGATCAGCCATGATCTTATCGAATGGCGGGGCAGGCTCGAGGGGCCGAATGGCCTCCTCCTGCTCCTAATTCTTATGTTCTTATGTTCTTATGTTCTAATAATGGGTAGAAAGATGGGTGCTCGTTTCCTGTAAAACCGTCTATTGGATTATGGACACCAATAAAGATTGATTGAGAACTGTTACTCCATGCCGTTAAATGCAAATCACCACTACTTATCACAAACTTTAGCTTTGAAACCAGTTTGATATGAAGTCTGGCTATATCATGATTCTGCTGTGCGCAATTGGCTGCCGCGTTTCACCCACAAAATATACAGTCAATTCACTTTACACTATACTCTGTCAAGCACTTTGAGACGTATAGAAGATGTGAAAAGCGCTATATCAAATGGAAGGATTATTATTGTTATGATTTAGAATATACAGTACACACTGATCTATTGCCAATAATGTACTAAAACTTTTTTTAAAAAAGAAAATAGATTTGCCTATTGCTAAAGCAGTCCCTTGAGCAAAAAAAACATGATTAATGTACACGTAATCATTAATTGCAGCAGAAATATTCCCAATTGCACAATTTGATATTCATTTTATTGTTATGAATGGCATAAATGTCATGATACACTTCATCACTTACGTAGGGAACAGCTGAACCAACCTTCCACTCGATAAATCACATCAGAAATTGACACCTGCAAATTTGTTATTCCAGAAATATCAGTCAAAAATAAGGTCATTGTATGAACCACACAAGCAGTTGGAGGCACACTAACCACCTGAACCTGCTGACTAAACACTGACCTGAATGTACTGATCACACACTGACCTGATAATAATAATAATAATCCTTGCATTTGATATAGCGCTTTTCACGTCTTCTAGATGTCCCAAAGCGCTTCACAGAATATGCTGTATATTTGTGGGCGAAACGCAGCAGCCAATTGCGCACAGCAATGTCCCACAAACAGTTGTTGATTGAAAATGACCAATTTATTATTGTTTTTGTTTTTGTTGATGGTTTAGTCTTAGGTGTAAGGTGAGAAATAAAGGTAAACATATTTAATATGGAGATATTAATGATCCCAGTATTCTGAAATGTCACAGAGTTACTTTTGATTCACAACTAATTTGTCTCATATAAACTCTAGAAAGGCTGCATGTGATATGGGAGTGTAAACTTTCAAATGAAAGGCCATGGGATGATGAACTGGCTGCTGCAGTACTGGCTTCTTGCAGTTCAATTTCTGTCCTGTCCCAGCACAAGAGAGCCTTTATCAAAGAAACAAATGATGAACTTCACTCCATGCTACCTCGTCCTTCTCAACCATTCTGCTGCCTTCACCACTCTACCATCCTTGATTGCCTCTCATCTCTAAAAACACCTCTGTGGGACTGCACTTTCCGGATTCCAATTTAATTTGATCCACCTCCACTTTGTTTTCTCCTCTCAGTCTCACAGGGTCACCTGTAGTGTACCTCAGGGCTCTATCACTAGTCCACTCCATTAACTCATTTACATGCTCTCACTTGATGATATCTTCCACAGATTCAAGGATAGTTTCCACGTGTAGAATCTTGGAATCAGAGAAATTTACAGCATAGTAGGAGGTCATTCATCTAGCAGATTTAGGGTGATTACACACTTTGCTTTTACAACAACAAAAACAACAACAAGATTCCATTTATAGAGCGCCTTTCACGTCGGGAGGACGTCCCAAGGTGCTGGACAGTTGGGTCAGGACCCGAGCAAGGGGGGAATGGTCAGGCTGAGGGGAGGGAAGGGAGGGAGCGAGGAGGGGGTAGAGAGTCGAGAGGGGAGCTGAAGGCACGGTCAAAGAGAAAGGTCTTGAGACCGGCCTTGAAGGAGGAAAGGGAGGAGGCGGCGAAGGCACTGGGGGATAGAGTTCCAGAGCCTCGGGGCTGAGAGGCTGAAGGCCCGGCCACCGATGGTAGGGCGGTTGGAGCGGGGGATGTGGAGCAGACCGGAGCCAGAGGAATGGAGGGTACGGGCAGGTAGGTAGGGGGATAGTAGATTGGAGAGGTAGGAGGGAGCAAGGCCGTGAATGGCCTTGTAGGTGAGGATGAGGATCTTGAATTCAATCCTATGGGGGATGGGGAGCCAGTGGAGGCGAGCGAGGGTGGGAGTGATGTGGTCCCGAAGCCTGGTGGGGGATAGTACATGAGCCTACAGAGTTCTGAATGACCTGCAGCTTGTGGAGGGAGGTGCCGGGAAGGCCGGAGAGGAGAGAGTTCCTATAGTCCAGCCTTGAGGTGATAAAGGCGTGGATCAGAGTTTCAGCAGCGTGAGGGGTGAGGTAGTGCCATAGACTGGCAATATTCCGGAGGTGATGGAAGGCGGTGCCAGTTGTGGTGCGGATATGAAGGAGAAAAGACAGCTCAGGGACGAACAGAACCCCGAGGTTCCTGACTGGCTTTGAGAGGTGGAGAGTGCAGCCTTGGATGCTGATGGTGTCAGCGCCTGAGGTGCTGAGGCGCTGACGCGAGCCAATCACGAGGGCCTCAGTTTTACGCACGTTGATTCCAGGTCAACTCTGAGTTGTCACTCTACTTGAAGGGTGCCATATAAATGCAAGTTGATATTACTGTTACAGGTGAAATGAGATGAAAATTGTGATGTGCTGTATAGCATCACAGAAAACTCATCAATATCTGAGTACCCCAATCCCTCACCCAACTTTATGGTTATCTGTTGCCTGCAGCCACTTTGCAGATCATGGCATTTGGTGCTGGTTCCCAGGATACGAGCTTAACTCTATTCTTATGACGTGATAATGGAAGGGCCATGAGGCTGATATTCAGAAAGGAATGAGATTAGATAGTGTAAAGGATCATCACCACCTTTCTTGTGCTTTGAGTAATAAAGCAAGCAGTGCGGAAAGGAAGTCAATCTACGTGGTGAGACGCAGAGTTTTCCAGCATTTGTTTATTCGGAATCTGTCTTCCCACAGAACCAGCACCATCTCAAGCACGAAAGGAAAGCGATTGCACTGCACGTTTGTCAGGATGAAGTTGATCTGTGTGATGCCTGTTAAATCTTTATTTGCTTAACTATCATAAAGTTATTGCAATGAGCACTTACAGATTATTTTTCACTGCAGAGTCACCGCTGCTGTATTTTACCTTGATTTCATTAACCTACAACGCTCCGTGGCCTGACCTATACGGCTCATGTAGGAAAGATTCTTTGTGCGTATGCAGTTGTCACATTTATCAGGAAGCTGCTGAGAAAACTCTGATAAGCAGTTTAATGAACCAAGCCCATATTCCTTGAGCCTGTTTCTCAAATGCACTACACAAGAAGATACTGTTCTGTTATTTTATAGATAGCAATTCCAAATAGATATTGTATTCATCTTCCCGTATTCAACTGATAAGGAGATAATCCACGTAGAGGGAAGCTAAATGTCGCACGCAGATGGTGAAAGAGAGGATTTTAGAATCACCACCAGCTCCTGAATTGGTTTGGAGCCAACTATTACTAGGCTTATAGCAATGCAGCTAGGAGTCCAAGTTTGGGTGTCAAACGAGGTTTGTTAAGTGCCTTGGGACGTGCTCTTGACTTTAATGGAAATTTGCAAAAATGTGAAAATTGAATAGGATATAGAATCATAGAATCATAGAACTATAAAGCACAGAAGAAGGCCATTCGGCCCATCATGTAATAGTAGAGTAATATATAGTAATAGTAATCCTTTCATTTGATATAGCACTTTATCACACCATCAAAACGTCTCACTGCGTTTACTGTGTGTGTGAGCCACACATCACAATATAGATGTGATTTCAATACTTGTACATTGTTTAGTTAAATTGATATAGATATTAGATAAAGTGTGGATTCAGCAGGTCCCTAGGAGCATTTGCTCAATGTTTACACATTACTGTGTGTAAATCATGCAATCTATTTCCCTCAAACACCAGGGTGGGCTCCCTCACCAGGTGGGCGACCTCCCCTTCGACAGACCCCCTCCCCTTCATCTCTGTCCTGGAGTTAAAGAGAAGAGAATCAAAGAAACACTGCTTTATGCCGTAATAAAACCTCTTGCTTAGTTTTACAGGTTTTGGGGAATGAGTCAATAACAATCCTTGCACTTGATACAGCGTCTTATTATATCAACAAAATATCTCAATGAACTTCATAGGATTCATTGTAAAATATAGTAGCCGTGCATTAAGCGTTCTGAGATGCTACCCTTCACGGAGGGCCCTATATGAGTGCAAGTTGTTGTTCGTCAATGAATGTGGTAGCCAATCTGCATACATCAAATAGCCAATCTGAGGGAATGTTGGCCATGACACCAGGAGAAACTCCTTTCTCTTTTTGAATAGTGCCGTGGGATCTTTAACATCCAACTGATCAGACAAATAGGACATTGATTTAACATCTCATCTGAATACCAGCACCTCTGAAAATGCAGAACACCCCCAGCACTGTATTGGTGCTTCAGCCTGGACTGTGTGTGCTAACATGAAACTTGAACCCAAAACATACTCATTCAGTGGCAAGAGTGCTCGTGAGCCAGGCTGACATCTGATGGATGGGTTGAACAAAAAGATGGTTACAAGTCCCTCTGCCTTCAGTATCCTCAAGTTATTCCAGTGCAAATGGAAATATTGTTGCTGACTTCAGTTGTAATTTTTATTGCTTATTTAGAATTTCTGCTCCCTTCCAGAAGAACATTCTCTGCCAGTGATGCCATTCTCTGATCAAGAGTGCTACCGAACACTCTTGATCATAGGAGATTCACTGTCACAGTATTTCATAGAAATACACAATCAATTCACTTTCCACTATATCCTGTGAAGTGCTTTGAGATGTCTCGACAAAGTGATAAGGTGCTACACCAAATGAACGGATTACTTTTATTTTTTTAATATCATTCACACAAACAATAGTTGTGAGCTCCTCTTCCTGCTCACATCTACCCTTCTTTGCCTCTCCGCTCCTCCTTGCCTCCTTCATGGTCTGTCTCAAGACCTTCCTCTTTGACTGTGCCTTCGGTCATCTTCCCAAACTCTTTGCCCCCCACCCCTCTTGAGTCCAACCCGTAATTGGGTGCAAACCCTTGATTGTCCAGCACCTTGGGATGTCCCTGACACGAAACGCATCGTCTAAATGCAATTTGTTGCTTGTTGTTGTTAAGATTTGCAGCATTTTATAACAAGTCTTGACGTGATCACATTGAACCTGCTTGCAAGGACAAAAAACCTATACCTGTGTGACAAAGAGATTCAGCTCTGCGGCTATAGACCTGAGCTGTAGGATCTGATTCATGAGGTTATGGGGTTGGGTCTGGCACCACATGTTCATTCAGATAAATACAAGAACATTGCTCATTCTGAGCCAAGGCAGAGAATTTCAGAAAAGTTCAGTCTCATGGGAGAGAAGGAGAGGAGCAAGGAGGAGGAGGAGGATGGATGAATGTGGTTTGACTTATCTCACCACTCTCCTCTCCCCAAATTCCATTCTCCTCAATTCCCTCCCCCATTTGATTCCCACCTCCTGCAGTAATGACAGGATTTAAGCCTTAACCCCAGGCTTCCTTGCCATCCCAGGTGCTGTGAAGTGGCAAGTAGCAGACACTGTCAGGTAAAAATATAGTTTTGGGGAACAAAGTGTGCAAACATAACATGGTTATAATTCACTGCCCGCCCACTCACCCCCGAAAAAAAGGATTACTTTGTGCTGATCATTTTCAATTCAAGTGATTCAGCCTGAGTCTGTAGATAATAATAGTAATAATACAGCGGACACTGGAATAGAATGCTGGAATAGCTTAGTGGTTCAAGCACTTGTCTTGCAAACGAGTGGACCTGGGTTTGATTAGACCCAGCGCTCCGGGACGCTACCCCACGTGAACGGCGCCATATAAATGGAAGTTGTTGTTGTTGTAGTTTCTGGGGCAGAGCAAAACCTTAGGCAAGTTTCCTTATTCCACGTGCCTTTGTTTACCTAGCAGTAAGTAGGAACCAGGTTGTTAGTCGATTGGAGATCACTTTACTGGGAGTAATAATCCCTTCAACATTTTTAAAAAAATAATTTAGTAACTCAATCCACAATTGTTTGTGGGACACTGTGGGCACAATTGATTGTCGTCTGTCAACTACAAAATATACAGTTAATTCACATTAGAGTGTACTCTGCGAAGCACTTTGAGACATTTTGTACGTGTGATAAGATGCTATATCAAATGCAAGGATAATTATTATTAAAATGAAGCTGCTCTGCTCATAAATCATCCCAAGAGCACATAACATGTTTGAATTCCATCAAGTTGCCAGAAACCAACTTCATCTGTTCTCGGCAAAACTTGTGATTTATGCTTTCCAGATGTCTGGAGCTCTTGAATTCATCAGTTGCCATTTCTAATGCTGGAAGGTCTGTAGCTGTATTTGTTTGGCTGATTAATCCAACATGATTTTATTCTGTTCTTCTGATGTCTTTCATTCCTGTCATTGTTTAATTTGAAGATTCCACAAAACCATTTCGTTGACAGTATCTGATATCCCTGATCTCCGAAAATCATTTCTGATAGTTTCTTTTTTCCCTGTTATTGTCTATTACTCATTATCTATTTGATCTTTCATTCTGACAAGTCACATGATCAACAGCTAGCCTTTAAGCCCTGGCTTTAAAATCATTGTGAAAAGCTATATCCTATTACTGGGCAGCTTTGGAGTGATTGTCAAAGGAACACTCTGCAGATCTCACTGTATTCAATACTACACACTGGTCTTATAATAGTGTGGCACTGACTGAAGGGATAAAAGTCTCCTCCCTGTGGGATTCCAGGCAACTTCCATGTGTAGGTGGCATGCGTGGTTTGGTTTGAATACTCTTTAAGTTAAGTAAGGTGATGGGTCTCCACATGTGTCAGGCAAAATCTCCCATTCATACCAATATGTGAGCTCACAACACAAAAACCTGCTCCTGTCTCAGCGCTAATTGCTGAATGACTGGAGGTTCTAGTACCTGCTACATTATTATTATCGTTATTATTATTATTATCTGCAGACTCAGGCTGTGTCAAATCAAGGTATAACTTTGTATTTCACCACAATTGATAAAGCATTTTGTCTCAACTCTTACACTCCTTGTTTCTCAATGACAGATCATAATGCCTTTCCCTTTTGAGCAAAAATGCAGGGAAACCTTATTACAGTCATTTGGAGCCAATGTTTCAGTGAGGTCATTGAAGCTTTCTGCTCGTGATGAGTATGTGCAGCACAAACTGAAATTAATGATGACCTGATAGCCATTTTCTAGTGCAGGAAGGCAGCTAGTTAGCATCGGATGATGGGTGTACCACATTTGTGAGTTCCTCAGCAGACCCATGCTATGAGCAGTGCAGTGAAGGGTGTTATAAAGGGATTCCCTGGCTGTTACAATCTTTCACCCCATTGGTCTGTCATAGCTTCAGATAATTGCAGTTACATCATGAGAAGGTAAACTTAGATCAATACTTTAGAATGCAAACACACAATAGAATAAAAGGACTTTTCAGAACAGGTACCAGGAATGTTTTCCTTATACAGAAGGCAATTAATGACTGAAATAGGTTGCCAGGAAGGATGGTTGAGGCGCCAAGACACTGGATTCATTTAAAAGTAACCTGATGTTGTGAAGGTCGATTGAGTGTTGTGGAGGGATGAGAGCAGAGGGGTCAAACGACCTTCTTCATCCAAACTAATCTTGTGATCTTATGACATATCAACACATTTTCTCCAGATCTGAAAAATCAAATTCCTTCAGCCTGTCCTTCCAAGAAAATCTTGACACCATCTTTTTCCCTCTTTGTTAAACCACTTCTGATTCAAGTCCTTTTGCAGATGCATGAACTGAGACTCCATTGAGATGCATGTAACATCTTGACCATGAGCTTCATGAAGCCTTACAGAGAAGCAATGCTAAATTCATTGGATGTATACTCCATGCTTCTAGTGATACATCATAAAATGCTGAGCTCCATTAATTGCTTACCACACTGTGATGGTTTCAAATGTTTTCTATTACCCAAATCCTTTCCTCATTTTTCATGTTTTTGAGATTTTTTTTAGTCAATCGATGTCCAACATGTGCAGAAATCCTTCTCAATGCTTAAGAGTCCCATGCATATTGCCTACACATGGAGATTCCTGTCGGGAATGGAATGCTCTCTCTCTCCCCAAGGGAAGCGCTCAGTTTACTTAATCCCAGAAAGTATTAATAATAATCCTTGCATTATTAACCAGCTAAAATTACATAACTTGCCATTGAAAGTGTTGTCTGCCAAGCTTTCTTGCTGCTTGTCCTGACGTGAAAAGCGTTCTATTAATGTAATTTTGTTGTTGCTGTTGTTGTTGTCCAGCTAGGACCACCCTACCTTTTAGGTTTGCTCTTACATTGTGACATTATATGTATCCACTTTATGTGGGTACAAGGCAATGTAAGTTATTTTGCATTTGTTTTTCATGCTTCCAAATGCTGTATTCAGTCTCTGAATCATTTTTCATTTCTGCTTTGGAGGCAGACTTCTCCACAGAGACCCAGTTTGTATCAGACAGACTACAATGCTGACAAGCACAGGGTTAAGATGTCAACTTGGCTCAGTCAGTAGCACTATCGCCTCTGAATCATACGGTTATGGGTTCAAGCCCTATGTCGAGACTTTGAGCTCACATAGTCAGGGTTACACTGCAGGGGCAGTGCTGTATAGCTGTAGTACATCTGTGCCTGTTCAGATGGACGTTAAAGAACCAATGGCACTATTCAAAAAGTGAAAGATGTTTCCCCCAGTGTCCTGGTCAAAAATTCCCAAATAAAATTGATAATTTTATTGATAATAATAATTTTGGGAAGCTGCCTTTCAGTATATGTTATGAATTAATTTGCTCTTACTTATTAAGAAAGTGACTTTCTAAAGCAAGTTCAGTATTTTTAATAGGTTGAGTCACGTCTTATGTCTATACTGACGATAATTTATCATTTTCATGTTGACAAAAAAATCATAAAACATTGATTCAGCATCAAACAAAGAACAAGGAACCCTGACAAAGGAGCATCTTATAATAATTTAATAACAGCTGTATAATCGTCCATTTTAATTCAAAATCTCTGACAGTATATTCCTCAATAGTGAATACACTCTTTGGAAAACTGTATGTGCTTAAACATAGCAGTCCTACCACACAAGGTTTATAAAATCAGTATTTATGGTGCTTATTCTAGTAACTCGTCTTAAATTCCAGTGTTAAGAATCTTGTTGTTTAATGAATCAGGGCAAGCTTTATTCTGCTTTCTAACAGTGATTTGTAACTACACTTGTGGTAAGGATTACATGAGAGGTGCAGATTTGATCACAATGTTTCAGAGTACTGACCCTACTAAGTTACCATAACAGTATCAAGCTATTTCTTAAATGAGCCCAGTGTCCTGGCCTCAACTACCGCTCCAAGGATTACAATCTAGCTGTTAATTACTCTGGCTTTGGCTTTATAACACGGCATTCTTCATAACACGGCACTTACCAGACTGGCTACGTTGGAAGCACTCGTACGTCTGAATCAGAAGATTGTGGGTTCAAGCTCCTTGTTGGAACTTTGAGCTCATGGTCTAGGCTGACACTACAGTGCAGCTTGGGAAAGCGCTGCATTGTCGAGGTTGCTATCCTTCAAATGAGATGTTAAACTAAGCTAGATGTTAAACATTCCATGGCACTTTTGAAAAAAAGAAGGGAGTTTCTCAATAACACTGATCATCAGTCTATTCATGGGTGCTTATTGACATTGCTGTATGCAAACTAGCTACCATAATTGTCTTCAAAAATATACACAGTCACTACATTTTACAGTAAATGCAGTAAAGCATTTTGAGTTATCCTCCTGATATGAAAGGCACAATATCAAATGTAAAGAATATTTTTATTTTTATTATTCTTACTTGTGGGCTCTCATTCTGCGACCTTGGTGCACCTGAAACCATTGTACCAAATGCACAAGGAGTAGAAATTGGGTACTGGGAAGAAATTAGAAAAAAAATGTACTCTTTCTTCTCAGCATATAAGACCATGGAGAATTTGGACCTTATTAAACACAGTTCTAGTTTTAAAGGCATAGGTTTACGTACGCTCTCTGCAGAATGACAGAAAGGCATTTCAAAAGATAAGACCGAATTCAACAATTCGTCAAAATCTGCATGCTCTGAAATGCTAAGAAAACAGAATAAATCTAGACCCAGGTGAAATCCCTCCACCCTTTATGGGGTGAAATTTGCTGCATGTAAAGATACTATCGTTATCTTTACAATACAAGTTTCCCCAGAGATTGGCTTTACTTTGATTCCCAATGCAGACTTGCAATGCAGAAGTGACACTTGGATGAGCTTTGCTGCCAACTTGGTCTGCTGATCCTTTCTCCCATGGCATTGTATCTTGTCAAATTAATTTGTTTCAACCACTTTATAAAGATCCCAAGCCTGTGCTCAAAGAAAGTAAAGCAAGCTAACTGTTATACTCAAGCTGTTGTCTGGGGAAAAAATCCTTGTACAAATCCCAGTTCTATACCATCTTCATGACTAATATTGCCTTTCTAAATTTTCATGACAATTCTCAAGACTGCTCAACAGCTAAATATAGGTGTTTTATAACCTTAAATCTGGTGTTGAATAGTCAAACATGGTTTGCATTATGTGATATTTCTCTGTATAAAAATATAACTTTCTAGTCCTTATCTCTATCCCAATGTTCCAGTTAGTTGCCTCTAAAGGCTGCACACCTTGGAACTGACAACATCAACAACAGCAAGAACATCTTGCATTTATATAGCACCCTTCACTTAGGGTGATCAACCATTACACAGTTTGACGCCAAGCCGGGAGCAAGGGGAGGTGACCATAAGTTTGAGGAGGAAAGTCGTCAGTGATATGAAGATAGGCAAACAGGGCAAATTGGAGTGAATGAGTTAGGGAGTTCCAGAGGGTCAGGGCATAATGATGGTGATGGTGGAGTGGCGGGGTCAAGGGATGTGCAGATGGCCTGAGCCGGCCAACTGAAGGAGACAGGTAGAGGAGAGGATTGAGGAGCAGGCCATTTGTCTAATAATGACAATCAACAGCAAGAAATTTGACTAATGGAAATGACAAAAGATCTAATTTCAATGAACTGAGGGAGATGGAGACTGTGGAGGACTAACAAAGGTAACTATTGTGCTTTGTAGTGCTCCATATCTCACATTGTGTTTTTCTGTTTTTTAAATCAATCCACTTATTTATACACTATAAATTACACAGTAGAGTGAAAAAGACTGTTTGTAACTAGAGCACAGATAGTGTCTCTCACTGGCAACCAAAGGTGCGGAAAAATACTCCAGAAGTAGACTGCCTGTGATTCCCATAGCTCAACTTCAAGATCACTTACATTTGATTTCTGGGCTGGAGAGAGCAGACATTTCTTCCCCTCTTTCGCTCATCGAGCTCAAGAAAACATCAACAACAACAAAATTACACTTGTATAGTATCTTTCACGTTGGGGGGACATCAATTGAACAAAACATTGATCAGTCAATGAATTGCCCCAGCGATTAAAAAATATATTTGAAAAAACATCTCATTCAAAAAAGAATGGTGTCAAGCAAACTGGAAGAGGATGATTCCTCTTTTCTGGAGAGGGGAGCTCCACCTGCTGATAGGTACTTGAAAGTTCCTTACTTAATTCAAGGATCGATTTAGAACAACCGCAAATGTGTCGCCTATATATAAAATCTTGTATTTGATATAGTGCTGTTTCCATGTCATGAGGATCTCTCAAAGCTCCTCACAGGATATACTCTGAAGTTCAGTAATTGTTTTTTGTGGGTGAATGTGGCAGCCAATTTGCTTTGGGACGTCCTCCCGACGTGAAAGGCGCTCTATAAATGTAATTTTGTTGTTGTTGTTCTTTGCGCACAACAATGTCCCACAAACAGCTCTGGCGTGAATGAAAAAATGTACTTTGGGGATTGTTGGTCAGGACACCAGATGAAACTCATTTCTCTTTTCAAATATGCCATAAGATCTTTAGCAACCTACTGACTGACAGGACTTCAGTTTAATGTCTCATCGAATGGATGGCACCATGATACTTTGTTTCAAATCTCACATTTTGAAGAGAAAACAGAAGATAGTCAAAGTCATATCTTTCTCTCAGTGCCTTCCTTTTTAGTTCATTGTATTATTAAGATCATTAGATATTTTCTGTACAATACAAAAGAATACAAAAAAAATCCAAAGCAGTATTAATGCTTCCTTTTCATGAAAGGTAACGGAAGATTTGATGAGAAACAAGGATGACTTCCAAGGTTCAACAGCTATATTTTCATTGTGTAGTCCGCAGCTCCCCAGTGTATTTTGTCAAGAAAGCGTCAAGTGATGAGCCAGAGACAGAATAAGTTCCAGCTGATGATGCATCTGTCTCAGAAATGAAACCTTACATTCCTTGTTTCTTTTTTTTAAAAAAAACTATTTGTTCAGAGAGGAAATGTCTTATCTCTCCCTGCAGACCATGGAATGGTCTACAGTTCTCCTGCAGCTTCGGAGTTTGATAGCAAATTGAAAAGAATCACTACTTTTGACAAATGATGGTGTCAAAAATGCAATTTTGGCAACAGAGGGAGAATTACTGTAAAATCAGACCTAAAGCCTAACCCAGGTTCAGAATCAGTTACTTCAATCCTGACAAGCTTTCTTGATAAGTGTATGCATATATCTTATTTCAAGTATATTTATTATCTTTTACCTGGTCCTTTTTTTAAAACCCAAGCTCAAAAGTAAAATATCTACGCTGACGTGAAAGACACTATGCAAATTTAATTTGTTGTTGTTTAACAATCCTTTGAGACACAAGAAGAAATGAGATATATGTGGAGTGTGTGTGTGGGCATGAATTCAAGAAGATTCATTTTGAGATCATGATAGCAGGGATGAGGAGGAGGAGACAAATATAACAATAATAAATAATAACAATAATTATCTATGTTCAATGAATTGTTCATTACAAAGCCTTGTCTGATAAACTCCAGGGGGTTGAAAAATGTGATGTTTCACAATAGATTTGGTGTGATAATTATCAAGCTTGGTAAGAAATATTGCAACTTCAGCTATCTGATTTGGGGTTTGAATACGCATTTCACCACCCCTTCCCTTCCTCACAACCCCCCTCTGCAATCTACCATCTCCTCCCCCCCTGCCCCACCGCCCCCACCCACCATCATCAGTGCTTGAGTTTGAAGAGTTTATTCCTTGCTGTTCATGTTATTGTTCTTTCCAATGATAGCATTTCATTGCTGTTTCGTAAGAAACCAAACACATTGCTGGGGAATTCTTTGAGGTTATCCCTCCATGCTTAAGTGGCAACCTGGCTTATTGGTTGCACTCTTGCCTCTGAGTCAAAAGGCTGTGGATTCAAGCCCCACATCGAGTCTTTGAACTCACAGTCTAAGCTGACAGTCCAATACAGTGCTGGGGGTGCACTGCATTGTTAAGGCTTCATCCTTCAGATGAGACATTAAACCGAGGTCACATCATCAGGTGGACGTAAAAAGATCCCATGTCACTATTCAAAAAGAGAAGGGAGTTTCCCCTAGTGTCCTGGGCACCAATGTCCCAAATTATAATGATCATTCACTCCATGGCTGTTTAAAGAAAAGTGCTGTGTGTTCACCTACAAAATGCACAGTCAGAACACTTTCAGAGAACTTTTTATAACATTGAGTTCAAGTGCCAGGATTTTCATTACATTCTAGGGATGTTTCCTAACACAGTGCTGGCCAGGCTTTGCTGTGAGTTCATTGAAAGTGCAGTGACATGTTACTGCTACTGGTTTAAGAAGCTAAATTGTAGCTTCCAAACACAAAACAGATCTCCACTGCTCCCTGTGGAGAGTTCCTTCCCCCCCACTGGAAGCACAATCACTTGAATGGAATGTATTCATTCCAATCAAATGTTAGTGTTACAGCAATAGCTCAAAATTATTCTTCACATCCAAGCCTGTGAGAGACTGCATACTATAGCCCTCCTCCACAGGATTTCAGTATCCTGGGCCATACTTGAACTCAGAGCCCAATAAATATGGAGTCTCCCCTCTCTCCATGCCATATAAATTCACTCTTTTCTAATCTTGAGTCAGTTGGCCCGGGGTAGTCTGAAGACCTCTGGACAATTTCCCCTTCCATCACAAAAATCAAAATTTAATGATTCCATGTAGGTTTCTTCATGCCTGGTCTCTCACTTCCTTTGAAAACATAAGCTTCAGGGTTATGTAGCACCCTTCACGCGGGTAGTATTTTGAACTCACAATCTAGGACAAGGCAGGAACAGGGAGTTTTAACTCACAGTCTAGACTGACTCTCCAATATAGTGCTGGGAGTGCACTATATTGCCAGAGTTCAGCAACTCTATCTTGAATCTCTGAAACTCCTTACTTCAATCCCTCAATTTTGCTCCCTCTTTGCCTATCTTCAAATCATATCTGAAGAATTTCTAAGTTTCTTCCCCTCCCTTTCAGACTCGGTGTTAATCTACACCACGGTTAAATGCTCTGAAATGTTATATAAATGCAAGTTATTATTGTTGTTGCTATTAACTCAGAGTGTATGTTTGTATACTATGTATTTGAGAGAGAGAGAGAGGGGTGAGGTTCAACTTCTGAAATAAACTGCATTGGCTCAGTGAAACATGACACTACTACATTCCTTGTGCCCAGAAGCGAACATATACATTGAGCATGAAGTATGTGTGGAGATGGAGTGCGCATTATGCCTTGGACTGAGAGATGGAGGAATTCCTCCATTCAATGGTAAATTCATGAACCTTGACAATGTGCATTTGTAATGGACCAACAGAACATAAATCCACACTACCTGAGTCTGTAAATGCAAAATGCGTTGTTTTCGCCCACCAAACTCTGTTAATTTACTGACTACTGGGGAAATACCTAATTAACTCCTTTAATTGAAAGCTTTTTGCATTAGTAGAAAGTTACTGTCATCAAAACTTGCAAAAAGTTTTGAGCAAAATGATGTTTGGACTATGCGTCCAAGGGCTATTGAGCACAAATATATTTTTAGGGTGAAAATGTTTACATTGCCATGTCATTACCAGGCTATTAGCTCAAAAATTCATTTACATGAAAAATCCAATCTTCTGGGAGATGAGGGAAATATTATTGATGGGAACATTTTCAGTGTTATTGGATTTATGTTGCTGTCAAATCATATTTAAACACATAGACAATTAGATGCTGTAAAATATCTTCTTGTTCACTGTTAATAGTTTTCTCTCATTAGATTCCTTCTCACTTGCTTTCTCTCTTATCTTTTGGCCTTCTGACAGAAACAATTTATAAACTTGACTTCCAAAGTGAAGATTATGCTGTATGAAGGCAGAAAATGGTAGAAATGTACAACGGAGTGATCAGCATGTGAGAGACGAAGTCAGGTTAATGTGACTGGTGTGCCAATCTGATAAAGGGTCATGCTAGTACCATTAACCTGTCTTTTTTCACCTGTTAATTGACTTGCTGTGCATTTCCAGCGTTTTCTTTTTGTCTTGATTTTAGATTTCCACTATTCAGATTTCCAAATAGTGAGCTAGAGAGATTCAGACTATGTCATCCACACGAAAGAGAGCCACAAAGACACTTAGTAAAAAAAATCCCACCTGACTCAAGACTGATATACTCATGTAGCATTTCAGAGCATCCAGAATGTGCTAAATCGTTGAATGCAGTGTCAGCTTTGAAGTTATTTTTCAGTACTTCTTAAAAGGAAACAGCTTAAAAAATCAAGACTACATTGAAGAATTTGTTCAATTCTAGATGCTCTGAAATATTCTCTCTCAATGGAGTTTTTCTGAGTCTCACTTCCTCTCTTCCATTGAAGGAAAACTTGGTAAATATTTGCACAAGCTTCTGATCCACCCGCAGTTCAGCGAAAGATTATTGAACTGCACCTGTGAGATGTTCACCAAAATGGGGTTTTAAAATACAACAATTTCAAATTAAGTTAATAAAATAATCCTTGCATTTGATATAGTGCCTTATCGTGTCGTTGAGATGTCTCAAAGCGCTTCACAGAATATACTGTAAATTGCATTGACTGTGTATCTTGTGGGCAAATTTGGCGAAATTGGATTTGTTGTGCAAATTGTGTTGTCCAGTTTATGAATAATTAATAGCAATAATAATACTTACATCTGGATCTACCACGTTTCAAGTCGGGAGGACATCTCAAAGTGTTTCACAGGATACACTGTAATGTTCAGCGAATGTGTTTTCTCAGTGAACATTGCGGCCGAAAATTCTTATGAATTTA
Source organism: Callorhinchus milii (assembly GCF_018977255.1). NCBI lineage: Eukaryota > Metazoa > Chordata > Chondrichthyes > Chimaeriformes > Callorhinchidae > Callorhinchus > Callorhinchus milii. Next base: position 82,658,210 of record NW_024704742.1, on the reverse strand, counting down.
GGAATATGATTTTCTCAAACTGTAACTACCACGTAACGCAGTGAACATGATTCACAGACATCACTTTTTTGGGGGAAAAAAACTAAGAAAATTCTGCAGCACATTTCAGTACTCACTATAACTGTGAAACAAGCACACAACGAACATATCATCCAAGTGGAAAGCAGCAGATTCTTTTATTAACTCAAGAAAGCAAATAGTAAATAATCAGCTCCACATTCATTTATCTAGCCTTCCCTAATAAATAGACATTCTAGACAGTCAAAATAAATCATCTTCTGATATGCTGAGTGATATGTGAATCCATTTGCTGCATAATTTTGTTCTGGTCATTGACCTTATGACCACAATGAATAAATGACAGACTTTCGCTTTTCCCTCAACACACACGTGGGAGTGTTTTACTCTGTAAGTGGAAGACACTTCAATTACTGTATGGACCATTCCTCTTCCTAATGAACAGAGACAATGCTATTCTTTTGAGGAGTACAATTAGACCAGGCATTAGCAATAATTCAGCATCCATCAGTCTCAAGGACTGAAGTGCAGCCTTGTATATAAAATCCTTCTTTTCTCTTGTGAATACATTTCCCTCTTTCTAGAAAACACAACACAACTTCTCACCAAATGAAACGGTAAACCTGTCCAGATCTATTGGTGAGTATCAGGATACAGAAATCTCCTTAAATTCGACAATGAAACCAGCTGCCATTTGGAGATGACAATACCATCATAGTGTATAGTTAGTACTATAGACAAGCTGTAATGTGTCCTGTAAATTCTGGCACATTTAGTCTGATCACACCCAGTGTCTCCCAACAGCAATCCTGGGATATATTATCACTCCTACACAATAATAGGATAGATATGCAGGAACTGAATGGGACAATAAACAGAATGGGATTATCTGTATTGTTAGCACAGCAGCAAAATAAATACAGGCTGATACTGTAGAACCCACCTGGTATAATGCAGGTCTGCTTATAGCATGATCATGCCATGGAGGTAACATTTTTGTGCTGGCTGGCATGTTTCCTATACTAAATCCTGTGAAATGCTTTGAGATATTTTGACAATGTGATAAGGTTTTATATCAAATGTAAGGATTATTATTAATAATGCAAGGATTGGAGCATTGATACTTTATGATGACTGATCTTAGTGTCTAATGTTGCCCTAGGAACCACTGGGTTGCACAGACGAAAGTGGTTGCCAGCTTGCTGCGCATGTACAGCAACCTGGAAGTGCATCAGCGGTGACTGGAAAACCGGAAAGTACTGACTACAGAGCATTTTTATAGTGTGTCCCATTATAACACTGAGTTTATGAAGTTAAACCACCATCTTGTAATTTGGTTGGCCTGTACATTGACATATTAAAGAGCAAGAAACTTATATAGTTATGAAATATATTCAATGGAGTAGAGCAAGGATAGATATAATAGCCCCATGAATCCTGGTGCAGGAGAAGACATGAGCTGCAGAGTTCTAGATGTTCTGCAGTTTTTGAAGGGATTAGTTGGAAAATCTGACAAGGAGAGGGTTGGAATAATTGAGCCTCAAAGTGATGAAATGTGAATGAATGACTCCGCCATTACCTCACCCCTCAGGCCGCTGAAACTCTTGTTCATGCCTTCATCACATCCAGGCTTGACTATGCAAATGCCCTGCTTGTTGGCCTTCCAAACTCTTCCCTTCACAGGCTGCAGATAATCCAGAACTCTGCAGCCCATGTCCTCTCCCGCACCAAACTCCGTGACCCCATCTCCCCCATTCTCGCCTGATTCCATTGGCTCCCTATCCTTCAGAGGATCCAGTTCAAGATCCTGGTCCTCACCTACAAAACCCTCCATGGCCTCGCCCCACCCTACCTCTGCGACCTCCTAACGCCCTACCAACCCGCCCGCTCCCTCCGCTCAGCCGGCTCCAGCCTGCTCCATTGGGGGAGAGCCTTCAGCCACTCTGCCCCAACCTCTGGAATTCCATCCCCCAATCACTCCTCTTTGTCCCTTCCTTAGCCTCCTTCAAATTCCACCTCAAGACCCTCCTCTTCGACCATACTATCGGCCACCCCCCTTCCCCTCCCCTCCCTTCTCCCTCCCTGACCCCAGCTCGGGTCTGAAATGCTGTGCACTGTCCAGCGTCTTGGGCCGTCCTCCCGACTTGAAAGACGCTATACAAATGTAATCTTGTTGTTGTTGTTGTCGTTGTTGAAGATCTCGGCAGCCAAGTGGGGTGTGGGGAGAGATAGCCACGGAGCTGGACGATGTTGCGGATGTGAGAGAAGTTTTTTTTTACTTGTTTCAGGTTTTTCTGCAACATGCTACGGTTTCACATATTACTAAATGCAGAATCTAGGGCAATAGATCAATTTGAATGTTGCATGGGACAACAGTTAGTAACAGACTCATTGGGACATCATTTGTTAAAAGTATATAGGTGATGGCATCACTCACCTATTCACCCACATAGAATTCTGCTGGAACTGGATTTACTAACAAGGAACTCAACACACATCTAATGTTCAGGTCTTGTGCTTGAACTGTTTCCTTCTCTTCCAGTTTAACTTCAAATCACAGTTAAACTGGAGGTCAATAGTGCCTTTCACGCCAAGAGGACATCCCTCACAAATACAAGCATTATTATTGTTATATTTAATGGTTTAAGCTATAAGCACTGATCCAACCATCTCACAATGTAGACACACAAACACAAGACGGCATCAGATCACACAGCAGGAGTCCCTGTACAATGATCAGTGATGGGAACCCACTCTCAATTTCTGTTCCAAAAACCCAGGCTCAATTTTTTTTCCGAACCTTGGGATGCTGAGCCCAACTGAACAACAACAGCTGTTACCTTTGTTGAGGTTAGGTAACTTATTTGAGCTGAGAGATCAAACCTTTCCTGTATGTATGGAATGGCTCAGCAACAGCATATACATCCTTTTTTTGGAGGGGTGGGGGTGAAGAGAGGGAGGAATTCATTATAAAGTTTGAAATGTTCTTGGTGGTCCATTGTTATATTTAAAGTGAAGAGTTGGCAATCCCGTTGAGAGATCACTGATTCACTGGTAATTGTGTTGAGAAAGAGCTCTGATTCGCTCAGTATAACCCTAAGCTGCCAGCTCAAAATAATCTACCTGAGTTTGAGATTTGGAAACAAAAAATTTGCATTTGTAGGGCACCCTTCACGCAGGATAACATCTTGGTGCGCTTCCACTGATAGGGGATACAAGAAAGGGGGAAGTGACCATAAGCTTGGTCGAAGAGGTAAGTTTTAAGGTGGGACTTAAACATAGATAGTGAGGGGTGAGATGAAGGGATAGTAAGAGGGTGAGAGGTGTAGAATCTGAAAATTCTGATAGTGTCATGAGAGGATGGGGAACCCCAGCAAGTCTGAGTTAGCTAGCGGAGGGGCAAACAAAGGAGTGGGATATGACAAGATAATAACAATAATAATCCTTGCATTTGATATAACACCTTATCACATCTTCAAGATGTCTCAAAGCACTTCACAAAATATATTGCAAAAGTGCGATTGGTTGTTTATATTTTGGATGAAACAGGAAGTGCTAGGGTATTCGGGGATTTATAGGTGAGTGGGAGAGCCCTTGAATTCAATCCATTGGGAGCAAGGATGATAGTGGAAACTGGAACATATTCAATACTAGAAATATACTGGCACTGTGCAGGTCACGAGAGCTGGGCTCTCCAATGACTTTTTGCATGGTACATTGGGTTATATCACAGCATGTTTAGAGAACATCACGCAGTGAGAATAATGGTAACAGCATCAACAAAGTGCATTGGCATAGTCAAACTGACCCTGCCAGCGGGTTCATTCGACAATTAAGAGGCAGGGGCTGTCAACCAAGGCAAGATGTGTGTAGACACGGTTGCAACCTTTGATGGCAACCTCCAACATAGATAAACACATTATTGTAGGCAGCAACAAATATCTGTGACAGTTCTTCTGCACCTGTCATCTTTGATGCTCTCTGCAAGGATTTCCCTGTTGGCAGCTATTATTATATTATAACATTTAAAGGCCAGTTCTATTCTCCGAGATGAACTTTGCAAAAACGCAAGCAAAATAGCATTGGAGTTCAAAAAGCATGAGACCAGGGGTTTTGCATTCCGTCTTCCTTCTCATTGACAAACAATAAATACACTCAGTCAAACTAATAATAATTATTTACAATCATTGCATTTGATATAGTGCCTCATCATACTGTCGAAGTATCTCAAAGCACTTTACAAGTTTTACTACAAAGTGGAGTTGACTCATAATGCCTTTCATGGTAAGAGAATGTCTCAAAAGCACTTTAGAGGATATGCTATAAAGTGTAATATATGTAGGAGAGCACGAAAGCCAATTTGCACACAGCAATGTCGCACAAATAACCATGAAGTGAATGACTGACTGTATCTGGAGAATAATTGCCCAGTCAGGACACCAAGAGAAACTCCCTTCTCTTTTCGACTAATTTCATAGGATCTTTAACATCCACCTGAACAGGCAGATGGGACCCTGGTTTAATGTCTCATCCAAAGTCCTGTGTGGAGTCCTGTAGCTCAGTAGTTAGAGCACTCGCTTTGCAAGTGAGAGACCTGAGTTCAATTCCAGGCAGGGCGAAACCTTGGGCAAGTTTCCATACTCTACACGCCTAATAATAATCCCTCCAAAAAAAAACAATAATAAATTGGTCATTTTCAGTCCATGACTGTTTGTGGGACATTGCTGTGCGCCATTGGCTGCCGCGTTCGCCCACAAATATACAGTCAATTCACTTTACAGTATATTCTGTGAAGTGCTTTGGGACGTCTAGAAAACGTGAAAAGCGTCACATCAAATGCAAGGATTATTATTATAAGGGGCAGATGTCATACACTGATGCCTAAGTTGCAGTATTTCTTAATAATATTAATTATAAAGTTTCTTAGTTGAGAAAATGGTGACTCCTTCCTGTAACCTAAAGTAAATTCTCTTCAACCGTGCCTTCAGCTCCCCTCTCAACTCTCTACACCCTCCTCGCTCCCTCCCTTCCCTCCCCTCACCCTGACCATTTCCCCCTTGCTCGGGTCCCGACCCAACTGTCCAGCGCCTTGGGACGTCCTCCCGACATGAAAGGCGCTCTATAAATGCAATCATGTTGTTGTTGTTGTTGTTGTAAATAATTTTACACAATCTATTTCCCGAGTGGAGTTAAGTGGGAATTCTGATGCAATTTCTTACTAAGGAATTCTATGAAGCTTAGAATGTATGATCCTTAAAGTTACATAGTGATATAGCACAACAAGATCATTCAGCCCAACTTGTCCGTGCAGTGTTTATACTCCACATAAGCCTCCATCCCATTTTCCTCTCCTATACCACTCTATTTCCTTCTCCCTCAGGTTTACATTCCTTAAAACATGTAGATGCTATTTGCTATCACCCACAGCTTCTGATAGTGAGTTCCAGATTCTCCTTATCCTGTGTGAAGAAATTTGTCCTTAGCTCCCTATATGATCTGTTAGCAGCATCCTTATATTTATACCCTCCTATAGTGTATGTTAATGGATGTGTTAACATCTGAGAAAGAGAGAGGCCAGAGTGTGTCAAGTGCAACACCTTTAGAAATCCGCGGTCATAATGTGGAATGTTCCTCACTCTCAGCTGTTTCATTAAGGCACCTTTTTTTCACAAAATAGCAATTAAAAAACATACAAAGCACATCACAACAGTTTGAGCGCAGTAATTATCTTGCTCTCGACAGTGAATTTCATTTAACATTATGTTAAACAAAGCATAATTGTAAACCTTGCATTTGGTATAGTGTTTTTCAAGTCAAGAGGATGTCCCAAAGCGCATTGCCAGATTTACTGTGAAGTGGTGTAACTTGTGTGTGTTTTTGTTGGCAAACGCAGCAACCATTTTGCCAACAGCAATGTCCCACAAACAGCCATGGAGAGAATGACCAATTTTATTTGGGGGATTGCTGACTTGGACATCGAAAGAAACTCCCTTGTCTTTTTGAATAGTGCCACAGGATCTTTAATGTCCAGCTGAACAGGCAAGTTGGTGAATACAAGCAGATGAAAAGGCAACACGCCACCAATTTAATTGTCACTATGTAATAGTTTCCAAACATATTGGAAGCAGCACTTGAGGGAAAATGTCAGGTTAAAAAAAGACTGAATTCAGTTACATCAGCAGAAGTTTATATATCCTTTCAAATTGCTTCCCCTCCCCAGTGACAGGATGCATTAGATCAGTTCATCAACCATTGGTCCAAGGCAATACAAGAGCAAGTCTACAAAGAAAATACTGACACAATATATAGCTGAAGCCCATTCATTCAAAGTCATGCAAAACACAGTGAATTAGCCAAGCAGGGATTGTGTGCACCTAAAATCCTTAATCCATGTGTGACATCTAATCTTTATTATCCTGGATAAAGTATTCCAATATAAGGTGCATTATGGAAGACTGTCACAAATTACTGTGAGCTGTAAAGTCTCTTAATTCCTCTAATGTGTTACAGTTCACTAACTCCTTTACATAAATCTCTCATGTTTTCTACTCTGGAGAAATTGTCTGAAACCCTTTGGAAGTGGCAGTAAGGGATTATTGGGTTTGTCACAGAGAAGAAAGCTGCACTATTCTATCACCACCATGCTGGTATAGTATTTCTGAATTGGATTGCTTAATATTGGCTCATTTTGTAGCACTCTCGCCTTTGAATCAGAAGGTTCTGGATTCCAGCCCCACTTTCATTGGACTTTGAACTTGTAGACTCTTGCCTGACACTCAGAGTGCTGGAAGTCCTTTGTACTGATGAGATGTTAATCTGCCTGTTCAGGTAGACATTAAAGATCCCATGGGTAAGGCTGTAAGAAAATTATGGTTTGGAAACGTACCTTTTGGGAAATTTTCATGACTACAGTGAGTCCATTGGACTATCTACTTGTCCATCAAACCATTTGACTGTCCCAAACTTGATAGGATGGTTCAGTGAGAGGTTGGGATGGGTTGATGGGCAGACAAATGGTCCAATGGGAGTACAGGACAGATTGATGGACTTGCACTACTCAAAAATAGAAGGAGTTTCTCCCAGTGCCCTGGTCAACGTTCTCCATAATAAAATTGTCCATTCATTTCATTGGCTGTTTGTGGGGCATTGGCTGTTGTGCTCACCTGCAAATACACAGTCACAACACTTTACGGTATATCCTGTGACGCATTTTAAGACGTCCTTGTGACGTGAAAGGTGCTCTATCAAATGTAAGAATTATTATGATTTCTATTAGTCTTTATTATTATAAGATATCCCCAGGGAGCAGGGCAGTGATCACAGTCAGTCTGAATTTTTCTGCTATAGAGATTGCCTGGAGACTAAATTCCACTGAATCTATCTTTCCAACCTGAAGCATGTGCCAAAATCCCACCTCGTCTTAAACTGGACTGTTTTTGTCTTAAAATTTACCTTTGAGCGAGCGTTGCAGAAAAATCCTTAAAAATCGGCTTAGTAATTCTATTCTATTTTAAGAACTTCAAAAAACAAACACCCAAATTAAGACTGAATTTGAAAAATCATGCACAATTCTGTGTGTTCTTAAATTTTGAGACAAAACCGTATTGCGGGTTAAAACAAGGTGAAATTTGAGGGCTCACATTATAGCCCATCAGTTGGAGCTGGATTTATTACAGACCCCAGAGGAGAAGGAGCAGCGCTCTAAACCATTACATCACCCAACACCCAGTGCCATTCATTGTTTCACTCATTCACTCAATTTCCTCACAAGATTAATTGCATCTATCGAGCAAGTTACTTTGAGCTGTAAATTTCAGGTGAATATTCCTATTAAGTGAATTGCGTTTGCTCTCTTCACCCTTTCTTACTCAGACAGCACATTTCCTCCCGGGTACAGACATCTGAGATTACATAGGCTCAGACTCTGCATGTGCCCATAACAGAGCTTTTGAGACTCAGCAATTTTAAAGTGAAATGGCATTCCAGTGCAGTTTCCACGTTGGTAACATAAGGAAGAACTTCACTCAGTGTGGACATTAAGTTACGAACTTTGCTAAGAAACCTTAACAGATCCACAGATTTGCATTATCTTTTGAAATTCATTCATATTCTTTCTTACATTCAAAGTACCATTTATATAGAGTGGTTAGAATTTCTTATACCTACCGTGCAGGGATGTAGTAAGTGTGCTGTTGTGCTGGATGCAGCATGGATAAAATAGGGCTCAGATTGCCGCCGGGCTGGTTTGCTCCAGCAAAGCTAGATTTACCAATACGATGCCTCTTTCGCTTCCTTAAATCTAGCTCAGCTCCACCAACATCAATTTTCTGTTGGGAGATCACGTCAAAGCACTTTACAAAGGCTGAATGGCCAAAAAGATAAATGTGGTATTTGATAGAAGGGGGGGAAGGGGTTAGGTAGATGCATATCGAGGGAACAGCTTCAGAGTATGTGGGGAAAGGGACTGAAGGGCTGACCGCTGATAGTAGAGAGGAGCGATTGGGGGCATGAAGCAAGCCAGAGTTGGCTGATTAGAGGGAAGAGACGGGGTAGTAAGGTCGCAGGAATTCACAGAGATTGGGTGGTATAACGCTGTAGTGGTATTTGAAGGTGCAGATGAGGATCTTAAAATTGATCCTTTGGTGAAGGGAAAGATTACTAACAGTCTGTTATGCAATGCAATATAAATGCACACAGCCTTTCTAAACAATCTACCATGCTACCAGGTTGAAGACTATCATTTTATTGGCTGGAATCATTGAGGCACCCAAAATATTAAAATCTGTCCAAATAATATTTCATTTCTTTCAGTTAATTCTTGACTATTCGAATTGACATCCAGTGTTTCCTTTCTCAACGTGTGTCAAGTGTCGTGAAATGTGTGATAGTGACTTCAAATAGCTTCTTATGACAGCACTGAGACCCAGAAGCACATTCTTTGTTCACACTTGTTAAAGATGGCATTAAATATTAAGGCACTAAAGTTGAATGTAATTGAATAATCATTGCATTTCCAATTAGCAGCCCCTGTATGCTGCCAACTGATTTCATATCTCTGAGCTGCCTTTCATCAATTGAATATGCGCCTTAGGAAAACTGGGTTAGTCATTAACAGAAAGTCTACTTAACCTTGGGCTCCTGCTTTTGCCAGACTGTGATGTGTCACTACCTTGCTCTTAATTTCCTTGTGTTCTGCTGGTCAAATTTGTACATCAACTGCAAGGATTATTATATATTTCACAAATTCCAAAAGAGCCAGTCAATGGACAAATTCCGTTTCTTGGATGAATGATTCAAGTGGGGAAATAGCTCATTGAAAGAATGACAGCTGAGATGTGATCACACAGGATACACACTTTCATTCACTGACAACTTACAAGAATAAAGTAATGGCTCTGGGTTTGAAACATAGCCTCTCCCCCACAGCTCCAGCAGTGTATACATTGATTGGCTGAGAATTACATACCAGTCAGGTCTAGATTTCAAACCTAGTCTATGTTGACTTAGTTGGAGTAGCAGGAGGGGTAATGTAATTGACCTCAGGATCTTGGTTGAAATGGGAGGGGAAGGCGAGGCATACATTTGCCAGGGTTACCATTCCTGATCTCTATCTGCCTCCTAGATATGAGCGCCTACTCGACTGGATAAGAACGTCATTGGGCTCATTGGTATAAGCTCACTATCTCGGCTCACAAATAAATAACAGCTATTCGAACAAGGTACAAGTGGATCGGCTCCTCAAGAAAAAGTAAAAGCCGTCACAGGCCTTTAGCAGATGAGACAAAGGAGAAAATTGGATATCTGGAAAATAACAGAACAATAGATTGGCAAATAGTTTCTCCTGAAAGCTATAACTTTTAGAACTTGTCATGTTTTTAGCGATGTGGCTGGTGAACATTCAGCATCAGGTCCTGGACACAGGTAAAAATGGTGGAAATCAGCTCTATGCAGGCCTGCCCACTATTACTGTTCCACGCTACAAAATTCAATACAGCACCCTGAAAGACAGAGGAACAATGCAGGTGTCAGCCCGGCTCAGTTGATAGCACTTTTATCTCTGAGTCAGAAGGACATGGGTTCAAGCCCTACGTTGGGACTTTGAACTCACAGTCCAGAGTGACACTCCATTACCTTGCATTGGGGGAGTGCTTTTTTGGAGGTGCTGTCCTTTGGACAAGACATTAAACCAAGGTTTTGTCTGCCTGTTTAGATAGATGTTAAAGATCTCACAGCACTATTTGATAAGCAAAGAGAGTTTCTCCCAGTGTCCTGGCCAACAATCCTCCAAATAAAATTGGTCACTCAATCCATGACTGTTTGTGGGACATTGTTCAAATTGGCTTCTGCGTTCACCTACAAATACAACAACAACAACAATAACAAGATTCCATTTATAAAGCGCCTTTCACGTCAGGAGGACATCCCAAGGCGCTGCACAGTTGGGTCATGACCCGAGCAGGGGGGAAATGGTCAGGGGAGGGGAGAGTCGAGGAGGGGGGAAATGGTCAGGGTGAGGGGAGGGATGGGAGGGAGTGAGAAGGGGGAAGAGAGTCGAGAGGGGAGCTGAAGGCTCGGTCAAAGAGAAAGGTTTTGAGACCGGCCTTGAAGGAGGAGAGGGAGGAAGCAAGGCGAAGGCACTGGGGGATAGAGTTCCAGAGCCTCGGGGCTGAACCTACACCTACAAATACAGTCATTACCCTTTACAGTAAAATCCTGTGAAGTACTTGGTTATCTCTACAATGTGATAAGGCGCTATGTCAAATGCAAGGTTCATTATTATATAATGCAATTCCGCAGATTTTATTTTGTCAAGGTGCGGAGGCTGGATGGGAGGATGTAGGGAATGTAATAGTTGCAGCTTCATATGCCATGGTTAATGGAAGAGGAGTTTTCCATTTAGGAGACTGAAGCACTTTAACATGAAACTTGAGGCACCTTATCAACAAGCTCTATTCATCAATAGCTTTACTACCTTGCCCTAGTAGCACCAGAACTGATCGTGACATCCCTCTGCACACTCCCGCATGTTGAGCAGCAAATTTATCAGCACCAATTGTAAACGCTGTCAAGCAGGAAGCAAACCAGTGCAAATTCCAACTATCAGACTATACAGATCCTACTGAGAACTCAGGCCCCAGACCATCCATCGGATAATTTACTCTGTCTGGTGATAACCCTGAGTATGAGGATTTCACAGCAATCAGATACAACTGTCCCATTGTTTAGACTCCCTCCCAATGTCGCTTTAAACAACTAGCTTAGCCCAGACCAGCCCTGAAATAGCTGTGTTCATTCAGAAACTGTTTGCTGTAAAATATACAAAACGTATCATAAAATGGATGAACAATAATGTTGCCCAATATGTTGCAACCCTTCACTGCACAGAAGATATTTGTGGAAGGGCTTGTTTCTGTGAGTGGCCTTGCAAGGACTTGTGCTTTGGGGTCATAATAAGATTTGTCAGCATCACATCTTCAGGGGCTTTGTGGTTGACAGTGCAAAAAGATGGTCAGTTTCAATATCCCCCTTCATTGGCTCAATATCTTAAAGCAATACCTAATTCAGTAAAACATGCTAAAAGGCATTCCATTGTTTCTATTTCATTTGGGTTTGAAATATAGACATTTCAGACAGAAAACGATTACGCAATTCAACTCATCATGTCTATGCCATGTTAATTCCCTGCTGGAGATATCTAATCCCATTTTCCTGCTTTTTCTTAAATCCCTTTATTCTTCAAGTTTTTAATACCCCCTTAAATGATGCAATTACTTGGCTTCTATAGTAACTTGCAGGAACACAATTCACATCCAAACAACCTTTTCTGTTAAAAAATATCCTAACCTTCTCCTTTATGTTTCCACAATAATCTGAGTTCATGCACCTACTATGTCTATCATTTTACAAGTCTTCTGCATTCTGCTACTCTTTTGTATAATTTTCGGTCTTTTGTCCTTGGCTATATTTTTGACAGATGGAGAATTTTTTCAAGATCAGCAATCATGACTTCTATAATTTCCTGGCTACTTCAAGCCTCCCAATGGATCCGTACCAATGTCATTCCCAGTGGTATTCATGCCATTAAAGCATATTATAAGACAGCAAATCAAAACAAGAGGTTCAGCTAAGGTCACATACTCCATAATCGTCATGGAAGAGCTTCATTAAATTGAATGACTTACATTTGCAGATGGTTACATATACAGGGCAAAATGTATTCATAAATAGATCAGTCAGTCTTCTTGCATGTCTGCCTGCAAAATACACAGTTACTACACTCTCCAAGAAATCTTGTGAAAAGCTCCAGATCAAATGTGAGGATTAGTCTAACATTATTATAAGGCTGTTTATGGGACATTACTGTGCACAAATTGGCTGCCATGCTTGCCTACAAAATACACACTTTATTGTAATTCCTATGAAGTGCTTTGAGATGTCCTTCCAACTTGAAAGGAGCTGTATCAAAGGCAAGGAATATTACAATTAAGTACACTTACTTATTAAATATTATTAAGTACAGTTTATCTCAATAACTGTAGTTTCAACTGAGATAATGTTGGTGGGCTGAGTGGCTTTAATAAGGTTGTGACATACTGGTCTCCAGTATTGGGTTTCTCTGAATTGCAGGCGCAATAGCTGCAATTTATGCTGAGAGCCATGGAACCCCGTAATTAAGTACAAGGCATGAATTTCATCCAGATGATCCGATAATACCAGACTACCTAAGAAAGCCCTGAGATGAAATTACTGCCTTAAAATCAAACTTACTGTGACTGATACTTCCTTACAATAATCCTTGCATTTGATATAGCATCTTTCGACATCATTGACATGTTTTTGCAGAGCCAGTACAAGGAAACACCCAACTCCTGTGTCAGGATGCAATTTATACTGCCTTTTACTGTGTGCTAAAATGTCTCAAAGTGCTTTAAAGTAATTATCGTTCATCTATAAAATACACAGTAGCTATGCTTTACAATATGTCCTGTGAAGCGCTTTGAGACAGACGTCCACCCGAAGTGTATCAAATGCAAGGATTATTATTATTATTTATTTTTAATTGTAGTGACTTTTTTGAGGAAAATTTGGCATCCATTTTAAACACAGCAATGTCCCACTAATGATGATGGCAGAACATTTCTGCAATTTGTGTTAAAACCAGCAAAGAACACAATACGTGTGCAAAGTGTGTGTAGCGACAGGATTGTGAGTGGTTTAGAAATGTGGGTTGCCGTTTTTGGTCTGCACAAAGATTTTACCATTTTACTTTCCAATGAGAAACCAATTGTTCTGACACAGTAGTGAGCTTTGAAGTACAGAGACAATTGCTGCTTAATAATTTTTTNGAACGGTGGCATTTAATTTAATTTAACAATAAAAGTTACCAGCGCAAATCAACTCCTTGCGGTTTCTTTCATAACTTGCTGGTTTAAATGACAATGACAGGTCAATTAAAGAGAAATAATTCAGTGTCTCAAAACCGGTCATTTGCATATCTTTTATAGTTTAAATTAAGGTTCTTTTGTAGACTAAATAGTATTAAATTAAACAAGAGTGCAAATTACATGATTTGGAGAAACTATTTTGGCTCCTAAAATAGTCAAAAAGAGCAGGACTCTCACACATTCCTGCAACATTTGTAGATTAGGTGGAAGATATTTGTGGGATATTGCTGTGCTTAAATTAGCATGCTGTGTTTGCTGACAAAATGCAGAGTCACAACACTTCACAGTAAATCCTGTGAAGTACTTTGAGATGTCCTCCCCATGTGAAAGGTACTATATTAAATGCAAGAACTATTATTTATCTGTATGTATCACACCCCTCTGCTCTGGAAAACAATAATCCTTTCACTTAATATAGTGCCTTATGCCTTATTATATTGAAATGTCTCAAAGCGTTTTCGGTAAAGTGTAGTGTCTATGTATTTGTAGGCGAACGAGCAGCCAGTTTGGGCACAGCAATGTCCCACAAACAGTGAATGAACAATTTCTTTAATCTCAGGGATTGTTGGGCAGCACACCAGGAGAGACACTCTTCTCTTTTCAAATAGTCCTATGGGATCTTTAACATCCACTGGAACAGGCGGACAGGACCTCGGTTAACATCTCATCTGAAGGATGTAAGGTAATTGCAATAGTATCAAACTTTGAATAACCTATGCAGTAACACTGTGCACATATCTATGCTGTGACAGTTTCAGTGGGCATAGTCTAAAGCCCCAAATATTGAATGCTCTTGGATCTGTCATTATGATTGCAGAGTATAACTAATTAAAACTGTTTTGGCATGTGACTAATCCTGTATAAGAATACACTGCTGCACTGGAGGGTGACTGCATGTGTTCCTTCCCTCTCAGTTCCCCTTACTAAAGTCTCCTAATCTCAAGTGAAGGAGCGGGAGGAGGAAGTTCATTGCTATCCTATACGGTGGTCAAAGATGTTCAACCCATCCACAATTCTTGTCATGCCCTTCTCATGCCCAGAGTGGCAATCAATGGAGGATTGGAAGTAGGCCAGCTATCCTTTCGACCAGACACCATTGGATCACATGAGGGAAAGATGGAATCAACAGAGATAGGGGAGGGATGCAATATCTAGATTAAAAATTAAACATATTAAAATATATTGTGTTTCCATTTGTACATACAGGGGAGCCCGCCAGTTGAAAATTTCTACAATGGGGTGTTAATTCAGATATGTAACATGATAATGATATTCCTTTGAGTTTAATACAGCGCCTTTCTATGTTAATTGACTAAAAGCATCCCAGGTCCCAATTTTCACACGAAATGAAATTATGGGTACAAATCCTAGATTAAATTGTATGCTTCCCTTGTTCATTACATTGCCTGTTAGTTTTCTTCCAGATATCACATACCACCACCATCTCACAATCAGTCTCAACCTCGAGCTTCAGTACAATGGCTGGGTTGGAAGATTTCCATGCTCTATTCTTGGTCTCAAACATTGAGATCGACAACTCAGGACTGCAACTAAATATAGAATATTGGTTTAGGGTGTCAGATTGGCTCAGTTGGTAGCACTCACACCTCTGAGTCAAACAGTTGTGGGTCCAAGCCCCACGTCAGGCTTGGAACTCATACAACAAATACAGAAGACACTGAGAACACAGCAGATCAGGCAGCATCTATGGAGAAAGGAAAGTGAGTGAACATTTCGGGTCCACAACCCTTTGGCAGAAGTGGGGCATGTTGGGAGGGAGAGGCTTTTAAGGGCTAACAGAGAGGGGGGAGGCAGGGCAAGGAAGACAAAAAGGAATATGGGGTAGAGGACAGGGGATGATGGGTTAAAAAGGTGTTAATGATGCGAAACAAAGTGCGGGATTGCAACAAATCAGGGGAGTAGAAATGTTAATAATGCAAAACAAAGGGGGTTGGGTGGTGGGGGGGAGAATTGCAACAAAAAGACTCACCAGAGAGAGAAAGGTGTGTCTGTGTGTCTGTGACCCAGATGATGTGGGTCACAAAAGAGGGGGAGGGGGAAGGTGAGCTGTTATGGTCTGAAATTGTTGAAATCAATAATGAGGCCAGAGGGCTGTAAGGTCCCTAACAGATAAATGAGGTGCTGTTCCTCGAGCTTGAGCTGTGGTTGATTGGAACAGCGTAGGAGACCGTGGATGGAGAGGTCAGAGTGCGAATGAGAGGGAGAGTTGAAGTGAGCAAACTTCTGCCAAGTTCGACTTCTGTTTTGTTTCAAATTTCCAGCAGTATTTTGTGTTTTGTTGGAACTCATATAGTCTAGGCTGACACTCCAATACAGTGTTGGGGATATGCTGCGTTGGAGGTGCTGTCTGCCTTTTGGATTAGACATTAAACCAAGACCTCATCTGCCTATTCAGGTGGACATTAAAGATCCCATAGCACTATTTGAAAAGAGAGGGGAATTTCTCCCAAAGTCCTGGTCAACAATCCTCATTTACTTCATGGCTCTGTGGGGCATTGCTGTATGCAAATTGGCTGTTTCGATTGCCCACAAAATATAGTCACACCACTTTACAGTAAATGCTGTGAAACTTTTTGTGACATCTTCCTGATGTGAAAGGCGATATACAAATTTAAGGATTGTTATTTATCTTATTATTATTAATAAACCAATGTATATCCTGCAATACCTCACTTAAAATTATTTTTATTATTATTACCTCACTTAAAGGCTGGCTCCGGACATGAATATAAAAAATTGGTCTGCTAAAGGTATCTAAGGTGGTGGACAAACAATTTTGGAAGGAGGCTTAGAGTCAATCTATTAAACTATTGTCAAACTCTGTGTTTGTGGAGTGGGGAGGAGGGGTTAGTTTTGATTCTTCACTTCCAGAGATATCCTTTACGAATGGATGCATAGACACAATGTTTCTAAATGGATTTGATGTCATTAAGTCCATTGTGCAACATCACACTTTTTGCTAATGGAACAAACTATTAAATATAGTTCACAACTTCTGTAGCATCTAGCAGTCCTGTCCCAGAGTGATGGATACAATGAGAGAGTCGATAGGGGGGTGTAGGAGAGGGAGTAAGAGGGGAGTGCTTGACCTATTAAAACTTTATAATGATTGTGGGCATTGATTCCAGATTATCACTCATTCTGTCTTTTTCTATCTTCATTTCGCTGACCCAGCTCTCTGACCACTATGGTTTGATGTGAATTAATGTGCAACGCAGCTCAATGCATATAAAATATGGAATGTGTGCAGCAGGCGGGAGAGCATCTGCTGCCAGGACCCTGGTCATACCAGATGTGCCTTCGGTGGGTGGGAATCGGGACGGCAAGGCCTTCGCGGTTAGTTAATCACTACCCACCCAGAGGTCTGTTACCCATCAGAAAAGTTAAATGGAAACATCATCCAGCACCCTTCCAGACAGCTATCCTCAATCTCTGCCACATTTATTTTAGCGGAGATAAACTTCAACATTTTTTTCCTGGTATACTATGGATGGTGGGGGGGAGGGGAAGGGTAGAGGGGTTAATGCTTCTCACATTTGTCTTACTCTGTTACTCGGAATGGTTTGAATATAAACTTTCTGAATTGAGTGATAGAACTAACAAAGGGTCAAAGAGCATCTTGCATTGCCAGCACCATGTACTCCATAAATGATGAGAGCAGAACAAAGCACGGATTTAAACTTATCTTGGTCACTGCTGGAGGGCAGGGAAGGTGGACAAACATAATAATAAAAGCATTAACCACAATTTTCAGATGGTGTAATTTAAAGTTTTGCTGGCATTGGAGATGGAGCGCTGTTTGGAATGCAGATTAACGTGACTGCAATGACTTGGGGAACGTGTATTTAATGGGATTTTTTTAACCTGCTGTCGCTCTGTGTTTAGCAAAAAATAATGTTAAAATATTAGGTTTCACAGTTAGGTTTCACGTGGCTCTTAAAGGACAAATGATTACAGTGTTCTGCATTTTATAGGCACCTCTCAAGTTAAGGATTCCCAACTCTTGATTTGCAAATCTCGGAATTAACACAACAAATCCGGTTTATGATTATTGCTTCTTAGAACACTCCCCATGTTACAGGCCCTGATCTATGAAGTGAGAAGAAGTGACAGGAAGAAAGACCAATCAGTGCATTCATGTGTCTGGGTAAAAAGAAACACATGGAAAGACAACAAAGTCCAATAACAAGGTAAGTGTAAGGATGTCAAATAGCTTGAGATAAAAAGCTCATGTAAACTTAATGTGGTGAGCGTGTGTTGTAGCCTTCAGTGACAGTAACTGTCGTGCCCTGAGGTGGGCTTTCCATACTCTTTTGTAGGCATCAGAGGTTAAACATGCTGCCTTGAAGGTCTAGGGGAAAGTGCTAATTGGTGAATTATTCCCTTTGGCTATGTCAAATTAATGTTACAATACAATCTGACCCTACTATACCAGACATCAGCAGGCTGTGAGTTCATCTATAACACGGGCATGCTGTAGTTCCACAGTACATGAATTGTGGACTGCCTGCTGCTGGGGCTGAGTGGGGCTTTTTGGGCTTTTTGCACATGATGTGCAGGTGTAAAAGGCTTCCTTATCTTAGCGGCTTCCCCAGATACAGATCGAAATGCTGGCAAGAGTACTCGACAACAAACAATTCAGTGACAAGTGCTCTTGCAAGCATTGATTGCATTTTGTGGGCAACGTGGGGCTCGGAGACATCAGTGGTGACCTGAAGATTCCACAAGAGCTGAATGTGCATACAACACCATCAATAATAATAGTAATCCTTGCATTTGATATAGCGCCTTATCACATAGAATCATAGAATCATAGAATTATACAGCACAGAAAAGTAGGCCATTCAGCCCATCATGTCTGTGCTGGTTCTTTGAAAAGAGCTTCCAAATCAATTCCATTTCCCCCTGCTGCCTCCCCATAGCCCTGCAAACTTGTCCTCCTCAAATAATTATCTACTTCTCCTTTAAAAGTTGTTAACAAATCGGTTTCCACCACCCTTTCAGGCAATGCATTCCAGATCCGAACAACTCGCTGTGTGAAAAAAATTCTTCTCACTCCCCTGTTTCTTTTTGCAACTATTTTAAATCAGTGTCCTCGGGTTACCGACCCACCCGCCAGTGGAAATAGTTTCTCCTTTTTCACCCTGTTGAATCCCCTCATCATTTTGAAAACTTCTATTAGGTCTCCTCTTAACAACAACAACAACAACAACAACAAGATTCCATTTATAGAGCGCCTTTCACGTCAGGAGGACGTCCCAAGGCGCTGCACAGTTGGGTCATGACCCGAGCAGGGGGGAAATGGTCAGGGTGAGGGGAGGGAAGGGAGGGAGAGAGGAGGGGGGAAATGGTCAGGGTGAGGGGAGGGAAGGGAGGGAGCGAGGAGGAGGAAGAGAGTCGAGAGGGGAGCTGAAGGCACGGTCAAAGAGAAAGGTTTTGAGACCGGCCTTGAAGGAGGAAAGGGAGGAAGCAAGGCGAAGGCACTGGGGGATGGAGTTCCAGAGCCTGGGGGCTGAGAGGCTGAAGGCCCGACCACCGATAGTAGGGCGGTTGGGGCGGGGGACGTGGAGCAGACCGGAGCCAGAGGAACGGAGGGTACGGGCAGGTAGGTAGGGGGATAGTAGGTTGGAGAGGTAGGAGGGAGCAAGGCCGTGAATGGCCTTGTAGGTGAGGATGAGGATCTTGAAATCAATCCTCTGGGGGATGGGGAGCCAGTGGAGGCGAGCGAGGGTAGGAGTGATGTGGTCCCGAAGCCTGGTGCGGGACAGTACACGAGCTGCAGAGTTCTGAATGACCTGCAGCTTGTGGAGGGAGGTGGCGGGAAGGCCGGCGAGGAGAGAGTTCCCATAGTCCAGCCTTGAGGTGACAAAGGCGTGAACCAGGGTTTCAGCAGCGTGAGGGGTGAGGTAGTGCCGTAATCTGGCGATATTCCGGAGGTGATGGAAGGCGGTGCCAGTTGTGGTGCGGATGTGAGGGAGAAAGGACAGCTCAGGGTCGAACAAAACGCCGAGGTTCCTGACTGGCTTTGAGAGGTGGAGAGTGCAGCCTTGGATGCTGATGGTGTCAGCGCCTGAGGTGCGGAGGCGCTGACGTGAGCCAATCAGGAGGGCCTCGGTTTTTCGCACGTTGAGCTGAAGAAAGTTGTCTCTCGTCCAGGACTCGATGTCGGACAGGCAGGCTGTCAGGACATCGGTGGTCGTGGAGTTGAGAGTAGAGGAGGAAAGGTAGAGTTGGGTGTCATCCGCATACATGTGGAAGTTAACCCCATGTTTGCGGATGATGTCACCGAGGGGGAGCATATAGAGGGTGAAGAGGAGGGGACCGAGGACAGAGCCCTGAGGGACACCACATGAGACAGTACGGGGGGTGGAGGAGAAGCCATTCGTTGAGACGAAGTGAAGACGGTGGGAAAGGTAAGAGCTAAACCATTCAAGGACAGTGCCTTGAAGGTTGAGGTGGGAGGACAAGCGGTGGAGTAGGATAGCGTGGTCGACCGTATCGAATGCTGCCGATAGGTCGAGGAGGACGAGGAGACAGAGGGAGCCCTGGTCACAGATAGTCAGGATATCATTGGTGACCTTGACCAGGGCAGTTTCTGTGCTATGAGCAGCACGGAAACCTGACTGAAGGGGTTCAAAAAGAGAATGGGTGGAGAGGAAAGAGCGCAGTTGGGAGGCGACAACTCTTTCCAAGACCTTGGAGAGAAAGGGGAGGTTGGAGATGGGCCGGTAGCTTGATAGCTGCGACGCATCAAGGGAGGGTTTTTTCAGGGTGGGCGTGATGATGGCAGTTTTTAATGGAATGGGGACAGAGCCAGAGGAGAGGGACAGGTTTATGATGTCAGTGATGTGTGGGGCAAGAAAATGGAGCTGGGAGATAAGGAGTGGAGTGGGGATGGGGTCAAGGGAGCAGGTGGTTGGTTTTAGGGATAGGATGAGTTCAGTGACAGAGGGTGGGGAAACGGGTACGAAGGTGTGTAGGGGAGGATGGGTAGGAGTCGGAGTGTGGGAGGGAAGGGGTGGGTGGTGGGTGGAAGTTGGAGGGGAAGTGACCGCGGAGCGGATTCCCTTGATCTTGGATTCAAGGAAATCCAGCATCTCCTCGCAGTGAAGGTTGGAGGAGATGACCTGCGCGGGGTGGCGGGGGGGACGGAGGAGTCGGGATGTGGTGGAAAACAGTAGCCTGGGGTTGTTCTTCGCCTCCAGGATTATCCTGGAGTAGAAGGACGACTTGGCCGAGGCTAGAGTGGAGCGGTAAATTTTGAGGAGGTCCAGCCAGATTTGTCGGTGGACCGTTAAGCCGGATTTGACAAAGGTGCGCTCAGCAGCCCGCACCTGGCATTTCAGTGAGCGGAGGTGGGTGGTGTACCAGGGGGAGGAGCGGGAGTAGGAGACAGTGCGGGAAGTGATGGGGGCAAGAGTATCGAGTGTGGAGGAGAGGATATTGTGGAGGAGGGAGAGAGGAGAAGAGGGGTCGGTGAGGGTTGAAGGCCAGAGGGAGAGGAGTTCAGAGGACTCCAAGGCATCGGTTAGGGATTGTGGGGGTAACTTCTTCCAAGGGCGGTAGAAGATGGTGGTGGGTCTGGTGGAGGTGGGGAGGGGGGTGGAGGTGGTGAAGGAGATGAAGTAGTGGTCGGAGATGGCCTTGTCGGTAATAGTGACATCCGAGACACTGAGGCCCCGGGTGATCACCAAATCGAGTGGGTGGCCGTGACTGTGAGTGGGGGAGTTTATGTGTAGGGAAAGGTTGAGTGAGGAGAGCAGGGAAGAGAAGTCTGTGGAGATGGAGCAGGAGGGGGTGAAGTGTAGGTTAAAGTCGCCCAGGATGATGAGGCGATCAGAGGAGAGGCAAAGAGATGTGAGGAGTGTTGAAATGTCAGAGATGAAGGTGGGAGAGGTTTTAGGGGGCCGGTAGAGGAGGAGGATTTTAAGGGAGAGGAATGAGGGGTGGGAGAGGGTGAGGTGCTCGAAGGAGGGGAAAGAGCCAGAGGAGTAGGGGGATAGGGCAAGTGGTGTCCTTGAGATAAGGGCAACACCACCGCCACGGCGGTTGGGGCGGGGGATGTGGTGGGAGGTGTAGCCGGGTGGCGTGGCCTCCGTGAGGGGGAAGGTGTCGCCTGGGGTGAGCCACGTTTCTGTCAAGGCCATGATATCAACGTTCTCATCAAGGATGAGATCGTTGATGACCAGGGCCTTGTTGCAGAGGGAGCGGACATTTTGCAGTCCGATGTGGAGGGAGCGGTTGACAGAAGGGTGTGTGGGAGGGGAGGGGGGTCCAGGTTGTGAGGCAGGGGTGGGGGGAATGGGGATGAGGGAGGAGAGGTTGACTCCCCGGGTCTGTGTCCGGGGTGGGTGGCGAGTGTGGTGGGGAATGGGGCAGTCGGTGTGGCTGCTGCTGGACAGCCAACGCCGAGTGCCGCGGTGAGCCCGGCGGAGGATTCCCAGACTGGAACAGAGGGAGGTTGTGGGAGGGTCAAGTGGGGATAGAAGACGAGAGGGACGGAGAGAGAGGAGGAGAGAGCGGGAGAGATGGAGAGGGGGGAGGGTTTGGGGGGAGAGAGGAGGGGGGAGGGAGGGAGGGGGTGAGGGGGCTCGGGTCAAAGCGGCAGCCATAGTGCGCACGCGGGGACCGGGAGCGAGCGGTCAGGTGGATGGCATTATCCCGCAGATTGGGGCATCGAACCCAACAGGACCATAGTGGGCTCTGATGTGAGCCCTGGGGGGGGGGGGCGCAGAGGTTTTTTTTTTTTTTTTTTTTTTTGTGCGCGCGCACTCACCTGAAAACTAATCTATGACGTCCTTCTCTGCTCCAAGGAGAATAATCCTAGTTTCTCTAGCCTGTCCTAATAACTGAAGATGCTCATTTCTGGTACCATCATGGTAAATCTCCTTTGCACCCTCTCCAATGCATTGACATCTTTCCTAAATGCAGTGCCCAGAACTGAACACGGTACTCTCGCTGAGGTTTAACCAGTGTTTTATAAAGGTTCATTATAACTTTCTGACTTTTGTATTCCATTCCCTATTTATAAAGCCTAGTATACTGTATGCTTTTTTAACAGCTTTATCTCCCTGTCCTGCCACCCTCAAAGATTTACTTATATGACCCCCAGGTCTCTCTGTTCCTTCACCCCTTTAAGATTGTACCATCTCCGTATATTGTCTCTCCTCATTCTTCCTCCCAAAATGCATCACTTCGCATTTCTCCACATTAAACTTCATCTGCCACGTGTCGGCCCATTTTACCAGTCTGTCTGTGTCCATTTACTATGCTCCTCACTGTTTACTACTTTTCGCAGCTTAGTATCATCTGCAAACTTGGAAAGTGTACTCCCTATACCCAAGTCCAGGTCATTGATATAGATCAAAAACAGCAGTGGTCCCAATACTGATCCCTGGGGGACACCACTGCACACTTCCCTCGAGTCAGAAAAACAACCCTTCACCACCACTCTGCTTTCTGTCTCCCAGCCAGTTCTGTATCTATGCTGCCACTGTCCCTTTAATACCAGGGGCTTCTATTTTGCTTACAAGTCTCTTATGTGGCACTTTATCAAACGCCTTTTGAAAATCCATATAAACTACATAACCTGCACTACCTTCTTCCACCCTCATCTTTGAGTCGTCTGAAAGCGCTTCACAGAATATAGTGTAAAGTGACTGTAAATTTTGTGGGAAAAATTTCAGCAGCCAATTGCACACTGCAGTGTCCCACAAACATTCACTGAAGCTTCCTCTCAATGTGAAAAGCGCTATATAAATATAAAGTGTATTGTATTGTAAAATGAATGAGCTCCTCCAGGAGGCAACATTCACATCTGTGGACAGACACCCTTACATTTTGAGGTGGAGATTGACGGAGCTAAGGCATGGGGATTATCAAAGTGTGCACAAGGTTTTTGCTGAAACTGAATGCCCAGGTCAGCTTCAGGTATTATTCCTCTGATCAACATCCTCTTCACACTCACTGTCTAGGCTCACACAAGAATAGCCACTTGAGCAAGATACCAGATGTTGTCTAGTGTCAATGGAACTGAACTACGGCAAGAACCAGCTCTTTCAGGAAACTAAGAGCGAAACATGATTGAGAAATAATATGATTACTGGTATAGAATTTAAGAGCTTGGTTGACCCTTGTGGGAACTGGAGAAGTTAATTTAACATAATGGTTTGTTTCTATTCATAGATCCATTTGAACAAAATTCCTTAAATAATGAAGAGAAAGTGTTTAGGAATACCGTACTGCATTTTGGGCCCCTATATTATTTTAACATGCACCAAATAAACCCAATATGCACATTGTAACATACTAGTTTTATGCTACTCTTCTTCTTGTAGTGGTATTGTACTACGTAACTTTTGTGTATTATTATCCCCGGTATCTATTGTGTATATTATTGCCTTAGTATATGTTGACTGTGATTTTTCTTTAACTAGGTATGGATTATTGCTCAATAGACACAGAGCAGTTCATCCTAAACATTAATTCTTCAGTGTAGATGTCTTCACGCATCAGATTCACATGAGTGTCTCAGCCGTTGGTACACTGCAAGATGTCTAGGAGGTGATTCACAGATTGTCAACAAGTTTATCAACCAGCGCACAGTAAAATGCACCCGTTTGGCAAGCTCAGTAAATTTAATACAATCCCGTCTCTACTGCCTAGAAAAATAAGACCAGTAGACTGAAACTGGAATCAAATTCATCCATGAAGAACACAGCATGTGTCATAAAATAACAGGCACATGGGTCCGATTTGTAGGCTGCAGTGTAGTCACGGATCCACATAACACAATTGACCCTTTGGTGAGATCAATGTCTTTTAATTACACCCAGTTATCCATTATTTTCTACATAGTTTCACATGACAATATGACAGTATAACATGACAGTAAGGCTGACTCCGACTTAATATATGTGCTGTTATCTGTTTCTCATTCGTTTCTACTCAGCCTTATTTCACTCAGTGTAAATTATCTAATTTTTATTTAACAGGGCTGTTTAATCTCTTCACGGCCTTTTTTTTTCAAGCTAATTTGTCGGAATAGCCCACCCTCCCTAACCTTAGGAAGATCGGGGCCAATTTAGCATCCCTATGTGGCCACGATTGAGACCAGCAAGCTAAACCTGGACCAGGATTCAAATGAGCTTCTGGTCCATATTCTGCAGCTCTATCCACTGGACTATTGGGCCTGCACTGGCCAATACAGATAACATCCTCTGTATCATGTAATTAAATCCAAAATGTCTGTTCACCTTCTCTCATCTGAGCTCGTGTCGTTTGTGTTTAAGCAAATCAATAATGTTGTCACTAACTAAACCATCAATTGATGCTCAGTTCATGATTCACCAGCCTCAAGGGCAATCGACAGAGCAGATCTAACCAACTGGCTTATTTTTCTGTAAATGTCCATTGGGCTTATATCACATGCTGACTGATATGAAAAGTTCAGTGGAGGCCTGCAATGTTTCAAGTCATTAAAATTCCAATCCGTATTATAAACAGGTGCTATGGTTGCTTAGGCCATGTGCTGCTTCACTCCATGTTAATTTCGGATGAGGCATTAAACCAAATTCACGTCTACCTGTTCAGGTGGGTGTTAAAGATCCCAAAGCACTATTTGAAAAGAGAAGAGAGTTTCTCCCTCCTGTTGTGGCCAACAATCCCCCAAAATAAGAATAGTCCTTCACTATTCATACTGTCGATGGGGCTTATTGTACGAACATTGGTGGCCCCATTCACCGACAAATGCACAGTCACTCCATTTTGATACATCTTCCCGACAAGGATGTACAAATACAAGGATTATTATTAATAAACATTATTATTGTAATTTTGACTTAATCTACACAAATCACAGTGTTCTAAAATCATTATTTTTTGCTCTATGGTACATTTATAGCAGATTCTCAGGTCGTAAGACGTTCTGGATCAAGTTGAGAGAAACTACTTGTGAAGTAATAAACTCACAGGTAATCACTTGGCAAGCTACAAATCTACTGGAAAAAAATCATTGTAAAACGCTTGCTTGTAATTTCCAATTGCAAACTATTTATGTTTGGCCAGGGTTTCCCAGGAGAATCAAGGTAATAAGTAGAAAGCTGTTCTCCTCATACAGCTGGATTCTGCCTCAATTTTCTTTTTACCTATGTCAGCATGCCAGAGGATTTCATAATTAAGTGTTTCATTACTGCAAAATCAGGGGGTCACGAATGCACGCTAACTTTGCTTCCATTTGTTTCCTGGGTTGTATTTAACAAAATAGAAGAGTATTACAGCTTAAAAAAAAACTTTAATTGGTCTCTGTTCCAAACATTTAAGCACTGATTGTAATTACAATGCATGGTCATTTCTTAATAAAATGATCCAATGTGACCCAGATATAAGTGAACATACCCTCAATAATATCCCATTACCGTGATTATAGGACTCTCCAAAAGACAAATCAGTCCCACAGGAGCCAGCAGTGAATGTGCATCTTTTAGTGAAAATGGCAATTGAATTTGTTAAGCAGGTTTCTGCACAGTCTCAATCAGTTTATTTTTCTTAGTTTAAATAATGGTCTTTTAAATTTATAAGCCCCTGAAAGATGAATGGTATGATGAATAGATCTCTCTCAAGTTTTCAATTTCTTCCAAAACAACTGCAGTGCTCCGTTGAGGCCCCCGGTTCTTAGGTCACAAGGTCACAAGTTCATGAGACGTTTGGCTGAAGATAGCCTTTGGGCCTATTTGACTTTGTCCTTCTTGAATACACATCCTACCATCTTCCCATCACTACATAAAGCTGCTCGGATTTATTTCCATGGATATTGATTACTGTCTGGGCTTCATAGGAGTGTTGGCAGAGTAGTCAGCAGCCAAACCTGATGCCTACAAGCAGGTATTTTGCAATATTTGATCTTTTCTCCCCCTCCATACACACATCCATACTGTTCCCACTGTCATTTCGGTTGAAATCAGTTAGCTCAGCTATCGACCCTGGAACCTGTGTGGCCCTGTATCATTAAATGGCGCACTTCCTCACTGAGACATCAGTCGAACCTCAGATAAAAAGTATAGCAATTAATCTTGTACATAGTTAGTGACGGAATTGCTATCCCAGCAATTCTCCTGCTGGTATTATGATCTAACAGCATATATTGGCATTAAATATCTCGCTTGGTTTCCAAAATTGCTTGTTGCTTTCTGGTAATTAACTCCTGCAGAGAAACTCCTAAAAGTAAAGTGTGAGTTCAATTCATACATTTAGAAGTAACACACCTCTTTGAATCACATTTCTTTCTGCTGGGCTGGGGGCTGGAGGACGGGGTGGGGAATGTGGGTAGGCTGAATTTCTCATATAAGTCTCTGAGAGAATTTACACTTTATGCTTCCCATCTACATGTTCTGGGGCACTCTGTTTGGAATCGGGTTTTGAAGAAGGTTCTCACAACGTGCCTGTTGTGTGAGAGCTGCAATGGTACAGTACAACTGTATTAATCTGCCTCAGTTGGCAGCATATTGTGGGACACTGCTGTGCGTAAATTCACCTACAAATACACAGCTATTAATCTTTACAGTAAATCCTGTGAAGCGCTTCACTAAACTTTACAGTAAATCATGTGAAGCACTTCACTAAACTTTACAGTAAATCCTGTGAAGCGCTTTAAATTGTCCTCCTGAGGGGAAAGGCATCATTACTAAATGCAAGGATTATTTTCATTAATAACAGATAAGATTAAAATCAAGTGATATTCCAGGCTGACACTCCAATCCAGTGCCTGGGTTCTGTTGCATTGTCTGAGGTCCAAACCTTGGGATGAGACTTTAAACTCTTCAGTGTTTTCCAAGTAGGATTTAAATCTACCTTTTCCTTTCACTTGCCACTTTCACACTTTGGAAATCTCTTTAAATCTATATCTGGCCTAAATTCTAATGTAATGCTGGTATTGTGGAGCATTGTTGGAGGTGTCATCCTTCGGATGAAACCAAGGTCCTTCTACATGTTCTGAGGTACTTTGGGATACTACCTTGTGTGAGGGGCACAATACAAATTGTTGTTGTTGTTCAAGTGGACGTTAAAGATCCCATGACACAAGTTGAAAAGACAAGGGAGTTTCTCCCGGTGTCCTGGCCAACAATCTTCCAACTTGCTTCATGGCTGTTTGTGGCACATTGCTGTGTGCAAATTGCCTGCTGTGTTTGCCCACAAAACACACAGTCATTACACTTTACATCAACAATGTGAAATGCTTTGAGATATCTCAACATTTCAGTTGTCGATGACAAGACAAATGTGAGGATTAATATTATTTGTTATTAGAGTGTGTGCACATTACCTTAAATTGAGGACAAGAGGCTGATTGAAACGTTAAGCAGTCCCCGTGATCTGACACACTGTTGTACATCAGCCCAACGTGGAATGCCATCGAGCACTATACTGCCCTGAAGCATGCTGTATAATTCACACTGGTGCCAGCACAAGTGTGGGAGCAGTGAGAAAGAATATCATTAGAACTATTCCTAACAGTAAAGGGCTATTGTCACTTCCTTCACATTTTCCGCCTTTAAAATCACCACTTCTGAAATAAATTATTTTCTTGGCAGGATCCTATTGCACAATAAAGAGTAAAAGTGGGAGAAATGTTTTTCTCCTTATATATAAAAAAGCACAACAATAACTTGAATGACAGTTCCTCAGTAACCTGGGAGAATTCAAACCTTAATTCCCTCTAAATATCAGAGCCTTAAGGTCTTCCTTAAGACTCGGAGATCCAGAGCTAAGCTTGTTTTCAAATCACCTTGCAAAAGATCACAAGATTGGTTTGATGAAGAAAGCCCTTCAGCGCACATGACCTCATTCCTCCACAAAACCCACTGGTAAAATAAACCAATGTGGAAGCATATCATTCGACGTGTGGAGAGATCACAAAATCAGTTTGGATGAAGAAGCCCCTTCAGCTCATTCTATCATATTCTTCCAATATACTGCCCTCCCATTATAGGGTCAAGTTTTTTTAAATGAGTTCCATAGTCCTGGTCTCTACCAACCAATCCTGATACCCCAATCCTGTTATTAATTACTCCATGCAAAATAAATACTTCCCTGGTGTTTGTTTTGAAGTTACCCTTTGCAATTCTTGTTCTACTGTTTTGGCATATGTGAAAATATTGCTCTGACTAATGAAGTCTGACACACATGGGCTTTTGACAATCTTTGTTAACCCATTCTAAACAAAGGTGAAAAGTTTGCTTCCATGTGAAACCAGTGTGTCTTTAGACCCTAATGTCAGCCTGAAGCTCTCCCAGGATAAGACAGTATAGTTAACTGCAGAAAAAAAACACTCCCTCTCTCTACCCCGACAATATGCATCATAGCCTTAACCCAAAGGACAATCCAACTGCATCATCAACCAATTTTCCAATTCCTACTGGCTACTCTATACCTGAGCTCATACTGAGATCCAGAGGTAAGCTTGTTTTCAAATCACCTTGCATAAGATTTCTCTGGAGGGACACATCCTGCTTAGCTAATTCCGGAAAGTATTAGGGGCAGGTTGGCAAGAACCAAGGCAAAGAGAAGGTAGATTCTCCCAGTTTCCTAGCCAACAATTCTCCAAATACCTCTTGGTTATTTGTGGGCCATCTCTGTGTGCGAATTGGCTGACAGTACAGTCATTACACTTAACTGAAATAAGAGATAAACAGAACTGTACTTTTTATCACCTTGGGACAGAGAAAAAGCATAAACTGGTCCAACAAAATGAAGCTCAGTTCTAAATCCATTACATGTGATCTAAAACAAAACTGCTTGAACCCCCAATAAAAAAGCATTACACTGGTTCAGCAATAACATTGCTTATTTACTATGGTCACATTGGCTTAAAGTGAATAACATTGAATAACAATACTATACTTTCAAAATAAAGAACTGGAATTTTTATTGTGCTTATAAGATTAAAACATTTCAAAATGTTGCATAAACAAATAATGTCATATGACATTTTTGCAGGCAAATGTAAAAAACATTTGCACCCAGCAATGACCTAGAAAGAACCATGAAGTGAATGAGAATTTGACCTGGAGGATTCTTGACCAGGACACTGGAAGAAACATTTCAAATAATGTAATGGAATCTTTATCCTGCACTTGAAATACAGATGGGACCTCAGTTTAAAGTTTCATTTGCAGGATAGCACCACTGACAATGTGGCACTCCCCACTCACTGCAGCGATTGTCAGATTGGACTGTGAGCTCAAAGTCTCAAATTGAAGTTTGAACTGACAATCACTTGACCTGAAGGTGAGCGTAAGATAAATTTAGGATTTCATTCACATTTGCGCTTTTACCCACATCAATTACACCTTACACCACTGTAGTATTCCCAGGTAAGAAAATAAAAGGCTGAAAATGCATTGTGGGTCTACGAGCATCTGAAAGAGAAATTGAGTCATGGACACGACAGCTGTTAAATGACAACCCCATTTCAAGAAGGTCAATCAGATCTTCTGTTGAATGAGTCTCTGGAGGTACTGCATTCCTGCTACGATTCCTTTTTGCCGTGGTTTGTGTATGTTGAGTGACTGAGGACTTCTGGTAATTAAATCGTTCACATGATCGACTGCTGCAAATTGACAAATTAATTTCCTCCACGAGAAAGCATTGCCAGCAATATGTGTACAATGTAAAATAGGGAAGAAGGAACCATTTGTCAGAGATTTAAAGAGAATAACAGCTATTTCCACTCTTTCTGCTATTAGGTCAGGAGCAGTGTTGCCCTGGTCAGAGAACCTGTTGTGTCTACAAAACACTGTTGTATCTAGAGTTTGAGAGCTCACACCTTGACAGACTCACTGCTGGTATCCATGGAGCCAGGTAGCAAAGATTAGTAATGCACTTGAACACACAGATGGGACCTCGGTTTAACGTTTCATTTGAAGGACGGCACCACTGACAATGCAATACTCCCCCCTCAATACTGCATTGGAGTGTCAGACTGTGAGCTCAAAATCTCAAATTGGGGCTTGAACCCACAATTTCCTGACTCGGAGGTGAAAGTGTGACAAAGTAATAAATTGAGGCTTTCTTTCACATTCGCATTTTTACCCATATCAATTACACATGGATTTTTAACTAAAAAAACCTGCTGTTATAATACTGTCTTAACTTGCTACAGTACTTAATAACAAACAGAAACAGTTAAACACTGTTATAACATGGTCTGAGAGGAAGGCCTGGCCCGGTGATGGGTGAGCAGTCTTGGCTATATAGAGCTCAGACTAGGTGTCTGCTATTGGCACAGGCTTAGACTGTGTAAGGACAGGTGTCTGTTGCATCTGTGCCATGGAGTCTACGTTTCCTCATGTGGAACTTGGTGATAACCACTACCCTCAGATGGGATCTCCAGAAAGCTTGCTCTGCCTGGCCACAGTGGATGTCTTTCCTCTACACCCACGTAGGGCTTGCCCTGTGACCCAGTACATATAGAAGCCTGCTGTTGCGCTGAGGCACATCTGGAATAGGTGATAGGAACTAACATCCAAGAGACCGCTGATCCCACTGATCTCGGGTCCCATGTGTCTGTGGTGGGGCATGATCGAGTTCCCTGCGAGGAAACATGGACCTTCTTTCATAAAACTTGCGTTGAAGGGCTGAATGGCCTCTTCCTGTTTATATCTTCCTATGAGTTGTTCTTCGAAACTGTTACCATATTAATGGTGTTCTTTGAGGGATTGAACAATGGGTTCCTGATTGCTACTGCTATCAGCACCACACTAGCAAAGGTGTCAGCCTGGTTCTGATGCTTGTTGGTTCAAACCCCACGTCAGGATTTCGAATTCATATAAATCTAGGCTGACACTCCAAACCAGGGCTGGGTATACATAATATTGCCAGATGAGATATTAACCCAAGGTCCCATCTGCCTGTTCAAATGGATGTTAAAGATCCCATGGCACTATTCAAAAAGAGAAGGGAATTTCTCCCAGTGATCTGGCCAAGAATATCCCAGGCAAAATTGATCATATGCTTCGTGGCACATTGCTGTGTGCAAATTGGCTGCTGCATTCACCTGCAAAATACACTAACGCTCCAATTTATAGTAAATTCTATGATGCACTTTGAGACATCCACCCAATGTGAAAAGTGCTATGTAATTATTATTAATTTGTTTTTAATCTCTCGTATTATTGCCTCAATATCCCTTTACAGTCCTTTTGATGATTGCCTATCAGTGTATAAAGTTCACCCTGCGTTGTGAGGTGCTCCACACAGAGTAAGATTGTAGCAAGGCTTGTATGTCTGTATCATCCTGTTTTGTTCAGGGGATGGAAGACGGTGTCAATTCAGATCATCCCCATTGCTCTGGTCAGATTATGGGAGCCTTGTCCTCCACTTTCACAAGCTGCTTCAGTGTATGTCCACAGGAACCCCTGAGCTATAATAATTCAAGGGTCATTTGTACAATGCAGAAATATATTAGTGCCTGATGGGTGACTTGTCATTCTAATGTGACAACACTACCGATATCTGTGCTGCAAAGACCATTCCATTTTAGTCCTGAAATTAGTTTCAGTCTCACAATTGCTGATGCACGATAATATAAAAAAAAGTTTAATACATGTTAAAGTAAATTAGATAAATGCTATTAAATGCCCGGACGGAAGCAAGCCTAGAATTGATTGTACAAATGGTTCAGGTGATTAAAAACTGGAGTATTGTAATTAATTCACAGTCTATCCTTCCAGTTGAAGTGAGAAAAACGTGAATTTTTCACATTTAGAAGCACAGAGAATTGCAAATATTTAGAAACCCATTTTCTTAGCAACAAAAAGAAAAGTCAACAATTTTCTGGTGGAGTCATCATAATTGCCTGGCTTTCTTTCCAAAGTGTGTTTTATTTTTGAGAAACACAATTATGTTAGTGATTAACAGCCAACGACAATGCACTTGGAAACGTTCAGTATTTCACATCCGTAAGCAGTTAATGAGACACGTGAGCCCAATAAAATTCAAAAGAAGTCCCTGATCACAAAGGTGGGAGGGAAACCTGAATTAGAGTGGCTTCAACGACATGTTCACAAAGGCCGGTTTGTAAATAAGACCATGTTGGCAATGAAGCGCTGACAATAATATTTAATAATAATAATATTAAGATACCTGAATTTAATATAACCATTCATCACGTCACTGAGACGTCTCAAAGTGATTCCCAGAACACACTGTAAAGTAATGCAATTGTGTGCATTTTGTGGGTGAACGCACAGCCAATTTGTACAGAGTAATGTCCCACAAAAAGCCATGAAGTGAGTGACCAATTTTATTTGGGGCATTTTTGGCCAGGACACTCCCTTCTCTTGTCAAGTAGCCCTGTGGGATACTGTATTTAATGTTCACCTGAACAGACAGGCGGGACCTTGGTTTAATATCCAAAGGCTGTCACCTACACGAAAGAAACACTACCCGAGCATTGCACTTCTGTTAGCCTGGTCTATTATGAGTTCAAATTCCTGATGTGAGACTTGACCCACAACCGTCTGACTCAGAGACAGAAGTGTTATCAATTGAGCCAGGCCAACACCTGTGTGTTCAGCCTCTACGAGGATAAATAATAATAATTCTTACATAGCACTGTTCATATCAGGAAGACATCCCAAAGCACTTCACAGGATATAATGTAAAGTGCAGTGATTGTGTGTTTTGTGGGCGAATAACGATTTAAAATGTACGAGATTTTGATGTTGTTCAGGAAGCAGAGGACACCAGGGACCGCAGTGCTGGGGAGTGATGAGGGAAAAGTTAGTGCAGTGGAGTCTTGTTGAAACACAGTAATTCAGATTAATAAAATAACAGATGTCCATGGCACACAGAGGTAAGATAAAACCATATCAAATGTACAATAGTGCTGCAAATTGTAATGAACTAATGCACATGCTCAATGTCTTACAGTCGGTCACTCTTTAATTGTTAAAATAGGGGTGATCGTACAGGAACATGTAGAGTCCATTCAGGCCATTGAGCCTGTTCTACCTGTTCATTGGGCATGCCTATCAATCCCATTTCCCATCTCTTCTCCATATCCCGTAATACCTTTACTTCTGAAGTATCTATCACACTTTTCACAAAAACAAATAAAACGAATGAGAAGATCTCTTAATACGGCAGTGAACACAAATAAGCTAGCGCTGGAGATGTGTCCAATGATTGCTTGGACATTGTCTCAGATTTAAGGTCTCCTCAACCCTGCCGCATGTGAGGGGGTCTATATGAATGCAAGTAGTTGTTACTGTCATTGTAAGGTGACTCCACAGTGAAGAATATGGGAGACCTATATCGCCATTTGTAGTTCTGTCTGTAGGTTCTTATGGACCTGGTGGACAGCTCAGACACAGCCCAGGTAAGTCATTCTTTTGTACTTAATCCACTACTGGTGGTTGTAGCTGCTAAGAATCATGGATCTTTTTTTGTCCTTTAAAAAACTTTGAGACATTCTTGATGTGAAAAGTGCAATACTGTATAAATGTAGATTCTATTGTATTGTATTTGTACCTCCAGGTCCTGGCTATTACCCTCATTCTCTGTAACATTGACTTCTATATTGACAGTGATGACAGTGGTGATAACTCTGGTTATGAACTCACAGAGTATAAGTTGACATTGCATTGCACTTCTGGGAATGTTCTACATTGTCAGAGGTGCTTTCCTGCAGATGTGATGTTAAATCAAGGTCTTGTCTGCCTGTGCATGGCACTATTTGAAAAGGGAAGAGTTTTTCCTGGTGTCTTTGCCAACAATCTTCCAGATAAAATTAGTCATTCATGTCATGGCTGTTTGTGGGACACTGCTGTGCACAATTAGGCTGCCGCGTTCGCCTACAAATAGATTTAGTAAATCCTGTGAAGGGCTTTGAGACGTCTTTGCGACATGATAAGGCACTATAGCAAATGCAAGGATTTTTATTATCCACATACCAATTGTCTGTTGTCCACTTATCCACATTGACTGACCTATATGTGGACATGGGGCTATAAGAAAAGATAGTGTCAAAGATAAATCCAGTTGTACATATGGGTGAGGATGTGTAAATTTGTGAGGTTACCAGAGGCGCTAATTGCTTATGTCGTGTGGCTGATAGCTGACACTGTGGTTAGTCAAAAAACCAACTATCTAGTTGAATGCACAGAACTGGATTCTTTTGAAGCAGCTGAAGTGAAGTGAAGTGGTTATATGGGGCATGTTCTTTTCTACAATATAGGGATAGAGTCAAAGGAAGGTACAAATAGAAACAAAGATAAAGTCACAGTGAGATAGAGGCAATGTGAGGTAACGAGTGAGTGAGACTCAGAGAGTGAAAGAGAGAAAAACACAGAAAAAGAGATTTTGAGAGAGATGCTCAAAGAGAGAGCAAGATAGAGCAAGTGAGTGAGAGACTCAGAGAGAGAAACAGTTAAAGAGAGAGCGCGAGATTCAGATAGATAGAAGGCTGGCATAGTGTGGTAGTACAGTGACAGGGGAACTCTTGATAACTCTTATAGTTAGCACTATAGCTACCAACCTGGCTGTTTCCAATGCTTAGTGGACACCAGCCTGCTTCACAGCCCTGCCCACCAGCAGCAGTCAAGCTTTCACCCACAAATATATAGTCAATTCACTTTACACTCTATTCTGTGAAGCGGTTTGAGACGTCGAGAAGACGTGAAAAGCGCTATATCAAATGCAAGGATTATTATAATTGTTATTATTATTATCTGCCCATCTTGGAGTCTCTTTGACTCACCTGTTCCCTGACTTCCTTAAAGATCCACCTCAATACCTTCCTCTGTGATTATACTTTCAGCCATCTTTCCCCCCTCACCTCGTCCCCCATCCACAGCTCAGGTTCAGTAAAATAACAGATATCCACGGCATATGAGACAGCACTTTGGGATGTCCAACCGATGTGAAAGGAGCTTAATAATTTAAATTATATTGTATTTTGTGTAATGCCCAATTATCCACACTGTTTGTTTGTTCTCAATGGGCCTGGTACCAATTTGTGCGGATAACTGGGTCTCCATTGTAGTCCAAAAATCTCACTTCAATAACAACAACAACAAAATTACATTTGTATAGCGCCTTTCATGTTGGGAGGACATCCCAAGGTGCTGGACAGTCAGTGTTTTGGGCCCGAGCTGGGGGTTGGGATCGGGGAGGGTGGAGAGCAGGGGGGAAAGAGGGTGATCGAAAGCACGGTCGAAGAGGAGGTTCTTGAGATGGGTCTTGAAGGAGGCAAGGGAGGGGACGAGGCAAAGGGACTGTGGGATGGAGTTCCAGAGGATGGGGCAGAGTGGCTTAAGGCTTGCCTGCCTTTGGTGCGAGGGGTGAGGCGGGGGACATGAAGCAGGCTGGAGCCTGCTGAGCAGAGGGAGCGGGCAGGTTGGTAGGGGGTTAGGAGGTCGCAGAGTTAGGGGGGAGGAAGGCCATGGAGGGCTTTGAAAATTAGGATCTTGAACTGTATCCTTTGTGTGATGGGAAGCTAGTGGGGTCGAGCGAGGATGGGGTTGATAGGGTCACAGAGCCTGGTGCGGGAGAGGACATGGGATCCAGAGTTAGGATAATTGAGGGTGAGTAAGCACCAAGGTTTCGGTCTGGCTCAGTGAGGTGGAATGTGCATCCTTGGATGGTGAGGCTGTTAGCAACTAAGGTGTGGAGACGCTGATGGGAGCCAATCGTGAAGGTCTCTGTCTTGTTGATGTTCAACAGGAGAAAGTCAGTTCTCATCCAAGACTTGATGTCTGACCGACATTCTTTCAGGACAGCAGTGGTCCTGGAGTCAAGGCTGAAGGCAAAAAGATAGAGTTGGGGGCCATCTGCATACATGTGGAAGTTGACCTCATGTCTGCAGATGATGTCACCATCACCCACTATAAAGATTACTTTCTGACCTGGAGTTAAATCATTATTTGCAGATTTGACTTCCCAGCTGCTCGATGTTGCAGCATTCTTCCTTCATGGTATTTAACAATATAGCATGGCTAAAGTCCAGGTTTATGAGTGCTAGAGAGTGGTGGTTTGACAATAAACATCTGTTCATTGGTGACGACCTTCTAACATTCTGCTCTTGTCTGCACTTGCACTGGATTGTGGATGCAGTATTTGGAATCTGACACATCCACAAAGTGCCTGCTTTTTGCTTTCGATCAAGAAAAAGGATATTTAATGTCCACCAGAACTGCATCAGAGAACCAGCAAGTCTCCTCTCCGAAGCCTGTACATACCCCCTTGAGCTCAGGAGAACAATCTCGATTTTAGCTTTAGACATTTTTCCTCAATGCTCAAGTTAATATTCCAAATGTATTCTATGTTACAAGAAACCTTTGCACAAGAACATGGTAATGGGATTTCCAAAAGGATTTCTAAATACAGACCCTGGATGTATCACGGCTAATTCTCTGGAACTGCATTAAATCAAGGTCCTGTCTATCTGTTCAAGTCAATGTAAAAGATCCTAAGACAGTCTTTGAAAAGAAAAGGTTGTTTGCTTCCTGAGTCCTGAGTTGTGGGACAAGGCTGTGCGCAAATGGCTGCCACATTTGTCTACAAAAGTCACTATACTTGACCTTGAGTGCTCTGAGATGTCTGTCCTACATTAGACACAGTGGCCACTTGAGAGACAGTGTCTTGCCCAGTCCCCCGTCTGGACTCTTCTGCTCGGTACATTTGGTTATTCAGGAGGGAGGCAAGACATATTAAAAATAGTGTGTGCTTAGCAACTTCAGCCATTCATGAAATACAATCATTGTCCACATCATTACTTCTCTGAATATGCTTAATTGGTGTTTCAGCTCCAGTAACAGAAACATTTTGTTAGAAACATTCCTTTGCCTCTTGGTTATTATTAGCAATTTGCATAAGACAATTTGGGGGACAAAAGAGTTGGAGTTATTTAACGGAGCAAGATGTACGGCAGCAGCTGTTATCCTGAGAGAATAATCCCCCCAAAAAATCAATTTGTGAGAACTAGCAGCTCATTGATAATAATAATCTGTGCATTTGGTAGTGCCTTAGCCCATCTTCGAGACATCTCAAAGCACTTCACAGAACATACTGTAAAATAAGTCGACTGTATATTTTGTGGGTGAAACGCGGTAGCCAATTACGCACAGCATTGTCCAAAACAGTCGTACATAAAGACATATTAAGATCCTGGGCACATACCAGTGGTCATATTCAACCATTCCCTTCTTCCCTTCCCACAAGTCAATTCTTCACTTTGAAGAGCTCCAGTGGAGGCCATCACTCAAATTCTGTATTTCACTCCAACTTGGAATTTATCTAATTGCTGCTGAAATTGGCTTGCAAGGCTCACTATAACTGTTCAATTTTAGGAATCCCTGGGACTCCATCTTGTTATTAAGAGTGAAGCCCTCCATTTTTCTTTCACCAGAACCTTGCTTTTCCAATTTACCATTATGATTATCTTATTGTTTTTTAAAAGAATTTCTTGTGGAGAATTTCTGTAATTAAAAAAACAGAGGTTTGCTTTTATAGAAATAATAAATGAACGATCACTGAGCAATATCTACTTCCACTGGCTTAACATAATAATAATAATAATCCTTGAATTTGATATAGCGCTTTTCACGTCAGGAGGACGTCCCAAAGCGCTTCACAGAATACACTGTAAAGTGAATTGACTGTATATTTGTGGGCGAACGCAGCAGCCAATTGCGCACAGCAATGTCCCACAAACAGTCGTAGATTGAAAATGACCAATTTTATTATTGTTTTTGTTTTTTTGAGGGATTATTATTTGGCGTGTGGAGTAAGTAAACTTGCCCAAGGTTTCGCCCTGCCTGGAATTGAAATTGCCTGGAATTGAAACATAATGCAAATAAATTATCAAACACATCATTTGTCAATGAAAAGGCACACGTTGTTCTGAGCAGATCACAACTCTGCTGATCTGAGCCTTTTCAATTAAGTCTTTTCAGTCTCGACTAATAAGACAAGACCTGCGATTGAAGTGGGGTAAATTCAGAAGAAAACTGAGGAAACATTACTTCAGTGAGCGAGTAATAAATTTATGGAAAGGCTCCCTAGTATAAGGTATTTTGTCATTAATGTATTTATACTATATGAACTTATGAACCTCTTTTGGGAACTGCTGCTGTAAAAAAACAGAAATGTTAAATTGAATGGATTACTGGGCCAAAGGTCTAATAACAGGCCTTGGAAGAGATAATGCCCAGACATCCTAAAAACAGACTTTGAGTTGCACAAGAAGGAGTGTGAAGGGTCATCTACCAAGTGGATAAAAAGAGACTGATTCAGCAAGAGAATCAGAAGAGCTGTGTTTTGGGAATGGAGCAACTAACGGCAACCAACCTTGAGGAATGAGGGATACACTACAATCAACATGAATCGACACACATTAACAAATCAATCCTGCATCAAAACCACTCTATTCATCTGATCAACTCATTGTGGTGAACTTTTAAAAAAAATTCTAATTTGGTCCTTCAATCCACAACTGTTTGTGGGACACTGCTGTGCGCTATTGGCTACCGCGTTACCCCCACAAAATATATAGTTAATTCACTTTACAGTATATTCTGTGAAGCGTTTTGAGACTTCTTGAAGGTGCTATCAAATGCAAGGATTTACAAAACTGTCGTAAGCATTAATTTGATTTGATTAAATGTATAACTTTGATATGCATAATCTTGCTAATCTTTTATTAAATTTTACTACTTAAAAGGAAATTTATGTCAATTAATACTTCACCACAGGATCATGAATTTATTAAAACCTTACCATTGGCACCCGAAGAGGGACCATGTTCTTTTGAAGTTTAACAAATATAAATTCTCGGCTATATAAAAAATGTTTTTAATGATATAATGCATTTGATATAATGAAGTTGGCAATTTTTTATCTTGATGTTCAGATCATTTGAAGCTCCTTGTGAGAAATATAAAATAAAACTGGTTTCAAATTGAAATGACAACATCAACTGATGATCAGAAAATAAAATAGTAAAAATTCTTGCATTTGATATAGCGCCTTATCGCATGTTCGAGATGTCTCAAAGTGATTCACAGAATATACTATAAAGTGAATTGATTGTATATTATGTGGGCGACACACAACAGCCAATTGCGTACAGCAGTGGCCCACAAACAGTCAAGGATTGAGTGACCATATTTTTTTAAAGGGATTATTATACCCGGAAAAGCAATCCGCCAATTGACTAACAATCGGATTCTTACTTACTCCTTGACAAACAGAAGCGTGTGCAGTAAGGAAGCTTGCCTCAGGTTTCGCCCCACCTGGGAATCAAACCCAGGTTTTCTTGTTTGTAAGGCGAGTTCTCTAACCACAATGGTACAGGACACCACAATCATCATGGGTGAAGAGTGGAGCACAGTGCCAACTAATAATCAGTCAGCTAACAATTCATAGACATCTTTGGCCATCAGAACATGCTAACCTGTAAAAGGTTTAACCCTCCCCTCCATATGTCCATTTTCTTTTACTCCACAAGCTTTTAACTAACCTCTGTACACTAATGGAGCTGACAGGAACATAATGGATAACAGATGGCTTGTGCTGCAAGGTATGTTATTCCCCTATAACACAGAGTGAAACAAATCTCAATATCACTGTTGGTCAAATCATGAGGGTAGACAGGACATGAGTCTGATACACTTTACACTTCTGGCAACCTTATCTCTGCGGTGCAAATTGCTGAGCTTCCCTCAACTTTATGTTACAGAGAAGAAAGAACACAAACTACTTTGTCTTACAAGGTCGGGACATGCCTCAAGGTTTGATGTGACATTTATAAATAGTTTGATCATAGCCCTTGCTATTTATGAGAGTATCTCAATGCTGAGATGTCCCACATCCATGTTACTCACTCTAGACCATGTTCTATACGTAACGTGCATCTGGGTGATTGATAAACCACGATAGCAATGCCGGTTTATTTAATTTTATGGTTGACTTTTAGAGAACATCTTAAACACTAGACAAACATAATGGTGTACCAGAGAAGATGAACAAGAGATTTGAAGATGTTATCCATTACACTGTTCAAACACTGTGTTACTGCTTGGATGCTTTCTATAAGAAGCGAGAACCTACAGTTCGCCAACATTAATAAAACGTACATGTTAGACCCCATCATGGGGCTTCATTACCTTGGAGGAATTACTGAGCTTTCAAAGTCAGGAAGTCAGATGGAAAGTGTTGTTAACCTATGACAATTCCAGAATTGTTTGACTTTGCAATCATATTGACTGGATGTCTATTCCTATAGCATCTTCTCACAGTGCTGCTCAGTAACTCCTTCACT
Source organism: Callorhinchus milii (assembly GCF_018977255.1). Classification (NCBI taxonomy): domain Eukaryota; kingdom Metazoa; phylum Chordata; class Chondrichthyes; order Chimaeriformes; family Callorhinchidae; genus Callorhinchus; species Callorhinchus milii. The sequence goes on along the minus strand of NW_024704742.1, from coordinate 82,617,407 downwards.
TTAGTACCACTGTGATAATGGAGACTCACCACTTAAGCACAAATATCAGTCCCAGATATAAGATATTCTCCTAACCACAGGAAAAAAAGGAGAAGTGGTGGGGGGGCGGGTGGTGGTGAGGGGGGAAGGGTGAATGGGATCCTATAGAAAAGATCAGGACAGAATGCCAGGAATAGTCAGAAATAGGCACGCTCTGTAAATAGTCCACCACACTGGGCACGGAACAGCAAAATAATAAAAATAATAATAAGAATAATCCTTGCATTTGATATAGATCTTTTCACGTCGGGAGGACGTCCAAAAGCGCTTCACAGAACACACTGTAAAGTGAATTGACTGTATATTTGTGGGTGAACACGGCAGCCAATTGTGCACAGCAATGTCCCACAAACAGTCGTAGATTGAAAATGACCAATTTATTATTGGTTTTGGTTTTGGAGGGATTATTATTATTAGGTGTGTGGAGTAAGGAAACTTGCCCAAGGTTTCGCCCTGCCTGGAATTGAACTCAGGTCTCTCGCTTGCAAAGCGAGTGCTCTAACCACTGCGCTACAGGACTCCACGCAAACTCCTTCTCCAGTGGGCGCGATGTGATTTTGAGATGAAATGTTAGTTTGTTCATTTGAAATGAAGTTTATGAATGAGAGGCACACATGAAATCAGAGGTATGATGAGCAGCAGCACACTCCTCGTTATATCAATGCATAGTTTGCTTCTGCAACTTGTTAAAGACTCTTTGCCTGCCTGCAATACCATTTATACGTAGACCCACTGCATTACTGCAAGCAAAGAAACCACACATGTCAATTGGAATTGACTTAATGTTGTACACTCCGCCATTGACTTTACAGACTCTAACAAGGACACTGGACTTCATTCCATTACACATTCCAATAACCTGACAAAGCAAACCAGATACAATCAACCAGACTGATACTCCAGTTTAATTATAAGATGACAAGATCTGCTGCTCCTGGTACTACGATTTAGTTCAAATTCTAGGCCTGTCGAAGAGCTACTTGACTGAAAGGGTTCACAGTGACACAAGAATGTAAGTAAAGCGTGAGATTATTGCCTGGCTCTTGCTGACTAACCATGTAGATGCTAATTGCTGTGGTCCATTGCTCAGCATTCCCCTTTAAAGAGATGAACAGCAACACCCACACTACCAGCAATCACAACTTATACTTACTCAGTTCCTTTCATGTGAGATGAACATCTGGTAGATCTTTGTAACAACAACTTGTAGTTATATTGCGTCCTTTACACAAGGTAGCACAGGAGGCCTTAACAATGGCGAAGTTTGCAGATATGACAGAGAACAATGAGAGAAAAGAGAATTCAGAAATGATGATCGAAAAGAAAGATTTTTTTTAAGAAGGCGGTAAAAGAGCAAAGCAAAGGCATTTGGGGAGAGAGTTCCAGAAGATAGAGCTGAAGGTTTGGCTACCGATGCTGGGACGAGCAAATGGGGAACACGCAGCAAATCAGAATTCGATGAATGGAAAGCACGGGTGCGAGAATAGAACTGGAGAAGATGGAATAGAGCTGGAGGTGACGAGACGCGATGGTCAAAATCATGTTTTTAAATTTGAACCACAGAGTACTGGGAGCCAATGCAATCTGGATTTGCGGACAAGGCCTCAACCACCACTTTTTGGTAATTAATTTCAACAACAACAACAACCACAAAATTACATTTGTATAGCACCTTTCACATTGGGAGGACATCCTAAGGTGCTGGATAGTCAGTGTTTTGGACGCGAGCTGGGGTTGAGATCAGGGAGGGTGGAGAGCAAAGGGGGAAGGAGGTTGATCAAAGGCACGGTCGAAGAGGAGGGTCTTTTGATGAGTCTTGAAGGAGGCAAGGGAGGGGGCGAGGCAGAGGGACTGAGGGATGGAGTTCCAGAGTGGATGAAGGCCCGCCCACCAAAGGTGGGACAGGGGAGGTGGGGGATGTGAAGCAGGCCGGATTCTGCTGAGCGGAGGAAGCGGGCAGGATGGTAGGGGGTTAGGAGGTCACAGAGGTAGGTGGTAGCGAGGCCATGTAGGGATTTGAAGGTGTGGTCCAGGATCTGGAACTGTATCCTCTGCGTGATGGGAAGCCAGTAGAGTCGGCTGAGGATGGGGTTGATAGGATCACGGAGCCTGGTGCGGGAGAGGACACAGGCCACAGAGTTCTGGATGATCTGTAGCCTATGGAGGGAGGAGTTGGGGAGGCCGACAAGCAGAGAGTTTGCATAGTCAAGCCTGGATGTTATGAATGTGCGTATGAGGTTTTTGCCGGCTTGCAGTGTTCAAATGTTTCCAATTGATTTCAATTAATTGCTCTCTAGGTAAAGAAATACTTCCTGGGGTCCTAAAATTGCCCATTGTAATCTTGAACCTTTGCTCACTTGTTCTGCTGCTTTTGCATATCTGAAAGCATGTACTGGGTTTACTTTCTTAATTACATTTAAAATCTTGCACACCTAAGGAGGTCCTCTCTGAAGCATCTATTTTCAAGGTTGATGACCCCAAGCTGGTTTAATCAGCACCCATATGTAACAGTGTTCATGTACAATCTGCTTGTGTTGCAGTGACCAGAACAGTACACAGTACCCTAAGTGTGTTCTGATCAGAACACTGTGCAACTTGAGCTTCACATCAGGGGATCTGAACATAAGTGATTTGATAATAAAGCCCAGCCTTCTGTTTGTGTCACTTATTGAGGTCTCACATTGTTTTGACATGGTGAGCGATGATTCAGAGAACTTTTAGTTGTCTTTCAGCTTCCCCCTTGGTAAGTTCTGTCCCAATCATGAAGTGCATGTGCCTCTTATTTTTTCTTTCTAAATGCAATACTTGCATGAATCCCTCTTGAACTCTATTAACCAGTTATTAGCCCTAAGGCATACCCTATCAAGCTCTATTAGTTAAGATCTTTGCTGGTTCCTCTGATTCCAGTTCCCACCATTTTAGTGGCAATTATAAATGTAATGGTCTTGTCCTGGGTCAGACACAGGTCATTAATGTATACAAGGATCAGGAGAGTACCAGCAGAGCTAATTGGCCCAATATATATTTGAATCTTGATAATTCTTTTTCATGAAATGAGTGTGGGCTTTGAATAGAGATTTTCTTAAATAAAATTTATTGAAATAAAGATTATAAAGAGTATTTAAGATCTGTATAATAGAATCACAGAGAGTTTACATATTGGCTCTGCCAACATTCTCACAAGATCACAAGATTAAGTGAAGAAGACCTTTCGGCCCATCTGATTCCGTCCCTCCAGAACACTCAGTTACCATCCGCACAACACAGCGTCAAATTGATTTTTAAATGAGTCCAGTGTCCTGACCTACCTTTCTGCCACCTTTCCTGGTAACCTGTTCCAGTCATTGATTTCCCTCTGCGAAAGGAAAAACTTCCTGGTATAGAAACCATTCAGGCCTACCAAAATACTCCTCAATTCTGTGTCTCTCATATTTTCTAATCGGGCCCAGAACTTACATAAGCAAGTAGAGTAACACTTACCTCTCAGTCCAGCACACTCAGCAGCAATATGACAGCAGCCCTCCCTTAAACAGCATTGCTGCAATATCACACATACAAATTTTCTCAAAGAAAGCAATGTTTGGTTCTAAAGAGTGACATGCCTGCCTGAAGAATGAATGTAGGATGGTTCCCATTTGTTGGCGGTTGGGTGACATATTATTTGAGCTGCTGGATTGTAAGAAGCCTTATTTATTGTATGCTGCAAATAGAGGAAATTTATAGGTTTGTTTTACTTGCTCCTTTGCTAAATAAACCCCTATTCTTTCACAACACCTTGTCCAGTGGTCCACGTGAACCTGACTAAATTAAAAAAGTCTGGGTGTGCCTGAAGAGTGAGGGAAAGTCTGGTTCTGTTGCTCCACAAGGTTTCTGAACCCTGCTGCCACCAGGGCCTGTCCTGGTCTGACAGATACATCAATGATTAGTCAGCAGGAACTGGAACTTTGATAATCTGATAAGGTTTTATTTATTAGATTACAAGAGCGATTCGGATGAAGAAGGCCATTTTGATTTCAACCTTAGAGACTATCCATCCTTCCATCTGCCTATTATGCGTCAAGCTGATCCTTAAATGAATCCAGCATTCAACATTCAACCTCTCTTTCTAAGAACCCATTCCAGTTTTTAACTATCCTCTGGGTAATAATAATAATAATAATAATAATCCTTGCATTTGATATAGCGCTTTTCACGTCAGGAGGACGTCCCAAAGCGCTTCACAGAACACACTGTAAAGTGAATTGACTGTATATTTGTGGGCGAACGCGGCAGCCAATTGCGCACAGCAATGTCCCACAAACAGTCGTAGATTGAAAATGACCAATTTAATTATTGTTTTTGGTTTTTTGGAGGGATTATTATTAGGCGTGTGGAGTAAGGAAACTTGCCCAAGGTTTCTCCCTGCCTGGAATTGAACTCAGGTCTCTCACTTGCAAAGCGAGTGCTCTAACCACTGAGCTACAGGACTCCACGAAAAGAAAAGGGTAAAGAAATACTTCCTGTGTATTCCTCTGTGCTGCTGCCTTGGCACGTCTGACAGTATTGTGATGGATTCACTTTCTCAATCCCGTTTAGCATATTCAATACATCTAAAAGTTCTGTAAGATTCAGATAAAGAAGGCCCTTTGGCCCATCTGATCTCCTCCTTCCAGAATACTCATCTCCCATCCTCCCATCACATCCCAACAAACTGCTTGTTCAATGAGTCCAAATTCCCAGCCGACATAACAACATAACATTTCCTGAAGTGTGTCCTATAATTGCCCTTTACAATTCAAATTCTGTGAGACAATAATAATGATAAACCTTGCACTTGATATAGTGCTTTATCACATCTTTAAGACATCTCAAAGCACTTTACAGAATATACTGTAAAGTGGATTGACTGTATATTTTTTTGTGTGCGAAAAACATAGACATCTTGTTCTACTGCCTTGGCGCATCCGAAAGCATTCTTTTAGTTTTACTTTTACAATCCCATTTAAAATTTTATATACCACTGTAAGGTTCCCTCTGAGACATTTCTTTTCATGGCTGAAGAGGACCCAGCTTATCCAATCGTTTCTCATAGCCCATCCCTTTAAAATGGGAGTTCACTCTCATTGCTTTGCTCTGCACCACAGCTGGGCTTGAGCATCCCCTTAATGTCACAGCAACCAATTCAATGCTTAACAAGGTTTGCCTTGAGGTTTAACATTAAATAATATATCATAGAATTCAAACAGCTTGAGAGGAGAAGTCCATTTCTCCCTCAAGCTCTCTCATTCTTCAATCCTTGTATTTTCTGTACATCCCCAGTGAGAAAATGAACAAATGCAGAACATCTACAGTGCTCTAATAATATTTGATTGACATCAATAAATTACTATTCGGGCAGAAGCAAAGAACACAAATGAAATGGTATGGATTGAAAGGGAAAGAACATTGAAACAAATCTTTTTTTCCCCATTGAAATATAAAGAGAGCACGGAAATGTTTCCACAATGCAACTCTAAAATCAGAATTTATTTCATGCATAAATGAAAGTCAATTACCAATAAAAAGGCATTGCCAATGCAGTAATGGACCACTCAATGGGTGCAATTCAATTATTTTTGCAAAGTTGCACGAACATGCCCCAACTCAATTGTGATTGTCAGACCTGATTACCTGCCAGTTGACAATACAGAGAACGATGGAAAATGGAGCTTGATCAATCACATCGCTGAATAATTACTCTGATCCTGGACTGCTGCAATTTATGGTCTATCGATACAACCAAGAGTTTACCATTAAAATAAACTCCTCAGAACTACTTATCTCGAGGATGATCTGAACTGAGGTTGCATGAAAAAAATTAGCAAAGTTTCTGCAGACATCCTTTGGAAGGCCTTCAACACAGGGTTAGTATTTTTATTCTTGAAGTAACCCCCATTTTATTTTTGATGAGGCTGTAGATTTTTGTAGCTAATAATTTTGAAATTATTGTTAGTATTTTTAAGAATAATAATTTTGTGCTTAATTTAATTTAGTAGCATACTGCCATCATGAAGAAGTCCAATGGGAGAGTGACTTGCAACTTTTTTGAGTCTTCCTAATGTTTTAGTTAAAGCCACAGGATTTAATTGAGGGTTTAATCTAACAAGGTCAAAGTCTGTCACCATAAATAGATTGCAACATTAAAAATGACCATTAAATAGCTGACACCCCTCCAGTTAGAAATCAAATTGGGTAGGTTGTGCAGGTGTTGCTAATAAAATTGGAATGAAAACAATTTCTTTAAAAAAAATTGTTACTTGTGGACAATGATCAGTGCTGCTTAACTATCGTGGATGGTGACTTTCGACCCAGACAGAGTATGAGCCTGAAACCGGCAGACTAATGGAGAAATTCTACTTGCATCAATGATCATCAGAGTAAATGACAAAGTGCTTTGTTCTATTGCATGCTTTTGATTGCACACATTTTCAGTTTGAGCAGCTTTTTATGCTGCTGAAGAGATGTCAATGGCTACAACACAATTGATATCTATAGACCTCACAGCAACATTAAGGGCCTGAAACCAAACATCCAAATGCTACCTGGAGAGGCCTCAACCCTTCAATACTCGCCCAAGTGCCGACAGGAGAAATACAATGGCCAAATTCCATATATCATTAACCCCCAGACAACTGACGTAAGCCAACCTGGCAAGGGAAAATTCCGTCCCTGTCTGTAGGTAGTACAAATCAAATATAAAATATTTTAAACTATGAAAATTCCTCACTGTTTATATCCACAAAACACTGTTTCGCCAACAAAACACAGTCAATTCACTTTACATTATATTCTATTAAGAGCTTTGAGATGTCTAGAAGGCATGATAAAGTGCTACATCAAATGCAAGGATTATTATTATTATCTGTAAATAACAGATGTCCGTGTTTTATTTATGTTTAAGTTCCACCTGCCTTGTGATTCAAGTGGATGTGAAGGGACAACCTGCTGTTGCTATTTCAAAGATAAGTGAAGTCTTTCTCTCATTTTCCCTAGCTCATATTCTCCAATTTACTTAAATTAACTCCAAATTTTAAATGAATTGGTCACAGAATTCATTATTATTGCTGGAGCAGATTAGCTGCTTGTTTGCTTATGCAATAACATTCACTTCATTTCTAATCAACTACATTTTGCAAAGTACCTTGGAATGTTTATTTGTATTTATATAGTGTGAAAGGGGCTATATAAATACAAGTTAATATTTTACATTATTATTGTGTATCGAGGATTGCATTGGTCATTTCAATCCAAGACTGTTTGCGGGACACTGTGGGCAATTGGCTGCCGCGTTTCGCCCACAAAATATACAGTCTTACACTTTACAGTATATTCTGTGAAGCGCTTTGAGACTTCTCGAAGACATGGGCAAAACCGTTGAATGTACAGCAGTTAATCAGTTAAATTATAACAGTTAAATGTACAGAAGAATGACTTCAGCAAGCCACGACTCAGGAATGTAACTAAGGAACATTGTGTGCACAAAAAAGGAAAATAAACACAAGGCTAAATTTAATCACACAGATGTTGTTTCACCATATATCTTCAGCCAAACACCTCTTGTTGCAACAAACATTATGCATTGACAATGCCTCCGTCCGCTTGTTGAGACACATCTGGTTTTCTGTTCCTACAGTAAAGGAATTGCCAGAGCTTGAGCTAATGTGACACCAAAGTTATTTTATTTGGTTAAAGGCATTGCAGCTGCCCTGACCACCACACCACACTGAACTCCCATCACTTCACAGACCAGATTGTGTTTCTTTGCTCAAAGATGGCTTGAGCAAAAGCATCTCATATAGTAACATAGTCTTGTCTGACACTCCAATACAGTGTTAGGGGAGCACTGTATTGTTGGAGCTACCGTTCGTTTAGATGAGAGGTTAAACTGAGTTCCCGTCTGCCTGTTCAGGTGGGCACTAAAGATCACATGGCCCTATTCGGAAAGAGAAGGAAATTCTTCCGGTGATGTGGGCCAACAATCCCCAAAGTAAAATGAGTCACTCACTCAATAGCTGTTTGTGGGACATTGCTATGTCCAAATTGGTTGCTGTGTTCAGCCACAAAATACACAGTGACTGCATTTTATAATATAGCCTGTGAAGTGTTTTGAGACATCTTGGCGACGAGATAGGGCACTATATCAAATTGTAAATTTTATTATTATATTTATTATGTAGCCTGTGCACACCATGGTAACTGATGCTTCAGAACTGAGACACTTTCACTTTTTGTTTAATGTTTTTGATGTCAGATTGGCATATAAATCATAAGGACATTTTTTTCCAATGGTTCACCACCTGCTAAATAACAGTCACTTACAGACAATAGATATTACACCTGCTATTAGTCTTTGTGATGGGCATAGCAGTCTACTCTCTGCATGGTACGATTCTCTCCCAATCTGCTAACCAGGTGCACCTGGTTATGACATGAGATCTCTAAACGCACAAAAAACATATTTTTTTAAAATGGAGGTTGTAAGCTTCTTTTAAAGTGCCTTAAATTGCCTGCATTTATACCCCCTCACACACACATCTCAAGAAAGAAAAGAGGGTTGAATATTCATACCAGATTTTAAATTGATATTTCTATGTGTTCTCCACTATTTTCTGAAAGGATCTCTCAACAATGTGCTTGTCAAGATCTTTAAAGCAATTGCAGCGAGGTAGCAGGAAAAGAGTATGTTATACAAAGTGGTGCACAGGGTTGTTTCAGCCATTTCAGTGGAAGTTAAACAAACTACAATAATAATCTTTATGTTTGATATAGCACCATTCATGTTGGGAGAACGCCTCTAAATGTTTCACAGGATTTACTGTAAAGTGTAGTGACTGTGTAATTTCTAGCTAAACACAGCAGCCAATTTGAATGAATAATTTTATTTGGAGGATTGTTGGTCAGGACACAGGGAAGAACTCCCTTCTCTTTTCAAATAATGAAATCTTTAGCACCCACCTCAAAAGATATTATGTTTTTAAAAATAAATAAATTGTAATTTAAAGTAATCCCAGCTGGCAACAAGATTTGGAGGTGGTCAGAAAAACCTGCAGTACCAAATGGGACGTGAACTCAAGGACTGTTAGTCGTAGTTTAGGATGGACCTGGAGCATGTGGTCACTAAACAATTAAAGAGATGAAGAGATGTTCACTAATGGAAAGTGGCTTATAGCGAGGTCTGATTTGTGATTTTGGTGGTGTTATTGGGATTTGAGTTGTTTGTTGATCGAGAAAGTCCATTTTGGGGATAGGGAAAAGGGACCTTTGCCATTCCTTTGTTACGGCAATTTTTCTCAATTTGTTGAGTACATTTTGTAACAAAACCTTTGTTTTTAGACACAGTATCAGTGAAGTGACTCCTTGTGTGCAAATACTATATTTTGATTTCTACTGTAATCTGATCCAATCCCAATTTCATTATTTCCCATTAGTTTCTACCCTATAACTAACCTGCGTGTTGCCACAACAGTTTAAAGCTGGACTTTCCAAGATCACTAGGAGACATTGACATCCAAAAGGAAACCGAGCACTGTACAACCAGTACAAAGAGTGAAAAAGATTTATGTATCTGTTAAAGAAAACAGGGAACATTCTACAATATTACAGAATAATTAATGCTGCAGAAACAAATTAATCCGATGGTCATATGGGCATGTTCCATTAGACATTCTGGGCATTGCTTCCTTCAGAATAAGTACCGCCCTCCACTAATCCAAGAAATGGGAAAACACTCAAATCTCCCAATCTCCACAACAGCAGCTGGAGTCCTTCTGACCCATCCATTCCTCACCTATTTCAAGGACTGTCTCAAGACCATCCTCTTCGACCATGCCTTCAGTCAACTTTCCCCTCCCAACCCCATTTAGCTCCCACTTTAAACTTGGCAGGACTGTAAGTACTTGGGATGTCCTCTAGGTATGCAACATACCATATAAATGTAAATTTGTATTACAATTTCTTGTATTGCAACAATCAGGGCTTGGTTACAACCTCTTTGAGTGAAGCCCAAATTTTTCTATATCTACCCAAATACCTAAAGGAGTTGTAAAATGTCAAAACACCATAAGCCCTGAGCTGCAGATCAATCTTCAGGTTTAGATCATTGCTCTGCCTAAGGCTCACCCATCAAACCCCTCTCCCATTAGGGAATATCCTGTTCCCTGCTCCGAGCAGAGCTTTTAGCATTACAGTGATGATATTCAGGTGACAGAATTAATGGTCAAAAGCATTTAAAATTAACTGTGTGAGCCAAGGCATCCCAAGCTTCTCCTCCTCTTTCACCTTCTGTCTGATTTTTCATTGCTCTGGAATAGAACCAAACAGGAAAAATTACAATTGATTTTCCATTAATGTTCTTGTCTTTCATTTATGTGAATGGTTTTGGCAAGGAGGAGCAGCTGCACTGCAACATGGGGTCTATTATAGCCGAGCTTTGACTGGCAGTTCCATCACGCAGCTTGCTCGGAAATCCAACAGTAAGAATAAAAGATTTCAATGGGCGAACCCATTCATTCACTTGACCTCTATTCACACCCCATTTCTGCTGGTACCATCACTAACAGCCAAGGTCTTCGCTGCCCATTTGTTAGTTTCAGGCGGTTTCGATTGAGTGTGAGCAGCTCGCCAACATCATTCTCCGAGCTGTCTATTCCAAGACAGATTCCCATCTCACACTTCGCTTAATGAGAATTAAAATGCTCAACTTTCATTAAACCTTCAAGATACGATTAATTGGCATCCTCCAAAATGCTGATCTTTTCTTTTTTTTAACCTCACCCCCCCACCCATGACACAGATAAAGTATTTGTTCAGCTGCATAAGGATGATCTCCTGTTTTTTTCTTAAATTAAGTACACTGATGTTTCTGTGAACCTAAGTTTCAAAATTGCAGCATGTATAATTTCCAATGTGAACAACAAGGATTAAATAATTACATAGAATTACATAAAGCACTACAGTACGGAAACATTTTATTCAGCCCTACTAGTCTGTGCCAGTGTTTAAACTCCACTCAAGCCTCTAATCCCCAAATCCTCTCTCCTATATCCTTCTCCCTCATGTAGACATCAAGTTTCCTCTTAAATAAATAGACGGTTTCTATTTCAACCAATGCTTCTGGGCAGTGAGGTCCATATTCTCACCTACTTTCCGTGAAGAAATTATTCCCAAACCTCTTTAGACCTGCAACTTTACATTTTACGGCCCAGTGCTTTGGACAACAAGATTGACTTCTCCCTCCTCTCTTCTCATAACTTCTCCCTCCATATCCATTCTGCTAGCCATGGATATGACCACCGGTTTGACCTGGTGATTACCTGGGGCCTCAGCATCTTGGTCCTCACCATCACCGACAAAGCTTCTTGAACCATTACTTCATATCCCTTAGCTCCTCAATCATTCTCCCCACCACCCAATCCACCTCCATCTCCTACCGCCCCTGGAAAAATATCTCCCCCCACTTCCTCTCTGCTACCCTGGAGTCATCTGAACTCCCCCCCCTCTGGGCTACCTCCCTCACCGACTTATCCTCCTCAGTCAATCTCCTCCACATGATTAGGAAAAGCAAATGGTACTCTGGGACCCTTCCCTGCATGAGGGGTGCTATATAAATGCAAGTTGTTGTTGTAGGAAAAGGAAAGCAATTCATCATGGAGAGACCTGCGTCAGCTGATACTCAATGATTACAGAGTGGTCAATAGACTTAATGGGCAAGGCTGTCCTTTTGCTCCACCCTTTCAACACCTCTGTGCACCTCCAAGCTGTCTCTTTGTGAATAGTTATGGTGAGACATGGTTGGATTGGTACTGGTTGCCTTCAGATTGCACTCGCCCACATAGCCAGTCTTTGTATAAGTTTAGAAGTACAGAGGGGTGGGGGGTAGGGAGGACTGAACATTGACAAATGTGACAGATCTGAAGACGGGCAAAGAAGGGATAAGGTGGGGGGATGGTAACAGGTTTAAGATGATTGGCAAAAGAACCAAAGGGGAGACAAGAATTTTTATTACCCAGAGAGTTGGAATGCACTGCCTGAAAGGGTGGTGGAAGCACATTCGATAGTAGGTTTCAAAACGGAATTGGATCGGTACTTGAAAAGGTACTTTTCAATCAGTTGTCTCACATTCCTGGCATAGCTTTTCCCATGCACTTTCCTTTTACTTAACCACTAAGCTACAGGACTCCACAACATCACAAGTTGCAACCACCACCCCACCCCTCCCACTCACCCTCCTCCATGTGATGACAATGTCTTTATTCAGAGCTCATCTCTAAAGTCAAGTGACTGTTCGAGTCTGATATGCTCCATTTGCTTTGTTCATCAGAAAGCAAGACACAAAGAATATGCGTCTTAAATTAGCTTTCCTTAGTGTAAAGACACTGAAACATATCTCATCATCACCCTCTGGTCTTGTTTGTGACAAACAAAGCTATTAATGCCTCAGACTTTGTACTGTTTATGAACTACTTTTAGCCACAAGAACAAAACTATTCTCCTGGTTTTCAACTCTGCATTTCAGAAGATAATTGGAATTACCTCACTTTTTCAGTGAGACTCCTCTAACAATGGAAAATGCTATTAATAATAGTTCTGCAGTTGATAAAATGACTTGTCATGTTATTGAGACACCTCAAAGGTTTTCACAATTTTTTTAACTGTGATACGCTATGATTCTATTTATAGTATAAGTGAACGTAACAGCCAATTTGCACACAACAATGTCGTACAAACAGCCACAAAATGAATTACCAATTTTATTTGGGGACTGTTAGCCAGGACTTAAGGAGAAATGCCCTTCTCCTTTTGAATAGAGCCATGGAATCTTTAACATCCATCTGAACTGGCAGATGGGACCTCGGTTTAATACCTCATCCAAAGGATGACACCTCCAAGAAACTAGCACTCCCCCAATGTTGCTCATGTCAGTATACACAATATGAGTTCAAAGTCCCAACATGGGGTCTGAATCCTCAAATTTCTCACTCAGAAGTGAGATTATTACCAACTGGGCCAGGCTGACACCTTGTCATATTAACAGCATCATTGCAAAGGTACTTCAAGCTGGAGCCTTTCAGCACATGGCCTCGGATTGTGGGCAATTTGTTCTACAATCAAACCTGTGCACCAATCTGCAAAGTTAAAATATAGCTGACTAAATGTAATTCATTCCACAACAGCAAGCCTTCTATTCAGTGGCATAAATGCAAAACAAATTCCGCTCAAGAAGGTAAGGCATGGTTCAGATGGAAAGAAGACTTCTGTTTTGACTTTAGCTGCAGATACCCTTAGGAGTGCATATCAAAGCAATTAAAATTATTGGAGGTTGGCCATAGCCGTAAAGCATGAGAAGTGAAAACTCAGTTGAACAAGTTCAGTAGACTCAGGTGGTATGAACAGGATAAAATAGGCCTACCAAAAAAAAATGCCTTTGCTTGATTGACTCAATAATACTTCATAAATTATATGCACTTTGCTCCAAGTTGCTGCTTGACATATGTCTGCATTAAGAACTGATTTCAGATTAGCCCAGAGGCATCTTACAGTCTTTTTCTGAAGAGGGGTTTTACATGACTTGGCAACCGGCTGACTGCAATGGTGCAGCAGAGGTTTGTACAGTAACCTAATACTGAGATAAAGTTTGCCTGGAAATTGAATTGCCTTAGGTATTCTTCCCGTATGAATAAATAATTAAGCAAATTACTAATATTAGTTTTTCCAATGAATATTGAGGCATAAGTCCATCCACACTTGAACAAAGTAGTGCTCGACCCAAATCTGTCTTACATTTTACAAAATCAAGCGGTTGTGAATCCTACCGCGATCTTTGGAAGAAACTATTCAGCACACACCATGCTCTCTCAACTTTCTCTGTGGAAGATGTATGATCAAAGAGTACAGTTTATTGACCTGTTTAGCTAATAATGTGCCGAGGAAACACTATTTTTAAAAAAACTTAACCCAAATACTCCCATGGATCATTGAATTAATAATAAATCATGGAGCACTAAAACAAAGACACTGATTAATAACCAGCTAAACTCTGAATGGAAAAAAACATCAGTTTTACAATGGTTTAGAAAGACGAGATTGTATGTGCATGTTGTGCAGATAATTTGCATTCAACCATGTTGAGGCAGGTTGTTTTTCTGCAGCTAGCTTTGCTCACTTGGTGGCATGTTTGTCTTGGGGTCAGAAGGTTGTATCAAATTTAGGACTTTTGCTCACTTTCCAGGCTGACATTCTAGTGCCGTACTGAGGTAGCACTGCATTTTCGGAGGTGCCAACGTTTAGATCAGATGTTAAACTGAGCTCTCATCCTACAGTTCTTCAGGTAGACAATACCTAACCCATAACCCCATTTCAAAAGCAAAGGTTTTTTTTCTCCAAATGTGCTGATCAACAATCCTCCAGATAAATTGGTTATTCCCCTTATGGCTGGTTGTGAAATCTTGCTGCATGCAAAATGCTTGCCACATTTGCTAACAAAAATAGTCATTGCCCTTGACTCCAAATGCCTGTAAAGTATTTTGAGATGTTTTGACAAATACAATTTGTTTATTCTTTCAATCTAAAAACATTGACAACTACCTGCAAATGTAACATGCATCAGCAAAGAGAGTCAATAACAGAGACCTACCTAACACCACTGGCAGAGACCATCAGATTAAGTCAGCAACACTGAACAAACATTACAATGTTATTTGACATTTTAACCTGAGAAGTGTTCCTACTGTGTTCAGGAATAATGAAAGTATATTATTTTGCCTTCAAAATACACAGTCACTACAATTTACATTATCGCTCCTTAGAGGCTGGGGTTCACTTTGCCTTGGGACGTCCTCCCAAAGGTGCTATACAAATTTAATTTTGTTGTTGTTCTCAGCTGTGAAACTGCATCACTTCAAATTCACATTTAGTCACCAGAAACAGCCATGTCTAAACACCTTCCACCTCTGCATCTTGTTTCTCTCTCTCTCTCCCCACTCTGAGGTAGGTTCAGTCCAGTTAATCAATGTGCAGTCCTGTAGCTTAATTCCCGGGCGGGTCGGGTCAGGGTGAAACGTTAGGCAAGTTTCCTTACTCCACACACATGCCTCTATTTACCAAGCAGTAATTAGGAATCCGCTTGTTAGTCGAATGTCGGATTCCTTTTCCGGGGTTAATAATCCATCCAAAAAATAAATAATAATAATAATTTGGTCACTCAATCCATGACTGTTTATGGGTCACTGCTGTGTGCAATTGGCTGCTGCATTTAGCCCACAGACTTTACAGTGTATCCTGTGAAACACTTTGAGACCCCTCAAAGTGTAATAAGGCACTATATCAAATCCAAGGATTATTATTATTATTACAGTATATCCTGTGAAGTGCTTTGTGACATCCTCCTAACCCAAAATGTCCTGTAACATAATAATAATCCTTGCAGTTGGTAGAGCACCTTTCATGATAGGAGATGTCCCAAAACGTTTCACAGGATTTACTGTGAAATAGATTGATTGTGTATTTGAGGGCCAATTGCACAGAGGAACAAAGTAGCCTGATTGCATAGAGGAATATCTCCCAAACTGCCATAGAGTGAGTGACTAATTTGATTGGGGGATTGTTGGCCAGGACACTGGGAGAAGCTCCCTTATCTTTTTGAGTTTCATAATAATCCGCCTAAATAGTGCCTTTTCATGTCTTCTAGATGTCTCAAAGTGCTTCACAGAATATGGGTGAAATGCGGGAGCCAATTGCACAAAGCAGTGTCCCACAAACAGTCGTGAATTAAGTGACCAAATGTTATTAGGAAATTATTACCCCCCGGAAAAGCGATCCGCCAATTGACTAACAACTGGATTCCTGCCTGTTGCTAGATAAACAGAGGTGTGTGGAGTAAGGAAACTTGCCCAATGTTTTGCCTTGCCCAGAATTCGAACCCAGGTCCTCTCGTTTGTGAGGGGAGTGCTCTAACCACTAAGCTCAGGACTCCACTCCTGGAGTGTGCCATGAGATCTTTGACATCCACCTGAACAGGCAGATGCGACCTTGGATTAATAATTTTAACAGACAGTACCGCCAATGCAGCACACCTACAGAACTGCATTGGAGTGCCAATTTACACTGTGTGAGTTCATGTAAGGATTATATATTGTTATTTTAATTGTGGAATTTCAGCCAGATCAGTTTCTGCTGCTGTCGTAAAGCAAATATTAAAAGAAACGCCCAGGCACAAAGATCATCACATAGAATAAACTCTAAACCAGAGACGAATTCAGGATCCTCATCCTCACCTACAAGGCCATTCACGGCCTTGCTCCCTCCTACCTCTCCGACCTACTATCCCCCTACTTACCTGCCCGTACCCTCCGTTCCTCTGGCTCCGGTCTGCTCCACATCCCCCGCCCCAACCGCCCTACCATCGGTGGCCGGGCCTTCAGCCTCTCAGCCCCTAGGCTCTGGAACTCCATCCCCCAGTGCCTTCGCCGCCTCCTCCCTTTCCTCCTTCAATGCCAGTCTCAAGACCTTTCTCTTTGACCGAGCCTTCAGCTCCCCACTCGACTCTCTACCCCCTCCTCGCTCCCTCCCTTCCCTCCCCTTACCCTGACCATTTCCCCCCTGCTCGGGTCCCGACCCAACTGTCCAGCGCCTTGAGACGTCCTCCCAACGTGAAAGGCACTCTATAAATGAAATTTTGTTGTTGTTGTTGTTGTTGTTGAAATGGATGGACTTGACTGTCAAAACAAATTTATTCTGTGGCCAGTACAGGAGCTTTGGTCATGAATGTTTAGATTTATGCAACCTTTACATCTGAAATTCAACATTATTCTGTGATATTTACCAACAAACCAGTTTGATGAAGATTCCTTTAAATAAAGTTTGGGTGAAACAAGGTCGTAGGAGAAAAACATTACAAACCATTTTATGTATTTTTATCCATGGAAACCTCTCACCCAAAGATAAGGTTTCACTACAGCTGAAATAACACAAAGAACTTGAAGAATATGCTCTGACCTAAAGAGATTATAAATGAAAAGCTTAAATGTGTATTTGTTTACTCAATTGTCTTCCAAGAGTCTAAGGAATTGATGTACAGATGCTTCAGTTGTATAGAGCCTTGGTTAGATCCCACCTGAAGTACTAAGTTCAGTTTTGGTTATCATACCTCAGGAAAGTTATATTGGGCCTAAAATGGGTACAACACAGGTTCTCAAAAATCATACCAGAGGCTTAAATGTTTAAATAATGAGGACAGATTGCATAAACTTGGTCTCCATTCCTTAGGTTTAGAATGTTGTGGGGTAATCAGATTGAGGTGTTTAAAATGTCAAAGGGATTTGTTAGGGTAGATATAGATAAACTGTTTGCCCTTGTGATTGAATCCAAAACAAGGGTCATAATCTGGAAAGATTTTTGTTAGGTCAGGGTATCAAGGGATTATGCAACAAAGCTAGGTAATTGGAGTTGAGGTATAGATTAGCCATGATATAATAGAATGTCAGAACAGGCTCGAGGGACTGAATGGTCTACTTCTATTCCTATGTTCCTATTACTGGTTATGGTAGACATCCACTGTGAACCGTAGGAATTACCTGTGACTTTGTCAACTGACATCTGTTGGCAAATCATCTCTCATAACCATACCACACACCCAATTCCTCAGTAATAAGCAATCTCTTGCATGAATTAAGAAGAACATTTTCTACCATTTTTAATAAACAGATCCTGAGAGATTCAATGATATTGCAATAATTAGACTCTTTGTGTTTTGGAAGATAATTGAGTTAAAGAAATACACAAGAACATGTGTGTGGGTATGGAATGAGAACAACAACAAGATTACATTTGTATAGCGCCTTTCACGTCGGGTGGACGTCCCAAGGCGCTGGACAGTGTACAGCATTTCAGATCCAAGCTGGGGTCAGGGGGGGAGAAGGGAGGGGAGGGGAACGGGGGTGGCTGATGGCATGTTGGAAGAGGAGAGTCTTGAGGCGGGACTTGAAGAAGGCTAAGGAGGGGGCGAGGTGGAGTGACTGGGGGATGGATTTCCAGAGCTGAAGGCTCTCCCACCAATATTGGGGCGGGTGGGTCGGGGGACGTGGAGCAGGCCAGAGCCGGCTGAGCGGAGGGAGTGGGCAGGTTGGTAGGGGATGAGGAGGTCGCAGAGGTAGGGTGGGGCAAGGCTGTGGAGCGCTTTGTGGGTGAGGACCAGGATCTTGAACTGGATCCTCTGAAGGATAGGGAGCCAGTGGAGTCAGGCGAGAATGGGGGAGATGTGGTTACAGAGTTTGGTACAGGAGAGGACACGGGCTGCAGTGTTCTGGATTATCTGCAGCTTGTGGAGGGAGGAGTTGGGAAGGCTGACAAGCAGGGCGTTTGCATAGTCGAGCCTGGAGGTAATGAAGGACATTTGAGCCCATGAAATCCATTCCATACATAGAAAAGGTCATAGAATCTGTTTATTGCATGTTAAAATGTTGACTGAATACAAGACTTTCCCTGCAGAAGGCATGCCCTTGGTGAACACTGGCCTGTTTTGTGTCCCTTGCCTTATCTGCCCTTCCATTGAAGGGCAGGCTTTCGACCGTTCTACCTCCACACTCCTGAATGCAATTCCACACATTCGTTCCTCTCTCCCCTCGTATAAGACCCATCTCAAGATGTACCTCTTTGATTGCACATTAGTCACGTTTCCCTCTCCACCCCATCAGCTTCGACTGCAAGCTAAAGTGCCCAGCCAACAGTGTCAAGTGCTTTCAAACTTCCTCTCCAATGTGAAAGGCAATATATAAATGTAATTTGTATTGTACTTGCAATGCTGTGTGGGTACATTTTGGAGGCCAACCCTGGTGTATAAAGGGTGGCTGGTTTGGATGTAAGATATGCTGAACATGCTGATGTGTCAGTTGATGTGGCCTTTGCTCTGGAGACGATTTACAATTGCTGATTCACAGATTTCACCTATGGTACTCAATCACTAGTTGTAAGACATGAACCACAAGTCAAAACCTCCGAGAAGATAAAGTTCTGTCGAATTTCTCCCTGATCCCAAAGGTAATTAAGCAAACTTTTAGGACATCAGTAAAACCTCATGGAGCCTGCACTATTCAATTACAACCAACTACATTCATAGGGTGTAAATTACCTTCATGATCTCAGCACTGCAGCAACCTCCATCATCAATGTGATGCAACCTTCAATTCAATTGCTTGGAGGAGGAAGAAAATATCCAATTCTTTTTAAAGGAATTAATGACTTTGGTTGAAAATTTCGCCTACAAAACACAGTCACTGCATTTTACAGCATACCCTGTGAAGAGCTTTCAGATATTGTTCCAACTTGAAAGGCGCTATTTAAAATAATAATACTATTACTAATAATAATCTCAATTGTCGTTTCTCTGGTCAAAAGAAATTCTGTCTCCTGGTGACCCAATAAAAAATTGATTATTCACCTTCATGCCTGTTTGTGGACTACTTTTGGCAACTCGTGTGTTGCAAATAAATTGTTCAGATCCCTCTGAATGCTATCAATCTCCTTTGCACAAAATGTTGCATTTAAAAAAAATAACAACAGCAACTTGCATTTATATATAGCATGTGGAGTAGCATCTCGGAGTCCTGAACAATGACATTATTTGATGCCAAGCTGAAGAGAAAGGGAAGATGACTGTAGGTGCTATTATAAATACTATAAATATCTATTAATATATGTTATTCCTGCATATTAAGGTGAAATGTGTTACTTTTCTTACATTGCCTGGACCAATGCAAGCTGTTGAATAACAACAACAACAATTTGGATTTATATTGCGCCCTTCAACAGGGTAGTGTCTTACTCACCTGTTTTGTGCAACAGAAAGACTGATGTGAGAAGGATGACTACTGCAAAGCCTAAAGGGTAGACAAATCCAGACAACATTTTCTTCTTAGCCAGGAACAAGATGTAATGAGCTGGAGTTGATTTAAATGCTGTGAACACGAAAGGCTTGATTTGATCAAAGAAAATCTCTTTATCCTTATGTCACAGCAAACACTTTTGGCTGGTTTAAAAACATAGGAAAACCCATTAGTCTGAGCGTCTTTGAATTATGAAAGGTTATTCTTCAGATTAAATTCCCTTCAAAAGGAAAGTCTCTAAGACTGGACTGCATGTCTACAATAATTTTACCTGATCACAGTCATATTTGGCAGTAGTCAAATATTACAGCACTAATATGCCTCTGTCTTCCACGTCCATGATATTCGTTCATCACTAACAGCACCAAATTGCATCTATCTATTAGAAAACACCTATCATTCCCTTTACCAAAGGATAGATTAAACATTACTTAGATGTGCTTAATAATTCATTATGTTTCGCTGCTATATAGACAAGGGAGACGTCTGATATTTCAAGGAATGCCTGTCCCCCCCACCCCCCAATGAAATGTCCCATCTCTGCTGTAAATCCCAATGTGTAAAGTGCAGACTGGTTATTCAAAATTCTATTGTGGCAGCAGTGAAACAAAGCTTGCAGTGCTGACCAGAAATATGGTGGAGTTTGTCAGAACAAAGTAAAAGGCTGGGACATTGGTGCATTTTAACTAAGTATTGTTAATTAACAGAATTTTGAAGAGAATTAACTGGGGAACATCAAATGCTCCGTATAAGACCAGAGGAGAGTCCTGGCAATCTCAGGAAATTGAGTGAATCACATTGTGGAAGGTAATATTCAGACTTCAATTGTTTGAATCAGTGTTATCAAAAGACAATGAGAATATTGGATACAATATATGCCTCAAAGTTGTTTGAAGGCTGCAATTCCATCTCAGGGATTCAATTATCACTCAATCAGTTTATAACATCAACTAAACTGCCTTGATATGATTTCCAGCTTCTAATCGCTTCAGTGATCCATTATTCTTTACTTTGAAAGTTGAATACAGTTTTTAAAACTGAGAGATAGAGGCACAGGGCCAAAGCTGGCAGTCAGGGCACCACAATGTTGGATAGGGTGAATCAGAGGATGAGATCAATTAACAAGTAACAGTCAGCAGATGCCAAGGATGGGGTTTAAGAGCCCTTCAAATGCTGGAGAGAGATTGATACTTATTTTGATTTCAGCTTAGCTGCTATGGACAGTCTCCCACAACAAAGGCAGCCCTGTGAAAGTAGCAAAGTGTATTTTCATCCTGCCTTTGGAGAGAACAGAAACTAGGCCATTAATGTTAGGTGTGTTACCTATCGTGTCATTCTGCAGTTGAGATTGGAGGGGGTGCATTGTAATTTCACCACAGTCAAAGGAAATCCCCGATTGTGAAACAAAACGCAAATACTGTATGCTGGAAATCTGAAACAAAAACAGAAGTCACTGGGAACACTCAGCAGGTCAGGGAACATCTAGTTGACACACTTTTCTTTCTCCATAGATGCTGCCTGACCTGCTGAGTGTTCCCAGAAAGAAAAACAATATTGATTTCAACAGTTTCAGACTATAACAGCTCACCTTCCCCCTCCCCCTCTTCTGTGTCTGGAACATCATCTTGGTCCCAGACACACCTTCACTCTCTCTGGTCTGCCTATTTTGTTGCAATCTTTCCCCCCATTTGTTCTGCAGTAATAACACCTCTACTCCCCTGCTTTATTACAATTCCCCCCATTTGTTTTGCATCATTAGCACCTCTTTAACCCATCATCCCCTGTCTTCTACCCCATTTTCTC
The DNA here is from genome assembly GCF_018977255.1 of Callorhinchus milii. NCBI lineage: Eukaryota > Metazoa > Chordata > Chondrichthyes > Chimaeriformes > Callorhinchidae > Callorhinchus > Callorhinchus milii. The sequence goes on along the minus strand of NW_024704742.1, from coordinate 82,595,670 downwards.
CTTTGTCTTCCTTGCTCTGCCTCTGTTCTATTACCAACAGATATAATTTCAATGCTGCTTAAGAGGAAACTGGATGAATTGTGTTCCTCTATTCTTGGGTTGCCACCTCCAAGATGCAATAAAAACTAGACAAAACTCGAATAAATGGCCACTGACTCGAATAGAGCCTCCCTGCCGAGCCCGTCATGGCCTTTCGGATACAATTCACTGAGCCTCTCCATTAATATGTTAACACTTCTCCTCTCATGACTTTCCCACTTATTTTCTTGAGCACAATGGTACAAAATGAAGCACCTTGATTGATTAAAACATTTGGTCACAACACGTGTAGCTACTGGAGGAGTGAGCTTCAAATGGAAGTGTGTTGTGACCAAGTTTCAGTCAAATGAGGTGCTTCATGGTTTATTCGACCACTCTATCCTCATCCACCATCTCTCCTCTCACCTCAACTTCCACGGCGCTATCCTTGATTGGTTCAGATCGTACCTCTCACACCGCCTGCACTTCATCTCCTCAAATGGCTTCTCCTCTAGCCCCCAGAACGTCTCAAGCAGCGTTCCTCAGGGCTCCATCCTTGGTCCCCTCCTCTTCAACATTTATATGCTCCCCCTTGGTGACATCATCCGCAGACATGGGGTCAACTTCCACATGTATGCGGATGACACCCAACTCTAACTCTCTGTCTCCACCCTTGATCTCTAGGACCACTGCTGTCTTGACAGAAAGTCTGTCAGACATCAAGTCCTGGATGAGAGTTAATTTTCTTCAGCTGAACATCAACAAGACCGAGGCTTTCCTGATTGGCTCCCGTCAGTGCTTCCTCACTTCAGGCGCTACCAATATCACCATCCATGGTTGCACACTCCACGTTGCTAAGCCAGTCCGGAACCTTGGGGTCTTGTTTGATCCTCAACTATCCTTTCTATCCCACATCTGCGCCATGACCCGCTCTGCCTTCAATGTTGCCCGGTTCTGTCTCACACCGCAGGCCGCTGAAACCCTCATACACACTTTCATTACAGCGAGGCTCGACTATGCAAACTCACTCGGCCTACTCAACTCCTCCCTCCATAGGCTGCAGATCATCCAGAACTCTGCAGCCCATGTCCTCTCACACACTAGGCTCCACGACCCTGTCACCCCCATCCTCGCCCAACTCCACTGGCTTCCCATCACACAGAGGATACAGTTCAAGATCCTGGTCATCACCTTCAAAGAATTCACGGTATTGCTCCCTCCTGCCTCTCCGACCTCCTAAACCCCTACAACTCTGTTCACTCCCTCCGCTCAGTTGGCTCCGGCCTGCTTCGCATCCCCCGCCTTACTCGTCCCACTATCGGCGGGTGGGCCTTCTGCCACTCTGCACGCACCCTTTGGAACTCCATCCCGTAGTCCCTCCATCTCACCCTCTCCCTCAACACTTTCAAGATCCACCTCAAGACCCTCCTCTTCGACTGTGCTTTCGATCTCCCTGCTTCCCCCACTGCCCTCCCCCATCCTCCACCCCGACCCTCAGCTCGGGTTAAAAACTCTGTTGAGCACCTTGGAACATCCTCCGGACGTGAAAGGCGCTATACAATTGTAATTTTGTTGTTGTTGTTGTTATTCACATTATGTTAGTACCTGCCTCCCACCAACATTCATGCCACTGTGAATTTCACAGTGAATTTCACAGTGAATTTCACAGTGTACATGACTGTTGGTGGGGAACAGGTACTAATGTAAATAATTATACAGTAAGAACAACCACTAACTAAGCTCTGTTTAGGGGTTCTACTTTTACTGTATCAGGATATTAACAAGTATATACATGTGCATAGCCAGGTTTTCTCCCAGCTTTGCTCCGTGCCTATAACCTTGTCTGCTCTATCCTGAGCATGCTCTCTCTCTCATACGCATTTCATCACTGTAAAAAGGCAGTAAAAAAAATGGCCAAGTGACAAACCTATTTACTTCTATAGCTAAAATCTGTCTTGTGGAAGGCAGATTGGATGAGGCTGATAGATACACTAAGATAATGGCCGCAAGCCTGAGTTTGAGTGGAGACAGACCATGGTGCAGAAGCTGGAGTTAATTATCGACTGCAACAAATTTATAACTTTCTGAAGGAACGCGCCATCAAACATGACAAATTTCACTCCAAGCCTCTCATCGGGACTTTGGTTAGGAATTTAGTCATTCACTTCGTGGCTGTTTGTGGGACCTTTCTATGTGCAAGTTGGCTGGCGCATTCACCTACACCATACACAGTCACTATACTTCACAGCATATCTTGTGAAGCACTTTGAGACCTTCTCTCAATGTGATATGTGCTGTATAAATGCAATTATTATTTTTACTATTATTGAATATAATGTACGATGGTTATTCAGAGTAAGAAAGGAGGAAAGTTTAGAGGAAAAATAACCTGATGATCAAAGCTATATCAATAAAATAGGGAAAGAGAAACAAAAATACCAAGAGAGTGAGAGAGTAAGAGAGTAAGAGACAGAAAGAGAAAGGTATGAGGTGGCAGAAGTGTTGTTAACACACTATTGTGCATGGCCACAATCATAAGATGGAAACAAATTTCATGTTGATTTAACTGCTAAGCGATCCCTGAAGGTGCATTCAACTGTTCCAATTTTTGATAGTTTTTTGTATGTGGAAATTGTAAAATATTTTGGCACAGGACAGATATACACACACCACTGTGCTCAGCAGTGACACCATAGCTCACAGAGAGCTCCAGTTGAAATGAAAAGGTTGGAAACATTTGACTCTGTTTAACATAGAACAGGAAACCCTTGGAGACTCAAGACTGTTTATACACTATGGGTTTGTCTCCGGACAATAAACTGCCTTGGGAGCAACTCAAATTGTAAAATGGACAGTTTTCCGCGCTCCGAATCTCCAAAAACCCAATTTAGAGTCCAGTCTACCTTTGCCTACAGAATACAATAACAATATACAATCCTTGTATTTTATGAAGCACCTTATCACATCATCAAAATATCTCCAAGCCCTTCACAGGATTTACTGTAAAATGTACTATTTGCATATTTTGTAAGCAAATGCGGCAGCCGATATGCGAAAAGTCTCACAAACAACTGTGATGTGAATTGACTAATTTTATTTGGGGGATTGTTGGCCAGAACACCAAGGGTAACCCTTCTATTATCAAATAGTTTCTTGGGATCTTCAACATCCATCTGAACTGGGACCTCAAATGGGCCGAAGGGCCTACTTCATCCAATCCGATCTTGTGATATTGTGGAATCTTCAGGATATCTTTTGGATATCCAACTCAATAGTACAAAGTTGTTGAGTCAGAGCACGTATTGATAACAACAACAACAACAAAATTATATTTGTATAGCGCCTTTTACGTCGGGAGGACGTCCCAAGGCAATAACACATTGACATTGCATAAGGGTCACTTTTATTGGACCATCTTGATTTGGTGGTACTTATACAATTCTATTGAGAGTCGTTTACGTGCAGAACATCTGTTGCTGCAGGCAGTCTCTAGAAGTCTGGAGCCTGTATAAAAGCAGTGAGGCTCAAAATGAGCAACACCTCCTGCTGCAGTGTGAAAAGACCATTATTATTACCATTATTAATAATAAACCTTGCATTTGATTTGGCAAAATCTCAAAACATCTCAAAGTGCTTCACTGGGAATGCTGTAAAGAGCAGTGACTGTGTACTTGTAGGAAAATATGGTGAAGTGATGACAGGTGAATGGTCAGTGACACCCAGTGAGATGGTCAGACATCTTAAAGCACTTCACAGGTTGTGTTGTTAAGTGGACTGTCTGTGTATTTTGTAGGCGAAATGCAATAGACAATTTGGCAGAACAATGTCCCACAAACCACCATGAAGTGAGTAACCAATTTTATTTGGGGGATTGTTGGCCAGGAGAGAGAAGCTCCCTGCATGAAGTCATTTCCTCTGGTCAGTTTTTCAAATACTGGAATCAGGTTTAGTATAGTTTTATTCTTTTACTACTTCTCCTTTCCTTCCTCTCGCTTCTCCCTGTAAACTTCTCTAAATTATTTTCCCCGGATGTCCTCATGAGGTAAAAGACACTAGACAAATATAATTTGTTGTTATTGTTTTCAAATAATGCCATTGGATCTCAAACATCCACCTGAACAGGCAAATGGAACCTCGATTTATCGTCTCATCTGAACAATACAACAACTCCCCGCACTGCCTTGGAGTGTCAGCTTAGACTGTATGATTCCAAGTCCTGACATGAGTTTTAAACAATCTCTGACTCAGAAGTCTGACACACCTGTCTGTATTGCACCTGTCTGCATTGTGGTTTGCCAAACACAGCAACCTTTGGCTTCCAGATAAGTTTCAAGTGTCAAGAAATCGCCCAGTAAAGTACAAGAGATACTCTGGGTCACCAATGTATTTTATTCATTGCTGTTGTTACTCTAGTGAACTTGGGAGTGGAGAAAGCCTGCCCGATGTAACCAGGTGAGTCTTCACAATTTTCAGACACCTTAAACATGCTTTGGAGATTAAAATGAATCATCATTTTATATTTGAGGTGTTCAAAATCATAAAAGGGTTTGATAAAGTTAGAATAGATAGGCCGTTCCCACGTGTCCGTAACCAGGGGACACAAGTATAAGATAGCGACTAGAGTATCAGTAAGAAAATTTGTGAGGAATTACTTCACGCAGAGAATAGTGTGAATGTGGAACTCACTGCATGAAGTGATGGTTGAATCAGACAGTATAGATGCACTTAAAAGGAAGCTTTGAGGGAGAGCAGAATAGAGAGTTATGGGAGTGAGTAAGGAGTGGGTGGAGACTCATGGAGTGTAAGTACTAACTCAGACTGGTTGAGCCGAATGTCCTGTTTCCGTGCTGTTTCCATTATCTATGTAATTCTGCCACATTCTGATACAGCTAGTAGGGTTGCACTTTGAACAGAGTGGCTCGGAGTACTTTTGAGTACTGTGGGCTTTATTTCCCTTTTGTTCCCCTTTTCACCGATTCATTTTGCTTGCATTTGGCCACAGGCACCAAGTGCTATCTGTACTTGGGCTGGGGCGGATGAATGAAAAAGCAGAGTTCCAGGTAAGGAAACACAACAGATGATAACATCCTGCACTCTAACATATGCCTGCCAAGGTTATACAAATGAACAGCATAGAATTATGTTGAAATCCTGCAGCGAAAGTATATCAGAGGACTAAGGCGCTCAATCACAATTTAGGATTTGATTTTAATTTTTTTTGCAACATTTTTCTCTCCCCTCTAAGTTATACTGGATGTACCCAGGGATTTAAGAATTTGTATGGATAAAATAACAGATTACTTTTGCTGCTGGCAAACTGAGATAGAGCTTTTTCAAATACATCCATAAAAAGAGATTACAAAAACATAGAACCAGTTTTAAATGGACTGAAAAATCATTTTCACAGCCCCTGAAAGGAACTACAGAGATGGGCAGACGTGCTCTCATTCACAGATCTCCTGGAAGATGAAATAATTTATCCCTTGTGCGAGAAAAATTGAATACCACGGGAGCAGAATTTGTATTATCTAGTTACTGGTTATTACGCCTAAGATAATAGAGGGCCAGGAGCGAGTTACAAGGCAGTAATTCAATTCGATAGCCCAGTGACGTCATAAACCGCAGAGCACAATCACTTGGTGAACATCAGCAGAGCCGGAGACTGAAATATTGTCTCACGGTGACTGCTCCACATTTGTTATTCTCCTCCGGAGAGATAACATGCACTTTGTTGCTATGGGTGAAAGGCTCCGCTATTGATGTAGGCTCTGACAGTGTCACGTGATGGTGCTATAGTAAAAATAATTCTCACCACAACACAAGGGGACAGACACCCTGGCCTGAACAATTTATGCTGTGGCAATGGAGGGGGAGCTCAAAAAGGTGCCCGTCGGGAAAATGCTCCAAGTACTGGAAAAAGTGTCTCAGGACATGTCGTGCGTCTGCTCCCCGGTAACTCCACTTCATGCATTGCCAAGCCAGCTCATGAGAACTTATATACTTCCAATTTCTTGACAAGTGCTTTTTCATTCCCAAAGTACCTGCTTGATATTTTGCACTATAAACTGTATAGGTCCTTCTACCAAGCTGAAGAAACTCTGAAGCCTGAGCTTACAGCTGCTGGAAGGCATTACCTAGAGTGTGAGTTCATGACCACACATTCGTATATGAAAGGCTTGAATCTACCTTTTCATTATAATAATCCTTGAATTTGATACAGTGCCTTATCATGTCTTTGAGCCGTCTCAAAGCGCTTCTCGGCATATACTGTAAAGTGGATTGATTGTATATTTTGTGGGTGAAATGCTGCAGCCAATTATGTACAGCACTGTCCCACAAACAATCATGGATTGAGTGACCAAATTATTATTATTTTTTAATTAATGTATTTTTTTAAATTTATTCCATGTCTATTACTCCCAGAAAAGTCATCCTCCAATCGACTATCAACCAGGTTCCTACTTACTGCTAGGTAAACAGAAGCAAGTGGAGTAGGGAAACTTGCTCAACGTTTCACCCTGCCCGGGATTCGAACACAGGTCCTCTCACTTGTGGGGCGAGTGCTCTAAACGCTAAGCTAAAGGACTCCACAGGACCATGAGAGGTAAGCACCTGCTGCTCATGCTTACACCTCCAACAAGTGGAACAATCGCTCAATGGGAAGGGATGTGTGTCTGAGCTGTGGGCAGAAAGAAGGTGGCAATTCTCTTATGCATTTTATGCTGAGCTCCACTGTCCACCAAGAGACTCACAATGAGTTCCTGGTATCTGCCATCCACCCAGTGAGGGTTCAAACCTAGTCAGGTGTCAAATGACCAATGAGTGAATATCACGGTGGGGGGGGGGGGGGGGGGCGGAGAGGAGCATAAAGCAGAGGTACCGCATTTAGAATAAACTCAGATTATTATCAGTGAACACTGTTGCTTCCGAATGTCGTTTTCTCTGCTGCTTCAGCGGAATACTGGCTATATCCCTCCTGAGTGAAGACAGTATCTGATGAGCAACACAGAAATTCAGTCAGCAACAGCAATCGAGGCTGTTAGTGGAAGCTGAAAGACAGTGCTGAATTTTTTAAGCGGCTTCACATCCAAGCACTGTACTGAAGTCCAGGGCGAATGGAAGGGGACAGTCCATCTTTAGCATTAGATTGGAAATTCTGCAAAAGATTCAATGTGATTTGGTCTCCTTTAAGGCAATGACCCAGGTACAATGTTGCATGTATAAATGATTCCCACTGCAGTTAAGAATCCAATGGGCATGGATGTGCAGCACAACACTGCCTCTCATTGAACAACGTGATCATCCAGAAATCTAAAATGAAGGCTTGTTTATTTCCCCGATCTGATCCATGGGTGTATCAACAATAACAACACAACAACAAGTTACATTTGTATAGCGTCTTTCATGTCGGGAGGACGTCCCAAGTCTAAAAATTGTCATCCTTCGAATGGGAAATCCCTCACAAAATCATAGCAAAAATACCATTTTTTGATGCCTGAAACATCCAAAAAGGAACATTATTTGTACTGCTGTGATGAAATTGTCCTTTTGTAAAGGGCATTCACTTGCAAAATAGTCAATTCTGTTGATAGGCTGCAATAGATAGTATGTGTAGCTCAGCTCAGTACCCTCACCTCTGAGCCAGAAGGTTGTGGGGGCTCAAACCCCATGTCAGAACTTTGAACCCATATAGTCTAACAGATGAGATGTCAAACTGAAATTTTGTCTGCATGTTCAGGTGGAGATTAAAACTCCCATGACATTATTTGAAAAGAGAAGGCAGTTTCTCCAAATGTCCTGGCCAACAATCCCCCTAATAAACTCTGTCACTCACTTCACGGGCGTTTGTAACACACTGATGTGCTACAAAATACACAGTCAATACACCGTATTCTGTGCATTCTGTGAATTGCTTCAAGATCTCCTCCTGCTGTGAAAGGGGCTGTACCAAATATAAGGATGAAAGCATTCCCCGAACAGTGTCACTATGGAATAAAGTGATTGAAGGTTTCACTGTCCACAAATCTTCACACAAAATAGGAAGTGTTAAACATTTTGGAATCTTGGGATAATAATCGTGAACATTTTGACTAAAATCTTTACAAATTTCTTTATATTTCACGCTCAGGCAGCAAGAGGCACCTTCCACATAACAAGGCAGTAAAAATCTAGGTAGATCAGAAAAAGTGCTGAAAAGACAAGTATATAATTTATAATAATCCTTGCATTTGATATAGCACCTTATCACATCTTCGAGACGTCTCAAAGCACTTCACAGAATATATTGTAAAGTGAATTGCCTGTATATTTTGTGGGCGAAAAGTAAAGCAGCATTTACTTTCTCAAGGGATGAAATAACAAAACACGCTTCACTGTCTTTTGATAAAAATAAAGGCTGGAATAATGACGTTTCAGAAACCTTTACAAATTCAATCGAAGCACCACATAGGCGGAAAGCAACTGATTCTCCTCAACTCAGTCTACCAACGCCTCCGCACAATGAATAAAAATTCACAAAGAATAACACAGAGTTAATAGAGTTGATGTGAAATGGATCACAGTGCTTCTAAAGATAGAATCATTTAGCAGTGATTCTTTTTCATTAAAAGGCAGTGTTCTGTAAGTTGAAATGTTTTTGCAGCAATAGATACTTTCACTAGAACTTATTTACCACTTCAGAATTTATGACAAGGGAGCAGAATAAAAAGGGCTCACTGTGTTGAGAAAGAATCCCATTTCTCTTTGAAATGAATGTGAAATAACTGTGAGTCATAACTGTCTTCAAATGAATTTGACTGAAATAGCTTCTGTAAATTGCTTTGTATAATTTTTGCAAACCATGGATTCATCGATGCAAGTAAAAAAAATATTTTAAAGTGAATAAAATAATCAATTGAGTTGTTAAAATAAAGTCATCTCTGCCTGTTCTAAAATATCCCATGACAATAACAACAACCTCAACTTGCATTTAAATAGAGGCCTACACGCAGGATAGCATCTCGGAAGTTTAACATTGTTCAGAAAGAGAAAGGCATCTCTCTGATAAGGCCAACAATTCTCCAGATAGAAAGCACAATATAGCAATGATGGAAAGAGTACAGTATAGGTTTATTACAATGATACCAAGGCTAACAGATTACTGCTGTCAGGATAGACTGGACAGGTTAGACTTTTTTTTGTTAGAAAGGTGACGTTTAAAAGGGGACCTAATGGAGGTGAATTTATAAAAGGTTTTAATAAGATTACCATAAGTCAGCTGTTTTGACTAGTTCTGTAACTAGGGAACACAAGTATAAGATAGTGACTAGGGGATCTAAAAAATAATTAAGGAGGAACTACTTAATGCAAAAGGTAGTGAGAATAAGAACTCATCTCCTGAAGCAGTGGTAGAATCAGATAATATAGGTGCATTTAAGAAGAAACTAGACCTTCACATGAAGAAGAGGGGAATAGAAGAGTACGGGAGGGAATAAAGAATGGGTGAAGACTCGTGTGGAGTATAAATACCGTCATGGACTAATTGGGTCGAGTGGCCTGTTTCCATGCGGTACATTTTTTGGAACTCATTGCAAGTTGGACATTCTGTTGGTGACACTTAGCTGTGGATAAACGGCTGCCACATTTGCCTATGAAAAGTCACTACACATAATAGTAATTGCCCGTGAGGCTCTTTGAGACGCTTTGATGTGATAAAGTGCTATAAAAAATCATGTTTTTCTTTCCCAAGGAAGTACTCTATTTATGCAAGAAAACACACAGGGAAATGCCAGCCTATTATTTTGTTTGACTGTTTCAGTCACCATAATTAAATTATTTCTGTATCCGACAGTTTTGTGTTGGTTGCAAGACAACAGATTAATACAGTGTGAGGTGGATTGTACCCAGCTGCACAACATGAGGCAGTATGATTTTACACCATGAATGATTTGAGAAATATCAGCACCTTCATTAGAAAATACACTGTTTTGTTAATGTTCCTTTTTAATGTTCCTTTCTTCTACTAAAGTGACAGTATCTGGCACAGGCCAGAGATGCATTTAGATCTGGGGAGTTGCTATGGTATGCTACTTGGGAGATGTCATATTCTACTACTCGTTGTTCTTTGTTTCGATAGTCATTCAAGAGAAATGATTTCTACTGTTTGGTGAGTTGATGACTGGAGGGCAACAATTTAAGTTAGTTAGTAAAGGGGGGGATTAGGAGGATATGGCTGGGATGTGGAATGCCCTCCCAGGTGTAGTGGTCGAGGCAAGATCAAGATTAGCTTTCAGGAGGGAATCAGATAAATATCTAAAGAGAGGTAATTAATGGCATTATTCAGAAAAAAGTAGAAAAGGTGATTGTTCTTTCAAAAAGCCAGCAGAGACACCGTGGGCTGGAAAGCCTTCTTCTGTGCTGTAAATTTCTATGTTTGTATGCTGATCAGCTAAATTGATAGTTCAAATATTATGTTCCTATACTAGCAATGGAATCATATCTTTATCTGTAATTTCTAGTTGTTATGTGTAATAGTGTTATGAATTATCTATATTTAAGTGCTCCACAATGCTACCCCATGTGAAGGGTGCCATATAAATACAAGTAATTGCTGTATATACACAAGTACAGTTATCACAAGTTGATGCAAAAAGGATTGTTTCATTTACTCATAAGGCTGTTGATAAAGAGTCTGCAATGTTTAACCTTCACCTTGATGGGGTTGCAGCTGCTGTAACTTGAGTTGGGTGAGTGCTGGACGGGAAGCATGCCGCCAAACTGTGTATAGTGGAGACGTGCAACTGGAGTCTGCTGAACTCTACAGAGAGGATTGGCTCCAAGATGAGGAACAATTAAATTACCCTCGTTTGAAACTGCACTTTTGTCTCAATTTGTGTCTCAAAATGTGTGCACGAGCCCTGCTCTGAGACTGCACTGCCGAAGTGGCGTCACATTACATACTCTGGGCGCAACTGGCTGTCGGAGTTTCGCCTACAAAAATATACAGTCAATTCACTTTACAGTATATTCTGTAAAGCGCTTTGAGACATCTTGATGATGTGATAAGGCCCTATATCAAATGCAAGGATTATTATTATTATTATTATTATTATTATTATTATTATTATTATTATTATTATTATTATTATTATAAGGGACTGATGCTTGGATCAATTCAGTCGTCTGAACCTGGAGCGTTCAATAAATATGATGATGGTTTGACTCAGAATCCAAGGACTGCAGCATTGGTTGTGCAAGGCTACCGCAAATGTCTTCTCATGACTGACTATACTCACTGGTGAAAACATATGTAAACATGCCAGGGATATGGACATTCTGGACAGAATTCTACTGTGCTGCCAAGAGTATAGATATCCCTATTGGAAACTCCTTAAGATTCTCAGGGGTATATCTACCTCAGCTGAGTGAGATGTTAGACTATCAAGACTAGACAACTTGAGTAAGTAGACTCAGCACAAAGGTAACAGACACCTTTGAATGATAAATGACCAGATCAATGGGGCAACTGTCTTTCAGAGGGGTGTAGATACACAAACATTACATCACAGACACAATTCAGTTGTTCAATTGCTGAGTGACTAAACATGAATAGTGAGAAGACATGGAGACATTGACTTGTGATTTCGATAAGGTTTGCATAAATAGGCTGTTCCACATGTTGGGGATTATATTTAACCAGGAGACACAAGAAAATATTGCATCTCGGGGATCTTAACAAGAATTTAGGAGCAAATACTTCACGCAGAGGGTAGTAAGAATGTGGAACTTGCTGCCCATATCAGTGGCTGAAGTAGATCATATAGACCTTGAAGAGGAAGCTAGATACACGCATAAGGGAAAAGGAAATAAAAGGGTATGGGAGGAAGTAAGGAGTGGGTGGAGGCTCATATGGTGTAAAAACAACAGCACGGACTAGTTGGGCCAAATTGCCTGTTTCCATGTTGTACAATCTAAGTAAATCTATGATTTGCTAGGGTTTAATTTGCAGCAATTTGAAACAAGAGTCATTAATGCAGTCTCCAAATCTCAAATAGTGAAAATTGCCAATAAGGCAAGTGTGCCCTAGTGACACGTGAGAAACCCATTCTCCCATCCGCCTGGAGTCTCCAACTCATTAATTTACGGAATTAAGAACATGTGTATGCATTTGCACATAATTAGCCCAACTCGCAATTTAGACCCTAGAATACATACCCTGAAACATAATGGTTTGTATTCATCTCAAGGGTTTCAGCTGCGGGCCAGCCACACACTTCAATCAACTCACTTGTAAAATAAAACACGCTGGAAAATGAAACTAATTGCTGCCTCTCTTTTTGTTCCTTAGAAAGGAATTGAAAGCCTGCTCCTTGTTATCGAGATCATGTTGCACAAGAACATATTTTAAACGTTCAGGGACTTACAAATAGGAAATTGGTGAAAAAATGCTTCTGTACTCAGACTCAGCATCAGCATAGTTCAATGGGGTTGTGTTCTGAGATCTTGCAAGGTCTAAGATTGGTTTAGAATTACAAGGCCTCCTTATCTTCCTGTCTGAACCACCGTACAAATCCAATTCTTAACACACAGCACATGATCGTTCAAAACTTCAGCACGCGATGATAACATCATGATAGCTATCAGCGGGATAAACATGGGCTTGAACGCAATCGCAGGAGCAGATTGCTTTATTGTTCACCATCTTTTATAGTCTTAAATGTGACAAAGAATTTTCCATGTGATTTAACCACTTCAGGACCGGGCATCCCTGCACCAAAGTTAAGAAAAAGGACAATTACAAGAGCAGCGGATATTCCAGAATGGAGTGACACCCTGGGACCAACCGAATATGCTGCTTATATTTTAAACTTTGCAAAGGAATGATCTGGATGTAATGGCGATGAACCCTTCCCCTCCCGCCCTGTTTCTGTCCTTTGGATGAGATATTAAACCAAGGTTCTGCTTGAGCCTGAACAGGTGGATGTTAAAGATCCCATGGCACAATTTGAAAAGAGATATAGTTTCTCTCTCTTGCTGTCTTGGTCAACTATGCCCTAGATAAAATCCGTCATTAATTTCATGCCTGAGTGGGGCATTGCTGTGTGCAAATTGGCTGCTACATTTGCTTACAAATACACAGATTCCACTATTCACAGTAAAATCCTGCAAAATGCTTTGAGATAATAATAATAATAATCCTTGCATTTGATATAGCGCTTTTCACGTTGGGAGGACGTCCCAAAGCGCTTCACAGAACACACTGTAAAGTGAATTGACTGTATATTTGTGGGCGAACGCGGCAGCCAATTGTGCACAGCAATGTCCCACAAACAGTCGTAGATTGAAAATGACCAATTTATTATCGTTTGGGTTTTGGAGGGATTATTATTAGGTGTGTGGAGTAAGGAAACTTGCCCAAGGTTTCGCCCTGCCTGGACTTGTACTCAGGTCTTTCGCTTGCAAAGCGAGTGCTCTAACCACTGAGCTACAGGACTCCACAAGTTGTTAAATCCAAGCTGTGGTTGTTGTTGTTGCCTCTATCCTTCCACTTAATAATAATAATAATAATAATAATCCTTGCATTTGATATAGCGCTTTTCACGTCGGGAGGACGTCCCAAAGCGCTTCACAGAACACACTGTAAAGTGAATTGACTGTATATTTGTGGGCGAACGCGGCAGCCAATTGCGCACAGCAATGTCCCACAAACAGTCGTAGATTGAAAATGACGAATTTTTTTTTATTATTAAACTTATCCCCATTCTATCTTCTGTGAAATGACCCCTAAAATCTCTCTTTGACCACGCAAAACACTCATCATCCAAGACCTCATCGTCAATGAACACATCGACATTCTTGCCCTCAGTGAAATCTGGATCATTCCAGGTGACATCTTCCCCCTATTGTGCTGACAGAATGTCTGTCAGACATCAATCCTGGATGAGAGGTAACTTTCTTCAGTTAAATGTCAACAAGACCGAGGCTCTCCTGAATGGCTCCCGTTAGCGCCTCCACATCTCAGGCACTGACAGCATCACCATCCATGGTTGTACACTCCACCTTACTGAGCCAGTCCACAACCTTGGGGTCTTGTTTGACCCTCAACTATCCTTTCTACCCCACTTCTGTGCCATGACCCGCTCTGCCTTCCCGCACCTCTGCAGCGTTGCCCGGTTCCCCCACTGTCTCATACCGCAGGCCACCGAAACCCTCATACATGCCTTCATTACACTGAGGCTCGACTATGCAAACTCACTGCTTATCAGCCTCCAGAACTCCTCCCTTCACAGGCTGCAGATCATCCAGAACTCTGCAGCCTGTGTCCTCTCCCACACTAGACCCTATCACCCCCATCCTCCCCCAACTCCACTGGCTTCCCATCACAGAGGATACAGTTCAAGATCCTGGTCCTCACCTTCAAAGCCCTCCAAGATCTTGCTCCCCCTACCTCTGCGACCTCCTAACCCCCTACCATCCTCTTCGCTCCCTCCGCTCAGCAGGCTCTGGCCTGCTTCACGTCCCCCGCCTTGCTCGCCCCACTCTGCACCCATCCTCTGGAACTCCATCCTGCAGTCCCTCCATCTCATCCCCTCCCTTGCCACCTTCAAGACCCATCTCAATATCTTCCTCTTTGAGTGTCCTTTCGATCTTCCTATTTCCCCCCCTGCACTCCCCCTTCCCCCACCCCGACACCCAGCTTGGATCTGTAATTCTGCCTTGGGATGTCCTCCCAATGTGAAAGGCACTTTACAAATGTAATTTTGTTGTTGTTATTGTCACCTCCCACCCAGCATCTCCTTCCCCCTAGATCAGTGTCTAACACCACCATTGTAGAATGCTCTGAGACGTTATCCTATGTGAAGGATGCTATATATATTTTGTTCGGAAGAATTGATGTGATTATTGATAGAATGACTTGACCACATCGCTCGGTGAAAAATCCCACGAAAAAATCTTAATGTTAGCAATTCACCTTTACATCTAAGAGGATAAGGATCATTTTCAGTTCTATTTTTCTGCTGCACATTTGTTTTCAATTGACGATCTTTGTGAAGAATATCAAACTGCATAAATGTATATAACCAGTCTCCATCCAACCCCTCAGTTTCAGTTTGATACTGAAAATAAGCCAAAAGTAAAGCAATATATTTGCTCTTATGGTCCCTGTGTCAGTGTAGGACTGCTCAGATATTCAGATTTTTTTTCTAATTGGAACAAGAGGGGAGAAATTCCACCTGTGTCTAGATTTACTCTATTACTGGACCATTTTAGAATATCCAGAATTTGACACCTTCTAAAATACAGCCTCAATTTTGAAGCCAGTTCACTCTAAGTTTCTTTTGGGAACTGCAAATAAAAATGACTTCAAAGTTTAAGTTCAATTCATCATTTTGACAAATTTTGATTGTTCCAAAATGCTGTGTTAATGGAGTAAATCTCAACTGAAATGGAATATCTTCCCTCAAGGCTGGTTGGAAAACAGTTGCAGATAACATTCTCTCTTTCAAAGAAATCTTCGAGTCCAATTCTGATTGAATTCAGCCAGTGTCACCAGAACAGACCAGTGGAGTCCTATAGCTCAGTGGTTAAAGCACTCGCTTTGCAAGCGAGAGACCTGAGTTCAATTCCAGGCAGGGCGAAACCTTGGGCAAGTTTCCTTACTCCACACACCTAATAATAATCCCTCAAAAACAAAACAATAATAAATTGGTCATTTTCAATCTACGACTGATTGTGGGACATTGCTGTGCGCAATTAGCTGCCGCGTTCGCCCACAAATATACAGTCAATTCACTTTACAGTATATTCTGTGAAGCGCTTTGAGATGTCGAGAAGACGTAAAAAGCGCTATATCAAATGCAAGGATTATTATTATTATTATTAATAAGTTGATAAAGAGCAAGGTTAGTGCTCACACATGATTCCTACTAAAATGGTATTCACGATAGCAGCGCTTACAACATTTCAAATAAGTTTTGGCGCCAACATTAATTAAAAGTTATGACAAAGGGAATTTCAGAGCATATTCTAATGCCAATCCTTAACTAAATGTTTAGGAATAGTGTGATTTTGATCCCGAAATTACCATTTGCCACACCAGCCAACAGCCAGCCATCACTGCATTCTGTCGAAATGAGACGTTTGTGCACAAAACATAGTCACTACAGTGTATGTGAAAGGCACTCTACCAAATGTCAGGATTATTCTTATTTTGTTTTTGTGGATTAAGCAAAGAAAATGGAAACTTTTCTTTAAAAGAGAAGTTATATTGCAAGTAAGTGACATCAGATAATCGGCAATGTTCAACGCTGGCAATATAAATAATAATAATTCTTGCATTTTACATAGCATCTTATTACATCTTCAAGACATCTCAAAGCACTTGATAGAATATACCATCAAGTTAATTGATTATATGCCTTTATTTATCACACTCGTGTATAAAAATAACTCTGCTCCTCAGATGCATTAAAATAAATAACGCAATAACTAATTTATCTTGTAAAGCTCTTCTGTTGGTGATACAAATGATAAACAAAATAATATCAAAAGCTTGTAAAGTACCAGTGCAGTTCTATATGGATCTGAGGGAACTCTAAATACTGATAAATCATCACAAGGAACACAAACTGTCTGTTCAGGTGGATGGGAAAGATCCCATGACACTATTGGAAGAGTGAAGGAAGTTGTTCTTGGTGTCCTGGCTACATTCAAGACACTGGTGTGTGCAAACTGGCTGTGTATTTACCTACAAAATATGCAATCCATAAATCCACTTTACAGAAATATTATTGGCTTTGAATCAAATGCAAGGATTATTATTATTGTTATTTATCATCAACATGTATGTGCAAAATGTATGGAAAGAGTTCAAAAGTAAGGCTGTGGACTGGGTTTGGGTTTGTGTTCCACAAGGATCATTTCCACAACTGCAAAGATTCAGGCACCGAAAATCCACAAGGTCTGGTCTTACGCATTCAGAGTAAAATCATGCAGAGTTTAGGCTAAGCATTGAATCCAGTCTCAATTCAGAAATTGAGTTTTCACACTTCTGATTTTTGACCACGAGAAACATCTCCCAAATTGAGTTTCAATTGAAGTTGCTTGTTCTGGTCTTGAGGCTGAGCCTCCCGGATATGCAAACTGCCACGAGTGACCCTTTGCCATTCAGTGTCACAATTTGAACTCAATTGTCACCTTTTCCTAGCTCTCAGTTTCCTTTTTCCGTGTTATTTTGGGATATGATTCAAGAATGCCATTGGAGACCGCGGAGGGTCAACAAGTTCATTAAATCAATTCAATGCACACATCCAGCTTCCTTATCAAACATTGCCTTTAGTAATCAAGTTCGAGTTTGAGAAAATCCCATTAACTCTCATACATCAAAATGTTCCCAGTTGTATAAATGTAAGAAAGTGCCTCTTGATAACTACAACCTGGAACGAGGCTGGAGCTATAAATTAGGGCTCTACTGCTAACTCTAAATTCCATGTAGCTATTCAGGTTTTATTGCATAGGAAATCCCCATTCCACTAGGTTATGAGCTTCAGTGCTGACAAGTTCATTACATATCAAATTATGAGCCATCTGAAAGATGATCTTTCTTTGAGATTGGAGTTGTCAGATAGAGGAGATCAAAGGAGAAAGTGAACGGACAACTCTCCGAAATACCTGCTAGGCTTTGGAATACACATCAAATGCGCTCTGAGATTTTGAGTGGACACACTTAATTTTCTGTTCAGCGGCACTTTACTGACTTTACTATATTTTGCTGTCCTGCCCAGTTCTGCCTCCAAATGCAGTTTATTTTGTAAAAAAAAATTCAATTATCGCTAGATTGTTTTGTTTTTGGATTTGATGATTAGGTTGTAATTGATCTGCAGAGAGGAAAATATGCAACTGGATGTGAGCCATAAAGCACTAAATGAAATGAATGATTCTGAAGATGCCATAAACCATGAGAGTGAAGTTGTTAATGCATTACACTATGTTTCCAAGATTTAATTACTGCCTTAAGCGCACTACCACCAACACATTATTCTGCAAAATTTATCATACATAGGGGTGTAATTTGCCATTGCTAATTCAAGCCTACCTCATTTGTCCTGAGCAGTCGGTTGGCAGCCATCAATTTCACAAAATCGTCCATTTCATCTCAACCTTTTCTCATCCCAACGTGCCAACAAAGGCCACAAGTGAGGAGAGTGTTTTGTTCTCAGCCTACTATTGCTATTGATAATAACAATCCTTGCATTTGTTATATGATATTATTGAGATGTTTCAAAGCGCTTTATAGGTTATATTGTAAAGTCCAGTGATTGTTTGTATTTTGCAGACAAACGCGGCAGTCAATTTACACACAATAATGCCCAACAAACAGCCACGAAGTGAAGTGAATAAAGGAAAACAATGGGATGGGGGAAAGGGATGTTCTATTATGCTGAGCAGCCTTTCTGGGCATCACTGGGCCAGCAGCCATGCATGGACATATTTCTTGATAAGGTGATGTATTCAGTGGAACACACTGTAGGATTAATCCATGTTAGTCTCTCGATAATCTTTTATGGAGAGGATGCTCTATAGCATCTCCAATGAAAAGGAAATAAATTTCCCTTGTGTTTGATGATTGCAACTTGCTGGATAATGGATGCTCTGTGCTGATGCAAGCCTTCCATAAGAAAAAAGACAAAATAAAACTGCTTTGTGTCTTCTGGGTTTTCTTCCCCAGCTGTTCTGAATTTCATGGTAGATTTGCAATGAGTGCTAAGTTTTTTAACTGAAGCTTAAGTCTACGGTGCTAACCGTGTAGTCCAAGCTTATCCCGTCTGAGGAGATTTGCAGGTAGTAGGTGTGAAATAAGCTCTTTCTATCAGGGGAATCCTCTATATAGATCATGAAGTGCCGATGGTATAATATAATTATGGCTCAGGGCAATGCTCTTCTGCGTGTGTAGAGCTGCACTCTGCACTCATCTCTCTCCTGCACAATGTGATAAATCTAATTGCTCGTAACTTTGTCTGTGTCCAGCCAGTGAAACATTGACATTTTTCTCTCTGTAACTTGTATTATGGTACAGCACTGCCCAACAGTCTATCATTTTGTAGTTTTGATATACTTCAGTTCTAAACCTCTTAATTTTACTTACCTTAAAAGGGATTTCTATTTTTTCAAAACTATATGTATGTGGTGTATGTGTAGTGTGTGTATGTGTGTGTGTATGTGGTGTATGTGTGGTACGTGCGTGTGTATGAAATCATCTTCCTTGTTGTTGATATGTGAGTACATTAGGAGACCTTGTATTTTTGTAAACTGGAATAAAATTTGTGTCAGATTGTCTATACATTTGCCATTGTGTGATTGTCTAGCTCTGCATCATTTGCCAGAGGGCATCTGTTTTTCTTTTCGAAAGCATAGTTCCACTAACAGGACCGCTCAGCTAATGCATCTAAAAGTTGCTGTGGGGCAGAGACTCCTGGAAACAAGCTTTCAACCAGGAAACATGCTGAGGAGAAATGTGTTGAGTGAAGAGCAGCAAAACTGCAGAATATCCTTCTGCAGAACGAGGGGATGGTGAGGGCCTGTCTCAGGCTCACGCACGCTAGGATCAGGGACTATATACTGAGGGACAAGCTGAACTTCGGCTCTGGCACAAACCGTTCAGGGCCCACCCACCGGGTAGCCCACGAGCTCACCCAAAATCGACTGAAATAAACGTAAGGGCGCTCGAGATGTAACCAAAGAGCATCCCGAAAATGCATGTACGGTAAGCATGTAGGCGAACAGTGCACATTGGGACGTCTTCTGAAAGCGGCAAGTGCGCCTTATCAGGGTGTGTGTGGGTGAGCACATGGATGTAGTGTACAGGGAGCATCCCAACAAACGTGTGCACAACCTAAGTGTGGTGAAGGCATGTAACTTAAAGAGCAGAATGCACCTCAGGCTCTGGCACATCAGGTTCTGGCACCTCAGGTTCTGGCAACATCAACCTCCATGGTTGGACACTACAACTCACCAAACCAGTCAGGAACCTAGGTATCTTGTTTGATACTCAACTGTCTTTTCTTCCCCACATCCAAGCCATGACCTGCTCTGCCTTCCCTCACCTCCGTAACATCGCCCGACTCTGCCACTACCTCACCCCTCAGGCTGTTGAAACTCTTGTTCATGCCTTCATCACCTCCAGCTTCGACTATGCAAACGCCCTGCTTGTCGGCCTTCCCAACTCCTCCCTCCACAGGCTGCAGATAATCCAGAACTCTGCAGCCCGTATCCTCTCCCGCACCAAACTCTGTGACCCCATCTCCCCCACTCTTGCCTGACTCCACTGGCTCTCTATCCTTCAGAGGATCCAGTTCAAGATCCTGGTCCTCACCTACAAAGCCCTCCATGGCCTCGCCCCACCCTACCTCTGTGACCTCCTAACCACCTACCAACCCGCCCGTTCCCTCCACTCAGCCGGCTCTGGCCTGCTCCACGTCCCCCGACCCACCCGACCCACCATTGGCGGGAGAGCCTTCAGCCACTCTGCCCCCAACCTCTGGAACTCCATCCCCCAATCACTCCGCCTTGCCTTCTCCTTAGGCTCCTTCAAGTCCCGCCTCAAAACCCTTCTCTTCGACCATACCATCGGTCACCCCCCTTCCCCTCCCCTCCCTTCTCCCTCCCTGACCCCAGCTGAGGTCTGAAATGCTGTCGGCTATCCAGTGCCTTGGGACATCCTCTCGACGTAAAAGGAGCCATACAAATGTAATATTGTTGTTGTTGTACCTTTAACTCTCAGTATATTTAGCTTTCATCAGAGCCCATCATCCCAGCCATTTCAGAGGGCTAAATCAGCAGCATTAAATGCTTTTTTCTGTGAGTCTATTCCTCAGATCTACTAGTCTGTGAAAAAATAATGTTTCTAATCTCAAATCTTGCTTGGGGCCTTTTTTTTTATTATTTCATATATTTTCCAGTTCAGCGCTTACAGATCAAGTCAAACGATCTGCTCACTCTGACGTTATTGGTGATGAAAAAGTGCTTTAACAGGAAAACTGTAAATGTATGTCTGGATGTAAAGTACATCTCATCTCATGCAAGGAGCTCCCTCTCCCCACCATCACTATCACCACTGCACTTCATATATCTTACTTAGCATGTCATACTGGTCACATTAACCTGTGAGAAATCTGCTCCGATCCAAGTTTGCCTGAATCTGAGCTTATTTTTTCATATCATTTTCCACCCCCATGAAGACACTGACTAATGCTGGAGTACAGACATATAATAAGAATAATAACCCATACATTTGATATGTCTTTCACGTTAGGATGGCATCCCTCAGTGCTTCACAGGATATACTGTAATGTGCAGTGACTATATATGTTTTACGGGTGAAAACGAAAGCCAATTTAGACGCAGAAATGTCCCACAATCACCCATGGACTGAGTGACCAATTTTAATTGAGGGATTGTGGGCCAGGATACTAGTAGAAATTCCTTTCTTTTTTAAGCAATGCCATGGAAACTTTAAAGTCCATCTGAACAGGCAAATGGGAACTTGGTTTAACGTCTCTTCCAAAGGACAGCTCCTCTAATGATGCAGCATTTGGCGAGCACTGCATTGGAGTGTCACTTTTATATATGCTGTAGTTTCAAGCCAAGATTATTTATTTTGGCACTCCCATAAATGTAACTCTGCTTAATCAAATGGCTCAGTTGCTTTTGATTTTATTCATGGAATACTTCAATATTGTCTCACCGCAGACCTGCTGTTTTGTCCGTCCTGTTGGTTCAATTCTCCTCGTACCATCTCCTGATCTATTATATTTTTTCCCACCACCTAAAAGGTGTAGAATTTCTTGGCGTTCCCATATCAACTCTTACCAACTACAGGTTTATAAAATCCAAGCTTGGTATCACCTACCCACAACTTCTCAATATGCAGCAGCCTCTCGCCTATTCTTTTCACCCTGGTGGTGTTCTACACTGTGGAGCTTGGCCCTTCACTGAGACTTCTCAATAAGAAGCAACATGCTGATTTTCTTGAAATGCCATGAGGCCTTGGTGATGGGGAGGGGAGGGGATGGGGGAGGGTGGTTATTAAGTGTGTTGTGCCTCTGTGTTTCCTTATCAAAGCACCAGTCATGATAAGTACTGCAATACCCTAACTAGAGCATGTAACACATTTAGCCTTTTAAAACAGGCACATTCCCTTGCAAGATAATTTGTCAGATGAAAACACCCCTTTCAACATCATCCAAGGAGATATATTGAATGCTTCTACGTGATGCAGGATTATTAAATCATGTTTTAGTCAGATATTCACAAATCTTTGGCTATAAATTGGTTGCTTTGGCAGACACTTTTATTGCTGCATCCTTTATGCGCTAGTAAAATACTGGAAATGAAAGGTAACTGGGTATTTGGAATACAGGAATCAAATTGTGCTCCAATAAACGGTGACAGCTATATTTCTTTAAAATCAGTATGTAGACAGCTAGGGAGAATTGGCCCTATTGCACTGAAAAGCCGTTGGATATTAGCGGGGCTGAAAGTCCATCAGATTCTGAGAACTTCTTTGTATTCTATCTTCACAACCACATTTATCTTGGCATAATATTCATGAATGGATAGAATTTCAATATTTTATATGTATGAAAAATGATTTCCAATTTTTTTCAACAGTGCGTGTGTGAATAATCGTCTTCCAATGAGTGGAGTGGGGGCTAATTTATGGCATTTCATCATAGCATTCCATAACAAGAAATTTTGCTGAAATTTCCATTGTGGAGTCCTGTAGCTCAGTGGTTAGAGCACTCGCTTTGCAAGTGAGAGACCTGAGTTCAATTCCAGGCAGGGCGAAACCTTGGGCAAGTTTCCTTACTCCACACGCCTAATAATAATCCCTCCAAAAAACCCAAAACAATAATAAATTGGTCATTTTCAATCTACGACTGTTTGTGGGACATTGCTGTGCGCAATTGGCTGCCGCGTTCGCCCACAAATATACAGTCAATTCACTTTACAGTATATTCTGTGAAGCGCTTTGGGACGTCCTCCCGACGTGAAAAGCGCTATATCAAATGCAAGGATTATTATTATTATTATTATTATTGAAGCACATCAAAATGGATTTGCTGAGGTCAGTCCAAGGTGCTCCTGGTTGCTGGAAGGAGTCCCCATTTAAGCCACTTGGATTCCTTTTATGAAATCCATTTCTGAAATATCACACATTGGATGCCCAACATGACATTTAAATATAACTAACTTCACAGAACAAGTTGTAAGTAGGACTGTATATCTGTAGTCCAAAATTCCACCCGTGAATCCACTTTTGCCTAAAAATTTAAGGATGCCCACAATTGCAGGAAATTCTTCAGTTCAGTCTCAGTTTGGATGCCCTTTTTTTAAGAATTGTAAAAAAAAATGCTTCTGTGAAAAGACTGATGTTAAGAACTTTTTACAATTGTATGTCCTTAAATATAAATTGTCTTACAAGCAGTGGGGAAAAGACAGTGCAGTGGGATTGAATGAACACCTTTCTCTGGGGGGCAGTGCAGATTCAATGGGTGGAAGTGCCTCTTTCTTGGCTGTAAATTTCTATGATTCTAGTCAAAGAGTAAGTGGAATTTTTGGCTCCTGTTAAAAGGTTACCATCTTTTCTAAGTGAACAATCCGCCGGTTGTTTACTTACCCTTTGCATTTTTGAGTATAAGAACAACATTCTCAGCAACGTTATGAATGTAGAATATTAAAAATATAGGTTTCTGCAATGCTTTGGAAAATATGAAACCAATAATCAAGCTCTTTCGAATATTGATTTGAAAATGATGGCCTCAGTGATTTGAGAAACTAAAGGGATTATTTTCTCTTCCTGGAAAATGGTATTGGCAACATGTGCTTACAATGGGATTTTCCAATTCTAAGCACATAAATGTGTTGGCTATATTTCCCATCAGTGAGAAACATAGTAATGTCCTACATTCCTCTTAAGTTGTGGTCTGCAGTAGTTCTCCTCAACCTTTCCACAATGCCAGCGAGCTTGGTAGAAACATTTCTGATTCTTTGCTATTTTTAGCACAGTTGTTGACAGAGCTGAGCTTCGACTAGTAATGGTGCATGAATGTCATTATAATAAGATGTTTTGTGTGAAGGAGAGCCAAATGTGGAAACTCAATGCCCAATTTCTTGTGGAGGAATGGGAATAGTTTAACTTGCCTTATATCATAATAATTAATAATCCTTACATTTGGTATAGTGCTTTATCACTTTGTTGAAGTGTCTAAAAGTGTTTCAAGGATTTTATTGTGAAGTGTAGTAAATGTGTATTCGTAGGCAGTCAATTTTGCACATAGCAAAGTCCCACAAATGGCCATGATGTAAATGATCAATTTATTATTATAATCAGGACACCAGGAGAAATCCCCTTCTCTTTTCGAAGAGTGCTATGGGATCTTTAATGTCCACCTAAACAGGCAGATGGGGCTTCAGGTTAAACTCTCATCTGAAGGATGGCACCTCTGACAATGCAACACCCACCCAGCACTGCATTGGAGTGTCAATCTAGACTGTGAGTTCAAAGTCCTGACTTGGGACTTTTGACTCAGAGGTGAGAGTGCAACCAACTGAGTCTGATAAGCGCACACATGCCTTCTTTAAACATGGAGAAAAATAAAAGAATCTAATGTCAGACCATCAAAAAAAAGTAAATCAAATGGTGGCAGTGAAGCTCGTGTTTCAACAGGCGAGCAGAGTTGCGGAAAATAATACCCTGTTTGCTGCTTAGATCTGCTTCTTGGAATACAGGCCTTCTTATCATTCCACCATTTAATTTACAAGTGCCATCCAGCTCTATGCCTCAATCTAAAATGCCACAATAAGACAATTTAAGAATAGCGCTTGTGTAAGTGAGTACATCACACAAAGCTGTGATGCCGGTGGACAGGGAACACTGAATACACGTTATTCACAAATTCAGGAAAAGAGACAAACTAAGTTGTGATGTGCAAATAATGTGGTTATATAACATTGCTCCAAGGAGGTTCTTTTAAAAGGAACGGATATAATGAATTCCACAAGTAGCTCTGTGCAATCACAGATATTTAGAGAATAGGATTTGGTAGCTGTTAACAACTCCTAACTTACACCTTTGGAGAGCTTAGAATATGATTATGATCTTCTGCAGTCTCTGGCACTCATCTACTTTACAGAGATCATACAAACAGAAATACCTTCCCATGGCCGAATTCTATCCGAGACATCCACTTAGTCTTTTCTTTTATGGTATACTGGTCTCTCTTCAGCTTTTAATTTGGTCTCAGCGGTAGACTCACTTGCTTATTTGTCAGGTAGTTATTTTCGGCTTCTCAAAGCCTATCATTGTATCAGATGACCTCAGGATAAAAGCACTCTGCTTTTCAAAACATTCTCAGTTCATTGTGATTTGTCAGTGACGAGTTCAGTGGTTTCACTCCACATTTATACAGCACCATAAACTGAAGTTAAACAAAATGGGTGGACGCAGGGACAAGGCTGGACGGTGACTCAGTGGACAAACCATGTCACCAGCTTTGATCTCAGTTTTTGTAGAACCATGAGTTTCAAATATCAACTTGTGTCTGGAAAATACTTTTGTTATACTTTGTGATTTAGCAATTCCTAATTAAAGTTGAAATGGCTTCTGGCAGCTGTTCATCTGGATTTAAAATCCAGTTTGTTCCACAGAACCATAGAAAATACAGCAAAGGAGACCAATTTGACTGTTTCATATGTGCCAACTCTTTGAAAGAGAATGCCATTCAATCCCATTTACCTGCATTTTATCCATACTGCTGCAAATTAATAATAATTCTTTAATAATTCTTCCATTTGATAAGTCGCTTAATCACATTCATTGAAGCAAATATGGATTCTGCTTCACCACTGCACCCGGTGGGGCATTCCACTTCCTAATGACTCTGTTTAAAAAAAATCCTCCTAATCTCTCCCTTTTCCTTCTTATTATCTTAAATTGATGCCCTCAAGTCAACTGATTTACCGACCAGTGGAAATAGTTTCTCCCTTTTGACTATCAAAAACACTCAGAATTGTAAAGACCTCTATCAGGTCACTCTTCAAACCTCTATGTTCCATTCAAAATAGGCCCATTTCCTCCAGTCTCTACTCATAGGTCCTGATAGATACTCTATCATCTCTGGTCTCATCCTAATAAATTGCCTCTGCATTCTCTTCCTAATGTTCATAGAATCATAGAATTATACAGCACAGAAGGAGGCCATTTGGCCCATTGTGTCTGTGCCGACTCTTTGAAAAGAGCTATCCAATTCAGTCCCACTCCCCCACTCTCACCCCATAGCCCTACAAACTTGTCCTCTCCAAATAATTATCTACTTCTCTCTTAAAAGTTGTTTGTGAATCGGCTTCCACTACCCTTTCAGGCAATGCATTCCAGATCTGAACAACTGAAGTGTGAAAACATTTCTCCTCACCTCCCCTGTTTCTTTCAACAACTATCTTAAATCGGTGTCCTTGGGTTACCGACCCACCCACCAGTGAAAATATTTTCTCCTTGTTCACCCTATCGAATACCCTCATAATTTTGAAAACTTTAATTAACCTTCCCTGCTCCAAGGAGAATAACCCTAGCTTCTCTAGCCTCTCCTGATAACTGAAGTCCCTCATTCCTGGGACCATCCTGGTAAATCTCCTTTGTACCCTCTCCAATGCCTTGACATCCTTCCTAAAGTGTGGGGCCCAGAACTGAACGCAGTACTCTAGCTGAGGCCTAACCAGTGTTTTATAAAGGTTCATCATAACTTCCTGACTTTTGTATTCTATGTCCCTATTAATAAAGCCTAGTATCCTGTATGCGTTTTAGCATCTTTATCTTCCTGTCCTGCCACCTTCAAAAATGTATTTATATGACCCCCCCAGGTCTCTCTGTTCCTTCAGCCCCTTTAAGATTCTACCATCTAGCTTATATTGCTTATACTCATTGTTCTTCCCAAAATGCATGTTGTAAGTGAAAAGGTAACATGACAGTGACATTAATCCTGAAGGAGCAGAGCACCACATGACTGGTATTTCCAAACTTTTTTGCTGTCCGCAGCAGAACATGTAGAATAATGGTATTCCTTATATTTGATATAGCACCCTTTACATTGGGAAGGTGTCTCAAAGCGCTTCATGGGATATCCTGTGAACTGCAGTGATTATGTATTTGTAGGAGAATGCTACAGTCAATTTGTGCACAGCAATGTCCCACAAACAGCCATGAAGTGAGTAACCAATTTAATTTGGAAGGGGGATGGGAGGGATTGTTAGCCAGAGCACCAGGAGAAATGCACTTCTCTATACGAGTACTGCCATGGGATCTTTACTGTTCACTTGAAAAGACAGATGGGACCTTGGAATAACATTTCATCTGAGGAACAGCACCTTGAACGATGCAGCACTCACCCAGCACTGCACTGGAGTTAGCCTAGACTGTGAGTTCAAAATCCCGATGTGGGACTTGAACCCACAACCTTCTGACTAAAGGAGCAAGTGCTACTGACTGAGCCAGACTGACACCTATACAGTAAACCTCATATAAGTCGTATCAGTTGGGACCATAACATTTAATACAACTTAAGCAAAGTTCAATTTGCAGGCAACTGAATAAATCATAAAAAATTAGATTTAATCAATGATCTACACTGCACATGTATAATTCAATGCAGCCAGTAAGTACACATACTGTGACGGGTCAAGACTACATTTCTCACGATTCAATGTAACTTGTCCCTTCACTGCACGTGCACTTACCGGGTAGCGTTGGAATCGCATTTAATCGTGGGAAATGTTCTTGTGTGCATGCGTAGACAGTCAAGGATACATTTCCCGTGATTGAATGTAGTCAGCTGGTAAGTGTGTATGCATCAACCAGTCAGGACGTCATTACCCACAAAATACAGCTGGTAAGTACAGGCGTAATGGAGGATGGGATTGAGTTAGGAGATAATTAATATGACCAGTACGAAGAAACCTAAGTGGTTTTGAGGAAACTGCTTGGGACTCGGAAGTGTGTATGAATTGGGCTATTATACAATTCATAAATATAAGACTTGTGTGAGTTTTACTGAATTAGGATGCATTTGGTTGCATTGCTCATCAATACGATATGGGATATCAGTTACTTGAAAACCTTTATTGTCTTCTTTCCTTTTACCTCACTGACACTCATTTCAATCTTATCTTGCAATGAGCTTCGTCTGACATTAATGTTTGTTTTTATCCTTTAGCATCAATTTGCAAATGGGCCAATAATATAACAGAAGTCGCCTGAGCTTGATGTGATTTTTTTTGTTGACGAGAGGCAAACTCAGTACAGTTGCATTTTATTGGGCTTCAGAGAATCAATAAGCCCACTCTTGCAGCCAGTCTCTAATGTTTCACATTACCTCCAGTATAACGCCAGCTGGTGCAGAGGCAACTTTTTTAAACATCAAAAGCAAACTTCAATAAAGTTCGGAGGCGGTCCACTAGACTGTTCTTGTGATTCAGAAACTGGTGAGCAGAGCTGAGTGTATGCTTTTCTCAAGCAGAATGAGGTGGAAAGTACACATGTGATATGCAACCCAGGGGAGCCTTTTGCATTGTTTGATCTTAATTTGGATGTTTACTATGTTTATACATAGCCTTCCAATTTGGGAGGATATTTCAAAGTGCTACCATAGCTGCCTAGGAGCCCAGACTGATGCCTGACACTGCCTGGAAGAGAAAGGGTACAGACACCTGAAGTCTGACCTCAATTACTAACTAACCAACCCTCCAATTCACCTGAGTAAAGACAGGCTATGGGTTGACATCTCTATCCTCACACATCCAGGTGTAAAAACAAAAAATAATTTGGTGGGGGTTGAGATCAGATAGGCTGAACTGATCTTGTGATCTTTATTCAGAATGTAAAGAACCACATGCTTTAGGCTTATCATGAATAATGAATAAATGAGTGCCTTTGCAGATAATGAAATGCAGTACTGAACTTGAACACTAGGTATGCATTGCATCTTCTTTATATACACCTTTAAAACAGAGTATCACATGCCCCCAGGGGATGAATCTTTCCCATGAACAGTATCCTGGCAAACATCTCCCCACCACTCAATTGATTGAAGGGACAGAGACACAGTGCGAGCGAGCGAGAAAGAGAGAGAGATTATGAGAAATGGAGAAGAGAGTCAAGCAGGCATTAAAGGGGAAAAAATTGGGGATAGACCTGAGTTACATGGATCAGTGGAGATTTATCCCTGTTCACAGTGAAACAAACATCAGATTAAAATGAGCAAACTTCAAGAACAGCTCACTGATGTATTACACACTCGTAGCCTATTTAAGCCTTTTTTATGTGAAGTGATTAATGAATGACATAGCATGGATTATGTATATAAACATATAGAACCTTGATGTTTTTCTTTGGGGGTGGATGGGGGAAGCACTGTGATTCTCACTTCTTTCTATTTCAGACAGGAACAGTGGAGAAGGAATTATTCCAACTGGGTATAATCCGTGAAATTACTCCTGTAAAACCACTCTGGGTCACATTACTTTTTCAGCATATTCAGCCCTGCTGAGCAGCACAAAACAATTAAATGTTGAACTCTCAACTGCGAGTCGTGAATCCTGGGGCATAGAGCACTCGCCTCACAAGTGAGAAGACCTGGCTTCGATTCCTGGACAGGCGAAATGTTGGGCAAGTTTCCTTACTCCACATGCCTCTCGCAGTAAGTAGGAACCTGGTTGTTAGTTGATTGGTGGATCGATTTACCAGGGGTAATAATCCGTTAACAAAATAATAACAATAATTTGGTCACTCAATCCATTACTGTTTGTGGGAGACTGCTGTGCGCAATTGGCTGCTGGGTTTTGCCCACAAAATATGTTCTGTGAAGTGCTTTGAGACGTCTCGAAGATAAGGTGCTATATCAAATGTAAGGATTATTATTGTGAAATCACAGTATGTCTCTGTGGGTTAATCAAAGAGTAGAACTGAGGACAGCTGTTGACGGGGTAAGGAAAGAAGGAGCAATGAAGTTTTATTCTGTCCTTGCTTTTAGACAAAATCCCCAAACCCATAACCTCGCCCCTACATTACCTCTATGGCATACTACCCTACTGACCCGGCTGTTCACTTTGCTCAGCCAACTTCATGTCCCCTGTCCTGTCCACTTCACCATCGGTAATAATGCATCCAGGTTTCACATTTCACATCATTCTGCGAATCTTGCAAATTAAACCACAATATGCCATCAGGTTTTACACAATGCACCTGGAACCTATTCAACACAAAATAAAACCCTCCAGAAAAGGGATCCCTGAAAGAGTCCTACATTTTGGATGCAGCAGTAGGGTCTCATTCCTGAGGCTGGACAAAATGATCTCCTCAAATCATATGCCAGTCTAATGAGCTACAGCAGCGAAAATACAGTCTTTGCATTTCATGGCCTCAGTCAGAGTGAAGGAAAACAACCGCCTGTAAGCATGATGACCAGTTTCTGCATGGGTAATCAAGTAATGGTTTAAAGCTATGGTTTTCAGTAGCAGTGTAGTCAATGGAAAATATTTCATTTTGCATAAATGGAGAGCAAAACAAAGGGTAAATACATATCTACCTCAAAAAGGGTCACACATAGGGAAAGGGTACAAGTCAGTACAATATGCTGGATTAAAATTTTGGATGAGTTCAAAAGCCTATCCAATATCAAGTGATCTATCGACATCACTGTACATTATATGAAATTCCGCATTATTGCACTTTTGCTAAAAAAAAATACCGTTGGTTTGTTCTTGGAGCATCATTTGGTGCAGTCACAATCAGGTTGACATCAAATAAAGCAGGAAAAGATATCAAAGTCCTAAAGCGTAGAGGATTACACTGAGGTAGGTGTATGAGCTGAGGACTATGTATTCTGGGCTTTTCCACATCACACGTAAGTGGTGGCAGCTTGTATTAACAAGCCTGTAACATCAGCACAGTGCTGGAATTTAATTCTATTTATAACGCACCTTTGCTTGGAGCATTGAGTTGTGTGAGATCAGATGGCAAGTGAACAGAAAAGTAAACTTAAGCCTATCAAAACCTCAGAACTATCAATAATAACCTTCTATTAACTATTGGAGAGGGCCAGGTAAAGAAACACACTGAATATCTGCCTTTTGAGGCAGATCCAATGCACACACATTCTGTGCTGTAATTATTGCTTTGTTTCCTTTCCACTCACTTGAAACTATGGCAGGCTGCATGGTTTGAGCTGCTTATACACCAGCTGAACCCCAATGTCACTATTTGGTTTTCTGCTTCATAAATTGCCAGAAAATGCCATAAAAAAGATATTTTTTGGTAGTGAAGCACATTTCCAGACAAGTAAGCTTTGGAGAAGAAAAGATTTAGAGGGGACTTGATAGAGGTATACAAAATTATGAAGGGTTTTGACAAGGTAAATACAGAGAAACTGTATCCTCTCATAGGTGTCGGGAGCCATAGTTATGAGGTAGTCACAAAACACACAAAAGAAGATCTAAGCCATTTTTTAATACTCTGTAGGGATGTGGAATACCCTACCAAAAAACACTATAGAGGCAGAGTCCATTGTAGGTTTCAAGAAGGAAGTAGATAGGTATATGAAGACTAGAGGCTTGGGGGGGTATTGGGATAAGGCAGGACTGTGGGCTTGCAAAACACCTTGTTCTGAAAACAGGTGCAGTCTAAATGGGACAGAAGGCCTCCTACTGTGTCACAAATTTCTCTGACTTTGACTCTAAGATCCCATCATCACTTATTGGTCTGTGTAGCGATATATGATCTAGAGATCTAGAAATATAGAGTATCTCTGGTTTAAGGAGGTTGGAAATAACCTCCTTAGTAATCCCAGATTTGGTTATGGTCACCGCCATTGCTCCCAAATGAAGAAAGACCATGTGTGCACATTGTTGCCCCTATGTGTGGAACAAGAACTCAAGCAACAGTCACTGCCTTTAGGAGAGGAGGGGTAAGAGAGCGAGGAATAAAGAATTATTTTAATAATAATAATCCTTGCATTTCAAATAATGCCTTATCACATCTTTGAGACGCCTCAAAGCGCTTCACTGAATATACTGTAAAGTGAATTGACTGTATATTTTGTGAGTGAAACGCAACGGCTGAGTCAATGCAAAGATCAGTCAAATTGGGGCAAAGAACAGGCAGGTCAGAACGCTGATTTTATGAATTGATTCAACACAGAAGGAAATATTCTCCAGAAACACATGACCGCAAATGAATTCCATTCCCTCATTTTCTTTTTGGATTTTTGTTGAAAGAAAAGATCAATCAAAACAAGGGCCCAAGAAGCAGTTAAGAGGAAAGCGACGAGAATAATTCCCAGTGTTAGAGGAATGAGCTATGAGCAATGACTAAACAAGCTAGAGCTCCTCAGTCTTGAGAGGCCCTCATAGAGTTACATAAACTTTTAAATGGAATTAAAAAAGTAAACCCAGATCAATATTTTAGGATTCAACAAGACAATTGAACAAGAGGACCTAGAGTTGTAAAAGGCAATATCAAGACAGATATCAGGAAGTTTTTCTTTATCCAGAGGGAAATAAACAACTGGAGCCGGTTGCCAAGAAAGGTTTGAGACATGACACTGGACTCATTTAAAAAGCCGTTTGATGCTGTGATGGGAGGGATGAGAACAGATGGGCCGAAGGGCTTTCTTCATCCGAACCAATCTTGTGATCTTCCATCCCTCAAAAGACATGCCTTCATGTTGGTTTCCTTTATCCATCATAAATATCTTTTATGACAACAGGAAAACATTCTTAGAAAAGATTGAATATATTAAAGGAAATATGCAGAAAAGGTCTGATCTCCCTTCGACAAAATGAGCAGCTCCAATGCTATTTACCAGTCTGGAGCCTTCGTTATTCATTAACCTCTTTTCTCCTCTGTTCTATTTTAATCCAATATCACATTGGGAAGCAGACAGAGCACACATATACAGCCAAGCAAATCAGACTCCCCACAAATGAATCTCACTGTCAGGATGTGGGTTAAACAAACTGTATCAGATCCTTTTTTATATATAAAAAAAAGAAACCAGCAGGTGCTCTTGGTAAAACTTCCCTGGCTGTTTGAACAATATCCAGTACTTACACCAATTTCTGAATGACATGGGTTTTGATGGATATTTCTGGACTTTCATCTCTTAAGTATTGGCACTCCACTCCTTGAAGAAGTCAAACAATGAACCACTTGTGTTTGGACAGAGATTAAATTATTGTGTTCTCCAGTTGAATGTCAACAAGACCAAGGCCCTCCTGATTGGGTCCTGTCAGCACCTCTACACTTCAGGCACTGGCAGCATCACCATCCATGGATGCACATTCCACCTCACCGAAACTTGGCATCCTGTTTGACCCTCAACTATCCTTTTTTACTCCACATCCCATGCATGACGCGCACTGCCTTCCCCCACCTTTGCAATATCACCCAGCTCCATCACTGCCTCTCCCCTCAGGCTGCTGAAACCCTCATGCAGGTATTTTTATTACATCTAGGCTCGACCACACGAACTCCCTGCTTGTTGGCTTTCCTAATTCTTCCCTCCACAAGCTGCAGATTATCCAGAACTCTGCAGGTCATGTCCTCTCCCCACCAGGATCCGGGACCCCATCACCCCCACCCTCGCCCGGCTCCATTGGCTCCCCATCCCCCAGAAGATAGAGTTCAAAATCCTCATCCTCGCCTTCAAGGCCCTCCACGGTTTTGCTCCTTCCTACCTCTTTGACCTGCTAATCCCATATCAACCTGTCCACTCCCTCTGCTCAGCAGGCTCTAGCCTGCTCCACATCCTTTCAGCTTTTCTACCCCCACCCTTTCGAATTCCTTTAAGGCATGTCTCAAGACCTCCTCTTCAACCGCATTCAGCCACCCTGTGAGCTTTGGTGGAGCTACTCATATTAGAATCTTACAGCACAGAAAAGGAGGTCATTCAGCCCATCGTGCCTGTGCAGGATCATTGAAAGAGTTATCCAACCAATCACACTCTCTTGTTCTTATCCCATTGCCATTGTGAAGTAGTTCCTCATAAATTCTCTTTTTGATACCCTAGTCGCTAACATATATGTATGTCCTCTATGGACATCCCAACCAGTGGAAATAGCCTTTTTATGCTACAGTTACTGAACCCTTTCATAATTTTAAACACTTCTATCAGGTCCCCCCTTAAATATCCCTGTTAAAAAAGGCCCAACCTCTCCAGTCTACCCTGATACATGCCAACCCTGGTATCATCCATGTAAACCTACGCTGTATTCTTTCCATCGCTGTTATATCTTTTCAATAGTATGGAGATCAGAATTGAACATAATACTGTGGCTTCTAGTGATCAAACAAAGGTTTTGTATAAATTAAACATCGTCTCCTCACCTTGATATTCAATATAATAATAATAATCCTTGCATTTGATATAGCGCTTTTCACATCGGGAGGACGTCCCAAAGCGCTTCACAGAACACACTGTAAAGTGAATTGACTGTATATTTGTGGGCGAACGCGGCAGCCAGTTGCGCACAGTGATGTCCCACAAACAGTCGTGGATTGAAAGTGATCAATTTATTATTGTTTTTGGAGGGATTATTATTAGGCTCTGTGTGGAGTAAGGAAACTTGCCCAAGGTTTCGCCCTGTGCCTGGAATTGAACTCAGGTCTCTCACTTGCAAAGCGAGTGCTCTAACCACTGAGCTACAGGACTCCACAATATCTCTGGATAGAAAGCCCAAGACCTTATTGGCCTTTTTTTGAAAGCCTTATCTACTCTGTAGCTACACGTAAGAGATTTGTTGATCTGAAACCCCAGATCTCTTTGCTCTTCCACTCCTATTAGATACCTGCCATCTAGACTATAGACAGCTTCTTTATTTCGTTACCACCACACCTATATCTGAAACCAAATCATTTTTGTATAATAATAATCCTTGCATTTGATATTGCACCTTATCACTTTTACGAGACATCTCAAAGCGCTTCACAGAATATACTGTAAAGTGAATTGACTGGATGTATTGTGGGTGTATATGATGAACAATAGCAGTCCTTATATTCATCCCTGTGTAATGCCAGTTCCTACTTCTTTCTAGCCTGAGATGATACTCTTAAATCCTACCTTTTGTTTTCGGTTTCACAACCATTCTTTAATCCATTCTGCTACCTCTTCCCCATTTTCAAATGACCTTGTTTTAGTCATGAGCTTTTCTGGTAGCACTTTATCAAAGGCCTTCTGGAAATCCAGATAAACTACATCTGCTGCATTTTCCTCTTGGAATTGATTTATTAAGAACCAGGGAGCCAGTTGAGGATGGGAGTGATGGGAATGTGGAGTTTGGTGCGGATCTGAGGAATGTGGATGGCAGAGTTTTGACTGAACTGCAACAATAAAGGAGGAGACAGTGTCATGAAATAATAATCCTTACAATGCAGATTACTTCAAAGAACTGCAGATTTTCAGTGTCTTGGACAACCACAATTATTTTCTCTTTGCTTCAAACTCAAAAAAATGAATTCAATCTCAAATGCCCACTCCCTCCACTTACTGCCACGTAGTTAATGGGCAGCATTGTATTTTGTAGCACACCCATTTGGGGAAGACAAGGGAGATGTCAAGGGTCACAAAACGTTGTGTATATTCACGGTAACAGGAGAGCTCTTGACTTACTTTATTAAGTCCTATACAAATTCTTTACATAAAAGGCTTTTGGCCTGAGTTAAGAAACGCAAACAATTGTTTTCACTTCCTCCTTTAGTTTTCCACTCCCTTTTGCCAGCTTCAACACTTTACCTCTACCAATGATCTCTTCAAAGCACTGGTGATCCTTTCAGGCAGGTTGAGTATTATTCAATGATGCATGCATTTGTGAAACTAACAGTGTGCAGACATTTCGCACAAGCTGTCAGCTCATAATTTGCATTTACGTGACGTAATGTGTTTAGATCACAAGATTACAATGTTACATAGAAGTCTATAGAGCTAGCAATCAAATGGCTAAAGGCAATGACTTCTTCTGCAACAGTCAGTTCTGTTCATAGAATCCCATAAATTTACAGTGCATAAGGAAGCCATTCAGTCCATATAGTCTGCACCAGATCTCAGAGCAAGGTACCATTTAATCTCACTGCCCTGCCTTATCCCCATATCCCTTCAAGCTTCTATCCTTAATATACCTAGCTACATCCCTCTTAAAATCCTCACAAATAAACAATGTGGAGCTTTACTTCTCTCATCTTGGCGATGGAAAGGGTGACACTACATTTGCCACAGGTTCAACTGAAATGAATGGGATAGTGAGGGGTGAGAGACTCATTTGCCATTACCTTCCATTGCAAAGGGGTCTATGGGAAACCCATTATAAAATAATAATAACCTTTGCGTTTGATACAGCGCCTTACCACATTGAGACATCTCAAAGTGCTTCACAGGATATCCTGTAAAGTGGATTGACTGTATTTTGTGGGCAAATCAAAAAGATGAATGCACTTGTGTGATTCAACAGCACATTAAATCTGCAATGTCATTCACTATTGGGCTCTGGTATTTTGTGATATTATTATATTATTTTTTATTATATATTTTGTGGATTCCTCATATTATCTGCAAAATTCACGGCAATGTTTGGAGAGGTTGCAATGGATCTGGTTTGTGTGCATCACAAATTACACTCACCTTATCTCCCTCCTACTCTCTACCTTTCCCTACTCACATAGTATTACCACCGATGTCACTTGCTGTTGCGGTGCCAAATGCATGAAGTCCTTGATCACACCCTCTGGTTAGATAGGCTAGAACTTTATTGACCTTAACTATTGGCTTACAACTGGGCTTTCATAATAATAATCCTTGCATTTCATATGGTGCCTTATCACATCATTGATATGTCTCAAAGTGCTTTACAGAATATATTGTGAATTGAATTGACTGTGCATTTTGTAGGGGAAACCTGGCAGCCAATTGTGCATAGCAGTGTCCCACAAACAGTCGTGGATTGAGTGACCAATTTTTTTTAACACTACTTTTTTTCTACTGTATGTACAAAATAGATGACACATGAAAATGTGGCTTTGAAGAAGCTTTAAAGGACATACCGTGTTTAATAGAGTTTACAGATGGGGTCATTAACCCAATGATGTCATCTGGAGCAAAAAACTGTAATCACGTCCAACAGAAAAGATCAGAACCTATTTTCTGAAAATATTCACAGTAGCGATATCTAGCAGAATCCAAATTGGATTAATCTGTCGCATAGCGAGTACTTGGGAATTCTGACAAGGTTATGATTGATTGAGCCACAGAAAACAATATCACAAACCATGAGAGCAAAGCTCCAGTATGCTTTATAATGTGCCTCTTAACCTGAGACTGTGTTGGAGTGTCTTTTCATTAGTCCTAGGTGACTATTGCTGGTTATAATACAACAGTAAATTCCTGTGACCCATCTGATTTCATCCCTCCAGAAAACCCAACCAACAACATTGAGATGCTGTTTAAATGAATCCTTTGTCTTGACCTAAACCATCTTTCCTAGCAACCTGTTCCAGTCATTAATTATCCTCTGGGTCAAGAAAAATCTTCATGGTGTCTATCCTGGAATTGCAACTTTGAACCTGTGATCTCTTGTTTTATTCCCTTGATCTGACCTAAAGTATCATCAAAATTATGCACTTTTATAGTGGAGTTCTGTATATATTATGACTGTTAATAAAACTGAGTGGACAGACCAGATTACTGGTTTAAGCAATAAAAGTAATACCAGTATTCCTGTGTGTCATAAATTGACGAAAAAGAAGAAACTGCAAATCACTAAGGATGTGTTTATGGGATAAAAATACTGATTGTTTAAACATTCTAACCCAGATAGCAAATAATCCGAAATCCTCCATCATGAAACTCAAAAGATCAAATAAGCTCACATCATTTCTGATAAAAAATAAAAAGCAGAAGAGGATGACTGAAAAAAGGCTGTCTGGATTCTTATGTTTTTCAGAAGTTAAGCTGACTTTGCGAAAAACAGGATACAGATTGTGAAAAAGTAATACAAAAGGCCATCTAAGAACGGTAGCTTTAGCAAGAAAGTGGAAGAGAGAGATTTGGGAATGGACTAGCTACCTGTAACACTGGCTACCCAAAACCGATATCTTAAAGAAGACAAAGAGTGAGACGACCTTCAATATATTGATCGATGCTCACAAGTTGGTTCTTCCTTCACCTCTTCGCCACAACATTGGTCCGGCCAACTTTACTTGTTGTGGATAGTGTTAAATATATTTAAGCATTACTTCTGATTGAGTAACCTTGCTAATTCGCATTAATATATATTGATTGATTGAAAGAATTTGTGGTGATTCTTACTTCAACCCGGGGTCAGATATATGAGAATCCTTACATTTGAGGAGAGCTATGATGCCTATTGCAAATACACAGGATACCACCTAATCCATTGGAACAAACAAAAGTTGTTTCTTCTCCTGTGAAAGCCTCAAAGAAACAGGAGAGGCCATGCTTAAGTACATCTCTGATATTTATTTGATCCACAGACTGGGCTATTCTAAATTCACAAACTCTTTGAAAGGTTTCATTATAGGAAGCATCATGCACACTGCTTTAGTGCTGTAGACTGGTTCCTCTCAAAAGAAATCAGTGAGACAGCGGATGTAACACCACACAACACTGCAACTAGGATCATGGAACACGAGTATCTCCAGCATGACAGCCACTGACTACACTGAAGGTGCCAGTGTACATTCTATGTGGCTTCCACTGTAATTCCAGAGTTTGATGCACTGACTGTCAAAGAGAATACCTGTGTTGTTTTACACTCTTTTTTAGTTTTCAATCAAAGGTTTTTTTCCTGGATGGATTTAAAAGGGAGAAAAAGCAATCAAAGTCTCAATGGTGTGTGCTATGCTCAAAAATAAAAGATTCTGAGGAACTGTGTGGCTAAAGAAAATATTCCTTTACTCCCACCCTCCCACCCCTACCCTCCAACCCCCATTGTGATAGTTGAATTATTCCTTTGCATTTATTTTAGAGAAATATTTTTGTTCGGTGTTTGTGCAATGTTTGGATAAAAGAGCACAACACATTCCCAGGGAAATTCAGTTCAATTATCGAAGATCAACTCTCTTACGGCTCAGTTGGGTAAGGCATTACCAAGCCTGGAAGTCATATACACTATTAAGTTCCTAAGTTAAATGCCTGCTCTGTGCTGAGTTAGTTGAGCTCAGCTGGAAGCAGCTGCTGACCTACAATCTTTATGAGAACACCGAGGCTCGCAGGGAATCAGAAAACGTTCCTGCTCCCTAGGGATGAAATGTCTCAAAATTTTGGATTATGCAGATTTTTTGAAGAAAAAGTCTTTAATTCAGGCTCAATTGGGAAGACTTGTCCTGTCTAAACAGTTGCATTGCCTTTTAAACAAAAAACAATTAATTCAGTCCACAAATGCAACACAATTACTAAATCTTGATATGCTTAGAAATCACAGAAAAACAGCTTCAAAATTAAGGCTAACGCGTGCTTTGTTTCCTAGAATTTTGAATGTTGTTTGATTTGATTGTGTATGTATAACGCAGTCAGACGCAAATCCAATCCAGTTATGAGAAGTAGTGGGTTAGCTACAGACAAACATTGGCTGGAGACTTTGAGTGAATATTCAGAAGTGACACCATATCCTTTGCCTTTTTAACAGTTTCTATGTTGTACGTATTTCATGTTTCTTGTCCTAGTATCTAATGTATTCATATTTAACTACAGGACATGAATTACATTATAATCCAGTCATTTTTCCGTAGCCCATCCACATAAGTGTAATTGGGTCCATATCCTTTTGAATATAATCAATCATTCCCACTCACACAAGTCACATGGACCCATCGATTGATTAAATCTGTAATATTAAATAGCTGTAATATGTAATCAGTCTCCTCCACAAAATTGGTTGAATGGATTACCCTCCTGAAGGTTTGGGGGTGGGGGGGCAAGTGGGGTCTTCTTGGGGCTGAGCTAACTCCAAGGTGACGTGCTAGGCAACAGAATGCTGTGATGGTCTCAGTTGTCTAGTTGCTCAGCCAGGGGTGTCTGGGAGACTCCACAGCAGAGATGATGATAGCCCAGCCAGCCTGGCTCAGCGGCTGAACTTGGAGGGCAGAACGATTATTGAGAGCAGGGATTCATTTAAAAGTATGAATGACTAAAACAGCAGTGGATCAAGATCAGACACTGTGAGATGCAGTCACCTCAGAACAAATACAGTATTTCCATTTCCCCTCAGCTTGTTTCCTATATCAGTTTACGGTCCGGAGACAGCCTTCCTCCACTGGCTTGATTACCTCCTCAAAAGAATTCCAGACACTTTTTGAGGTATGACTATTACTTTTAAGTCCATGCTGAGTACACCTCAAGACACCAGTGCTGTTTAGATGAAAATTACACAATCCTATAGAATACTGAAGTGAGATTAATCTCTTTAGAATGACACCATCTGCTGCTGATGTTAAGTTAAATGGTCTACAATTTCCCAGATCACATGTCGCTTCTTTTTCAAATATAAGGTCTCATGTGCTGCTTTCGTACTTTTCAAAATCCTGAAAATTGCTGACTTCAGCGACAATTATTTTTCCTATGTTTATTCTGATGATTCAATTGGCCTGTCAACTAAACCAGACACGCTGCTCACATTTGACTCCTCTATACATTTGGCTTCATGCACCTCTGCATGTCCAATACGTTTTCATGAACCAGAAATTGTCCATAAGATTGATGTACCAAGATAGATGTGAAGAATTAATTTAATACATTCCAGCTACCCTGATTCCATTTCACATTATAAAATATCAATCCCCTTGAAGGATCTGTAACTTTCCCCCTGTACAGACTACTTACTCTACATTGCCAATTTAAGTTGACCAATTTGGGGTTAACTGTATTAAAATGTAACTTTCAATGTGTAACACAAATAATGAGAATTTACTATAATTATTGAAGGAGACAGTCGTGTTCCTGGGAAAATTCCAGTTATCTTAGCTGGTGGCACAGATGAGAATACGTTGCTCCAAAGACTCGACTTCAGAACCAATGTAATGAGCATTTGAAGAAATCAAAATAATTGCTATAATCTCTATACCTTAAACAAACACAATGCAGACATTATACTTTAATGACACATATTAAATGAACAAAATTGAGTATACTTAGTGCCAGATGTATTTGATAGGCCAGAGGGCTGTCCACATTGCGAGCTTCACAGATCCGGTGAAAGGATACTGGAATATTACCATCAGGCTCATGCTTACAGACTCCACACACTGGCAAGAAAACCTTGTAAAGATGCCGGAGCTGGAACAGACGTCCAGAAAAAAGCTAAGTCTATGGATGCTTTCAAAAGGGAACTGGAAAGCAATCAGTTTACAATTGGATTTGAGGTTATACTGCAGAGGATGCTGTGTTTTATTACCAAATCAGTTGAGCTCATATAACATATGTCAAACTCAAGCTGTGCATAAAGTCCTGTTACCTCTGTTTTTTGTCACATAGTGCTCTCACCATCAACTGAAACATGCAAAAGATTGCTGATGATTATATTTAGAAGTATTTAATAGTATTCAGTAAAAGTGTATTCAGAAGCATCATTTCTTCCCCTTTGTATTCCAGGCCCCATTAGATAAAGGCCAACAGTCAATTCGCCTTTTCGATTACTTTTTGTATCTGGGAACTAGTTTTTAGCGGTTGGTGGATATGGACACCCAAATCTCTTTGCTCCTCCACAGTTCTTAAGTTCTCCCCCATTAAGAAAATATTCTGCTTAATCTTTTCTCGGCCCATAGTAGATGGCC
The DNA here is from genome assembly GCF_018977255.1 of Callorhinchus milii. NCBI lineage: Eukaryota > Metazoa > Chordata > Chondrichthyes > Chimaeriformes > Callorhinchidae > Callorhinchus > Callorhinchus milii. The sequence continues at coordinate 82,553,786 of NW_024704742.1, read as the reverse complement.
TCACACTTTCCCACATTAAACTCCATCTGCCACAGCTTTGCCCACTCACTTAATCTGTCTAAATCCCTTTCTAACTTCCTACTCCCATCTACACAACTTCCTGAGCCTCCTGGCTTAGTATCATCTGCAAACTTGGATATAAAACTTTCTATTCCTTCATCCAAGTCAATTATAGATATGGTGAATAGCTGAGGTCCAAGTAGACTCCTGGGGGACACCACTTGTCACGTCCCACCAATCAGACAACGTTCCCTTTATCCCTACTCTCTGTTTCCTGCCTTCCAACCAATTACCAAGCCACATCATAAAGTTACCTGTGACTCCATGCACTTCCAGTTACACTAATAATCATTTATGTAGAACCATATCAAATGCCTTCTGAAAGTCCATGTAAACGACATCCATAGACATTCTCTTATCCACCAGTGACTTCCTCAAAAAATAGTGACCTCCTCAAAAAATTCAACTAGATTAGTCAGACATGACCTATCCTTCACAAACCCATGCTGACTGTCTTTGAATAGCTCATACATTTCCAAATGTTCAGTCACTCTGTCCCTGATGATGGATTCCAATATTTTCCCTACAACTGAGGTTAAGCTGACAGGTCTGCAGTTTCCTGGTTTCTCCCTCCCATCTTAAAAAAAGGGGTGACATTCACAATTTTCTAAACTAAGGGCACAATTGCCGAATCTGGTGAGTTTGGGAAAATTATGACGAATGCATCTACAATTTCCTCTCCTATTTCCTTTAACACCCTGGGGTGGAAACTATCATGTCTTGGAGATTTGTCTATCTTACGTCTCTTTATTTTCCCCAATACCATTTTTTAAATTTTATTAAGCATTTCATTTTGACTTATTTTTAGGTTCCCCTGTATGGCTGGTATTTTGTACTCATCCTCTTGTAAAAATGGTAGCGACGTAGTTATATAACAATTCAGCAATTTCCTTATTTTCTGTTATAGTCTCACCTACATCTGTCTTTAACGGGTCCACATTTTCCTTGACCATTCTCTTTCTCTTAATATATTTATAAAAGCTTTTACTATTGGTTTTAATATCCATTGCAAATTTTTTTTCATACTCCCTTTTTGCTCCTCATTACTTTCTTTGTATCCCTTTGTTGCCTTTTGTAGTTCTCCCATCCTCTGCATTCCCACTTTTTTTTGCTTTTTAGTAAGCCTTTTCTTTTAGCTTGATATGGTCTCTAACCTCTTTTGTCCACCATGGTTGCTTAACTACACGATTGGAGCTTTTGCATTTTAGGGGTATGTACTTGTTCTGTATTGTATCAAACACATTTCTGAATACTACTCATTGTTCATCGGCAGGTTTACCTACTAACAATTCAGCCCTGTGAGCAGTTTCGGTCTCCTTATTTAAGAAAAGATGTACATGCCTTGGAGGGGGTGCAGGGTAGATTTACTAGGTTAGTACTAGGGATGAAGGGGATGAGTTACGAGGATAGGCTGACCAATTTGGGCCTATATAGAATATAGAAGAATTAGAGGGGATCTTCTAGAAACCTATAAAATCATCAAAGGGCATGATAGAGTAGATAGTGGGAGATTGTTTCCCTGGTTGGAGAAACTAAAACCAGGGGTCACAACCTTAAAATCAGAGGCCAGTCCTTTCGCACTGAGTTGAGGAAGAACTTCTTCACTCAAAGGGTGGTGAATGTATGGAACTCACTACCCCAAAGGGCTGTTGATACTCAGTCCTTGAACATATTCAAGACTGAGTTAGATAGATTTCTTATTGCAAAAGGGATTAAGGGATATGGGGCTAAGGCAGGGTTATGGTATTAGCTGGAGTTAGAATAGAAGATCAGCCATGATTGAATGGCAGGGCAGGCTCGAAGGGCTGATTGGTCTACTCGTGCTCCTACATGTTATGTTATGTCAGCGCCTTGGGACGTCCTCCTGACGTGAAAGGCGCTTTATAAATGGAATCTTGTTGTTGTTGTATGTTAGTTTACTGTGGTCAATATATTTCTAATCTCATCGAAGTTTGCCATATTTAAATCTAAAACCTTGGTTTGCAACTCTCCCTTCTCCCTCTCAAATCTATTGTCAAATTCAATCATATTACGATGATCACTATTTGCAAGATGTTCCCTTACTATCAGATTGTTAACTAGTTCTGGCTCATTACCCATCACCAAATCCAACATGGCTTGTTCCCTTGTTGGTTCTAAAACATATTGTTCCAAAAAACTGGACCTTCGATCGTGACTGCAGAGGATACCCTCATTCCCCTTAATTATTTCATCCCTATAACTACAATGTTTCTATTCTGCTCCTTCCCTACTTGCACTGCCTTCTGCTCTATGGTGCTTCGGTTTGCGTTCTGGCCTTCTTTGGCACAGACATCTCCCTCATTCAATGTAGCAAGTACATTGTACTTGTTGGACAGGATCAGTGACTCCTTCTCTGTCTGTATCAATATCAATAACCAATGTGATAGATTTACACAGAGATGAACAAATACTGAACATGAAAATAAATGATCCGTTCATTGCTGTAGTTTGGGGAGGAGGAGATGGGGAGATGGCAAGTCATCGGAGAAGGGTAGCAAATCAGGGTTTGCGGTGGAGATTAAGGGAATAGATGAATATTCCTGCATTCTTCTGAATTATATTTCAGGTTCAGGAAATGGTGCTGTTGACATTTGCTAACAGAGATAATAATTGGAAGTGTAGATAATATATAATCTGTGAAGGGAGCATTTTGATGTGCTATATTTTATTTTCTCTTTCCAAACACTCTTGTGTTGTTTGAGGGAATGTGCCATTATTGAGATGTGCTGCACATATATTAGCTTGAAATATCCAGGCAGCCCAGTGAAATGTGTTTTCCTATTCCAGTTTTCATAGCTTGATAACATTTATGTGCAATCTTGACAATGGGAACAAGATGGTTCGGTAGACTATCAGTCAGTCAATAGAACTTATGCTGCTTCCACTCACGTGTTGCATTTTTACAGATGTGGATTGCATTGTGAATGTACGCCCTCCAATCACAAGATGTTAGTCCCATTAAAAGACAACATATCATATAGAAATAAATTATAAGTGGAAGTGATAACAAGGCAAGAAGTGTGAATTATGTTGTGAGCGAATTGCAAGATATACTCTGAGATATGCCGAGATATATGTAGAACATACTATGAGATATATTGAAATATAATGTGATATATATTATGATATATATGTGAGATATACTGTGCCGGTATGGGAGTTTCACCTACAAAATACAGTCAATCTACTTTACAATATATCCTGTGTTGCCCTTTGAGACGTCTCGGTGATGTGATACGGTGCTATATCAAATGCAAGGATTATTACTGTTATCATTACTTATATACAGTGATGTACAATGAGGTATGCTATGAGATATGCTTGAAGATACAGAGGGATATACTGTGATATTCTGTAAGATATACTGTGATTTACTGACTCTTTGAAGACAGCAGTTTTCAATAAGAATGCTGGTGACCCTGGTCTATGGGGTTCACATTAACAATTCACAACTGCATCAAAATAACTTACCATTATCAAGAATTAATTTGCCGACTGAGGAAAGAATTGAGTCTACATGCATTAATATGAAAGACTCTGTCTCTGAGGTACACTAAAAACTGTAATTACATCAAAACTTGTTTACTCACATATATACTGAGGACAATGGATTACTTCAAAAGATGTGACATCTTTTTTTTAAATAGTGTATCAGATTCATTTTTAATCCCTTGTGAGTGGAAGAGAATGACAGACACTCATTTTGAAGTTAATGTGTGTTATGTCTACATTCTTCAATTCCAATGTTCTCCCCAGCTGTAGCAAAACAAAGCAAGTCAGAATTGATAGTGCTGTGAAGGCCTTCACTTTTTCAGGCAGATGTGGAGGCAAAGTGGTGCACTTGACACGATAATACACAATGGGACACAATCTACATAATACACAATCTTCCGCCTACAAAATACAAAGATATACACATGAGAGAAAAGGGAATAGAAGAGTGCGGGACAGAGGAAGGATTGGGTGGAGACTCATGTGAAGTACAAACAAACAATGGCAAGGACAAGTTGGGCTGAACCTGTGTGGTTCCATCCATGTAAATACAAAAACAACAACAAAATTACATTTGTATCGTGCCCTTCATGTCGGGAGGACGTCCCAAGGCGCTGGACAGTCAGAATTTCGGACCCGTGGATTCTGTGGACACTTCACAGTAAAATGAAACTCTGAGACGTTTTGATGGTGTAAAAATTCATTTTATCAAATGTAAAGATTATCTATTTACTTATTTATTCACTTAATGTGTCCTAGCCAACAATGCTCCAGATAAAATTGATCTTTCACTTCATGGCTATTTGTGGGACATTGTGGTGTGCAAATTGGCTGCCGTGTTCACCCGCAAAATGCACAGCAACAATACTTTATAGTAAAATTTTCTGAAGAGCATTGGGTCATTTTGACAACACAATAAGGCGCTGCTATATCAAATGGAATGATAAATATATTATTAAAAGATATAATAATATTTTTTAATAATATATTTCCTGAGAATTTTAAAGATGGCATACTCAACACTTGGGATGCATTGTAAATGCTAAACCATTTTACAAACAAAATCAACAGAAAATGTTTGGTAAATTCCTGAGAATGCTAGGGTGGATAATTGAGATTACGCTAAATTTCCTTAAAGCTTGACCTATGCACAACTATCAGAAGTTGGGGCAAAGGTCCTAATATGTTCAATTAGTTTGCTGTTGACCACAAATAGCCCAAAACCAATGGCTTCAAATGGATACTAGTTGATGGCATGAATGGACCATAAACTACAATAACTTCAAATAAGTTATGCTCCCACAAACTTGGGAGAAGCAATGCTGCTGAGTAATAGATAAAGAAGCTTTGTGGGCTCGAGTGTCAAACGGTTCTGATGTTCTGTTACTTACAAAGCAGCATGGAACAGATACGTTTCTCTGCTGATATTAATCTGGAGGAGAGAGTGCTCTCCACAGATTAAGGCAGGATTGCTCTACTTCAGATAGAAATTAAATGAAGCAAACTCCCACTTCTAGGCTGTGCCTTTAAACCTACACAGCTTAACTTTTTCTTGATCTAAATTCTTGTTTAAACTCAGATTCCAACAGAGGGCTGACTGACAAAAAAAAAAGAATACTTGTCATAGCTCTGTTAGTGCTCATATGGCTTTCTGAGGAAAGAGGAAGAAACTTGAATGTCCATGTAGAGAACTCATACCAAACTGGTTTGTTTGATGGGGAGGGACTCTGGTATTAGCCTAGAGCCACACAACTGGAATCTATATTGAATCCTTATGTAATTATGTTATTCCTTTGTCGTTCAACTTTTTGTTTAAAAAAAAGCTGTTTTTATGTTCATTCTCAAGTGTACAACAAACAATTTCACTTTGGGCATGTTCTCTATTTCAGATAGAAATGTGAAGAGGTGTCAGCTAAGAAGACTTAGTTCAGTCTGTGTCTGCCTTCTGGTCTTCTCTTTTATAATTTCTGTGCCCCACAGGTAGATGTGACTGACTGGAAATGTCTGCTGAATAAATAATCTGAATTAATCTGTCTTGTTCTGTTACCGTCAACAAACTTTGCAGACCTTCAGTCCCAAAGATTTGCACTGTCTTGGCGATTGAAGGTTCCAATTTAGCCTTGGGAAGACATCAAACATGGTGGCAGCATTTTGTAAAAGCTATGCGTGTGCTGTTTGCACAGCTTCCAGGCAGACATAATTTGTATGATATCTTTAAACCTGGAATGAATATTATGGACATCACTGCCACCATGTTAGACAACTTCAATTTAATTTGGTCCATAATGGGGTTTTCTTTCATTGCAAAGCAGGGAATCCTCTTTGAACAATATCGGGAACAGTTCAGCATTGATGTGTTTCCCAGTCTAGTGATTACTGCAATAAATGTGCCATCAGCTGCATTCTGAGCACATATCAACAAATCAATGGTAAAAATGCACTCCTAAAGTTAACAACCAATGTAAAGTGTATGGCTACCAAACCTTGACAGAGCAACTGATATATATGAGAAGGAACTGTGTTGATACTCAGAAAGTGCTTTGTGACTGGACAATTGGACCAAAACTAGTCAATATCTAATTTCTGACCCAAACATGCTAGTGGACGTGTGTGAGACAGAGTTAATGTACTTTTCCATAGGGCTTCAAAGGATTACCATCAAGTTTTAGTCAACACAGCTCACTGTTGTACACCTCACTCTACTTAAGGCAAGCTTCGCAGCCTGAAAAGAGACAAATCTGACAGAAACAAATCTTAAAGAAAACAAAGGGGGAATATATTCAAATAAGCTGAAAGTGATGAATCCTCTTTTTGGATGGGTGCTATCTTAATATCATTGTAGCAAATATGTCAATGGGAATCCGTTTGTAAAATCAATACAAGAAACTTTGAGCAGGACATAGCTCTGCACAAATCAGCTGCCATGTTTCAACCATAAAACACACAGTCAATCCATTTTACAATTTTCCAATGAAGAGCTTTGAAATATCCTTCTGACATGAAAGGCACTATAACAAGTGTAAGGATTTTTATCATTATTAATATCACATTTCATGTTTTTCCCATCTATTTTCAGTTAACTCTTTGCAATGTTTTTGCAATAACAGTGTGGTGTGATGATATCATTGGGAAAATTAATTAGGAGAAGAGATAGAGCTCAACATTGTGGTTGATCTGAGTATTACAAAGGCTCAGATAAAAGGGCTGAATTATTGAAGCACTTTCAGAGTCATTCGGCTGCTATTAATTCAGGTCCCTTGTACATGGTTGCCTAAAAAAAAGTCAAGGCAAGGCATGCAGATGAGTCACAGGGTGGCTGGTGTGGAAAAGGGCATATGTTGTTTTTTGGGGGATGGGGGCTGAGGAAACATCATGCAGGTTGATCTGTGCCTTATCGAAGTGCTGACTTAAGAGCCTGAAAGAGGAACGTAATCCAATTCTTAGAACTAATATCTCTTATCTTGATGACCCCAAATAATGTTTACAATAATCCTTGCACTGATAATCCTTGCACTTTTCACATTGGGAGGGCATCTCAAAATACTTAACTTACTGTTAAATGTAGTGACTTTTTTTTGCAGGTGAACATAGCGCTCAATTTGCACACAGCAACGTCCCACAAACAGTCACAAAGTGAATGATCCGTTTTATCTGGGAGATTGATTGTTGGTCAGAATACAAGGAGAATCTTGCTTCTCTTTTCAAATATACATAGTGTAACGAATACCCCTTGATTCTGTGTGGACTCAGGACTACTCTCATCTACAAAAGGGTTAAATGAAAAGCAAATACTCAGGTGTCTGTATTACTTCGAGCAACATGCTGCTGTAGTGTTATCAGCCATAAATCTGTCCCAAGTTTAATGAGTTTACACTGATGCACATCCATCCTCCTACAACCCAGCTCATAGCTGACAACCTGTCCTAAACCAGGGAAAATTGCCATGGTTTGGGGGCTAAAACCTTGGAGCTTTATTTCCTGATGATAGGTGAAGAATTCTGATATCAGGCTTCTCTTTTCCCTTCAGCGGGGGAAAAAAACAAAAGAGTCGCTCAAAAGAACTACCCGAGATAAAATTAGCACATCTCAATTCATGCAACAGAAAATAATCTCGTTTCATAACACGTTATGTGATTATATCAAACTGAGTTGTTAAAATGAGCTGCCATCTCTGTTCTCCTGATAATTTATTTAAGAAGACGTAGAAACCGCAAACAATAAAACAAGGTGATAGTTCTATATTGCAGTTGTACTGCTACTAATAATATTAATCTTTACAGTTGGTTTAAAGACTTTTACATAGGGAGGACTTTCCAAAGTGTAGCAAATTGTCAGCCCAGCTCCATTGGTACCACTCCTGCCTCTGAGTGAAAAGCATGTGTGTTTAAGCCTCATTTCGGGGCTTTGAACTCGTTTAATCTAGGCTGACACTCCAATGCAATTCTAGGGATGTATTGCATTGTTAGAGGCATCATCCTTCAAATAAGACATTTAAGAAGTTAATTTCTGCCTGTTCATGTGGACGTTAAAGATCCAATGGCACTATTCAAAAAGAGAAGGGAGTTTCTCTGGATGTCCTGGCCAATGATCCTCAAGATTAATTTGGTCATTCATTTCAATGGCTGTTTGTAGAACATTGCTATCTGCAAGTTGGCTGCCACATTTGTCCACACACCATACAGTCACTGAACTTTACATTATATGCCGTGAAGTGCAGTGGAGTATCCTCCCAACATGAAAGGTGTTGTACCAAACGTAAGGATTATTAATGTTTATTATTATTATTAATTTGTTACAACTGGCAGCAGAGCAAGGTAGGGGAGATTGCCTGACTCAGACTTCCACCCCACACCCCTCGCCCATTGCTTGGGACTATTCAACAAAAAAACAAATGCACTATATCAGAGATGTATGCATGCACCAAGAATAAATTAGATACTGTTATTGAAGCTCAGTTAGTTTGTTCATTGTAGGTTAGATTATCTGTGGAAGGAGGGAGGTTGACTGGAGGAATGACACTTTCTCATTCCACACTTTCTTTTTATCTCCTTCGTGGAAATTTGCAATTCTCACACCATCCTTATACATGACCTATTGTCCATGATACTCCAATCCATTCATAATAATGGGCTATGTAGATATATTGGCATTAGAACTAGTCAGCGAGCCTTTAACAACACCAATCATAAGTTGCACTTGTGAAGCACTTCCACCTAAGAGAATATTTCAAAGAGCTTTACACAGAGAGCAAAAGAATGGGAGCCTGTGCTCAATGGGAAATAGGAGAGATACGACAAGGAGGCCAGATTTTAGCCAGTGTTGGTGGGCTGAGATGCCAGTACATACGTTTCATAGCAAACAGGATCTTTCAAAGTAGTACCTTGGGTCCACAAAACGAGACCCTGGGTTACAATAGGTGGTGGTACAGTGTGGTTGCCAGTGCCATGTCCAAGTCAGGGTCAAGCCCTGCTTGTCGGTCTTACCAACTCTTCCCTCCACAGGCTGCAGATAATCCAGAACTCTGCAGCCCGTGACCTCTCCTGCACCAAACTGTGACCCCATCTCCCCCATTCTCACCCAACTCCATTGGCTTCCTATCCTTCAGAGGATCCAGTTCAAAATCCTGGTCCTCACCTACAAAGCCCTCCATGGCCTCGCCCCACCCTACCTCTGCGACTTCCTAATCCCCTACCAACCCGCCCGCTCCCTCCGCTCAGCCGGCTCCGGCCTGCTCTACGTCCCCCGACCCAATCGCCCTACCATTGGCAGGAGAGCCTTCAGCCACTCTGCCCCCAACCTTTGGAACTCCGTCCCCCAATCACTCCGCCTCGCCCCCTCCTTAGCTTCCTTCAAGTCCTGCCTCAAGACCCTCCTCTTCGACCATGCCATCGGTCAACCCCCTTCCCCTCCCCTCCCTTCTCCCCCCTGACCCCAGCTCGGGTCTGAAATGCTGTACACTATTGTACACTGTTGCACGTCCTCCCGACATGAAAGACGCTATACAAATGTAATCTTGTTATTGTTGTTGTTGTCTCTGAGCTGCTTGCACAGTAAGATGGCCTGTTTGGTTGCCCGAAGATTGTGAGGCCTCCTGAGAGTGTATGCTGCATGCCAGAAACAAAATGTGTACCGCATTTGGTACATCATAGTACCGTGTAACAGGGTTATTATGTCTGCAAAATGTACACTGCGTTGTACCGTCGATGTAGTTTTGTCAGCTTCATCCCTCTCTCTCTTTTCAGAAATTCAAGTGCAAATGAAAATGTAACAGTAGATTGGTCGGTCAGATCATCAGAGACTTATTGCACAGATTAATTACTTCTCCCTCCTCGCTCCTGAGACCAAAATAAAAGGAAAACCTTTATCTTACCAACAGCCTGTATCAAATTAAAAAACCTGTAACAAATGCCACTTCTATTTTTAAACACATTATATATGTAAGAGCAAATAGCTATCTAGTTGGAGGAGATTTTAGCACAGACCTGCCCGATGCAAAATGCTGTGAATTGAGAATTAAGTAGGGAATCACTGAATATTACAAGGTTGTAGCTAAGGGATTCATTGGATGTCAGGCAAACAAGTTCAATTGATTTATAAATCCCAGCTGATCCCCAGGATTAGAAGCAGATTCCTCACGGCTGGTTATATTACATAATGCGTGTGGTCTTCACTTTAAAAGCTAGAAAGTACAACTCTTTCTCATGGCTCTCGGCAGAGTTGTTCAGTCTTCTTGACCTGTATGGTCAAACGAGTATATATTACCAAGTGATCCAATGTAACCCTTGTTCTTGTAGGCTTCTAGGCTAAGGGCATCTCAGCAGTCAGGTGATTTCTTCCATTTATACTACAGGCACTCAGTCGATAGTCAAACCCTGTCTGGCTATAGACTCTACCAGATAAGCCTTTTAGCTAGAACGTACATTGGTGTAAGGTGGGACACATGATATAATGGGCATGTTGCTTTTCAATCCTCTGTGATCGGAAGGAAACATGACCATTTTTACTGCTGAAGATGTTCAATTAAAAACATTGCATTATTCTCCTCAATCTGCTGTATGTTAAATCAAGGCAGCAGATTCAGGTTAATTCCTTGTGTAAGTCAGAGTCAGCCTTTTTAAACCACACTGGATGCAAAAATAGCCATAGTCAAGTGACATTTGCACACAGGCAGATAACACATAGCAAGCAATTATGGCAAATTAATACTGGAAAAAGGTATCTGGCTGGTAACCAAACATAAGTTCACTTCTGACGTGCGAAAGTTTTAACAGCCTGAATAAGCACTTTGTTGTCTACTTGGTAATTATAATTCAGAACAAGAAAATAAGCAAAAAAAAATTACGTTACCCTGAGTCTGCAGCTTTGCAATTCAGCGGAATGAGCTCTATCCTGAGACCTTTGAACAAAGAAAATGGCTTGTCAGTAAGTTAGTAAGAAAATCAGCACAGATATTTCCTGTGGACAAGAACAACCCAAGTATTGGAAATATGAAGTTATTGATAATGACCAGAAATAATTAGAGCATCATCAATTTGTCAAGACTTGCACTTTGAATTGCTCATTTGTTTGCTGTAGTGAAAGCAGAGGCATTTACAGAACAACAAAACATTCAACAACAACAAGATTACATTTGTATAGTGTCTTTCACGTCCCAAGGTGCTGGAGAGAATACAGCATTTCAGACCCGAGCTGGGGTTGGGGGGGAAGGGAGGGGAAGGGGGGTAGCTGATGGCATGGTTGAAGAGGAGGGTCTTGAGGCAGGACTTGAAGGAGGCTAAGGAGGGAGCGAGGCGGAGTGACTGGGGGATTGAATTCCAGAGGTTGGGGGCAGAGTAGCTGAAGGCTCTCCCGCCAATGGTAGGGTGGGTGGGTCGGGGGACGTGGAGCAGGCCAGAGCCGGCTGAGCGGAGGGAACGGGCGGGTTGGTAGGGGGTTAGGGGATCGCAGATGTAGGGTGGGACGAGGCCATGGAGGGCGTTGTAGGTGAGGCCCAGAGGATCCAGTTCAGGATCCTCTGAAGGATAGAGAGCCAACGGTTTACATACAGTAAATACAGTGTATTCACATAGACGGTTTAATGAATTCTCATGCAGTGCCTTAATATGGCTGAAATATACTTCTTGCTATTATTTGCGACTTGAAGGACTAAAGAATATTTCTGTCATCCAGTCAATATAATTGCGCTGCAGTATTTGGTATTCAGGGGATCTGACACAGAACGATCCTGTAGTTAAAGGAGCAACACTAGTCTATTAATCAATTATACCAATCTGTGATGGTGAATCACTGTTCCTAACAGCCAATTATACAACCTTTCCACACTAATTTACCGACACAGTAATTCTACATTTTGGCCTTAAGGCAAGAGCCAACTTCAAATTTGATCAGACGTTTGCAAGTTCATTTCTGTCCACGTTCCTGTTCATCTCATGCTTTTATAAGCATTTAGCACTTTGCAGGTAGCAGCCTGACTCATTGGAGGCACTTTTGGCTCTGGATCCGAAGGTTGTGAGCTCCATGTCAGGTCTTTGAACTCTCATGATCTGGCCTGATATTCTATTATGAATTATTTATATTGAAGTGAAGGGCACTATATCAATGCAAGTTGTTGTTATAATATGCTGCCTGCAGTGTACTGTATGGCCAGAGGTGCTGTTCTATGGTGTGATACATGAAAAACTGAGGTCTCGTCTGCTTGTTCTGCTGGACAAGAAAGATACATGGCATAATTCTCCCAGTGTCCTGGCCAACAATCACCCAGATAAAAAAACAATGATCATCCACCATCTAAACCAAACTGCGATTTCCATGCATCCCACCTACACATGGAAATTCCAGAGAAGAATTTGGGAATGGAATGCCTGAAGGGATGCATCCTGCTTCCCTAATTAGAGAAAGTATTAGGCGTAGGTTGGCAAGTGTGTGGATCAGGGTACTGCTGGACTCCTACCAGCTAAAACTGCATAGCTTGCCATTGATATCACTGCTTGACCAGCTAGGACCATGCTACCTATTAGGCTTTAGCTTGCAGGATTAAAAGGAGCTGAGATGTGATAAGGCGATTTATCTAATGCAATTATTATTATTTCCCTTGATCTAAAGTGAATTGAGTGCATACGTGCACCTGCACAGTGGCTATTTGTGGGAGACCTGTACAGTGTGGAGATTTCAATTATTTTTCACTTACAGGAAATTCAGACTGCTATTCTGTAACCATTGGTTAGACCTTTTGGTGGTAGTACATCTGAAGTATTGAGTCTATGTTGGTCGAAAGGGCAGTTATGTTATCATACTTGATGTAGTTCTGATCCTTGTGGAACGCTCCTGTATCCTCACCACCATTGGCGTGTCCCTTCTTCACTTCTTGAATAATGCCATCATATTTTCTTCCTTTGCTTCTTTTGATATTAAACCTGAGTCCAGAAAGCTTTGAAAGATGATAACAAATGCATTTCCAATTTCCTTGTCTATTTCCTATAATACCCTGGGTTCAGAAACATCAGGCGTGGAGATTTATCTACCTTCAGTTCCAAAATTATATTCATTGCAATAGTATTGTTTTAATAATCCGTACAATTTCCATTCCAGTTTACCCTGTATCTCTGATTTCGTATTCGTCTCCACTGTGACAGCCGAAACAGTTCTCCCGTGTTCTTAACTTCTAGTACCCGTTGCCTTCGTTCCTCCGGGTCTGGCCTCCTCCTCGTCCCCCGAGTCCTCCGCTCCACCCTTGGTTGCCGTGTCTTCAGCCACTATGCTCTGGAACTGCCTTCCTCACTCCCTTTGTCTCGTTCCCTCCCTTCCCATTTTCAGGTCTCTGCTAAAGACCTTTCTTTTCGACCGCACCTTTGGTCACCTTACTCCCCCTCCCACTGGCTCGGCCCCGGGATCCGTTACTGTAAAGTACTCTGAGACGCCGTCCAGCATGGAGGGCGCTATATAAATCCAAGTTGTTGTTGTTGTAGCATGGTCATAACCACATCTTTATATGGATCCACCTCCTGTTCTACTACCTCTTTTGTGATATTCTTGTACCACATGCACATTTATTTTCATACTTCCTATTTATTATTTTATTGGTTTTCTTTCATTGTTTTGTTGTGATCTTGATTGTCTTCAGTCTTGTAACCTTCCCTTTTGTTTGATACCGAGCCTAGTGTTATTTTACAGACCATGATTGCCTCACACCAGAAGTTTATAACTGTTTTGAAATGCTCCATTCTACCATTATTGAGTAAATTTAACATCTAACAATTCCTCCTATTGTATGTTAATCAGTTCCTTTGTCATCCTTTCATAATAGCATTATTTAATACTATTGTGAAGGCCTTTTTAAAACTATTCCATGGTTTGTGACCCTTCCCTCTCAACTTGATGCTCAGTTATATCATTTTATTGTTACTTGTCCAATATTCTCCCTTTCCACTGGACTGCTAAATATTTCTGATTCATAGCACAAGTAGATAATTCATCAATTTCCTTTCATATTTTCTCTTCTATAATTCTGGAGCACCTTTCCCACGTTAAACATCTTTGTATTGCTCTCACTGAAATTGGAGCCTCACCATTGTAATTTGTAATCTTCCACCCATTGTTCAACATGCCAGTACATTAGTCCACCATGCCACCGCTCTTGTTGTTCACAAAATGCACAATCATTACATTGTACAATAAATCCTGATCTATCCTTTGACGTGAAAAGTGGTTATCAAATCTAAAGATTATAACATTCCCTGAACAGTGCCACTGTAGAATAAATTAAAGGAAGGTTTCACTGTCCAACAATCTTCGTGCAAAATAGGAAGAGCCTAATTTTTTTTGTGTCTCACATTAAGTAGAACTCAACACAATAATTTATCCAGAAGCATAATCAACAACAACAACAAATTACACTTGTATAGCGCCCTTCACGTTGAAAAGACGTCTCAGGGTCTGGACAGTTAGGACTTTTTGGACCCGAGCTGAGAGTTGGGGTCAGGAGGGTTGGAGGGCAGTGGGAATGGGGGTGGGAGGCATGGTCAAAGAGGAAGGTGTTTAAATGGGACTTGAAGGAAGCAAGAGGGGTTGAGGCGGAGGGATTGCAGGATAGAGTTCCACAATGTGGGGGCAGAGATGCTGAATGCCCAACCACCAATGATGGGGCGGGAAGTGTAGGAGACCTGAAGCAGGCTGGTGTCTGCCAGGCGGAAGGGAGCGGACAGGCTGATATGGGGTTAGGAGGTCGAAGAAGTATGGGGGAGCAAAACAGTGGGGGGCTTTGAAGGTGAGTGATGGGGAGGCAGTAAAGTGGGGCAAGAACCGGGTGATTGGTTCACAGAGCCTGGTGTGGGAGAAGAAACGAGCTGCAGAGTTCTGAATAAGCTGCAGCTTATGGAGGGATAAGTTGGGAAGTTCAGCGAGCAGACAATTGGTGTAGCCAAGCCGGGATGTGATGAAAACATGGATCTGTGTCTTGGCGGCCTGTGGTGAGAGACAGTGGTGGAGGTGGGCAATATTGCGGAGGTGGGGAAAGGAAGAATGGGTCACGGCACAAATGAATGGTTTGAAGGATAGCTGGATAATAGTAAAGTACAGTGTACTCATACAATTAAAATTAAATAAAACACTTGGTCACAGTTAACAGATTCAACGTTGACAGATATACAATGTGAAGGTCACTATACAAGTTTAATTTGTTGTTGTTGTTGTTGAATACTCTTCTGGATATAGTGCCTTATCACATTGTCTAGACATCTCAAAGAGGTTCATAGGAATTTGCTGTGAAGGGTAGACTGTGTATTTTGTGGGTAAATATGGTGTCCAATTTGCGTACAGCAATGTTGCAAAAACAGCCATGAAATTAATGTCCAGTTATATTTGGTGGATTGTTAGTCAGGACAATGGGAGAAACTCCATTTCTCTTTTCCAATAACACCATGAGCTCTTGAACAGCCATCTGAACCAGCAGACAGGGCTTTAGTTTAACATCTCCTCCGAAGGATAGCACCTCCCAGCAATGCCGTGCACAGCAGCATTGCACTAGAATGTCAACTTACATGAGTTAAAAATCCCAATTTGCAGCTTAAACCTAATTTATCACATGATGGGGCTGGGATGGGGTGCTCAATTAAATCACCTCGTGCGAGTGCAAAACAAACCAATAAAACTCTTTCTACTAGAGCAAATGTTACCTGTCATTTCACATTCAATTCCAGCTCTGCAGAGATCCGCGATATCTTGATGCACTTCACTCACTTTATGTGCATCGTTATTACAAAAACCTTTTTAAAAGTATGGCCTTCAAAAGAAGTCCATGTTTTTTAAACATGTTTTATTCCCTGAGGGCTACACAAAGAGAGCTACAACAGCCTATCTCATGTCACTTCCATTTAGATGATTGAAATAAGCTATAGGGGGAAAAAACAAAAGCTGAACAAAAACAAGCTACAATCTCCCTGAAACATATTATAGAAAGGAAATGAATGTTAAGATCTAAATATTAGTGCTCATGAAAATGTATTTTGTTGCAATAAACTTGCAAACTCTGACCAGGACCGTTTTCTTCCACCTCTGCCACATTGCCTGCCTGCGACCGTACCTTACCCCAAATGCAGCCAGAACCCTTGTGTATGCGTTTGTTACCCACTTGGATTACTCCAACGCACTCCTTGCCAGTCTCCCCAGCTCCACTATTCACAATATCCAGCTCATTCAATACTCTGCTGTCCTCATATTGACCCAGACCAAACTCGGTACCAGGCTCCACTGGCTCCCCATCACCAAACAGATTGACTTCAAATCCATCCACTCCCTGGCACCTCCCTACCTCTCCGATCTCCTCACTCAACAATCCACCACTTGGCACCTCCGCTAGACTGGAACCGGCCTCCTGCTCGTCCCTCACACTCTTCACCCCACCATCGGAGGTCATGCTTTCAGCCAGCATGCCCCAAACTCTGGAACACTCTCCCTCAATCTCTCTGCCTTGCCCCCTCTCTCCTCTCTTTCAGGTCCCACCTGAAAACTTTCCTCCTCGATCGTACTTACAGCCACTTCTCACCTCCCCCTGGCTTGGAGTCAGGCTCCGCCACTGTTAAGTGCTCTAAGACGCTACCCTGGGTGGAGGGCGCTATATAGTACAAGCTGTTATTGTTGTCTGTAACAGGCAGCCCTTGTTGCATATCACCTGGCTAATATGCTGCCTCATAGTGTCATGAAATGTAGCTTCAGCTACACAATCTAGGTCAGAGCAATCAGGATAAGTGGTTGACCTCTGAAATAGAAAGAGGAAGCTGGACACAATATCTAACTCATATCACCCAGTGAGCTGGCTGGGCCAGTATAGTAATTAGTTTAGTAGAAGGCAGCTTGCAAAGGAAATGGAAGTAGCTTGAAAATGATGCAAACAAAGTTAAGCTAATGATTGAATTGCTGGTATTATTTTGACAGGCAGTGAAGACATAATAATATTGTCAACAATCTGCTCAGGAAACACTTGGAGTTCATGTTGCATATTTCTTCTCTTACTTATGCCAGACAGTTATTCAACCATCTGATATAATTGTAAACCCACTCAACCATCCTGGGCAACTATCTGGCACAGGTATATTCAGGCCAATGTAGATTTTACGCTTAGAGGTTCAGATATGACAAATAATTTAGGTTGCCCATATGCCAATAGTCCTTGTATTAGGTTTTACCATTATAACAGTAACAGAGGCAGGTTTTTCCATTATCTCCAGCTTTCTGAGGTATTCTTTGGCTATTGCTAACTGTCTTCAGTATCACAGATGTATCTGTCTGATATGGAAACTAGTTCCGTTTTAGTCTGTAATCTATCCGCTGTAAGCAATACTTTTCTGATAATTGAACCTGAGACTTCTCCAAGTTTACCATCAGATGTAACCAAGTGAAACACTGGGCTACACTCTTGGTTCCTTCTGAGAGTGCACTCTCCTCATTCAACAACAACAACAACAACAACAAGATTCCATTTATAAAGCGCCTTTCACGTCAGGAGGACGTCCCAAGGCGCTGCACAGTTGGGTCATTCAGTCATCTAAGTACAGGCCTTGGTACACCAGCCACTCTATTCGCTCAAGGCACATGTGCTGGCTCAAATCTAACTTAATGGTCCATAGACAGATCTGACTGGACCATATTGAAACTTATGCTCGGCCCTAGCATCCGCTAAATCGTCCTTCTATTCCAAGATAATCTTGGAGGCCAAGGACAAACCTCGACTCCTTTTCTCCACCACTAACCAGTTCCTCTGCCCACCTTCTCATGCCTCACCCATCCTCTCCTCCAACCCCAACTGCGAGGAGTTCCTGGACTTCCCGGGGACCAAAATCAAGAGAATCTTCTCAGCTGCCTCTACCCTTCCAACTTCTACCCCCTCCCCATCTACCCTTCACAATCCAGCCCCTATCTATCCTGCCTTCCACACCTTCGAACTTCATCTCCTCCTATCTCACCATCATCACTAACTACCGCTCCATCTCCAACCTCCCTTTCCTTTCCAAGGTCCTTGAAAGAGTTGTTGCTTCCCAGCTTCACTCCTTCTTGTCCTGCCACTCCCTGTACAAACCCCTCCAATTGGGTTTCTATGCTGCCCACAGCACAGAAACAGCCCTGGTGATATGTGACCAGGGCTCCCTCGGCTCCTCATCCTCCTCGACCTCCTTCACCTGACTCCACTGACTCCCCATCCCCCAAGAAGATAGAGTTCAAAATTCCCATCCTTGCCTTTAAAGCTCTTGAAGGCCTTGCTCCTTCCTACCTCTGTGACCTGCTAACCCCATATCAACCTGTCTGCTCAGTAGTCTCCGGCCTGCTCCAGTGCCCCACCATCGGCAATCAGGTCTTCAGCCTCTCTGCCCCAACTCTTGAAACTTCATCCCACAGTCCCTTCACTTTGCTCCCTCCTTTGCCTCCTTCAAAGCACGTCTCAGGACCCTCCACTTTGATCGCGCCTTCAACCATCCTCCTACACCTGTCCTCCACATCATGAACCCCCAGCTCGGGTCCAAATTCCTGACTGTCCAGGGCCTTGGGTTGCTCTCCCGACACGAAAGGTGTTATACAAATGTAATTTGTTGTTATTGTTGTTGTCCCCTGTGGCACAGTATGAAATCATCATTGAAGAACATTTTGTGAGGAACCTGGAGTTTGAAGCTGGATGCCAAGGAGAAGCACCTTGCCATGGCTAGCATGTGCCTTTCAGCAGGAACTCAATGCCATTTTTGCTGCTCGCTCTGGTAGTTGTGTAAAATACTGTGTACTTTAGATCTGTGTCATCCTTCCAGTTTGTAAAACTTCCTCTGTTCCCGCTGTGTGTCCTTACCACTGTTGCTCAATAAGTATAGGCCGTGTACCCATCTTAGCATCATATTTCAAACTTTCTCTTTAGTTTGCTCAGGTCCTTAAGAAGCAAGGCAATGAAACTTGAGTTGGTGTATTTCTGAGGTTCATACTGAAACCTTGTTTCATCCTTGCTGGTTTGCACTACCTTTATTGCATGGATGCACAATCAAAATTGCACCTCTCAAAGAGAAGCTAGCTTCTACTAAACTATGTCATGATCTGATTATACAACAAGGAGGCAGAGTTGCATATAAAATATCTGATTCCGAGTCTCATTTATCCAGCTCAATGACAAAAAGATAATTGTTAGACAACAAAGGTATAGAATATGTCCTTTTATAATATATGAAGGCAGAAAATAAATGGTGTAGTATAATTCCCTGGTAATTGTATTGATTTGGGGCAGATCCAAGAAGTCAAGAATTGGCACGTTGCCTTGAAACTTTGGAAAAAGACCAATGAAATGAAATCAGTCGTCTTTTGTAATTGTCTTCCTCACTCATGCATCTGTTCTGATTTGTGCTCGTTCATCTTTGCAATTTACCAGCTGTCTCATGTTGGTTACTCTTAATGGTGGGTGTAGCATAGAATTAGAAATTTGGCAACCCAAAAAGGCAAGGAATGAGAAAAGCTTTTGATCCTTGTAGGATTTTGTGGGCAAAAGCAGTAGTCAATTTGCATGCAGCATGGAGTTACACCAACAACTCTTCCTGCTCATAGTAGACGTGTGCAGGCCACGGCATCAGCAGTGCTTCATGCACGATTAAAACACACTGCAGCTGAATGAAAGTCTACTGTGTAGTCACTACCAGAAGCATAGGCCTGCTTCATTTCCCCGACCCTATTCATCCCACAATTAGCAGGCTTTCAGCCATTGCTCTGTGGAGCTCTGTCCTGGGGTCCCTCCAACTTACTTACTCCCTTCCTCACCTTGTTCAAGGTCCACCTCAAGACTACACTTTCAGTCATCTTTCCCCTTGGCTCCCACCACCAGCTCAGATTCCCAGCCAGCAATGTCCAGCTGAATTGTGCTATACAAATGTAAATTGTATTGTATATCTCGTTTCCAGTATCTACTTTCTGACTACTTATTCAAAAACTTGACTAGCTTCCATGTTGTCAGGTTGCCACTCATGTCTGTGGCCAGGATTGAATCTTGTTTGGGGCTCTTAAACAATCTAAATCACCTGTGTCTCATCTCTTAAGTATTTTAAAGACTGGATAATGGGTTCCTCACCTCACTAAATATAACATCTCATGTGATGTTATACTGAGGTTGCATCTTTCTGTTTTTCAGGTAGATATTAAAGATTCCATTGCACTATTTGAAAAGAGAAGGGGAATCCTGCCTGTTGTTCTGGCCCATTATCCTCCAGATAAATTGATCATTCACTTCATGGCTACTTGTGGGACCTCGCTGTGTGCATAACAGCTGTTGATTCTGCCTACAAATACACAGTCACAAAACTTCACAGAAATTACAGGGTGACCCCTATTCTCATTTGGGTCTGATGGCTCAGGCCTTTATAAAGAAACATGATTAAGTGGTCAACTTTTGGATAGTCAGGACATCACTCGTGCCAGTTCCTGTACATAGCATGCAAGCAGAGGGAGTGTCACTAATATCATTTCATATATGCTGCTATATCAGAAAACTAAGAATGGCACCTTTACATAATGCACATGTGCCATTCACAGGTAGTGGTGTTAGCCCTGCTTCCTGGATATGCATGTATAGCATGCAGGAAATGACATCAGCGGTGACTTGAAAACCCAGAAGTTAGCCATGTTTCCATGATCATGAGATTTAGAAGGTGCAATTTTGATTTTGGAGTAAGAAAATGTCAGGGGCCACAACTCAATTTCAGTATAAGGAAATCTATGTTGCTACAAGGTGTTACGTTGTTACTATGTATAATGGGGTTTACCTGTATTTTTAGCACTTTAAGGTCTTTAAATATTTTAGGTACTGTATTAAGGATTCTTGAAATATTTGGATTTATTTTGATTTGTAATCCAAAATCCTTGAAATAAAACCAGGTTTTACATTAATCTCAAATTTTTAGTCAATGATAATAATTAGAGTCAAGTCCTTTTCCTTCTCTACCCAACAAATGGACAACCCTTCATTTTGTACATAGTTTCAGTTTCTTGTTAGAAAAGTTTGCACTTCAAATGTATCTACATTAAAATCCTCTACCTCTTGTTGGCCCATTTTCTTGAGCATCCCGGATCTGTATGAAAGTTTGCTTATTATATTGTCCTTATATTAGACAACTGGCTACGTAGAGTTTACAGACATCATTTACAGGAAGTATTGAAAGTCTTCTTCAAATGTCTCTCGAATAATATGAGCCAAAAAGGGCGCAGAACAGATCTCAGACTTATCACTGTCCCCTCACGCCATCTCCAGACAGATATTTTTGCGTTTGTCACCATCTGCTTCCTATTCCTAAACAGAGCTTCAAACCAGCAAGCTAATTTGATGCTTCACTAATGACAACTTGCTTGAATTGCTTGGATCATCTCCGATATCCTGGACTTGCCTGCAGTGCAGTGCAGCCTATTTGCTAAATCTGATTTTGGACATTAATGCAGCAAATCTCCAGTATCAGATTGGCTTCTATCATGATTTTCATTGGAAGGAAAAGCAATGTCTTGCCCTGGAGCTTATGGAGTTTGTAATGTTCTGAAGTCCATCTATTTGGTGGTGCACAAACTGTGCCAGAGCACTTAAGCCAGCAGCTATCAAACCCTGTAGAAATCTTTGATATATTCTAAATCCTACTGTTCCAGATTGAAAGCCTCAATCTTTGCAAGGGAACAAAAAATTTATTTTTTGATCACCTTCCCCTCTTCTCCGCAGCTCCCCACCTCACCCCCCACAACAGCTTGGTCTCCTACATCAGCTATGTGAAGCGCTTTGGTACATCCTCCTGATGTGTAAGGTGCTGGAAAACATAAAATTGTTGTTTTGAAGAAAAGGGTCAATTTGGTTGCTTCAGGACTGTAGCTTTATGGAAAAGAAAATAATCCCCTGATATGTGTGCATTTTGCTGGAAGAAACAGAGTTGAGTTGAACACTGACATACAATAATTTGCAATCTTAGTTTTCTTATTTACTGTTCACTGATAGTTTGTTCTCACCTGATGATGGGATGCATCTATACCTTTCATTATTTATCCTTTAACTGTGAGAAGTGGATATTCAGTTTAAAAACAATGCAGATCAGTTGCATTTTATATCAAGTTTGGTCCTTTGCAATCTACCTATTCTATGTTATGAGTGTACAAGTTGTTGGTTGTTTTTTTTGGGGGGGTATTGAGGAGGGGCTGGTGAGTCTTCAGTGAAATCCTATACAATTTAACACCAAATCTTTGGGTCCTGGATTCTCAAGAAAGAAGTGTGGTCACAAAGTGTGGCTTTTATCACCTATCCATGTTTAACAATGTGGTTATTCACCAGAACAATTTCAAGATCCTCACATTTATCTTCAAATTCCTTCATGCCCTGGTGCATCCCTACCTCTCCAACCTGCTTACCCGCCAGCCCATTACCTGCTGCCTCCACTGGACTCGCTCCGGCCTCCTGCTTGTCACTCTGGAACACTCTCCCTCTAGCTCTCTGATTGGCCCCACCTTCAGGTCGTGCCTGAAGACCTTCCTCTTTGACCGTGCCTTTGATCACCTCCCCAGCTCAGTGTAATGCTCCGCCACTGTCCTTGCATTTCCTTGCATTTGATATAGCGCTTTTCACGTCGGGAGGACGTCCCAAAGCGTTTCACAGAACACACTGTAAAGTGAATTGATTGTATATTTGTGGGCGAATGCAGCAGCCAATTGCACACAGCAATGTCCCACAAACAGTCGTAGATTGAAAATTACCAATTTATTATTGTTTTTGGAGGGATTATTATCAGGCGTGTGGAGTAAGGAAACTTGCCCAAGGTTTCGCGCTGCCTGGAATTGAACTCAGGTCTCTCACTTGCAAAGCGAGTGCTCTAACCACTGAGCTACAGGACTCCACTGTCAAGTGCTCTGGGATGCTACACCTCATGAGGGCGCTATATAATATAAATTGCTATTGCTATTAGCAAAATTCTCTTGGTGACAGAGTGAAGGGTCCAGACAACTTGTGGTATGTGCAACAGGGACCATAGACAAATTCAACATTGCCATACCCAAACTGAACAGAAAAGACATTCGCTTTGAGAGCTGAACCCACTAACCCATTCAGAGAAAACTACAACTTATTGGACCTAGTATCAGAGGCAAGAACCAGCTGTTCAGATGGCTAATTGAACCCATTAGGGGTGTATTGTTTTGTATTTCCATCCAAATAGTGCACTGTGTAATTTTTGTTTTCTTGTCACAACCCTAATTGAATATAAAACACAATTATTTCAGTCTGCAAAGCATTGGTCCATATTGTAATAATTACCCTCTGGGAGACTGGGCAGCAAGCAGAGCAATTGTTAAGCTCTGGCACACATCTCTATAGAGAATTACAACAACAACTTGCACTTATATAGCGCCTTCCATGCAGGGTAGCGTCTCAGAGAATTACATATAATGTTACAGCATGGAAACAGACCATTTGACCCAACTAGTCCATGCCAGTGTTTATACTCTGCACACGGTTCCACCCCTCCATAATTCATGTTTATTCATCAAGTGATAACAGGAGTAACAGACAAACGTTCTCTTGTTAGTTACTCTAAGGTCTGAGTGTGTTTTAGATTTTCCTGAGTGAGCAATGTAAAGCTACGGGAGTGAAAGTAGAAGCACAGTACAGTGTCTGGACTATAGAAGCAAAGGTCTGCTAACAGGATTGTATGGGAATCTGTTGCAACAGAAAATGTTCTCTAAAGTGCAACACCTACAAAACTTAGTGTTCTTGATACCCTTGAGGGGTATGATAAGTCCAGCGGTACTGAAATCTAGGATTTCTTTCTGAAGGTGATTGATCAATTCTGATCTTGTGTTGTATGGAATTACGGACACAGCTTATAGGTTGGTAGCACAGATTGGAATTGGCTTCTTTTATTACTTGTCCACTTTTGATTACATTGCTGAAAGCTGTGTAGGCTCCTTTCAAAACACACTTATCTTGTCTCCATTCAGGTCACTCATTGTTTGTGTGTGTAGGGGGCGTAGAGGTGTGTGCACACATTCACATGATAACAGAGGTCCACGGCACCTTTCACAAACCACAAACAATGAGTGTAGTTTGTTTAGTGTAGAATTGAAATTGCAGTTCTCGGATGCTCTCTTTTAAACAAAAGTCTCACCAGAACAGCAGTGAATGTAAATTTTACTGTAAAGTCGGGTTCAATTTTGAGATAACCACTTTAAGCACTATTCTGGAGCTCAATGACAGAACTGTTAGAGAATAAAACACATTTAAACAATATTGCTTTACCTCTTTCCTGTGTTTTGTTCACTGGATAATAAGGGAGAAATGATCAGTAAACCATTTTATAATTAAGACTAAAATTAATAACACATTAATACTGCTCTAAATTTATATTAAAACAACTTTCCAAATGTAGTCTTTTTACGGCCTTTTATTCCATCATTTTCTCTGTACCTACCCACATTGCTTCACCAGATAAATTATATTCAATTATGTGTGGAGACATTTAATTCTAGCAGAAGTGCAGACATCTACCCATCCATAAAACGTTTCATGAAACTGGAGGGAAAATTGGCTGCTTCCCTTTCTTGATGCCATGGTTACTCTAAGAGCAGGTAAGTACATGCAATTGAAGTCTGTACGAAACCCAATTACACCCGACTCCTATTTGCATTTCATCTCCAACCACAATTAAAGTAAAGACAGGAGTCTTCAAGTCTCTGACAGACAGAACTATTACTGCTCGGAGAGGCAACTCTGACAGTTTGAGGAAAATCTCAAGCATGGCAGAGACATTCTGCAAAGAAATAGATACCCACTTGAACTAATCAAGAGAAGTTACTTTATATGTATGCGTGTGTGTGCATCAAATCAAGAGGCCAGAAATTCCTCCTAGCCTTCGCCTATCAGACTATTTTCTCTTAAAATGTAAGATTGTGCAGAATTGTGAAAAATTTAGGACACATCTGGAATCCCTGAGTCTGGTTTAGATACTCTTAATAATAATATTAATAATAATAAGATACTCTTAAGCATGGTGATGGGTTTCACATGCATCAGAGGCCTGGCTGGCCAGTGAAAATGATTCTGCTGCATGTACACTTTGAGTGTAGCCCAGCTACATCTTTTGGATGATCAACAATCTTCTCTCTCATGCGCTGTTGCTTAGTGTGATGGCCTTGTTGAGCTCCCTAATTACACTATCAGAGGACCTCTTTGTATGCTCGCCTATGAATAGCCATTTTCCACCTCCAGACCAATGTGTGCCTTAACCCCAAATGCATCAATGTGATATTTTACAGTTCCCACATTTCTATTTTTTGGCCTCTCTGAGTGAAATTGCTAATTGATGAAAATGTAACACTATTTTTATGCTGTGAGCTAATGCCCACTAAGAATTGCCTTATGGTGGCCAAGAGCGAACCCTTGCAATCAGCAAGGAGTATGATTTTTAGTCAGCAGGGTGTCTGACACATATAGAAACCCATTACCATGCTTAACAGTATCAAAACCAGATTGAGAGTTCCATGCATCTCACCTAAAACATGGAAACGTGTGTATTTGAACAGAAACTGGACTCAAACCAAGGCATCTCAACCAAATTTGATAATTCTCTGTCACTTAGTCCCTCTTTTATGCATGTGTTTATGATAAACAACATAATATCTGATACCTCTCTCTTATAGTATTTTTTTCTTATTAAAATGTTACATTTGTTATTGATGTTTAATGCCACATTTGATGTGAAGATTATAAATTACTTTTTAAATAGAATACTACAGATTTGTGTGATTTAATTATTAAAAACAAATCATAGCCTGACTTCATGTGCACTCAAATCTCCAAGTCAATATTTGTGTTTTGTGTGAAGCAGAAATTGCCTTTAAAGTATAGGATAAGAATAAAATAAGTGTTTTAGTTTATTGCATCTTCATTTCCTCCGCTCCACAAGATTGGATCCGTCTCGTGGATCCATAGCATCTACCCTCTCTCCAGCATTAAATCCCACGTGACCAATGTTCAATTCCAAGCTCAGAAAGTTGTTTAACCATGAAGAGGATCATGGCCAATCCTGGCTTCACCTGTCATACCTATATCCTTTCCAGTAGGAGTTGTTGTATAGCAATACTCTCATTCCAAAGTGTTTCACAGGCAATGACTATTGTTTAGGCAAACGCAGCGGCCAATTTGTACAAAGCAGATCCCATAAACAGCCATGAAGTGAATGTTCAATTTATCTGGAAGATTGTTAACCATAACAGAAAGAGAAGCCCCTTTCTCTTTTTGAAGAGTGCCTGGGAATCTTTGGGATCACTTTTGGGGTGTTAGCATACACTATGAATCCAAAGTCTCTATGTGAAGCTTGATCCTAGAACCTTTTGATTCAGAATCGAGAGAATTATCCACGGAGCCAGGCTGACAAAGCTGGGGAAAGTTAAATAAATTGCTCAGTGAAATCAACCAACTCAGTAAAATCCAAGGATTCAACATAAGCTGAATGACTCAGTCCTATATAACCTTAAACTCACTGTCCTGTCACACTGGTACACCAGCCACCTCCACTCCCTTAAGGCACAGGTGTGTGGTGCTGAACCACCGAGCTCAAATTCAATTTAATGGTCCATCAGCAGATCTGGCTGGACCTTATCAAATCTTACTGCTCTGTATTTGCTTCTGCTAAATTGTCCTTCGTGTCCAAGAGAATCTTCGAGACCAAGGACAACTCCAGGCTCCTTTGCTCCATCACCAACCGGCTCCTCCGCCCACTCCCTCATGCCTTGCCCATCCTCTCGACAACAACTGGCACTTATAGCACCCTCCACACAGGGTAGCGTCTCAGAGCTCAGGGCGCTCCCTCCAACGCCAACTGCGAGGCGATGCTGGACTTACTCAAAACCAAAGTTGAGGGGATCTGCTCCGTTGCCTCAGCTCTTTCATCTACTATCCCCTCCCCATCTCCCCCTCAGAAACCGGCCCCTACCCATCCCTCCCTTCACCTTCGAACCTGTCTCCCACTCCTCTCTCACCACCACTATAACCATCATGAAATTGACCATCTGCTCCATCGACCCCATCCCTACCCCTCTCCTTACCTCCCAGCTCCACCTCCTTGCCCCTCTACTCGCAGAAATCATAAGCCTCTCCCTTTCAATTGGTTCCCACCCTTTAAAAATGTCTGTCATCACTCCTATCTTTAAAAAAATACTCCATGGACCCATGCCTTCTCTCAAACAACCACCTCATCTTCAACCTCCCTTTCCTTTCCAAGGTCCTGGAAAGAGTTGTTGCTTCCCAGCTTCGCTATTTCCTCTCCCGCCACTCCCTTCACAAACCCCTCCAATCAGGTTTCCGTGCTGCCCACAGCACAGAAACAGCCCCAGGCAAAGTGACAAATGACATTCTGTCCATCTGCGACCAAGGCTTCTCTGCCTCCTCGTCATCGATACCGCCTTGATATTGTTGACCACTCTATCCTCCTCCACGCCTCTGCTCTCACCTCAACCTTCATGGTTCTGTCCTTGAAAGGTTCAAATCCTACCTCTCACACCGTCTCCACTTTATCTCCATAAATGGTTTCTCCTCTAGCCCCCGCACTGTCTTGTGCGGTGTTCCTCAGGGCTCTGTCCTTGGTCCCCTCCTCTTCAATATCTCTAGGCTCCCTCTTGGTGACATCATCTGTACACATGCGGTCAAAGTCTACATGTATGCAGATGACACCCATTTCTATCTCTCTGCCTCCACCCTCGATTCCAGGACCACTGTTGTCAGACATCAAGCTCTGAATGAGAGCTAATTTTCTTCAGTTGAACATCAGTAAGACCGATGCTTTCCTGATTGCCCCTCCCCAGCGCCTCCATACCTGAAGTGCTGACAGCATCACCATCCATGGATGCACATTTCACCTTACTGAGCCAGTCCGAAACCTTGGCATCTTGTTTGACCCTCAACTATACTTTCTATTTTACATACGTACCATGACCCGCTTTACCTTCTTTCACCCCCTCAATATCGCCATGCTCCGACACTGTCTCACACCGCAGGCTGCCGAAACCCTCATAAGTGCATTCATAACATCCAGGCTGAACTGTGCAAACTCCTTGCTTGTTGGCCTCCCCAGTTCCTCCCTCCATAGGCTGCAGATCATCCAAAACTCTGCAGCCCATGTCCTCTCCTGCACCAGGCTTTGTGACCCTATCACCCCCATCCTCACCCAACTCCACTGGCTGCCCATCACACAGAGGATACAGTTCAAGATCCTGCTCCTCACATCCAAAGCCCTCCACGGTCTTGCTCCCCCCTACCTCTCCAACATCCTAACCCCCTACCACACTGTTCGCTCCCTCTGCTCAGTGGGCTCTGGCCTGCTTCATGTCCCCTGCCTCGCCTGCCCCACTACTGGTGGGCGGGCCTTCATGCACTCTGCCCCACTCTCTGGAACTCCATCCCACAGTCCCTCTGCCTAGCGCCTCCCCTTGCCTCCTTCAAGACCTGTCTCAAGACCCTTGTCTTCGACTGTGTCTTCGATCAGCCTCCTTGCCCCCCTGCCCCCCACCCTCCCCAATCCCAACCACCAGCTATGATCCAAAACACTGATTATCCAGCGCCTTGCAACATCGTCCCGACGTGAAAGACACTATAAAAATGTAGTTTGTTGTTGTACTGTCATGGGAGCTTAATTTTCTTTTAGTTTTGGTAACAAGTAGGACTCTTGTCTATTTGGGGCTTAGAGTCCTTTTTATAATATTATTTAAATTCACAACATAAGTAAAATCCTAACCATGAGAAACTGAAGTCTAATACTGAACTTTTAATGGATCTTGTCCTCAGAATCCACAAGACTGTGTTTCAGTATCATCTATAGGAAATACCAATTGTGTGCAGTATTTGTGTAAAAACTAATTTGTAGCCATAAAAGTATAACAAATTAAATCCTGTTGTGTTAATCACATTGGTGTAAAGATCCTCTGGTGCGTGTCCGTGACCAATTAGCTTACAAACAGACATTAGATGTAGATTTCATCATGAGTTTTGCCGCAAAACAGAAATCATGTTCACATCCTGCAAGCTGCAAAAAGAGGATTGAACAGCCGTGCAGAACAGTCTCTCACATCACACAGTAGAGGCTGTGGTTTGTGTTGCAGTGCCGTCTGACACATATATATCTGCCGGACACAAGTTTCATTAGTTTCCAATTAATTGGAATGAGAATGGAAGATTTTTTAAAAAAAGTGATTTTATCTCTGCTCAAAATAAAATCCACCTCAATTCACAAATTGCTTCAGTATTGTGTAACTCAGGATGGGAGGAGATGCTTCTTTCATTGTTGGTATTCAAAGCTGTAACTGAACTCAGCGACTCTGAATGACCTAATTGCTCAGGACAACAAAGATGTGCACAGTGCATCAGAGAAAAGTAAGAATGAAGACAAAGGTCTCGAAGGAAGAGAATAAAAAGAGAGAAATCTGCTTTTGCCCAACACTCAGCAGCTATTGATTGCGAAGTGCTCTTGCACAATGGCAGAGTAATTCATTGTTGTGTTTACTATAATTTTGCTGATAGAATAATTAGCGAGACAAGTGAAATAAAACTTTGAGGAGTAAGAGCTCTGAATAAAGTTAGCGGTAGTGGGAATTTATTTGCTTTAAGATCTGGCAAACCAGTTATCAAGAAGAGACTCTGCAACCTTTTTGATCTGTGTATTTTGCTTCTTTGGGTTTTTGCCAGTTATCCTAGAGTTTTCCGAAAATTTACAATTAACAGACCATTGTTACCTCAGATAGAGTACAATTATAATGTTAGGAACATAGAGATTATCTGAGCCTCTTTGTAAGCTGCCTCCTTGTAAATTGTCAGAATGAATAGCTGATAAATTACTGGGGTAACATTTTTTTTTGATTCTTCCTACTATAGCTCAGAACCCACACATGTAAGACCAAATGAAATCAGAAAATGGAAAAAATCAAACAGAGATCTTAGCAGATCTTCTTGACTGTGATGCACAAATTGGCTGCCATGTTCATCTACAAAATATTCAGTCATTGCACTTTATAGTAAATCCTGTCAAGCACTTTGAGGTTGTCCCAATGTAAAAGGTGCTATATCAAATACAAGGATTATTGTTATCATCACCAATTAACCATTTTACATGTATATGCTCTGGATTTCAACACTGGAATGCCTTAACGGCTAGTTATTGCTATTTTGTGTGAACTGATGATATATGGGAGACTGGACATCTGAAATATGTGGAGAGATTTCAGATGCTGGGAATGTTTAAATTGGAGAAGACTACTGAGGAGCAAGGTGTTTCAAGTACAGCAGAAATTCACTTTGTAATGAAAATAACTTACTATGCAGCCCATTTTTCATTCTCTATATATGTTTTTCCATTTCTAGCTAATGGTGACCAAAATCTTCAACTCACTAATGAGAGCATTTCACCATGAAGTACAAAATAAGCCAGTCTATTGACAACCATTAACAGTGAGTTTTTCTCACATTCAGGATGCTAAGGGTTAGACTGCAACACAATCAAGAGCAACTGGAAAGGATAACTACAAAAAAGGAAGTGGTTCTGAAAAAGTTGACAGAATCCAATGGAAGTGGAAAATTTGCAGGCCAGGGTGATGGAATGCAGAGGGAAGCCAGGGAGGAAACAGCAAAGGTTCTGACCACAATCTTTCAAACTCCTTGGACATGAAAGTTGTGACAGAAGCCTGGAGGACTGCCAATGTACACTACTGTTCAAGCAGGAAAAGAGGGATAAGCCAGGTATCTACAGACCCGAAAATTTAACATCTGGTTACTGTAAGCAATACCCGTTCACAACTTTATAATTCTAATAAGGAATCTCATTCTGAATCGATGCAATTTAGCCCCAGTGGTTCACAAATTACAGTGTTCGTATCTGCCAAAAGCAAATCGATCCTGAATGGTGATGGCTCTGTGTGTGTATGAAAGAGTTAGGTGGGGAGAGGAGAAAGGAAAGAGAAAATGACTGGCTTTCAGCTCTTTTCTGTTCCCACTCTCTGGATCTCCATTCTTGAATCCCTCT
Organism: Callorhinchus milii; assembly: GCF_018977255.1. NCBI lineage: Eukaryota > Metazoa > Chordata > Chondrichthyes > Chimaeriformes > Callorhinchidae > Callorhinchus > Callorhinchus milii. The sequence continues at coordinate 82,522,677 of NW_024704742.1, read as the reverse complement.
ACCTCGCCCATCGTTTGCCTCCTTCAATACCTGACTCAAGACATTCCTCTTTGACCATGCTTTCATCCAATCTCCCACCTCCCCTACCTCCCTCCCTCCACCACTCTTGATTCCAACCCCCAGCTCGGGTGCAAACCCTTAACTGTCCAGTGCCTTGGGACCTCCTTCCAATGTGAACAGCACAATATAAATGTAATTTTGTTGTTTTGCAGAGAAAATTTTTAGGCATTTTCCTGGATCCTAGGGAATTCCTGTCATATCAGTGAAATTTCTGTTGACAAAAATGGGCCAGATCTTGTAAAATATGGAAATATAGAATTGAAGCAAACATGATTTCAAGTAAATTTCTAACATCCCAAATCAGAAGATTCATAAGGTTCGGATGAAGAAGACCCTTCAACCCATGTGATCTCAGCCCTCCAGAATACAACAACAAGATACAACAAGATTTCATTTATAGAGCGCCTTTCATGTCGGGAGGACGTCCCAGGGTGCTGGACAGTTGGGTCGGGACCCGAGCAGGGGGGAAAATGGTCAGGGTGAGGGGAGGGAAGGGAGGGAGCAGGAGGGGGATACACACCCTACTGTCCTCCAATCAGAGCATCAACCTGCTTTTCAAATGAGTCTATTGTAATTTCAGGGAATAAAAAACAGCACTGAGTTAGTGTAGAGCAAAAAGCATTAGGCAGGAGTGATAGAAAAATTTATAAGATTTTGCACTGGTATCAATTTGACCTTTTGTAGGATGCTTTTAGCTTCAGTCTTGGTGCCTGTGAATGAATTGCAGAATTACATTGATGTGCGACACATTGGCTATAAGCTGATGTCCTTTCAGGTTGCAATAGAAAAATAATGCGAGAAGTTCTGGAACGGCAAGGTAAAAATACTTTGCACGTCTCCCAAGGGGCGATTCATCACTTCAAAACCTTTAGCCAGTTAGTGCTCAATGCCCAGTCTAATCTGTAGCCTGCCTTGTGCTGCCGGAGACACTCAATGCTAACGGGTAAATGGTACGGAATGTTATCTCTTTCACTCAGTCAATTTTCAGGCCAAAATCCACCAAGAACATCTGCTGTGAATTTATCTGTCCTTAACAGCTGCTCCAAACATCAGAAGATACAACAAACACAAACTTTGCATTCTTAAAGATTCCCAATTCAAATTCTGTTTTCCCCCCGAGAAAATCTAGCAAAGCAACAGATCTATAGTATGAAAAGGAGGCCAGAGATGTTCTCTCATCTGTTTCCTGAGCATATAAATCCTGTCCAACTAAACCTGAGGAACAAGATAAAACAAAACGGATAATGTTTAGCCAGTGGCAAGGTAGGAAACAAATACCTTTTTTATAATAAATTACAATGGACTGCACTTTAGTTACACATCTTCAGATTCACTAGAACATGACAATCTTGAAAGAAGTTACTCCTTCAACTCACAAAAGTCCTTTTTTAGACTGGGGATTTCGAGACAAGATCAGCGCCTCCATTTCAGTACAAAGGGTAATTCTTTGAAATCTTTGAACAACATCACACATCATATTTTTGGATGCGGTGGCCCTATTAATTAGATATTTTGCAATGCATCTCATGAGGAAGTGGAGAATGGCTTCAAAATGTGTGGGGTTGCTTGGTGGCTGATGGATGGTTGGTGATCCCTTTGGTTTTCGCTATCCTGTCGTATGTTGGACTTGGAGAATGACTAAATATACCCCAGCATCTCTTACGTAGTCAACATTTGGATTTTGTAAGCATCCATTTTCCTCCAGGAACTCACTTCACCTTGCCTGATCCTGTAATCCCCAACTTGTATGCAAGACCCATGGTGCTTGGAATTGTGGCCTTCCCTTAAGCTAGTACTGTGGTGTTTTTTAGTGCTCGAAGTAACCATCAAGGTAGATAATCACCTTCATCAATGCCAAAGTGCTACCACTTGGGCGGGGAGGGGGGGGACAGCAGCCTAGAGGTGGAATGGTTTCAGGCTGCACTGTGAAAGCAAACCATGTGTACAATATTAGGAGAAATACTCTTTCTCCACCTGAATGATGCCTGACAGGGCAAAAAAGTCACATTACTCTTAGTTCCCAGATTTTTGTTGGTGCTCAGATATTCCAGGGGAAGCACACATCTTCCCTTGAACTATCCAGCAAGTGGGAAGGGGTGCTGCCAATCACAGCCTGGCAAGGAAGGTGCTATGTAAATGTAAATTGCATTGTATTACACATACATAACCCAAACCAAGTTACAGATCAACTGAGGAACTGAGAGATTTTGGTCAAATAAATCCACAAAATATCTCTTTGAATCTCAGACCAGACTTCAAAGAAGGTATAGTTCATTAAAATCGGGTCGGTAATTGACATTTCTCAATACTGTCTCCTGCTAACCGACATTTATTGGATTTGAAATGTCTATTCACTTAACATGTGAAAACGAGGGTGGTTTGATGCTCTGCAGATTGGATTAATTAAAAGACTGTTGATGTTTCCTGAATGATATGGCATGATGTGAAGAGCCTTTGATCTGGATCCACTGAGTCAGATATACTAACTCAAGCCATTAGTCACATGAACTTTTCCCCTTCACACAGATTTCATATTTGTGACAATAGCATTCTCCCATTATCACGCTGCCATTAGATCTTGATTATGTGGCACTAGTTAAGAACAAAATTAGTCTTCCCAGTGGGGTGGTAAGAAGCCCCACACCATATAGTATCTATCAATTTGCAATAAATTGTTTTAGTATTTCACATTTAATCCACTTATTATCACAACACAAAGCAAAACACCAAACTCTTCTTATTCACTTCTTCTTTTTTGAATGTAAAATGGAGCAACGTTTAGTATAAAAATTGTTTCTAGGTGAGAGCAACTCGTTTAGTTACAGCTCATCTACATTTAATATGCAAACATGCACGGCTTTCTCAACCCTAGCCAAAGTACAAATTGCTTTATTGTTAACAACTTGAATGCAGAGACATTGTCTTAATCCTTCAATTCTTCCTTCACCACTTTGTAACTTTTGCATCTCTCTGCATGAGATTGCCAACAATAAAATGTCAGCAATATTGTGTTATAGTTTCACATCTACTAAAAGTTGGAATGAGGTTACCCAAATATATTTCACTTAGGATTCATACAGTTGACATTTTCATAATAATAATCCTTGCTTTTGATTTGCGCCATCATCATTGGAATATCTCAAAGTGCCTCAAAGTAATTAAGAATCTTGTGTATCTGTAAGCATATGCAACAGCCAGTTGTCTGCACAGCAATGTCCCGTTTTACCTACAAAATACACAGTCAAACCACTTAACAGTATATCCTGTGAAGTGCTTTGAGTCGTCGGAATGCCGTGGTAAGACTATATCAAATGCAAGGATTATTATTAATATCATAATAATAAATAACTATGAAGTAAATGACTAGTTGTATTCAGGAGATTGTCAGCCAGGACACCGGGAAAACGTTCTTTTCTTTTCGAATAATTCCATGGGATCTTTAACGCCCACCTGAAAGGCAGACGGGGACTTGGTTTAACATCTCATCTGAAGGCAACATCTTCAACAATGCAGCTCACCACCAACACTGCATTGGAGTGCCAGTTTAGACTTCGAGTTCAAAGTCCCAACATGAAGCTTAAACCCACAGCCTTCTGATTAAGAGGTGAGTGTGCTAACAACTAAGTCATTTCATTTTCCAATTGTTAAATCATTTAAAAATAAAATTCAAGTAATTAAAATTAGCATTTACTCCCAATCTGTGGTAACTGGAATTAAAAACAGGGTAGATTTGTGCTATACCACCAACCCTCACTGCCTTAGAAAAAGACAAATTATTCTTCCCCCAGTGATTTTTTTAAAATGAATGAATTGATTCAAATGTCTCAAAGTTGTCATCATCTCGAAGGCCATTTCAGAGTTTCAAGATCACTTTTTTTTAAACAAAGTATAAAGTTCCACTGAATCCCTCCAGGAATTTACTGTGAGTAATACATAAAGAAACCAAAGACTACCCGTTGAAAATTCAATCCCTTCTTTTTAAATAGTACAGCAGTATTCTATCCAATACTCTGCTGAGTTTGCACCCAGCTATAAATGTTCATTCACTGCATGCACCTGTTACAAACTCGAAATTCCGATGCTTGCTTTTTTTATAAACATGTAAGGTTAAAAGGTGAAGAGGATTTTTGTCTGCTTTAAGATCCCAGGCGTCTCAAAGGTGTGAAAGCCAATTGTTAAATTGGCGTTCAGAGATAGTGCATCTCATTTCTGAATAGAAGATGTGAGGAATATTGTAAAAGTCTGAATTTGGATTATGCATCACCTCTTGGATGCAGGTTGGATGTGTTGATGTGTTACCATATGACAGAGTTTGGGAAGTGCTGCTCAAATGTTACAGTAAGAAGACGCTTATCTGGACTCAGCATTAATTTAAAAAAACTCTTACTTCTGCTCAGGTATATGAATTCTATCTTCGGATGAGATGTTTAACCAAAGTCCCATTTGCTTGTTCAAGTGGACGTTAAAGAATTCACGTGAAGTGCTTTGAGACATCCAATGTGAAAGGTGTTATTAATTATTATTCAACTATCTACAACAGAGACAGGACAATTAAAGACTTATGCTGAACGGTATTAATTATTGAAGGTCATAGTGTCAGACCAGGCAAAGGCTTTACAATGTGGAAAACTGTCACTCAAGGGATGCCCAAAACCAAGTTATTGGAGATGACCCGGTCTTCTTATCAAAGTGGTGAGCAAATTCTGAGGTAAAAGAGTCAAGGAAAGCCTTTGTTAATTATAACAATTGGTAGCAGAAATAGTGTTATATAGATAAAAGACGGGGGATATTCTCTCACTCTATTCATATGATCTGGACCTGGATATAGGGAGCACAATTTCCAAATTTGCAGACGATACTAAGCCAGGAAAAGAAGTTAATGGTGAGGACGATAGCATCAGACTTCAAGAGGACTTAGACAGATTGGTAAAATGGGCAAAAACGTGGCAGATGAGGTTTAATGTGGAGAAATGCGAAGTGTTGCATTTTGGTAGGAAGAATGAAGAGAGGTAGCATAAGCTGATGGTACAATCTTAAAGGGGGCAAATGAACAGAGAGACCTGGGGGTCCACAAAAGCAAATCTCTGAAGATGCAGGACAGGTAGATAAAGCTGTCAAAAAAGCATACGGGATACTAGGTTTTATAAATAGGGGCATAGAATTCAAAAGTCAGGAGGTTATGTTGAATATTTATAAAATGCTGTTTAGGCCTCAGTTGGAGTACTGCGTTCAGTTCTGGGCACTGCACTTTAGGAAAGATGTTAGGGCATTGGATAGGGTGCAAAGGAGGTTTACCAGGATGGTATCAGGAATGAAGGACCTTAGTTATGAGGAGAGGTTAGCAAAACTGGGATTATTCTCCCTAGAGCAGAGAAGATTAAGAGGGGATTTAATAGAGGTTTTCAAGATCATGAGAAGATTTGATAGGTTGAACTGGAAAAAACTGTTTCCACTGGCATGTGGGTCAGTAACCCGAGGACACCGATTTAAGATAGTTGTTAAAAAAAAGAGGAGAGGTTAGGAAATGTTTTCACCCAGTGAGTTGTTCGGATCTGGAATGCATTACCTGAAAGGGTAGTGGAAGCCGATTCAATAACAACTTTTAAGAGAGAAGTAGATGGGTATTTGGGGAGGACAGGATTGCAGGGCTATGGAGAGAAAGCGGGCCAGTGGGATTGAGTTGAATTATTCTTTTAGGAGCCGGCGCAGACAAGATGGGCCGAATTACCTCTTTCTGTGCTGTATGATTCTATGATTCTATGATATCATTTTCTCCCACCATATTCATTCACTGATCTACAACATAATCTTATAATGATTTTTTGGGGCTCAGCTGGGTGTCTGACAAATGCATAAATCACCATGCTTAAGATTATCCAAACCAAGCTGAGATTTCCATGCATCCCATCTACACATTGGAATCCCAGAGAGAGATTGTTGGAATGGAATGCGCACTCTCTCCCTGGAGTGATGCATCTTGCTTACCTAATTCCAGAAAGTATTAGGCACAGGTTGTCAAAAACCAAGGCTTGGAGACCCCAGAGTGTGCATTAAGTCTAACCAGCTAAAACCGCATAGCTTGCCATTGAAATGCTGTCCCTCTGTCCAGAGCACGTTGAGCTCCCACTAGGTGAATGGCAGCTTCAAGGAATTCCCTGTGAGCCATATAACAAATACAAAGTATGTTCCAGGACTGGAGTCAAAGGTAGGCTGCAGTGAATCAGATCGAGTCAAATCTGGTCTGGCTCAACCGGATATAATGGAGGGAGAGAAAAGCTCAGTTAGTGCATTGCATTCTCATCTCTAAAAGCTCCTTCTTCCAAATACCAATTCAAAACAAATTTCAGCCTAATTGATTGACAATTTAAAATCCAAATGCCAGCAACATTTCACTGCTCCCAGGAACTGCAGCAATAAATGCACCATCAATAGAATATAAGCTTAGGAAAGAGTTGTAAAGCTGTAACATATAGAAGTATATAATTAGCAACAAAAAAGCCATTCAAGCTACAGTATTGATTCCACTGAAAGAAGATGCAGCATTTGCAAAGTTCACAAGCTTATTATATCATCAATAACATATGGTAAAAGCTTCAATGCTTTTCATAATCTAATATTATTCCGGCTACTATTAGTTTGGAAAAGAAAATGTTACTAGTCAACAAAGCTGAATAAATCCATTTTATTTCCATCTTTAATCACGTTTTGGTGCTTAGTAACTTTGTGAATACTGTGACTAGAATTCAAGAGGAAGATATTTCCTTGATGCAGGTTCTTCATTGTTTTTCAGGTCAGGATCAGATCTTGTCATAATTCATTAGGTTCAGTTGAGAAAGTCATCAACTGGCCAATGGATCCCAATATTTGAGTTTCTAATTCATCCTTACTGCTCTTCTCTGAACTCTCCAATGGCAGAGTATCCCTTTGAAGGAAAGGTGGCCAAAATTGAGGTAAGCACCATAAATTGAGGAATTCCATGAATCTGTGACAATAACCTGTTAATGAACAGGGGAATTGGGGAGTGTGAATTCAGTTTGGTTCCAACTGATGGACATGAAATTCTAAAGCTAAATCTAGCATCACATTACCTGCACAGCACTTTTGGACCATTTCAACTCGCAATTGGATTTTTCAAGTAAAAGATAGCAGTGGATCAGTGACTGGGTGATCCCCACTGTTGCTGGTTCAGATACACTGGTCAGTATTACAAATGCAGCAAACAGGGCAGATTAAACCCAGACTAAACAGTGGTAAACTTACTTTAAAAAATCAAAGTGGGTAGAAAAGAAGGGTTTCTCATTGGTATTATGGTAAGCTTTCAATGAACAAACGTCATTAATTAAACACAAGAACCTATACACTGGCACAACTCACTGATCAATAAATAAATATATCTGCTAAGGAGTGCCAAAATCTCCACAGCGGCAAATTACATTTGTAAAGCACCTTTCATGTTGGGAGGATGTACCAAGGGGCTGAGCCACCCTTCAGGACACCAAATAGCTATGTTCTCTCTCATGTTCACTCAGTCTTTACCTCATGTCCATTGAGAGCATAAGGCCTCAGGCCTCTCGGCTGATTGCTAAATGTTGATTCTTGGTCTCAGAGAGTGTGGATTTCAGCCGTCCCTGGTTAATCAGCGCTGGGAACGAAAAATCTAACAAAAATAAACTTACTACTCAATGGAGCACCCACAAATTATAAAATAAAAATCACGCCCACCTCAGATTGAAAAAAAATGGAAGATGATCGGACCAGAAAGGAAGAAACCATTGACTTTGGGCCATGTGCTGCCACCTGGTGTCTTAGCTCAGTGTTACTGTGCACTTCTTAGAGAGGGTTCCAACTCGCAACATTCAAAAGCCTTGATTGCTGAATCACACAACTAACAACCCATTTCATTCAGAATCAATTTCAAAACCAGCATCTGCGTGTGTCTGTTTATGATAACGTCTCCAGTTACCTCATTTGTTTTAATGTGTATTTCAGAATCAGATGTCTTACAACCAACTGTAGATGTTGGTTAATGGACGCAAAAGGATTTGGGTAGTGTTGGGTTTCCACAGGGGAAAACTACTATTTAAAATACAAATAAACATTTCTGCACACGATCACCAATTATCCTAAGGTATTTTAAGTATTGAAAAACATGTTTTGTATAGATTGATATGGCTGTTGTAAAGCTGATGAAGTTACAGGTATTATAATGGGATTTAAAGCAGGAAGCTACGTGATTATGGTATGAAAGACGATAACATTCCAGAAGATCTGAACCAATTAAACAGATGGGCTAGTGGAGTAAGAGTTAAGGTAAAGACTGAGTGAATATGAGAAAGAAAATACCGTCTGCAGCAAAATATACAGATGGAGAAGAAAAAATATTTTGCAAATGAAGAAAGCACTCTGAACAATGCCAAGCTTCTGTAAGCAAAGCTAATCAAATACTAGGCTGCATCTCCCACTGTTGGACTATGAATCAAAAGTAATGACTCTAACCTTGAACAGATCACATTTTGTATGTAGTTTGGGGTGCCCTAGCTCTGAAAAGATATAGACACAACAGAGGAGGTTCAAACAAGAATACAAAAGATGATCTGTGCTAACCTCATGGCTGGCCCATATTGTACATCTTTTGGACTGAGTTCCCCGAAATGCTTATAGGTGTCAGCCTGGCTTAGTTGGTAGCACTGCCGCCTCCTGAGTCAGAAGGTTATGGGTTTAAACCCCACATCCCTTGCCAGGATTTTGAGCTCATAGTCTTAGGCTGACATTTCATGCAATGCTAGGGGCTGCTGTGCTTCGGATAATAATAATAATAATCCTTGCATTTGATATAGCGCTTTTCATGTCGGGAGGATGTCCCAAAGCGCTTCACAGAACACACTGTAAAGTGAATTGACTGTATATTTGTGGGCGAACGCGGCAGCCAATTGCGTACAGCAATGTCCCACAAACAGTCGTAGATTGAAAATGACCAATTTATTATTGTTTTTGGTTTTGGAGGGATTATTATTAGGCGTGTGGAGTAAGGAAACTTGCCCAAGGTTTCGCCCTGCCGGGAAATGAACTCAGGTCTCTCGCTTGCAAAGCGAGTGCTCTAACCACTGAGCTACAGGACTCCGTAGCTACAGGATGAGATGTTAAACCAAGTTTGTCTGTTCAGGTGGACATGAACAATCCCACGGCACTACTCAAAAGAGAAGGGAGTTTCTTCCAGTCTCCTGGCAAACAATCCTTCAAATAAAATTGGCCATTCACTTTCTGGCTGTTTGTGGGACATTGCTGTGCTCAAATTGGCTGGTCGATTCATCTGCAAATGCACAATCACCGCTCTTCACAGAAATTCTATGAAGCATTTTAAGATCTTTCAACAACGTGATAAGGTGCTATGTCAAATACAAAGATTATTATTTACAAATAAGGCACCACATTTTAAGAAGAATCTCAGGGAGTCTCTGGTATCAAAAGATTGAGAAACGCTGTTCTAATCTATGAGGAATATCTCATAGAACTGAACATGTTTATACTAGAGAAGAGAAAACGGCAGAGTAGGATACTGGTCTTTAAAATTCTAAGAAGCACAGATACATAGATGTGCACAGGCTACTGAGCATAACTAGAGGGCATAGGTTGAAAATTAACAAGCCTCAAGCGGGACTGGGTATTAGAAGGATCTGGTTTCTCTCTGTGAAACAACACTCCAACCAAAACAGCTGGTTCCATTTTGATTAACTCTTTTCAAAAACAACCGGACAAGCACCTGCTGGAGAACAGAATAATAATAGGGACCAGACTGAGATGACAAAATACTTCATGGAACAGAATGACTTCTGTACTGCTAGGACTGATAGAGAGAGTTAATAGGGAAGCAAACAGATGATGAATTTGTAGAAATGTGGGGAGGAATGAATAAATGGTCGTTTTAGCTTGATGTACCTTTGGGGATCAGGAAGACACAAAATTTTGATCTATGAAATGGAGATTGTGTCATTTGTGGAATGAATAGACTTCACATAACAACCAGTTTTGTTTTTTGTTCACCTACAAAATATATCATCATACAACAAATCTTGTCAAGCGCTTCAAGTCGTCCTCTCATGAAAGACACTACATCAAATACAACAACAAAAAATTACATTTGTAAAGCACTTTTCACATTGTGAGGATGTCCCAAGATGCTGGATAGACAGAGTTTTGGACCAGAGCTGGGGGTCAGGGTCAGGGAGGGTGGAGGGCAGTGGGGGAAGCAGGGAGATCAAAAGCACAGTCGAAGAGGAAGGTATTGAGATGGGTTTTGAAGATGGCAAGGGGGGGGTGAGGTGGAGGGACTGCAGGATGGAGTTCCAGAGGATGGGGGCAGAGTGGCAGAAGGCCCGCCCGCCATAGTAGGGCGAGCGAGGCGGGGGATGTGAAGCAGGCCGAAACCTGCTGAGCGAAGGGAATCAGCAGGATGGTAGGGATTTAGGAGGTCGCAGAGGTAGGTGGGAGCAAGGCCATGGAGGGCTTTGAAGGTGAGGACCAGGATCTTGAACTGTATCCTCTGTGTGATGGGAAGCCAATGGAGTTGGGCAAGGATGGGGGTGATAGGGTCACAGAGCTTAATGTGGGAGAGGACATGGGCTCCAGAGTTCCGGATGATATGCAGCCTATGGAGGGATGAGTTGGGAAGGCCGAGAAGCAGTGAGTTTGCAAAGTCGAGCCTCGATGTAATGAAAGCGTGTATGAGGATTTCGGCGACCTGCGGTTTGAGACAATGGCGGAGTCAGGCGATGTTGCAGAATTGGGGGAAGGCAGAGCGCGTCATGGCACAGAAAGGATAGTTGAGGGTCAAACAAGACGCCAAGGTTCCGGACTGGCTTAGTAAGGTGGAATGTGCAACCATGGATGGTGATACTGTCAGCGCCTGAGGTGAGGAGGCGCTGACGGGAGCCAATCAGGAGAGCCTCGGTCTTGTTGATGTTCAACTGAAGAAAGTTAGCTCTTATCCAGGACTTGATGTCTGACAGATATTCTGTCAGGACAGCAGTGGTCCTGGAGGCGAGGGTTGAGGCAGAGAGATAGAGTTGGGTGTCATCGGCATACATGTGGAAGTTGACCCCATTTCTGCGGAGAATGTCACCACGAGGAAGCATATAGCTATTGATGAGGAGGGGACCAAGGACAGAGCCCTGAGGAACGCCGCCTGCTAGAGGAGAAGCTGGTTGTGGAGATGAAGTGGAGGCGGTATGAGAGGTATGATCCGAACCATTCAAGGACAGAGCCGTTGAGGTGAGAGGAGAGGCGGTGGATGAGGATAGAGTGGTCGACTGTGTCGAAAGCAACAGAAATGTCAAGGGCAGCAGAGAGGTCAAATACATGGATCATTGTTATTAAATTGCTAAAAATCCAGTCAATGGATCAGGCACACGTAGCCTATTTTTTCCCTTCCTTCACTCCAAAAAGACAAGAGCCTGTTTAAGTGGCCCACTGCCATTCTCTGTGATGAGATAACTCAGCATACATCAAGAGTTGAATTTGGAATCCTTCCTGCTGTGCAACTTAGTTCCTTGCTGGGCAGTGTTTTTATTCAGTGAGGCATTCTCACAGTCCTAATAATCCCCATTTTAGAAGAGGAACACAAAGATAGTAATGGGGTGAGGTTTCACTTGTTGCTATGTACAGCAACGTTGACAATGAGTGTAAATATTGGATTTATAGGTATTGTTCTTTATTCTCTTATTAGAATTGTACATCAGCAAAGTTCATAAGGTCAGTGTCAAGTGGAATATCAACAACTACAACAAAATTACATTTGTATAGCGCCTTTTACGTTGGGAGGACGTCCCAAGTCGCTAGACAGACAGAGTTTCAGACCTGAGCTAGGAATCGGGGTGGGGAAGGTGGAGGGCATGGAGGGAAGCAGGGAGATTGAAAGCACCGTTAAAGAGGAGGTCTTGAGATGGGTCTTGAAGGTGGCGAGGGAGGGGATGAGACAGAGGGACTGCGGGATGGAGTTCCAGAGGGTGGGGGTAGAGTGGCAGAAGGCCCACCCGCTAATAGTGGGGCGAGCGAGGTGGGGGAATGTGAAGCAGGCCATAGCGAGCAGGATGGTAGGGGTTTAGGAGGTCACAGAGGTAGGTGGGAGCAAGACCATGGAGGGCTTTGAAGATGAGGACCAGGATCTTGAACTGTATCCTCTGTGTGATGGGAAGCCAGTGGAGTTGGGCAAGGATGGGGGTGATAGGGTCGTAGAGCCTAATGTGGGAGAGGACACGTGCCCCAGAGTTCCGGATAATATGCAGCCTATGGAGGGAAGAGTTGGGGAGGCCGACAAGCAGTGAGTTTGCATAGTCAATCCTCGATGTAACGAAAGCGTGTATGAGGGTTTCGGCGACCTGCGTTGTGAGGCAGTGGTGGAGCCGGGCGATATTGCGGGGCAATATCTTCCCTAATATGTGAAAATATCAGGGACAAAAGAACAATCTCTTGGAGTAGGTCTGATAAACAAAATTAACATTTTGGTTGGGGCAGGTGAAATTTAACAATTGAATTCTTCCCCACTACTTCCATAAAGCAAGGCAACAATAATAATCCTACATTTGGTATAGATAGTAGCTTTCACATTGGGTGGAAGTCCCAAAGTTGATTGATGGTGTGTTTCATGAAGGGAACTTATGCACAGCAATGTCCCACAAAGAGCCATGATGCAAATGATTAATTTTATTTGCTGGCCAGAACACTGGGAGAAACTTCCTTCTCTTGTTTAAACCTTTTACTATGCCTATTGGCAAAAGCTTTGCCTTTCAACATGCCTTTTGTTCCACAGTCGCATTGCCTTACAAACAATGGGTGTCCTCCTGTACAAAATCTTCCATCTCTGCAGGCAGGCACTTTAACGCCAGCAATAACAAATGATAGAGGATCAACTGCTTAGGGTCTACTAAGCCATCTGTCAGTCACATGCCTCCTAGGAGCAGCAGCCCAGGAGATTCCGACAACCAAAAAGTGGTCACTTGATTGAGAACCTACTAAAAGTAAATCTTTCAAAATCATTCTCTTTGGGCTGTGTGGCACACAGAAGTAAGTTGGATGGATGTTTTTCTTAAAATAAATTGCAAATTTTGACGTTCATCAAAACGATGGTGGTTCCTGCTGGGAAATGGAACTCTTCCTCATTTCAACATCTGCCAGTATCAGAGTTGAGCATACTCCCTGGTCAGGAACAATTTGATTAGTTGCAGAGTACAACACAGCTCTGTTATAACTGGGTGTTGGGTCCCATAAAACTCTAATCCACATTAAAGTGAAACGCGATAGTGGGTTTGACTGCACGTGTGTTCAAGTGATCGGTTCTCGCACCGAAAGAAAAAACATTTCCGGTTTGTTGGATTGCCTCAACATCATTGCCCTTTTTGCTGCGCAAAGCAGAAAGTGAAATCGGTGGCGACCTGATGACCCTGATTCAGCCATGTTTTACTAACTTAAATGATCAACTTTCAGTACTGCCTGGCTGCCTGGTTGTTATGTAAAGTGTGTGCCTGCTTGTGGCTGATTGTCTGCTCAATGTAGAGCATAATGTGGCCTGTTTTCTGGTATTCTACTTGCTGGTGAGTGCTGTTCCTGCTGTTACCTAATTTCTTTTCTACCTCCTGCTGCCACTCTTGAGCCACATGCTGCTCTGAGGTAAAATAATGCTATTATTGGATCAAAGGCAATATAAATGTTACAATTTGTATTGACATATACAATATTTATGTATGACAATATAATATTTAATAACTCTGAGCAATCTGAACAGTTTCCTGCCTAGCAATCCCCCAAATAATATAACATAATAATAATCCTTGCATTTGATATAGCGCTTTTCACATCTTCTCGACATCTCAAAGCGCTTCACAGAATAGACTGTAAAGTGAATTGACCGCATATTTGTGGGTGAAACGCGGCAGCCAATTGCGCACAGCAGTGTCCCACAAACAGTCAAAGATTGAAAATGACCAATTTATTATTGTTTTGGTTTGGAGGGATTATATAAATATAACTACTCATTTACTTCATAGCTTTTGATGAGCATTGCCTTGTCATTCGCCTGCAAAATACATTTTACAGTAAATCCTGTGAAGCACTTTGAGATGTCTCAACAATGTGATATGGTTCTATACCAAATTCAAGGATTATTATTACTGAAAAAAACAACACTACATTATGTTCAATTCCTTATGTTACATATTCCCGGCACTAATCAAGACCTGAAAATATCTTTTTTTAATAAAGATAATGTTTTTAAAGTAACCATAATCCTTGCATTTGATATATCGTTTTTCACGTCAGGTGGACATCTGAAAATGCTTCAACAGATTTGCTGTAGTGTAGTGAAAGTGTGTTTTGTAGACAAACTTAACGCTTTGTGAACTTTTTCAAAATGACTCCCGATGTTTTAATGTATTTTTTTAACCACAGCAGAACACAAACTATTCTTCTGTGTCCAAATGAACCTGGAGTGAAAAAAATATAGATCGCTTTGGGTTTGCAAACTGCCCACAAATCAAAGAGAGGAAAAGAATCAAAGAGAGAAAACGTCAAATAAAGTTAAAAAGAGAGAGTGGCCAGTGAGAGAGAAGGGCTGGCACAGTGTAATAGTGACAGTATAACTCCTGATGGAAGAAGTTTTATCAGATCACAAGATTGGTTTGGATATTAATAATAATAATAATCCTTGCATTTGATATAGCGCTTTTCACGTCGGGAGGACGTCCCAAAGCGCTTCACAGAACACACTGTAAAGTGAATTGATTGTATATTTGTGGGCGAACGCGGCAGCCAATTACGCACAGCAATGTCCCACAAACAGTTGTAGATTGAAAATGTCCAATTTATTATTTTTTTTTTTGGAGGGATTATTATTAGGCATGTGGAGTAAGGAAACTTGCCCAAGGTTTCACCCTCTGCCTGGAATCTCTAACCACTGAGCTACAGGACTCCACAAATGTAGAAGGCCTTTCAGTCTATCTGATCTCATGCTTCCAGCAACCCCAGGACACCTACCCAACACAGCATCAAGCTGCTTTTTAAATAAATCCATTGTCCTGGCCTGAAGCACCATTCCTGACAACCCGTTCTTAGCACTGGAGGCACTTTACAATTGTGTGATGATCTGTTATCTGGATTGTTACTAACTCCACAATAGGGTTGTCTCATATAGTACAGATCACATGCTCTCCTTTATGTTATAAATTCTGGGTTTTATAATAAATGATGCGTATTCTTTGCACCAAGACTTTAGATTTGTTTCCATTCAGTTTTAGCAGCACTTAGCTTCCAATCAGCAACACAGGAGAATTTGTGCTTGTAATTCAGCAGTATCCAAGACATGGAAGGAAGGGAATATTTAAAGCTCAATAAAAGATGGCCAAAATTATGACTGGTTTCAGCAATGTAAATAGAGAAACAGAATTTTCACTGATCGATAAATCAGTAACAAGAAGGTATAAATTGAGAACCATCGCACATGAAAAATTAGGGATATTAGAGAAATACTTATATACACAGGATTATAGTCCTAATAATAATAACAATTCTTACATTTGGTATAGTGCCTTTCAAGCTAGAGGAGGATATCTCAAAGTCCTTCACAGGATGTATTGTAAAGTGCAATGATGTGGGGTTTTTGTGTGGGAAAATATGGCATGCAATTTGTAAATGTCACACAAACAGCCATGGAGTAAATGACCAACAACAATGTGTATTTATATTGTGCCCTTCACACAGGGTAGGGTGAATTTTATTTTACTTATGACAACTTTTATTTTGGGGATTTTCACACAAAGGGTAGTGGAAATCTGGAACTCTCTCTCCCAAAAGGCTGTGGATGCTGGATCAATTCAAATTTTCAAGACTGAGGTTGATAGATTTTTTGTTGAGTAAGGGTTTCAAGGGATATGGAACAAAGACGGGTAAACAGAGTTGAGGTACAGATCAGCCATGAACTAATAGAATAGCGGAAAAGGCTCAAGGGGCTGAATGGCCTAATCCTGTTCCTATATTCCTAAATTGGTCATGATATCAATAGAAATTCCTTTCCCTTCAACTAATATCTTGGGATCTTTAATGTCGACCTGAACAGGCAGACGGCACCTTGGTTTAATCTCTCATCCGAAGGAGACACCACCATTGCACCACACCCCATACTGCTTTGGAGTGTCAGCCTAGACTTGATAAGTTTAAGTCCCATCATAGGGCTTGAACCCACAACCTTTTGATTCAGATGTATGAGTGTACTAACTGAGCCAGGCTGATACAACATTTTTGAATATGAAATATTGGACCACAATGGATGTGGGAAAACTGACTCAATAACATAATTTTAATAGAATTGAATACATACTTGAGGGAAATAATATTAAAGTGAATGAGAAAAGTAGGGAATAGATTAAAGTATTTTCCATAGCTATTGGTAGAACATTGCTGTGCACAACAGCTACTGTGTTTACCTACAAACCACACACCATTTTCCATTATATTCTGTGAAGCTCTTTGCGATGTCTCAACGGCATGATAAGGCTCTATATCAAATGCAAGGATTATTATTATAATTTCAGTGAGGCAGGGGAAGGAAAAAGCGGTGAGCTGGTACCAGCACAAATATGATGGGTAGAACAGCTTCTTTCAATACTATAACCTTTCCCTGCTTTTCCTGGCTTGGGTGCCCAGCCAGCTGCGAGAAGTACTTTGAAACGTCCTCCTGAAGTGAAGGGTGCTATATATGCATAAATTGTAATGAACTGTAAGCTCTCTATGCTGCTGCACTGAAGGTTGAAAGTACTGCTTCCCATTTCCCTTCTTGTTTAATCTACACATTTATAACAGCCACATAATTTCTCTGAACATTGCCATGAGATTTTTGCACCAAAATCAAAAGTATTATACAGATCTGTGGTTTTAAAAAAAGATTTTTTTTTAAAGAATGGTTAGCGTAGTGCATTAGATTTCTCAAACTCCTGATATTGTTCTTCATCGGAATATTAAAGCAACTCTGGAGATGATATATGAAGGGAAAGATGTATGAATGTTCAAAGCTAAAACTGCCTTTCAATACTCAAAGGATTAAAGCTGCAGGAATCAAAGTCACAAAGGCACCCATACGATAAGGCTGGTGAAATCATCCTAAAGATCTTTTTTAAGATAAAAGATAAATAACAAACACAAAAATGATTTCTCCCATTAATGAAGCCTTTGATCTCTTTTGCACTGTATTCATGGTTAGAGTTTTGTGTGAGAATCTGTTTACATCAGGTTAAATAATGAATACCAAGGGGACAATATAAAAAATGCATTTGATCTTGTAAGAGTTCGGGAAACCTAATTACAAAACTTTGTGAGAGTGTTTTTTTAAACAAAACAAACTTTCTTGCTGGTAACATTTGTGTGAAGAAAAGCACAAGAGCTGGAAAATTATGTGGAAATCAGCATATCGAGAACAGCTTTTCCCACATCAACGTCAAAAGGATCCACTCCTGAAATAAACCAGGCAAAATAACAGATGAATGAAATGCTCTTGAGTGTTGAGGAAGAAATGTATGATAATGAGACCTCACAGAGTGAATCCTTCCTCGCACACACACAAAACAATCTGTTAATTATGATTGCAGCAAGTCATGGTGTAATTAGCTGTGTATTTAATAGGATTAGGAGTCAAAATCATATGCCTGCATTTCCACTGAACATTGTGGAGGGCTCAATGGGCTTATTTTTAAATCAACTTGAAGCTATCTTTCACCTCAGAAAGTAGCAACGGCATTGTTCATGCACTACCAGGTGCTGGCTTTCATCAACAAAATAACTACAATGACTCTGGGGGAATAAACCTATTCATTCACTTCTTAGTATCGTTACAATTATTTCATTGTTTCCCATGTTGCAGCAATAATAACAACAATAATAATAATCCTTTCATTTAATATAGTGTCGAGAGGGAGGGAGGAAGGGAGATATTATTCTATGAGAAAGGCACTATATAAATGTCACTTACTGTTGGCATAAATGAAACATAACCCAGTGTCTGCAAACATTTCACAACACTTTCTTCCCCTTTATCCTTTTCACAAGGGCAAGGAGGCCAGTGAGGCCCCATAATTAATCTATAACTTTTATATAGCTGAGTAGAGAGTATAGGGCAGATGGTAGCTCAGCAGATACAGACTATAGTTCCAGTCGATTGACATCCAGTAAAAATTTGCACATGACGAGGATTAGAAACCCAACGTATGGAAAATGTAACATAAAGAAACGATAAAATTATACTTTGTTAAAAATTAAAACAAACTAAAGTGTAAAATGAGACATGTGGTGTGCTAACTCGTCTGATGCACAGCTATGCTGGCTTTCTAGTCGAATCACAGATCTACAACAATTTGATTCATACCGCGCCCTTCACATTGGAAGTGCCTCAGAGCTCTTGAGTCTAACCATCAGGTAACTTACAATGGAAACTTTGCCTATATTTCTACACTACCCCTGAAGATAAAACAATCCTTATAATTGTTACCATGCCTTACCACATCACTGAAATATCTCAAAGCACAGGATTTACTGTAAAGTGAGTGACTGTGTTTTGTGAGCAAACACAGCAGCCAATTTTCACAAAGTAAATGTCCCATAAATACCCATGGAGTGAATTACAATTTTTTATCTGGAGGATTGCTGGCCAGAAGACAAGGAGAAACTAAGTTAAGCTAGAAGCAAGGCCCACAGTGCAGCTTAATTCAGTTTCACCAAGTGAGATTACATATCATTTTATTCTTGTACAAAGTGAGAGAGAGAGAGAGAGAGAGATCAGGAAAATCACAAAATAGCTGACAACAAAAACATATGATCTCTCCACTTTAGAGTCATAGTAATTCATGTGAAGCGCTGTCACAGTGGTTGAAAACATTTCTCTATTTTCGAAGTCAACTTGAGTCTAAATAATTAAATAAGCATTAATTGAAAATGGATACAAAGTAAACTAGTGCTTTCCGCCTGCCTGACTACACCCTCACCCACCGCACTCCATCTGACATACCATCCAGTGCCCAGTCATTTCATCTCCCCTAAGTGGTATTTAGGAATTTCACTCCAACAAGCACTTGAGGAAATGTTAGGACATTCCTACTCCTGCTGAATCTCTCCTGGTTACAGTAACAGTTCACATTGTTTTTTGGAGTCTGATGGGAAGTAATCTTTCTCCCCAAGTCAAACTGGCATCAAAACAGAGTCATCAGAAATTATAATAATAATAATAATAATAATCCTTGCATTTGATATAGCGCTTTTCACGTCGGGAGGACGTCCCAAAGCGCTTCACAGAATATACTGTAAAGTGAATTGACTGTATATTTGTGGGCGAACGCGGCAGCCAATTGCGCACAGCAATGTCCCACAAACAGTCGTGGATTGAAAATGACCAATTTATTATTGTTTTTGGTTTTGGAGGGATTATTATTGATTCAGTCCGAGGTTCCTACTTTATATCACAAACATGCTCTCCCTTTCCTCAGAGCTGGGATTCAGCAGTTTAAATCCGGAGCTGTTAATACTATTCATGGATATCCTGTCGCAACAGATTCTTAAAAGGAATTAAATTATAACCTTCATTCTTATCTTCATGCTTCTTTTCAATACTATCCAAGTCTATATTGCTAGGTATTTCATCTTTCTGTCTTATATCCAACACACTATTCTCCCAACCCCCCACACAAACATCCCAGAAGCACCACATTATTCAGAGGTGACAAGACCAAGAATAAGTAACAGAAGTTGTAACTTCACAAGTGGAATAAATTCCCATCAGCTCTTATCTGGCTTGTATCACACAAGGAAAGGGAAAATGTCCTAGTTTATTTTAAAATGATTTTATTCAATTGCTCTGTCAGAATTATTCAACACTGAGGCAAAGCAATACAAAGGGTGTTTCTCAGTCTGCTTTGTCAAGAAAACTCAGTGTTGAATAATTCTGACAGTGTATGCCTAAGTTCAATAATAATGTTAGCCTGGTTCAGTTGGTACACTCCTGCCTCCTAGTCAAAAGGTTGTGGTTCAATTCTGAAGTCGGGACAGACTCACATAGTTTAACCTGACACTCCAGTGCAGTGCTGCATTGTTAGAGGTGCCATCCTTATGATGAAAGGGACTTTCTCCTAATTGTCAGGCCAACAACCACCCAGATAAAGTTAGTAATTTGCTTTAAGGTTGTTTGTGAGACATTGCTGTGTACATATTGGTTGCCACAATCAACTACAAAATACACAGTCTCAACATTTTACAGTAAATCCTGTGAAGCGCTTTTGATATGGCCTCCTGATGTGAAGGGCTCAATACTAAATGCAAGGATTATTATTAATATCATCATCATAGTGTGAACAGCTAAGCAAAGAGTATAAATAGCTGATTTATATACATTTATAAAGCAGATTAAGGTTTTAGTAGGTCCTATATCTTCAAATTATTTCACCAAAAGAATATTACTAAATCATTTTATAAAATAGGAAAATAAATTGCTTTCAACAAATCAACAGGTGGCTACTATTCATTACATAAAAATATAGTTATCATATTTTCATATCACTGGAAAGTGTGGTCTAGACCTACCTTTAGGAATAATGCCTCAAAGTGATTCAGAGAATTTACTATAAAGTACAGTGACTGTGTATTTTGTAGGCCAATGAAGCAACCCATTTTTGCACTAAAATGTCCCACAAAGAGGCATAATAATGTGGAGTCCTGTAGCTCAGTGGTTAGAGCACTCGCTTTGCAAGTGAGAGACCTGAGTTCAATCCCAGGCAGAGGCGAAACCTTGGGCAAGTTTCCATACTCCACACAGAGCCTAATAATAATCCCTCCAAAAACAATAATAAATTGATCACTTTCAATCTACGACTGTTTGTGGGGCATTGCTGTGCGTAATTGGCTGCCGCGTTCGCCCACAAATATACAGTCAATTCACTTTACAGTATATTCTGTGAAGCGCTTTGGGACGTCTAGAAGACGTGAAAAGCGCTGTATTAAATGCAAGGATTATTATTATTAACTGTAAGTGTAGCTAGAAAGAAGGCGAACATTGCATACGTGAAGCAAACGCAGCAGAATTTAACTTATTCCTTGTTACCCACTACGTTTGGTGCAAAATCGCCAAATAGAGATTGTAAATGAATGGTGTAAGTCAAGCAGAAACAATTTTTCATGTAACTTAGTAAGGGATAACTAAAATTCTGCTGCTTTTGCTTTAATGTAAAATACCGATATGAGCAATTTTGGAATGTTATCCTTCGATACATCCCAACAATTCCAAGTTGCATGCAGGAAAATTTAGTTTGACTGGCATTACACTCCAAATAAAATTACAATAACTCGTGAAAAGGACCATTGCAGCAAGCAAACTGTAACAAGTCTACTTATTGAAATGTGCCTAATGTTTGCACAGCACAACATACTTAGAGAGACCGTAACAGATTTTCCCTTATTCCCTAACTGCACATAACGTTGCACGGAAAATTGTGCTTACGTAGCCTTAAGGAAAAAATCATGTCTAGCGATTGTTTTCCAATAAAAACAACTTATTATCACAGTTTATTATCACATCATTTAAACCCATCAACTCATTAGTTCTCAAATTCTTTTTTGTAGCTCATCCCTCACAGAACTGAAGAAAATATCCGAATAAATTCATAGGATAAAGGGACACTGCATTGATGGAGGTGCCATCCTTTGGATGAACAGTGTATTGAGCTTCTGTCTGCCTGATCAGATAAATGTTAAAGACCCGATGGCATTATTCGAAAAGAGAAGGGAATTTCTCCCGGTGTCCTGGCCAACATTCCTCAGGATAAAATTTGTTCACTTTATGCCTTCCTGATGTTTTAGCAAATGCAAGAATTATTTTATTTTTATTTTATGTTGGTCTTCATCTGGAGAAAGACAATTGTGTTTCAGATATTCAAAATACTTAAAGGTCATGTCGCAAATAATATAACCCCACTCCTTACAAAACACATGACCAATTTACAAGTCAATTATTCCTGAATTATTTGAACAACAATTAATTTTGATTCATGATTAAATATTCCTGAACATACGCCATGTTTAACTAGGCAAACTCAGGCTTAATAATACACTGGAGTGGCTCTACATTTACAGTGCAAATCAACGTGCATTAGCTAATTTAATATTACTTAAGTTGGAAGCAGTAAAGATATGTAACAGACTGATAATAGTTTCAAAGTTTAAAATGTCAAAGGATAGAGATAGGGATTATGCAGGAACTAATTAGTTCCATGAGCATTAATGAGATTACACATGTACACAACTGTGCAGTGCTATTCAAATGAACAACAAGGATCAAACGCCAGTCACACACATGTGGGAGGGATTCTAACACCTCCCATTTAGATTTAGTTCCTCACAATACTTAAGATGCGAGTGGTGATGCCAACATGCTTCCTAGAGCAATAGAAATTTAAATCACACAAGGAGGCAATTCAGCCCATTGAGTCATTATTGGCAGTCAGACAAGGTATGAATTCAATCCCACTGCCCTGTCCTATCCTCATGCCCCTTCAAGCCTCTATCCTTCATATACCTGTTCCCCTTTCGAAATCAACAATGGACGCTCCTTCCACCAACTTACTTGGCAGGGCACTGACTTGTCAACAACTCTCTGAGTGAAAGAAATGCAAAAACAACAAATATAGTGCCTTTCACATCAGGAGGTCACCCCAAGACGTTGAATTGTCCAGGGCTTGCACCCGAGTGAGGGACAGGAACCGAGGAGGATGGGGCAGGAAAGACGACCAAAGACAGAATCAAAGAGTAAGTTCTTGAGGTGGACCTTGAAGGAGATGAGGGAGGGGGCAAGGGTCTTCAAGATGGAGTTTCAGAGAATGGGAGCAAATATGCTGATAGCTCCATGGTTTGGGAAGCTAGCATGGGGGATGTGAAACAGACTGGTGCACACTGAGTGGAGGGAGCGACCAGGTTTGTACAGTTTGAAATAGTCATAGAGGTCAGGCTTTATAATAATAATAATAATAATCCTTGCATTTGATATAGCGCTTTTCACGTCGGGAGGACGTCCCAAAGCGCTTCACAGAATAGACTGTAAAGTGAATTGACTGTATATTTGTGGGCGAACGCGGCAGCCAATTGCGCACAGCAATGTCCCACAAACAGTCGTAGATTGAAAATGACCAATTTTATTATTGTTTTTGGTTTTGGAGGGATTATTATTAGGCGTGTGGAGTAAGGAAACTTGCCCAAGGTTTCGCCCTGCCTGGAATTGAACTCAGGTCTCTCACTTGCAAAGCGAGTGCTCTAACCACTGAGCTACAGGACTCCACAGTTCATGGAGATATTTAAAGGTTAGGACAGGATCTTGAACTTGATCTGCTGGGGGATGAGGATCAAGTGGAGCCAAGAGAGAATACAGGTGATAGGTTTGCAGAGCCTAGTGCTGGAAAGGATACAAGCTTCAGGATTTAGGATAGTCTGCAGCTTGTGAAGGGAAGAGAGAGGAAGTCTTTTCGCTCTTTTTGCAAATATCCTATTACTATGGCCACTAGTCGCTGACTGGCCTACCAATGGAAATAGCTTTTCACCCTGTGAAAAACCCTCATAATTTTGTACACCTCCCACCCTTCTCTGCTCCAGAAAAAAACAGACTCAAATTTTCCAATTTCAAAAAAAAGCCCCCTGAAGCCCCTTATCATTCTTGGAAATCTCCTCTGCACTTCTGCAAGGCCTTACCATCTTTCCTGAAATGAGGTGCCCAAAAATTAAACCCCAGTTGCAACCTGATCCAATTATTTGCACAAACTTAGCATTATTGCTTTGCTTTTGTATTCCTGTACTTGATACTTCATAATGTTAACAAAACTTACAGGGAGACACGCTTACAATTTGTACCCTTGCTGCTTACCACAATTGGTTCGCATTTCCTACACTTATAACTAAGTAAGATCATCTAGGTGTGGATGATATATAGTACCAGAATTATTATTATATGTTTGGTCTTCAAGTACTTATCAAATTCTCGTTTAAATGTCCTGATAGACTGCTTGAAAAGACAAATATAATGATCCAAAATGTTCCTTTATTTTGATTTGGCACCTTATAACATCACGGGGACATCTCAAAGCACTTCACAGGACACACTCACTGTAAAGTGAAGTGACCGTGTATTTTGTAGGTGAGCGCAGCAACTAATCAGCACAGCAATGACCCACAAACCACCACTTGCAGTAATTGTTCCACATCTCAATAACCCTTGCAATAAAAAATATCTAATTCCTTCCCCACAATAAATCACTTCACTACTTGCTGTTGTTTTTGGTTGGTTAGCCATTGTTAAATGAATCACCAACTATGGAGGGTTTAATTCATGCCCTGTCTAAATCATCATTGTTTCACATGGACAGACCATATAAATAATAGTTATATTGCACTGTATAACCTTGAAGCTTAAATTTATATGATTAATAATAAGTGGAATCTAATACGATAGTTGGGGAATGTATTCATGGAGGACAATCTCATTTAACTGACTTTGAAGCAAGGATTCACTGATAGACAACATGCTTTGCATTGTCCTGCTAACATTTAACCAGAAGCCTCACCAGGGTTAACCACATAGCCATGGCTTGGACTTGCACTCTAAAGTGTCTGATTCCTGATCTATTTCATTGATGCATTGTATGGAGATTCTTAATTACCAAAATGGGTGTTTGAGGTCAGGACACTGAGACTCATTTAAAAAAGTGTTTGATGGTGTGAGAGACAGTACGGTGGGTATTCTGGAAGGATGAAGATAGAATGGGCAGAAGGGTCTTCATCCTAATAATCTAGAAACTATTCAAGTTTCGATAAATATCTCATGTTCTAAATATCTCATTGTCTCAGTTTTATGATTGCTACCAATAGATTCAAAATCAGGCAAAATTTTGGAAAATTTTTCAATCTTAATTTGGAAGCTGGTATTTAACAGTTCCTCAAAAAATCTGCTAAAATACTGCTTCAGATTTAAGACAGACTTTAAGAATTTTACAAAAATCTTATATTTTAAGAGTGTAGTCGTAAGGCTAAAACTATGCAAAGTCTCAGGCTCCAGAGGCAAAGCAAAATGCATATGGACACTAAATAAACACATATCAACAACAACTAGTTGGATTTTTATAGCGCCCTCCATACTGGATGGAATCTCAGAGCGCTTCACAGTAACGGATCCCGGGGCCGAGCCAGGGGGAGGGGCAGGAAGGTGACTAAAGATGCGGTCGAAAAGAAAGGTCTTCAGCCGAGACCTGAAAGTGGGAAGAGAGGGGGTGAGGCGAAGGGAGTGAGGAAGGGAGTTCCAGAGCCTCGGGGCGTAGTGGTTGAAGGCACGGCTACCGACGGTGGAGCGGAGGACTCGGGGGACAAGGAGGGGGCCAGAACCAGTGGAGCAAAGGCAACGGGCACTGTTGTGAGGAGAGAGGAGGTCAGAGAGGTAGGGGGGTGCAGAGGAGTGGAGGGATTTGAAGACAAGGGTGAGGATCTTGAAGTCGATCCTCTCTGGGACAGGCAGCCAGTGCAGTCTGGCAAGGACTGCTGTAATCGGTGAGCGGAGTTTGGTGCAGGTAAGAATGCGGACAGCAGAGTTTTGTATAACCTGGATTTTATGGATGGTAGTGGAGGGGAGACCGGCGAGGAGGGCATTTGAATAGTCCAGCTGAGAGGTGACAAAGGCATGGATGAGGGTTTCAGCAGCTTTTGGAGTGAGATATTGGTGGAGACGAGCGATGCGTCGGAGGTGGAGGGACGGATGTGGGGAGGAAGGATAATTGGGGGGTCGAACCTTACGCTTAGGTTGCATACAGGTTCGGAGAGTTTTAGGGAGAGGTCGGGTAGGTGGAGGAGGTGAGAACTGTGTGATTTTAGACATTGACTGGAGCCAAAGAGTATGGCTTCTGTCTTGTCAATGTTCAGCTGAAGGAAATTCGCGCTCATCCAGCCCCTGAGGTCTGACAGGCAGACTGACAGAACATCAGGGGACTGGGGGTCGCAACGTGAGGTGGAAAAATAGAGTTGGGTGTCATCTGCATACATGTGGAAGTGTACCCCATGTCTGCGGATGATATCCCCAAGAAGGAGCATGTAGATCAGAAAGAGGAGGGGGCCAAGGATTGATCCTTGGTGTACCCCGCAGGTATCCATCCGGGTGAGAGCGGGAGGAAAAGCCATTTGTGCAGATGTACTGCTGGCGGTTCGTGAGGTAGGACTTGAACCAGGCGAGTGCGGTCCCACTGAAGTGGATGACAGAGGAAAGGCGTTGGAGGAGGATGGCGTGATCGACTGTGTCGAAAGCGGCGGAGAGGTCCAGGTGGACAAGGAGGCAGAGGGAGCCCTGGTCACAGATATAGAGACATGAGGGACAAGAGAATAGAAGGTTATGGGAGAGAATAAGGAATGGGTGGAGACTCCTGTAGAGCAGGATAGTCCCAACATTTTGGCTGTTCACAGTTGGATGCCCCATTTGAGAAATGTTCAAGAGATTCTGACTGCCAGACAAGCTATCAATGCTGATAATAATAATAATAATCCTTGCATTTGATATAATGCCTTATCACCTCTTTGAGACCTCTCAAAGCGCTTCACAGAATATACTGTAAAGTGAGTATATTTTGACTATATTTTGTGGGCGAAATGCAGCAGCAGTGTCCCACAAACAGCAATGGACTGAGTGAAGAATTTTTTTTAAGGAATTATTACCCCCGGAAAAGCGATGTGCCAATCGACTAACAACGGGGTTCTACTTACTGCTTGGTAAACAGAGATACGTGGAATAAGGAAACTTGTTCAACATTGCACCCTGCCGGGAATCAAACCCAGATCTCTCACTTGTGAGGCGAGTGCTCTAACCACTGGGCTACAGCGCTCCACTTAACATAACATTTATCGGTTATGGAGAGACCAGGTGGGCCAGATGAATGGAGGTGGGAGGTGGATGAAATTGGCCCT
The DNA here is from genome assembly GCF_018977255.1 of Callorhinchus milii. Classification (NCBI taxonomy): domain Eukaryota; kingdom Metazoa; phylum Chordata; class Chondrichthyes; order Chimaeriformes; family Callorhinchidae; genus Callorhinchus; species Callorhinchus milii. Next base: position 82,495,617 of record NW_024704742.1, on the reverse strand, counting down.
CACTCCGCCGTTGGACCTCCCTGTTGTAGAGTATAAATACCGACACGGACTGGGTGTGCTGAATTGCCTGTTTCCATCCTCAACAGTCCATGAAAATCTATATAAAACTCTGCAATGTTACAAAGTCCTCCTGATGTGCAAAGCACTATATTAAATTTAAGGATTATTATTTATTATTTTGAATACAGATGCAGGAAAGAATACAACTCATATATCCTTCACAAAAAGTAGCACCTCGGAGTGCTGCTTTTCCAAGTGTAAGAATGAAGAGTTACAACACCCATCTCAACTGCAGCCCGACATTCATTCATCTTTATACAAATGAAGAGTAGAACTTGACAATAGAGCTGCTTTTTAAATTATTTTCCAATAGAATGGAATTTTTCTTTAAATAAAAAAAGCGCCGTGTTGTGTAGTTCCAGTTGGCAGGGAGCCTTGTTATTCTATAACTTTGACAACAGAACATTCTCCTATATTCATACAATCCTCAGGGCCACTAAGTACCTGCCAACAGTGCTAAGCTCTGTCAGTTTTCTGATACAGTGCATTTCTAGCCACTGGAGCTACGGCATTTTGCAAGTTTATTTCCGAAAGAACCTTTGTTGGAATCTTGTGTCCTGAAAGGAAGTGTGGACAATCTGAACCATCTAACTCAAAATCTGATAGGAAAATGAAGGCAATGGGGTCAATCTAGATGGACAGTCAGTACACTGGAGCCTTGTTATAACATGGTCGTTGCAATCCATAAAACACCAGCCAGCACTATAATGGAGCACGATTACTGATCAGTTTTACTGTATTCATTGCATATACACACAGGTACATATAAAAAACATCCAGAATGGCTGACTTGGGTGGGTTGTCAGGTCACCAACCATTGACAACTCTGCAGAGAACAATGCAGCCTATGTTTTCTCTTTCACCAGGCTCTACAAGCCTATCATCCCATCCTTGCTCAGCTCCACTGACTCTCCATCAGGAACAATTAAATTAAGACTTTTATCCCCATGATCAAAACCCTCTATGGCCTCACCCCACCCTACCTCTACAATCTGCTATTATCCTTTGCTCAGCTAACACTGACGTGCTTCATATCCCCTGCCCTATCACCCCACCATCAGTGGATGAGCTTTCAATCTAAATGTCCTCACTCTCCAGAACTCCATCCTGGCATCCTTTGGAGTTGCCCATTCCCTGTCCATCTTAAGACCTTCTTATTCGAGTGCACTGTCAGCCATCTTTCGCTACCCCCCTCGCCTGTAGCCCCTTAGCCCCGCCCCAGCTTGGGTGTAAATGGTCCACCCACTTCGGGACATTCTCCTGATGTGGAAGGTGCAACATAACTGTGTATTATATTGTATTAAATGAAGAATGGAAATGTTGATCTGATCCTCTCATATCTGCACATATATTCTGTTGACAAGAGAATAAGGAAGAAGCAATAGTGGATGTGGCTTTGTAACATTGAGCCTGAGATGGTGGAATAGTTGAAGGTTGTCTTACACTGTATCAGTGATCTTTATGTTATTAGATTCAACCTCCATGGAATGAACTTGAGTAAGTAATCATAAAATTAATGTGCCATACTTTAGGAGAGCTAATGTTAAGGTGATGACAGGCGATCTCCCGAGGATAAATTAAGAAACAAAACTGGAGCGAAAACCACATTCAGCAAAAGCAGAATGTTCTTCAGGTTAAACTGGAAAGGATGCAGTGAAAATATCTCCAACAAAGACATGAGGTAAAAAAACAACCTGTGAAAATTAATCTCTTCCGCAGTGGGAGAATGGTGGTTCTCTTGGTGTCCTGGCCAACAGTCCAAAAGGTTCTATGTATCCTAAGAAAATCAGAATTTCGTCATGCAACCTGAGGACCTGTTACTTACAGGTGATGAATTACACGCATAATCTTATCCACTACTTTCAAGTTTCTTTTGTATTCAGCTGGGCAATGGTGACAGATTTCTACATGTGTCAGACACCCGGCTGACCAGAAAAAAACATCTTGAAAGTGGCAGCAAGTAGAATCAATGCCTCCAGTGTCCTGGCCAACATCCTCCAGATAAATCTGGTCATTCACTTCATGGTGGTTTGTGGGATATTGTTGTGCACAAATTGGCTGCTGCATTTACATACATAATACAACATCACTACACTTCACAGTAGATCCTGTGAATTGCTTTGAGACGTTCTCCCAGTGGGAAAGATGTTTTATCAAAAGCAAGAATTATTATTATTTAATTGTGCTCCAAACCAGATTGAAATTATTGAGGGCTTTCTTGTGCAAGCAATCCCCTCTCCCCACCCCAAATTCAGCACAGTGGTTCAGATAATTGCCTCCAAATGCTGCTATTAACTGATCTGCTCATGAATGTGGTATCTCTGAGTTAGGCTGGTATATAAATAATAATCCTTGCATTTGATATAGCATTTTATCATGTCTTCGAGACGTCTCAAATTGATTCATAGAATATACTGTAAAGTGAATTGACTGTATGTTTTGCAGGCGAAATATACGGTATCCTGAGAAGTGGCTCGGAAACGCTTGCATTGGCCACAAGAAGAGCAGCAACTGAAGGTTAATTGTATGATCCTCCTCCCTTCCCCTCCCCCCAACCCTCCCTTCCAGGCTTCAGGCGAAACCACTACACTGAAGCCAGAGAGAGACAGGATGTTGAGATACAAAACCGGTCAATAATAAAAGACTGCTTTGGACAGCAATTTTCAGCAATGTTATAGCACATATTGAATTTTTTACCCCCACTGTAAGATAACAGTGAATCCTATCTGTTAACCGAAAATGTATAAACTGCAAGTTTAACGTAGTATAAAGAAAACTCATTTTGTTCTTTCCTTCAAGTAAAGCAAATAGGTATTGCAGCCTGTTTCTCCACTTGAATTTTGCATTGCAGATGGAGGGTATGACACAGGATTAATTGCACTTCAACAACACAATGAATTTAAAACAATGGTAATGTGAAAACAAAGCAACTCTTATCTGGCAATAAATGATTATTTCTTCCATGGGATGCATAATACATTACGCAGTGCTCAATGCAAACATGAAACAATATATGTGAAGCTTTCAGTGTAGAATATAATACAATAAGACAACAACAGCTTGCATTTATATAACACCTTTCCTGTGGGGCAACATTTTAAAGCACTTTACAGGGGTAGGGTTGGACACCGAGCAAAGGGAATGGGGGAAAGGGGTGGTAGTTAGAGGCTCGTTCAAAGATGGAGGCCATGATATAGGATTCATCACACTTAAACAATAGCTTGATAACTAAGGGAAGACCGTTTCCACAGCCTGCTGATAAGCCTGGATCTTTGTGGTTGTACCTTTGCCACGTTGGGTCCAGACTCACTGAAAAGTTTGTGCCACAATGAATTAAAATTAATGATAATGTGAGCATGAAGCAGCTGGGAAAGTAAATCATAATTTGTGCATCAAATAAAATCAATAAAACCTGAAACTATTATGACTTATAACTTATACGTCAGAATTTATTCTCTATCCATCTGAATTTGTAACCTTCCAATGAAATGTGAATTCCCATCGTTAACTATTGCAGATTGACTTTATAAACAATTGGCCGCATGTCAACAGAGAGGAAATAGCGGATTGGGGGTCGAGAATGGATAGGTATTCTTGAAATATCCACTTCCATAACTAGACATGGTGTACAAGTCTACCTAAATCAAAAATACTAAGCAAAGGTATTCATGAACATTGTATCTTCTACGTTGTAAGATGACAAGATTGTTTTGAATGAAGAATTTCCTTTGGCTCATCCAATCTCATGCTTCCAGAACACGCACTCTATCATTCCTCCCATCACAGCATAATTTAAATGGGTCCAAACATCCTTCCTGGCAACACATAGTCATTGTTACTCATTCAAAATTTCACCACCTGTATACACCCGATTTAAACTACATACCACCATGTCCTGTGTCCTTGTCAGGCTCCACTGGCTCCCGATCACAGAATGAATCAAATTAAATGTCCTCATACGTGTCTACAAATCCCTTCATGCCTGGACCTCTCTACCTTTCTGATCTCTTTACTCCCTACTTCACTACCCACCGACCCTGCTCAGCTGGCTCTTGCCTTCCGCTTGTCTCTGGTCCCCCCTGCTCCACCATCAGCAACCATGCTTTCAGCCACTGCACCCCAAATCTTTTGAACTCTTTCCCTCAATCCCTCCATATTGCCCGCTTCTTTCCCATTTTTGGATCACACCTGAAGACCTTCTTCTTCAACCTTTTTGAATAGATTAGCACATTGTCAAAATAGCGCTGCACATCATTTATTGTAAAGTACAGTAGTATCTGTGAATTTGTCAGTGAACCCAGCAGCCAATTTTCGCATAGCAATGTCCCACAAACAGTCGTGAAGTGAATGAATAATTTTATGTTGAGTGTTGTTGGCCAGGAGACCAGGGATATTGGTTCTACTTGATGTTACTTTCAAGATCTTGGGTATGGGATTATAGGAGGAAATAATCACAGGCCCTTTTTCCCAGGATGTATGTGTAAATCCAGGTTTGCTTAGGATACATGGTACTTGTTGGTCTGATGTCATGCTGAACTTAGAAAAGTGGCTCAATTGTGTTTGTACTTCATGCTGAAGTACAAACACAATTGAGCCACTTTTCTAAGTAAGAGTATAGATGCAAGCTGAAGGAAGATACAACCACTTATGTTGTGTCTCTGGTGTCAGGCTGAGGACGTGGGTAGTTTAGCTCTGTGCACTGAAAAGCAACTAAAATCTATCTTTATGTTGAAGTTTGTATCTTTGAGATCTACAGCAGCTGGTCAGTACAGGGAATTAAATGATGAGCAAATATCTGACCATCTTTAACTTGCCTAATGGATGAAATTGTTCAACTGCCCACATCCATTAGGATCAGACACCTATTAAGTTAGTGGAAATAGAACCCAACATTTTGTGGCCCATTATTATAGAAAGCTCTCTTTACCTTGGGATAGAGGAGTAAGATATTTGATTCTCAAACAAAAAATTCCTTCCAGGAAGATTCTTGCATATCCCAAGAATGGTATTGCCTTAAATAGTGGAAAGCTTCTGTATTAAATCCTCGTAATTTAACTCTTTATGAGGATAGGTTGCATTAACTTGGTCTCTATTCCTTGAGTTGAGAAGGTTGAAGGCTGATCTAATTGAGGTTTTTAAAATAATAAAGGGATTTGGTAGAGTAGATACAAAGGAACAATAACATCTGGTGGGGGAATCCAGAACAGGGGGCATAATCTTAAAATTAGAGCTAGACCATTTAGGAGTGAAATCAGGAGGCTCTTTTTTTTCCAAAAGAGCAGTGAAAATCTGGAACTCTCTCTCCCCCCAAAGGCTGTGGTTGCTGAATCCATTCACATTTTCAAGACCAAGGTGGATAGATATTTGTCAGGTTAGGTTATCAAGGGATAAGGGGCAAGGGCGGGTAATTGGAGTTGAAGTACTGATCAACCATATTCTTATAGAATGATGGAACAGGCTCGAGGGACTGAATGGCCTACTTCTGTCCCTATGTTCCTATGAAAGTCTTGCTTACCCATGTGCTGAAATAATGAGGATCAATTTGTCTGTTGCTGCTAGCAAGTCCGCCAGTATTGCAAAGGGCAGTGAAGTGACATTACTGCTAAGATGTGGCAGTGAAGGTATTGCTTTGAAGAGGATTTCTTTCTTGGATCCTTTTTAAAATTTAGTTATAAAATCTTAACACACAGGTTAATAGGGAAACTCAGCGAATCACGTCTTTGAAGGAAACGTAGGCTGCAATCCATATTCCCATCTCAAAGGCACCAATTGCTGACTTGCACCAATTTACCTGGGTCGCTGAAGTACGTTATACAAGTGGACTTGTCCCCGCCAGAGGTTCATGTCCTTTAGTTAACATTAATCTGTATCATTGGTTCATAGATGAACTTGAACCAAAGGGCTTTATAATCCAGCATTAATATTTGAAAAAAATCGATAATTTCCCACGAAGTGCTCAGAAAAATTAGATTATTCCTTGGAAACACAAGGCTTGTATCCTTGTCATGTGACTTATTGTAAAATGAAGGCATAATACCACAAGGAAATATACACAGGCAAAGTAAAAATAGGAAGGCTGATGACTTGTGACAATACAGTGCAGTGGCAGCTGAGGCTAACACATCCATAGTTCGAGAAGAGCTAGGTGAAACTTTTGTGATCTTTTTGGTTGCGTCAATGTTTCTTCAGTTGATATGTTGTGGCACACTGCTGTGCGCAATTGGCTGCCACATTTCACCCACAAAATACACAGTGAATTCATTTTACAATATGAACTTGATGCAGATTCTAAGACCAGGTCTTTGCAGTGTCGTTCATGACACCAAAACTACATTAAGAATTTGTTTAAGTGAGAATTTGAAAAGAAGCATTGACTGAAGGGAGCTCCAATTCCTTTGCCCTGGTGGAGATGAAGTATGATGACTTATTTCTGAGCTAGTAGCAACCAATGACTTGATAATACCTCCTCTGCTCTTTTGACCTCACTACTTTTGGTGGTGAAATTATATGAAATAAAAAAGGAGGAGTTTCTGCTGATAATGTCTTGGCCAATAGTTCTCTAGAAATACTGTCATTCACTTCCTAAGTGTTTCCAGGATATTACCGTGCCTACAATACACCAAACTTTACAGAAAGGTTTTGAGACTTTGATGTTATGAGTGCTTTATAAAGTACTACAGATTATTGCCATATATCAATAGCGATCATTGGTATATTTTGTGGTGTAACTTATGCTTTCTTATGTTTTGTTTGATTTCAATCAGACCCTATAGCATTACCAGAGGTAAAAATTATGTGTCCCTTCAGAACTACTGTTACCATTTTACTGTATGTGTTTGACCAGCACTGATTCCAATGGATAAGGTTCATTCAGCAACTATACTATCCTCAATCCAACTCCTCCAGAAGACTGTCAATCGATAAAATGTAACCGCAGAGTCTCTTAAGACATCTCATTCAATCGGCTACACAAAGTTAGTTCAGATGTCAGCTTTGATGTTCGACTGAAAGCAAGACAGTCTAGCATTCATTGAAATGAAGCTGAGCCCAGCAGACACAAATGGCAAACTTTGTGCCCATGGGCGTAAGCCGACTCTGGAGACATCCAGAGCAAAACAAAACACAATTAAATAATAACAATAATAATCCTTACAATTGAAATAGCACCTTTCATGTCAAGAGGAGGTCTCAAATCGCTTTACAGGATGACTGTAAAGTGGAGTGACTATGTGCTTTGTAGGAAAATTTGACATCTCAATTGTCAGCCTAAAAAAATTAAGCTACATTATTAATTGATTAAACAGCAGAGATATTAAGGGTGAATGGGCTGTGCATTAACCATTAAAATATCTGCCAACATCTCGCACACTGGTGGAACAGACTCGATGGGCTGAATGGCTTCCTCCTGTCTCCGACATATCTAAAAAGAACTTGTATACTACTCCGTCAAAATATTAGCTAAATATTTCTGAACAGCCCGCTGAGAGATTGAGTGTGAACAGACATCAAAATATTTACCTTTATTGAAATAGTGATAATAATCCTTGTAATTGATACAGTGCTGTTATATTCTTTGGAAATCCATATATTACCTTTCATAAAGCAGGCAAAAAAAGAAACAAAGGCCTTGAGCAGAGTATAAAAGGTCCCCTATTAGAGAGATTGAAGGAAATGTACTCTTTTCTCTCTAACACTGAAAAGACAATCTATTTACAATAACACCTGCCTCTGACTCCAATCCATGACATCAAATCCTGCTTCCCTACTAGGGACATTGATAGTCTATGTCCTAGGATCTTCTATTGTCTTTGTTTTCCTGCTTTATAATATAGATTTCCAAAGAATACAACAAGTGCCTTTTCACATTAGGAGGATGTCTCAAAATGGCCTATAGCATTTTACTGTAAAATGTAGTGACTATTTATTTTGTAGACGAATACTGTATTCGCTAACAAATTGTACGTAGCGATGTCCCACAAACTGCCCAGAAGTGAATGAATAATTTTATCTGGGGGATTATTGGCCAGGATACCGGGAAAAACTCTCAAACTCCTAAAACTTCTAGGTTTTTGAATTGCCCAAAAGGAGGTATGCATAACCCAGAGACAATTGCAAACATGTGTTTCTGACCAGTCTGAGCTGCCATCAATCTATTTATCTTCGAGCAGACAAGGTGGTATCATCAGATTATTAAAAAACTTAATGTGAATCTACTGAAAAGCAAAAAGAAATCAGAATGAGCAGGAAGTAGTCAAACAGATGTTGATAATAATGGCATCCAATCCCATGTGCACAAGTCTCCAGCTCAAATTGCCTCCTGTAAAACTTAATTAGCACTGCCAATGAACTAAATTACCCTGAAGAATAATTAAACCCAGATATGAGGTAAATAGTAATAAAACTGGAAGCCAGTCTAAATTCACTATATACATGAGACAGAAACACAGGAGAGAATCACTTTGTAATAACTGCTTGAAAGAAATCCAGTTTGCTGCAGGATAGACAGTTTCACCAACGCCAGCCACATCTAAAGGCATTATTTTGTGTAAGCAATTCAACTTTATCAACTAGTTCATATCAGGAACTGTTATTTAATATATAATTCTTGCTTTGATAAAGCAGCTTTCAGGTCGTGAGGACATTTCAAAGTGTTTCACAGGATTTAATGTAAGGGTTATTCACATTGTTTGTAGGCCAAAAGGCAGTCAATGTGCACACAGCAACGTCCCCAAAACAGCCATGAAGTGAATCACCAATATTATTTGGGAGATTGTTGGCCAGGGCACTCCTTTCTTTTTTGAATATTTACAGATCCCACAGCATGTCCGTCTGAACAGGCAGACATTTTAACATTTTATCCAAAGGACGGCATCTCTGGCAATGCAGTACACCCATGTTCTGCAATGAAGTGCCAGCTGAGACTGTTCAATATCCCGATGTGTGGCTTGAGCCCAGAGCCTTCTGATTCAAAGGGCAGAGTGCCACCAACTGAGCCAGGCTGACATCTATATGTTGGTAGAATGAAAGCAAAGTTCTTGGACAACTGCAACATTATGAATGAAGGTTTGTGCTGCAAGTAAATTGCACTCATTGTGTCTGGCATTTACTTTGCAATTAGGAGAAAAACATTTAAACATGGACAGGGTGTGTGGTGGGTAGGGTGTGATTAAGTCATGGCGAATGAAGGCATCTTTAAAATTATAACAATTCTTGCATTTCATATAGCACCTTAACACATAATTAAGATGTCGCAAAGTGCTTCACGGAATATACTGTAAAGTGAATTGACTGCATATATTTTATTGGCGAAAACACAGTAATCAATTGTGCACAGCAGTGTCCCACAAACAGTCGTAGATTGAGTGATGAAATTATTATTATTTTTTATTTGAAGCGATTATTACCCTAGGAAAGCACTCCATCAATCGAATAACAACCGGGTTCCTACTTGCTGCTAGGTAAACAGAAGATTGTGGAGTAAGGGAACTTGCCTCCCTCCTTCAATCCCTTCGCCTTAATTATTATAATAATAATAATCCTTGCATTTTGATATAGCACTTTTAACATCTTCTAGATGTCTCAAAGCGCTTCATAAAATATGCTGTAAAGTGAGTTGACTGTATATTTGTGGGCGAAACGCGGCAGCCAATTGCACATAGCAGTGTCCCACAAACAGTAGTGGATTGAAAATGACCAATTTATTATTGTTTTAGTTTTTTGGAGTAAGGAGTAAGGAAACTTGCCCAAGGTTTTGCCCTGCCTGGAATTGAACCCAGATGTCTCGCTTGCAAGGCGAGCACTCTGACCACTGAGCTACAGGACTCCACTGCCCCCTCTTTCCCCATTTTCAGGTTGCACCTGAAGACCTTCCTCTTCGACCATGCCTATGGTCCGCCACTTTCGACACAGTCGATCACACCATCCTCCTCCACCGCCTTTCCTCCGTCATCCACCTCATTGGGACCGCACTCGCCTGGTTCGAATCCTACCTCACAAACCGCCAGCAGTACATCTGCACAAACGGGTTTTCCTCCCGCTCTCACCAGGTTACCTGCGGGCTACACCAATGATCCATCCTTGGTCTCATCCTCTTCCTAATTTATATGCTCCCTCTTGGGGATGTCATCCGCAGACATGGGGTACACTTCCACATGTATGTGGACAACACCCAACTCTATTTTTACACCTTACTTTGCGACCCCCAGTCCCCTGATGTTTTGTCAGCCTGCCTGTCAGACATCAGGAGCTGGATGAGCGCGAATTTCCTTCAGTTAAATGTTGACAAGACAGAAGCCATACGCAACCTAGGCGTCAGGTTCAAACCCAATTATCCTTCCTCCTCCACATCTGGTCCCTCACCAGCACCGCTTTCTTTCACCTCCGACCTATTGTCCGTCTCTACCAATATCTCACCCCAAAAGCCGCCAAAACCCTGATTCATGCCTTTGTCACCTCTCGGTTGGACTATTCAAATGCCCTCCTCGCCGATCTCCCCTCCACTACCATCCATAAAATCCAGGTCATCCAAACTTCTGTCGCCTGCATTCTCACCTGCACCAAAATCTCTCCCCTCTCCTCACAACAGTGCCTGTTGCCTTCGCTCCACCGGTTCTGGCCTCCTCCTTGTCCCCCGAATCCTCCACTCCACCATCGGCAGTTGTGCCTTCAGCCACTATGCCCCGAGGCTCTGGAATGTCCTTCCTCACTCCCTTTGCCTCGCCCCTCTCTTCCTACTTTCAGGTCTCGGCTAAAGACCTTTCTTTTTGACCATGCCTTTGGTCACCTTCCTCCCCCTCCCCCTCCCCCTGGCTTGGCCCCGGGATCCATTATTGTAAAGTGCTCTGAGACGCCGTCCGGCGTGGAGAGCACTATATAATTCCACGTTGTTGTTGTTGTTATGATCACCTTACCCCTCCCCTTGGATCGGCATTGGTCTCCAAGACACTGCAGGTGAGTAGGGTGCTGTATAAATGCAAATTGTTGTTGTTGTTGTTGCCTAAGGTTTCGGCATGCCAGTGAATTGAACTCGGGTCCTCTCGCTTGCGAGGTGAGTGCTCTAACCACTAAGCTGCAGGCTTCCAGATGTTTGTTGGCATGATACTGACTGGGAGAAACGCTACAGGACTCTACATCAGAAACACTTAGATTATTGATTCTAGGTTAGAATTTCCATCTCTCCACTTCCTGCAGCAACATTGATATTATTTCGCTGCTGAGTTTCTCCGCTCCTCCTCATCTCTTTAATACTGGCCTTCCCCCTACTATTGGCTTGGCATTGCCTGACTGCGCCTCTTCAACTGCGTCGACGGTCACATTTCCCCTATCCCTGGCTCGGTCTCGGGTTCCGCCATTGTTAAGCGCTCTGAGACGCCACCTGGCATGGAGAGCACTATATCAATGGAAGTTGTCATTGTTACTGTTTGTCAGCAGTTCCTCACAGATTTACCCCCGTTTGCTTCTTTGAGCCGAGCTCTAGAATTCAAAGCCCAGTCCCTTGTGCCAAGATGCAACACTCCCACTTCAGGTAAAGCATGGACTTCATGCAGAGCGAAGCTTGCTCTGCTCCACACCTGGAATCTGCCAAAACTCATATCTCAGCAGACCACCGACCACTGCTAGAATAGCAGCCAATTCTCAAGTCACTCAGGTGTGTTGCTGCCTCACTGACTGAGATATCCAGGTTAGCAACAATTTGCAGAAAATCAGAGGCTGTCACTGTGTAATAATAATAATAATAATCCTCGCATTTGATATAGCGCCTTTCACGTCTTCCAGATGTCCCAAAGCGCTTCACAGAATATACTGTAAAGTGAATTGACTGTATATTTGTGGGCGAACGTGGCAGCCAATTGCGCATAGCAGTGTCCCACAAACAGTCATCGATTGAAAATGACCAATTTATTATTGGTTTTTTTTGAGGGATTATTATTATTAGGCGTGTGGAGTAAGGAAACTTGCCCAGTGTTTCGCCTTGCCGGGAATCGAACCCAGATCCTTTCATTTGCGAGGCGAGTGCTCTAACCACTAAGCTGCAGGTCTCTGCTATTGTCACTAATGTTAGTAACAATGATATCTTAAAAGTACTGCACTGGCTTAACCTACTGTGGATACTTCCGAATTCCAGCAAAGGAAATAGGTAACCCTTTGAACATCACAAGTCTTTGCCTCGGACCAGAGAGTACTAGAGAGTAAGCCCCTGGACAAAATGTTGTTTCTATTGATGGACACTTCTGCCAACAATCACACAACTTTTACTCAACAACAACAGCTTGTTTTTATATACAGCCCTTCACGCAGGGTAGGGTCGAGGAGTGTTTTACTCCAGCAATAGAGTGCTTTTAATTCACCAACTTAAGTGTGAGTAAACAGGTGAGGATTCGCAGACTTTGTGTCAGCGAAGAATTGTGTGATAAGAGTTAAGCAGAGGTGGTGCGGCTTTAATGAATAAGATAACTTTGTCTCATCCATGTTTTCATTGACTCGCTGCAGATCCTTATCAATAATAGTGATATCTCATGATGCCCTCCTGAATTTTAGTGTGGGAGAGAAGCTGTCAGAGTAAAGACTTGTTTTGTTGTGAAAGTGTCTGCTCTTGCAGACACTGAGTACTTCTGTATCCTTGGAGGGGAGAGAAAGCTGTGTTTACAGTCATCTACCAGGTTAAAATCTTTAATGAAAGGAAGGGGCCAGAAAAGGCACATAATCTAGTCTGTGGAGTCCTGTAGCTCAGTGGTTAGAGCACTCGCTTTGCAAGTGAGAGACCTGAGTTCAATTCCAGGCAGGGCGAAACCTTGGGCAAGTTTCCTTACTCCACACAGAGCCTAATAATAATCCCTCCAAAAAAAAAAAAAAAACAATAATAAATTGGTCATTTTCAATCTACGACTGTTTGTGGGACATTGCTGTGCGCAATTGGCTGCCGCGTTCGCCCACAAATATACAGTCAATTCACTTTACAGTGTGTTCTGTGAAGCGCTTTGGGACGTCCTCCTGACGTGAAAAGCGCTATATCAAATGCAAGGATTATTATTATTATTATTAAGATCATTACAACTGTGATCTTGCAGGGTTCCATGCTTTGTAAAGCAGATCCAACAGGGAGTTCTATACTTATCTCCAACAGTACTTTAATAAAGGGAACAATTTAAAAGGATCAACATAGTTACGGCACTGATATTAACATATGGTCATATCTAGTCACACATGTGCTATTAGATATTTCCATGTTTTTGCTCCCACATATATCTTCTCTTTGTTCGCTGTTTTGTATGTCTGACCCTTTATTTGATGCTTGCAACATATATCAAAATTAAAACGCCAACTATTGAATTGTGCAATGATAGTGGCCAGCGTGCTCAGCTTTCATGCTTATTTTTGTGTGTCTTGTGAACATCTCCTTGGCTGGCTGTGCAGTTGTTCCCCTCCCTAGTGAGGGAGCAGCAATAGTGGATGGCTGCACCGCCAACTAGGGCCATTAAGGGGCGGCACAGTAGGACACTAACTGCATCTGTAACTAAATCCTTATGTACCTGCGGCAGTGCCAGATGTCTCTGTTAACACTGTCACTGCAGGCTCAGAACTTAGAAGGCGTTGCTCACTGTCACTCACCCAGGGATACAAGATGTCATTGACAACAATGCCATTCAACTGCAGAAATGCCATACTCTACAGCTGGATTTGTAGATTCTCTGGATTTTATAGGGCTCAAGTGTCTCGTTCGCCACCTTGGAACTGTAAAACGCTCATTATTGCAGGTTAGCAACATTGGCTGATTCATTAGCACTAACGGAATAGTAATTACCACTTCTCGCAAATAGCACCTCGGAACGATAGGATGCTCCAAGATGTTATTTTGTTCACTGCTCTTCTCCCATTTTTCATGAGCATAAGAATATCAGGCCCGAGTGTCTGCACTCACAAGGAAATGGGTGAAGACTGCTCTAACCTATTACACCCAGCCCCATTGTAACCAGGAGTTAAAGGTTTTCACCTCATCACTCTGCACAGAATTTGAACCCAGGTCCAGAGCTAATAGTGCAATTTGCTAATCCACAGCCCCATCCAGTTCTCATGACCTTTCCTGTGTCAAATGTGATTTTATCCATTCTGTAAATGCAGTGACAGCAAGTAATAATAATAATCCTTGCATTTGATATAGCGCATTTCACGTCTTCTAGATGTCTTAAAGCGCTTCACAGAATATATTGTAAAGTGAATTGACTGTGTATTTGTGGGTGAAACCCGGCAGCCAATTGTGCACAGCAGTGACCCACAAACAGTCGTGGATTGAGTGACCAAATTATTATTGTTTTTTTTCCTTGAAGGATTATTATCAGGCATGTGGAGTGAGGAAACTTGCCCAAGGTTTCGCCCTGCCAGGAATCGAACCCAGGTCTCTTGCTTGTGAGGCAAGCGCTCTAACCACTGAGCTACAGGACTCCACAAAAATATTTTTTTTGTGTGTGAGCTGTTGTTGTTACACATCAGTTGCCTACAAAATACACAGTAGCCACATCCTGTGAAACACTTTAAGTCATTCCCTCCGACATGAAAGATGCCATATGAAATGCCAAGATTATTTTTTTTGAGACAAGAGAAAACAGAGTAGCAGAGCAGAAGATATAAAATATAAAACAGCAATTAGGTGATTCCAATCTGTAGGATTGTAGGAGGAAGAAACTACCGGGGGAAGTAAGAAAGTTGAACTTTGAGATACTGCAAAATAATGAATTAGAATATGTTAGATGTTGCACTCTTCTCTGATTTGAACACAAGTGATTATATATAAAGTGGAATAAAGAGGCTTTAGAGGGATGAGAGGAAAGTTTAGATGAACAGTGAACCTAGTCCTACAGTATCAATAAAATAAAAATAGCAAAGGCTTCAGCTTGGAGGTGAAAAAAGAGCCATCAATTTTCCTTGAGCTGAGTGCCACGTAACTGGTAAAACTCTGCTATAACATTACTCATCCCATCTGAGGGCACTCGATAGGTTGATTTTGAGGAGCCATTTGACAAAGTTGGCACAATGGAAGGTCGAGTAGCTCCTGCACCACATCAATCCATATCTGAAAGAGCAGCGAGAAACGTTGATTCGATCATGTCAAAAAACTGACAGTCATCATTTAAATATTTACCTTCCTAACAACAAAAAGGTTCCGAAAGAGGAAAAACGGAATGGCCCCAGGTAGCTAACTTCAGAGCACTTCAGCTGCTCCATGTGAGATTTGACTGACTGACTGACTGATGGAGAAGGGGAGCTTCCCACTTTCATCCCCAAATTACCAGTGACAGAATTGCGTGTTACGCTGCCATTTAAATCAACGGGGCTTTCAAAGTCACTTTAATTGAAAATCCATTAATTGGAACTGCTTGCTTGCACGCTCACACATCAAGTAAGAATGATAACCATAAATCAGAACAATTAGACTGTCGGAGAACTCCACATGATCAGATCAGAACCCTTATGCCAGCTGTTGATTTGATTTGCATTTGTTGCACACTCAGCAGGCACATTTCGATTCAGCCATCATTCAAAGCAGCCCTTGAAAGCCCTGAAAGTTATTCTATCACTTGCCTAAAAGGACAGGTGTTGTAGGTAATCCACTAAATAAATATTAACCCTTGCATTTGACATAACCCCCTTATCACATAGTCGAGACGTTTCAAAGCATTTCACAGGATTTTAAAGAAAAGTGGAGAGTGACTGTGTATTTTGTGGTTGAATGTGGCAGCCAATTTATGTCCAGCAATATCTCGCAAACAGTCATGAAGTTAATCATCAATTTTATGTGGGGGATTGTTGCTCAGGACACCAGGAGAAATTTCGTTCTCTTTTTGAATAGTGGTATAGGATCTTTAATGTCCACCTGAACAAGCAGACCTACCTTGGTAGGTTTAAGCACAAATTCCTACCTGGATAACACTAAGCGGTTCAAAGTATGTTAGAGGTGTGCATTTTACCACTGGCAATTATGGGAATACTTTCTGAAGAAGGAAAAGGAAGAAAAAGCAAACCTGTTTGTTGTTATTGGAGTGTTGAATGCAGTTGACTCATGGTTGTATCTGAACGAATGATAGGGGGAACTGTTCCCTTCAATTCAACTTTATAATTTCAACTGCACATTGCAATGGTTGCATAGATCCCAATGCAAACTTTTATAATAATAATAATCCGTGCATTTTGATATAGCGCATTATCACTTCTTTGAGACGTCGCAAAGTGCTTCACCCAATATACTGTAAAGTGAATTGATTGTATAGATTTTATGGGCGAAACGCAGCAGCCAACGTGGCAGCCAATCGCGCACAGCAGTGTCCCATAAACAGTCGTAGATTGAAGTGACCAATTTTATTATTTGCTTTTTAAGGGATTATTATCAGGCATGTGGAGCAAGGAAACTTGCCCAAGGTTTTGCTCTGCTGGGAATCAAACCCAGGACTCTCACTTATGAGGTGAGTGAGCTAACCATTGGGCTACAGGACTCACACAGCAATGTGTGAGTGCTGTATAACAGTAAAGCAATCCGCATATCTTAAATGTGTGGTATGACCAGAACCTTGCAATGTATGCCTAAAATGGAAGATGTCCCCAAGCAAGGGCTCTTCTGTACAGAAAAATGAGTGAAGGGTTGAATTTAAATTGATGCAACAAGAAGGTTGAGAGTTGTAAAGGGCAATTTCAGGACAGACCAGGAAGATGTATTTTAATTAGAAAGTAATTAATGACTGGAACAGGTTGCTAAGCAAGTTCATTGAGATCATGACACTGGACTCATTTAAAAAGCAGCTTGATTATATGATGGGGGCTGTAGGGTGGGTGCTCAGAAAGGATGAGATTGGATGTGCAACCAAACTTGTGAATGGGGAAGTTGGTTGCTATAATAGTAAGGAGTTTCTTTTTGATTGATGCCCAGGTGTCCATGCAGAGCTCCCCATTGATGATAGAGCTGATAAAGTGAAGTCCACAACAGGTAGGTTTTCCAATGCTCAATTAAGACAGCAGACCTAACGGCCTGAGTGTTTTTTTCCCTCACGCCTGCTTCCTTACAAGAGCTTCTGAGCAGTGCCACCAGCAGCTGGAGTTTGGTGTTACAGCAAGGTGGCACAGTTTAAAGATTTATTACAGCACCACCCAGTGCCAGCCACAATACATAATGAAATATTGAAACATTTTTCTACTTCTTCAGGCAAAAAAATGAGACAATTTAATGTGGTAGAATTTGATCTTTAGACTCATGAAAAAAAGATCTTTGGTTCTGAGATAGTACCTTATCACTTTGAATTATCTTTAAAATGCTTCACAGTGTTTTCAATAAAGTGCAGTCAATGTGTTTATGTAGGCAAATGTAGCAGACAATTTGCATATAGCAAAGTCCCACAAACATCCATGAAGTCAATAACCAACTTTTTGCATGGATTGTTGGCCAGGAAACTGGGAAAAACTACCTTCTCATATCAAAATCTTTTAACTGTTCACTTGAAATGTCAGATGGAACCTTGGTTTCATGACTAATCGAAAGATTGGCTTAAGTGGGCAATTTTAATTGACTCACAGAATCATGGCAATCACTGTTATGGAAAGTCTAGAGAGAGGGTCAACCTGTTTTGAGTACAAAGATAAGAATGCTACCAGCTGAGCCAGGGTGACACACATATGAAGCGCTTTGAAGGATCTGGATGACATTTTAAAACATTATATCAAATGCAAGGATAATTATCTCTTAATATTATCCATTTAGCACTATGGTATCACTGGGATATTGGGCCTCGTTTTCCAGTGAGACAGTCATTCCCCTGTCCGCAACAGTGATCGCTGATGAGGGCATTATGTTCTAGACAACACTTTAAGGATCATATGTTCTCACATAGAACGTAGATTACAAGTTAACATTTATACATTGCTTTTCATGTTAGGAAGATGTCTCAAAGCCCTTTGAAGTGCTGGATGAGCACTCAACCTGGAGGTGGTTGCCAAGGGCACTGGGGAGGCGAAAGATGACTGGAGACGCAGTAAAAGAAGATATACGATAGTTATAGTTAAATTAGTTTTATATCAGCAAGATTTTCTTGGAAAAGACAGGTGGTTAAACAGTTAATGTTGCTGATAAAGTAACAACAACCAGTAAGGTAAAAATGTATGATTTATCGTGTATGATTTTACATGCGAGGGAATGTTTTGACACGAGGAAAAGCAATGGACCCCAGTGTACCAAAATAAACTCACAGCTTTCCGACTATTGCTCCCGAAAGGACATTTTTTTAAAAAGCTATTTTTATGAGACTTTAAAATTTATTTTCAGTTCTTGCGTCGATTTCCTTGGCTTCGCAGCAAGAGCTCCTACACAGAACAAAGGGTTCAGAAATGGCAGCAAGGATTTTAGAATGACTCTGAGCAAACTAAAGCCTTCTCTTATTCTCAGTCACAATCCAGTACTCTGTGTTTTGATCCTGTGGAGAAAATTTCCACCCAGACCACAAATTACTCTATGAACATAGCATTTTACAGAGTGCAGAATTTGGCAAACTATTGAATTCAATTTTATCTTTGAAGCCGGCTTTCTGCAGGTCCCAACGCCAGTTTAGATTTAAATAATAACTTTCACATCGGAGGAATGACTGGGTATCTAAGCAAGGAAGGAGGGAAGTTAAAGAGGATGGCAGGGTTTGTGTGAGATCGACAGTGGAGTCAGTCGTTATAACATTGCAGCCCTTTATACATAAAATGTTGATATTAGCATACAGCAACTATTTGCATAAAAATAACTCCCTTCACAAAGGGTAAAGTCTTGGAAAGTTTTAAAAGAATAGGGTTGGATGCTGTGCAAGGGAGAGTAAAGAGAGGAATGGCCGTAGGTGCAATCATTTAAGTATCAAAAGATATCATTTGAGGCATGAATTAAAAAACAGAAAGAAAGAGGTGAGACAGTGTGATCGATGAAGGGAGTCCAGAGGTTAGAAGTTGAAGGAAAAAATAATCCTTGTATCTATTATAGCATATTTCATGTTGGAAGCATGTCTCAAAGTGCTTCACAGGATTTTACTGTGAAGTGGAGTGACTGTGCATTTTGTGAGTATTTCACTCAGTTTTGACTTCATGGCTTGGTTTCATTTCTCCATTCCTGTGTTGCTCTCAATCATGAAAATTAATATTTGAGGGGACTAACAATTGAATGCCAACTTAACTCAACTGGTATTCCATGAAACAGAGTTAAGAGTTAGGCTTTGGTATGGGAGATGTAAGATTATATGCTTTAAATACTATCCAAAACGGCAGCATGAATAAATTGGATCTTGGACCAAACATGAGTTGTGGGAGGGGCCTGTTCACAAGACTACAACAACAAAAACAACAACAATAATTTGCACTTATGGGGACTAGTCACAGTGAGGACTCGTCACAAGATCACATAAGATTGGTTTGGATGAAGAAGGATCTCTCATCCCCCCAGAAAACCCATCCTACCGTCCCCCCAATAATGCTTCAAACTATTTTTTAAATGAGACGAGCGTCCTGATCTCTACCACCTTTCCTGGCAACCTGTTCCAGTCATTGATTACGCTCTGCGTACAGTAATCTGAATGTGAGGTCTGGAATAGACGATTAAATGTCCATCTGGTCTGACTGCCTGGCGTTCCCTCTGCACTACCCTGTCTACCTAACACAGGGAGGTTATTTCAGTCCATGTCTCTTCTAATGCAATTTCTTCCCTTGTGAGTCTGACAATCTGCTCTCTCCTCTCTTTCACTGTTATATCTATGAACTTGATGAAACTACTCCACACATTTAACGGTCTAAGTCTGACTCCCCCTGGACTGGCAGATTCCCACCAATAAATTCAGTCAAGTATGTGCATGATATTTAAGCAGGCTCAGAGCTCTGCTAGGCTGGTGCATTCGACCACCATTGAGGAAACCAGCACAATACCACTTCAAGTGGTTATAACCGTACTCGCTGAATTAAGCAACTTTGTTTCATGCACTTCACTCACGCCGATGCCTTGAGGCAGGCAAGTAACTCACAAAGCAAGCTGCACCTCTGCGTTGATATTGCAAGATTCCCTGGATTTGGTCCACTCTCAATCTCCTTTTGAGTGAAGGCAATTCAACATCAATGCACTGCCCTGAGCGTTAGGCCTGACTTGATCATTTTTGCACCTGAAGAGCCGAGCGAGTGTCGGAATTGGAAATACTGCTCTGGTGCGGCAGGGATACTCGCCTGAGTTTACTGCTGAGACATGTTGTCAGAATAATGTATGGGAAGCTATTCATGCCTTACCTCAGAGTGCTTGAAGTTCAATTTCCCAGTACTGCCATCTCTCATACAAGCACATGTTCCATGCACACATTAAAAAAAAGCACACTGTCAGAGACACTGAATTATTGACTGGAAGGTTCATGCAACGAATTCGGCTAATATAAAGGCCAGTTTGTTTTTAAAAGAATACAGCTGTGCTACCGACTCTCAGTTCAGCTGATCGAACCCATACACATTGTGTTCAGATATGCATAAGAAAACCAAGACTCTAATGTTGGATATAATAACAAGGCTTAAAATGATCCAAACTCCAGACGGCACCTCAGGTGCTCTATCAATTTATTTGCACACTCTCTGCTTTCTGTACCATTTTACTCCCACATCTTTGACGTTGAACTGAATTACTGCTGTGTTTTGATGTAACTGAGCTCTGACTGAGAGCAAATAGCAACGAAAAGGCTGTAAAAAGCTGCTTGCAATTCATTCTGCATAGAATTTCTAAATTCCAAGTCTCCTCAGTGCTCCTGCTGTCTATGTTGCTGTACTTGCCCCACTTGTAAGCACATTCAGTGGCTCTAAATATTACGTCCATTTGTACTCAGAAATAACATGTTGCCAAGGAACATTCCAAACGCAAACTGCTTGACTTGCATTGACCATCAAACCTGAACTGCAAATATTAAATGTAAATGTCTGCGCACTGGAAGTTTGCAGCGGCTTGGTTTAAACAATGAAATTACCTAATTTAAAATTTACTCATGAATCTTCCTGAACTGGATAGTTGAATAATCCACACAGCAATAATTAAGTGAAACCTAATATTATAAGATTAGAATAATAATCCTTGCATTTGCTACAACACTTTATCACGTTGTCGAGGCAACTCAAGGTGCTTCACAGGATTTTTCTGTGTAGTGTGATAACTGTATTTTGGAGGCTAACACACATTATCCCACAAACATCCTTTATGTAAAGGACAAATTTTATTAGGAGGATTATTGGAAGAAATTCCTTCTTTATTGGAATAGCGCTATGGCATCATTAACATTCACCTGAAAAGGCTGACAGTAATTCACTTTAACATCTCATTTGAAGAAACACCTCCGACAATCGAGCGCACCCCCACCATTGCATTCGAGTGTCAGCTTCAAATATATGAGTTCATCGTCCCGAAGTGGGACTTAAGCCCACAAATTTCTGATAGAATTGCAGGTGAAGAAGGCCCTTGTGATCCTATCCTTCCTGAATACATATCCAACCTTTCTGAAACAGCTGTTAATTACTTAATGTGTAAAGAAATATTTCTTGTCTGCCCTAACTTACCTTCACAAACCTGAACAAGTGATACTTTTGACCCGTAGTTTTGGTAAATGTAAAAGTATTGTTATTTCACTCACAATAGTAGCTTCACTACTGTAATATTACCTTTATTAACCTAAAATAAATACTAAGGTGAGGATAAGGTTTATATGAAAATAAAATTAAGTTATCCCTGTCTTGCCTTTAGACTTGGGACTGCAGTTACTTGCATACCAGCACCCTCACCTACAAAACACACAGTCACTACACTTTGCAGTGTACCCTGTGAATTGCATTGAGATATTCTTGTGATGCGATGGCACCATGCCAATGTAAGGACTGTTTACTAGTACTACTATTAACTTTACGGAAAAGAAACGCTTGTAAAAACTAGAAGGACTTTATCCATAAACATTATTCCACCAGATATCTGATAGCATTTAAAACAGCATGCATGCCTACTCCAACAACATGGCACTTTTTATTATTCAGACTCATCGGGAGTTTTTCAGGAAAAAAATAATAAAGAGAAAATAAAAGTATCTGAAATGTGACTTAATTTTAAATTCCTCAATTTACTCAGCTCAACTTCTTCTCTGGCTCATTTTCTCTTGTGACAGAATTGGTGTAATATAAAGCTGTACTCTCAGTGGTGATGTACTACTCTCTTAAATATCGCTCCAAGTTCCTGCAAGCAGTTTTCTGTATTGAGCAGCACAATGTAACTGTGCAGTCTTCTCTGCCACATCATGTTGAACAAACAAAGAAATAAATAATCCTTGTATTCTTCATGGTGACTGTTGAAACAGTCGTTTCAAAGTACTTCACTGCATGTTACTGTGAAATGTTGTGACTGTGTATTTATTGCTGAATGGGGTAGCCAGTCTGCATATAGCAATTCTTAAATTTGGTCCAAATATAATAATAGTAATCCTGACATTTCATGTAGTGCCTTTCATTTTAGGAGTATTTCAAAGCACTTCACAGGATATACTGTGAAGTTTAGTGACTGCATTTTGTGGGCAATCGAGGAACCCAGTCTGCACACAGCAATTGTGAACCTCATTCTAAACGTTCAGAATTCATGGTGGAAGAATCGCATCACATCAATCAGTAATTATAAACCAAACGAAAAATAAGCGAATAAAAATGTTTAAATGTTATCGTCCCTAAAAATGTATAATATATCACATAACCTTTATACAGTGAATATTTCTTATCTATTATTGCAGTATTCTGTGGGTAATCTAAAGATCGTACATAAAACAGGTAGTCATAAGGAAACATCATAAACCTTCTTTTCAACCCAATTTTCCTGTGGATCTGAATGGAAAACAAAATCTGGTCCATTCTGATATCCTGGCAAAAATATCAGGGCTCAGCAGTTCAGGGAAGTTGCTAATTTTCTTGTGGGACCAAGGCTTTTCTTTAATAATTCATTTTCTGTGCATACTAATACACATATATGTATTCACCCACAACATACACAGTCAATCCACTTTACAGTATATTCTGTGAAGCGCTTTGAGATGTCTCAATGACATTATAAGGCGCTATATAAAATGCAAGGATTATTATTATTTTATACTAGCTGTGCCTGTTGCAGCTTCGCTTGCAACCAAAGGATCCAATATGGAATGTAGATTGACACACAGACACATTTCATCTTGATCTACACTCATCTGGGAGGACTCTTGTGGGAGGACTCCTTTTAGGAGGACTCAGTAGGAGGACTCGGCGCTTTAAAAATGTAATTTTGTGGCTGTTGCCGCGGCTTAACTTCTGTGTTGTTTATTTTGTTCCCGCCGCTTGGTTACATGCGTGCTCTGTGACGCAGGATGTCACAGCGCCACTTTGATTTGGGGGCCATCTGGTGTAACTGCAGCGAAAAACGCAAAACTGAAAATAACTCATGAACAACAGGAGGTACCCAAAAACAAAAATACCCTTGTCACTCCCAGGTGCAAGACCTTTCCGATGAGTTATAAATCATGGCGCTATGTCAATTGGTTATTGAAATCCTCTTGAAGCACAGACAGACATTGTTGTTTTATTAGTATATACAATAATAGATAATGTATTTTCGCCAAACAATGACATCCACCAGTAAATACTTGTCTGCTTAAACTCTTTTAGATTAGCAAAGGCTGGCATTACATCAGCACAACTGCTAAAACATTGGTTGCCAGATGGAGAGTGATCCCACTTTTTGTGGAGTTCTGTAGCTCAGTGGTTAGAGCACTCACTTTACTAGTGAGAGACTTGTGTTCAATTCCCGGCAGGGTGAAATCTTGGGCAAGTTTCCTTACTCCACACGCCTGATAATAATCCCTCAAGAAAAAAATAAAATAAATTGAATAATAAATTCAATCCATGACTGTTTGTGGGACACTGCTGTGCGCAATTGGCTGCCACATTTCGTCCATAAATATACAGTCAATTCACTTTACAGTATATTCTATGAAGCGCTTTGAGACGTCTAGAAGATGTGAAAAGCGCTATATCAAAATGCAAGGATTATTATTATTATTGCTCTGACTGAACTATCGGATATTAATAGGCTCAAAAGCTAGTTGAATTTATCTCACAATAATAATAAATGATTATTATCCCCGGAAAAGTGATCTACCAATCGACTAACAACTGGGTTCCTACTTACTGCGAGGCATGTGAAGTAAGGAAATTTGCCCAACATTTCGCCATGCCAGAATTTAAACCCAGGTCTCTTGTTTGTGAGGCGAGTGCTCTAACCACTGAGCTATAGGACTCCAGGACTCCACAAGCTTGTATATATGTAACCCGAGTATGTTAATGTTATGCACTGAATACTTACAGTGCCCCTCAGGGTAAAGGATGGAAATGGATTTTATAAAGTTCCTATACAGTATACCCAATGGCCTAGTTAGGTAGGCACGTTGCCCAATGTGAAACTGAGTGACATAATTCCTGGGATTGTTGGGTTAGTGTGTGCTGAGTTAGCAGATCTCAGTTAAGTTGTTGGTAGGGGTGCTTTAATTGATCTCAGTGCCCCTGAGTTAGGGAGACGAAAAATAAGCAAGGCTTGCAGTCCAAATCACCACCCAGAGATTGCTTGAACAAAAATCTGACAAGGGCAGGATCAGGCTCAGTTGTAAATTCTCTGTGGATGAACAAACTGTTGGCCGTCATTGTCTAGGCTCACAGAATAATTGTTTGGTAGACGCACTGAAGGACAGTCGGGAGCAATAGAAGATTGTCTCACCCTGAATGCTTGCCTTGAAAAGAGCAGAGAAAATTGGGAAAGGCAATAGCTGAAGAACCAAAGCTTATCACAAGATTGGTCTGGATGAAAAAGGCCCTTCAGTCTGTGCAATCTCATCCCTCCAAAACACCCACCCTTAAGATCACAAGATATAAGTGGGAAAGGGCAGGAATGCAGAAATGGAAACAAAAAAGATTGTAGAAAAGTTATGAGTTTGCTAGTTTTAGTCTTACATTAAAGAAATATAAATACTCCTGTAATGTTTGCATTTGATATTTTTGCATTTGGCATAACATCCTTCACATCAGGAGGATATCTCAAAGCCTTACACAGGATGTGCTTTAAAATGCAGTGACTGAATATTGGTGGTGAAAAGTTCATATACGGCACTCCCAATGACCTGGATGGGTGTGTTACCCAATATAAATGTGTGAACCAGATGGATGAAACTAGCAATGGTATATCAGGAATATAAGAGCTGCCAATGTTTAAAAATAAAGCAATTCACATGTAGGTCAGAGGTACTCATCACTATATTTCATTAAATATATAATATTTTCAAAAGCATACATTTTGCAGGAAAATCTATACCTTGTGTTGTATATCACATATACAGGTATGCAAATACACTCTCTAGTAAAATTGAACATTATGCTTATTCTGGAATTATCATTATGCTACAATTGAAATCCTGACGAAATTTAGTTATTAAAGGCAAGTTCCCTCAGAAGAATATAGAAGTCAGTTCTGTATGAGATTCAATAAAGCGTAAAACAAATAGCACTTATTTTCTGGTAACCCTAGTTTTATGATTTTTTTTGAGGTGCTAATGTTGCAAATTGTGAAGAATAATGTAATCAACATCGAGTTGAAAAGTAGAAAGCCAATGTCACAGCTAACCAGTCGGGATATTTTTTCACAGACATTCACAGCCCCGCTAGCTCTATGAAGTGCCTATTCTTAATACGTGTGCCCGGTAATTGAGCTTCAGCAAACTATTCAACCAAGGCAGGAATGATAGCTAAGCCCAGTCATGTTCTTAGATCTACAGGCATCTACAGACATCCATGTTCCAGTACAGACACTGCTTTTAGATCCATAAACGTGCTGATTTGTTGCACTCTATTGTATTAGTTTTGTATTGTATTGATTTGTTCCCTCCCTAACTCAGGGGTGCTATATTTATTTGGCTTGCCTCAGATTAAATCAATGAATGTTAGTTAGTTGTTGACTCAATTTGTGCTGAGATCCATTAGTGGATCTAGACCAAGGTCCAGAGGGCAGAATAGAAATGTTGATTATCATAGAACATCACAAAGTGGAAGAGAAATGCTTCATCTATTCAGTGACCAATTTGGAGGTCAGGAATACTCACAAAATATCTTCATGAAGCTTGATACTCAGGAATGTGAGCCAACAAATCATTTTCCTTGAGAAGGAGAACAGCTGTCATGACTGTTATATGTACCCAAAATTGAGCATAATGGTGGGATCCTCCTCTCTTTGTAAACACTTAACCAGAAAATAGTTTCCATTTGCAAGTCCATATCAGGACTTGGAATCATATAGTCTAAGCTGACATTCCAATGTAATGCTGGGGGTGTTATACACTGTTTGAGGTGCCATTCTTTGGATTTGATGTTAAACCGAGGTCCTGTCTGCCTGTTCAGTGGATGTTAATGATCCCCTGGCACAATTCAAAAAGTGAATGGAGATTATCCAGTGTCCTGGCCAACAATCCCTCAAATTGGTCACTAACTCTATGGCTGATTTTATGCTGCCATTTTTCAACCACAAAATATTCAGTTAAACCACTTTAGAGTATATCCAACAAAGTGCTTTGAGACATCTTGGCTTTCTTCAACAACTTTCTTCAGCTCAATGTGCGCAAAACTGAGGCCCTCCTGATTGGCTCGCGTCAGCGCCTCCGCACCTCAGGCGCTGACAGCATCAGCATCCAAGGCTGCACTCTCCACCTCTCAAAGCCACTCAGGAACCTCGGGGTTCTGTTCAACCCTGAGCTGTCCTTTCTTCCCCACATCCGCGCAACAGCTGGCACTGCCTTCCACCACCTCCGGAACATCGCCAGACTACGGCACTACCTCACCCCTCACGCTCTTGAAACACTGGTCCACGCCTTTATCACCTCAAGGCTGCACTAAGGGAACTCTCTCCTCATCGGCCTTCCTGGCACCTCCCTCCACAAGCTGCAGGTCATTTAGAACTCTGCAGCTCGTGTACTGTCCCGCACCAGGCTTCGGGACCACATCACTCCCACCCTCGCTCGCCTCCACTGGCCCCCCATCCCCCAGAGGATTGATTTCAAGATCCTCATCCTCACCTACAAGGCCATTCATGGCCTTGCTCCCTCCTACCTCTCCGATCTACTATCCCCCCACATACCTGCCCGTACCCTCCGTTCCTCTGGCTCCGATCTGCTCCACATCCCCTGCCCTAACTGCCCTACTATCGGTGGCCGGGCTTTCAGCCTCTCAGCCCCTAAGCTCTGGAACTCCATCCCCCAGTGCCTTCGCCTTTCTTCCTCCCTTTCCTCCTTCAAGGCCAGTCTCAAGACCTTGCTCTTCAACCGTGTCTTCAGCTCCCCTCTCGACTCTCTACCCACTCTTTGCACCCTCCCTTCCCTCCCCTCACCCTGACCATTTCCCCCCTGCTCAGGTCCTGACCCAACTGTCCAGCGCCTTGGGACGTCCTCCCAACGTGAAAGGCGCTCTATAAATGCAATCTTGTTGTTGTTGTTGGCGAGGTGATAAGGCACAATCTCAACTGCAAGGAAAATGCGACGGTAATATCTTATAGTTTCCATATCTGGTGATGTAGATGTAATGAGTAATTTCAGTGTTTTGATAACAGATGCTTGTTGTTCAGCCCCGGCTATTCCATAGGCAGGACAGCACTAGTGACAAATGTGTAGAGTTTGCGACAATCTGTCTCTTATCTAGGGAAGTCAATCCACCCTGTCTGGAAAGATGTGAGCAATTATAAAGTACTGACAACAGATTTGTGAACTGTTGTCAAAGGTCACTGAGTACCAATTGTGATTAATCCTAGCTCCTGCTTTGTTGACTGTCTGAGAATTAAAAGAAAAGGGCAGGACAGATCCTTGAAGATCAATGTTCAATTTACCTCTTTATTTGGAGAAAAGGCTAATTATTAGGAAAAAGCAGCGATTTGGGTCACAGTATAATTTACATAAAGGGGGAAATTATTTTATGGATGACAACATGATGTTTTCCCAAAGGTGGGCCAACGAGTACATGAAGATTTGGTTAATCTGCCAGCTATGACATCTGATTAGCAAAGCTAAATGAACAAGCTTCGTATGAAAACATGAACCAATGTGTGACATCAGAATCACATTTAAATTGAAAGTCTAATATCACTATATGTTCCTTGGAACCTTGTGTTAACATGAAAAAGCATTTGGCACACCTGGGCTGCAAATAAGCATAAAAAATGTGATCATGTTATTTCCTGGTGAACAAGATGAGAGATCCAGTGATATCCAAATATGCTTTGCCTGTTTTGTGCCTTTTTAAAAAATCATTGAAAATATATTTTGTTTATTGCTTGTGGGATTAAAATGTGCAATGTTCAAAAATGGAGATTTGTTGCATTTAAATTTAACTCTATTTACCGAGCAGTAAGTAGCAACACGGTTGTTAGTCGAGTGTCAGACCACTTTCTGAGGGTAATAATCTATTAAATAAAATCATAATTTGGTGACTCAATCCATGATTGTTTGTGGGACACAACTGTGCGCAATTGGTTGCCGCGTTTCACCCACAAAATATAGTCAATTCGCTTTACAGTATATTCTGTGAAGTGCTTTGTGACGTCTCAATGGCATGATAAGGCACTATATCAAATGCATGGATTATTACCATAACTCCTGGTTTATATTTTTCCAATTTTGAGATTCAAAACCAAAAAGGGCTGATACCACAGGTCTGCTTTTTCTTTTCCTGGACTTTCTTCAGGCTTTTCAATTATTTTTTCTAGTCGAGAAAATAAGCAAAAACGCACAGCAGGCATTGCAATTAACACAATGAATTGGGTTTTGTAAATATTGCATTTGGTCTCTCAAGTACACGATAATACACAATATATGGCTCATAAATCTAGATGAGTAATAGGTATCATTACATAAGATGTAGCAAAGTATTTTGTTTGCTTGTAATATTCAGTGAAAGTAGAGTGTCCTTGCACTGCAGTATAAATCATGTGGTACAGTATCAATGCAGGCTGCACTACTTACTTTGCTCTTATAGATCCTAACATCATCAGAAGCTTGATTTGCTTCTGTTCGCAATATATCTTTTGGCTCATAATATAAATCCAGACAGGAAACTAGTTCCTATTATCTTGCCAAAACACAGGGTAAAGTCCTTGTTTACACGAATGAGAATGTAGCAATCAGGATGAACCGCAGAGGCTTTAGGCTCAAACTGACACATTTCTAATTGTTCTAATTTATTGCATGCATCAACAGACAACTCCTTACTGAGATTTTCTCAACGGCATGATAAAGCTCTATATCAAATGCAATGATTATTATTATTACCATTAAAATACTAAATTTGGCAACAATAACTTGTGAAGCGCTTTCTAAGTTATCAGCACTACATCAGATATGTTGTGAATGTGTATTTTGTAGGCAAACATGATTCACACAGCATTTAAGAGTGTCCAGAGTTTGGCAAATTATTGAAAATAGTATTAGCTTTAATTTTCTTTTCTATCAGTTATTTTAAGAACTTCCAGAAAAGCAACTTCAAGATGAAGTATAGCAACATCATCAACATCAGTGGTCTGTTATAACCCATGTTTTAGCCACTTAAAAGCCTGGGAGTACTCTTGGAGAAAAANTTCCCTTATGTCTCGATTTACTCTTCACTTGGACCTCATGTAGTCTAGTCTGTTAATTCAATGCAGTGCTGGGGGCATACTGCATTAAAGAAGATTCTGTCCTTTGGATGAGATATTAAACCGCAGTCCTGTGTGCCTGTTCAGGTGGATATTAAAGATTCCATGCTACTATTCAAAAAGGGAAAGGAGTTTTTCCCAGTGTCCTGCCAACAATACCCCCAACTAAATTAGTTATTCACTCCATGGATCATAAGAAATCTTCCCCACTATCATCTTGTAACTTCAATATGGTTTCTGTGAATTGTTGTAGCATTGTGTCTAGGTTTTGGCTTTGCATCGCCATCTCAAATATCACTTGCAGGATCTATCGCAGAATGTCAAGGCAATCAAGGCTGGGCAACTTGATAACTCAATATTCTTGTCTGACTTCAATATACTAGCAAATTGACTAAGTTTTAACTCATTATTTGTGAATGGCTGCAGTTTACGGATATGAAAATCAGTGCCCCATGCTCTCTAATTTATATAGATTTGTGTTCATCCTGACCACAAGGCCATGTTTTTTGTTACTAGTCAGGCTTAGAGATTTTACTGATTATGGCTACATCAGTAAATATAACTTTGGAGCTGTAATGAGCAGTAGTGCAGGAAGGACTTAAATGGATGAGAGCAATGGCTGATCAGTGGCAGATGAAGTTTAATGAAGCAGAATGTGAGGTAATTCATTTTTATTAAATGGCAGTATCTTTCAAGGCATAGATCAGTAAAAAGCCTAGGGAGTGCAAATGCATAAGTCCTTGAGAGTTGCAGTGCAAGTGGAAAGGACTGGCAAAAGCTAATGGTATTCTGCATTTTATACACAGCGACATAGTGTACAAAAGTAAAACAAATAATAATAAGTTTTTATAAATCATTGGTTAGGCCACGACTGGAGGGGTGTGTTCAGTTTTGAATATCACCATTTAGTAAGCAGGTTAAGGCCTTCAAATGATTGCATAGATGAGGGGCTAAAGTTATGAGGGGAGTTTGGAGATGTTGGATCTGTTTTCATTGGAACAGAGAAGATCGAGGTGGGGACCTGATAGAGGTATATAAAATTATGAGATGTTTTGACAGGGTCAATGAGGAGAAGCTATCTCCACTGGTAGCAGAGTCAATGACGAGGGGACATACATATAAGATAGTCACAAGAAGAGCAAAAGGAAAGCTTAGGATATTCTCACGCAGAAAGTTGTTGAGACATGGTTTGCCCTGGCAGCTAAAGTGGCAGTGGCAGAGTCCATGTGGGGTTTCAAGAAAGAAGTAGACAGTATATAAACGTTAGAGGCTTGAAGTGGTGTGAGGATAGGGAAGGGCAATGAAATTGAATAGTCAGCTTGCTCCAAAAGCTGATACAGACTCGACAGGTTGAATGGCCTCCTTGTCTCTTTTTGCACTGTAAGTGTCTTTGAATGACAGTATATGAATAATTACTGAATAACTATAAGTATAAGAATAATTGAATAATAAATTGGTCACTTCAATCCACGACTGTTTGTGGGACACTATTGAGCTCAAACAGCTGCCATATTTCGCCCACAGAATATACAGTCAATTCACTTTATAGTATATTCCGTGAAATGCTTTGGGATGTCTCGAAGACGTGATAAGAAGCTATATCAAATGCAAGGATTATTATTATTATTCCCTAACAACCTAAAAATTGTATCTAAGGACATTTGGCCTTTACCATTGAAAATTACTGAAGTGCTGAAGTAGCAAACATGTCATTTCCTTAAACATTTGCCTTAAGAGGTGATTTGTATTAGTAGTAAATCTAATACAAATCCGTACTTTGTAACCTCCCCATTTCTCAGGGTAGCAAGTTTTGAAATGTAAGCGTGATACACATACTCACATAGCAGGGATAATGGTTCAATTGGTTCGAGGGCATAGTCCATGAAATGAGATTTAAAAGATGTCCAGTTTAGTTTTAATTGAGAAGTCATAAATCTACAGTCAATGACATTATCATAACAGTTTCAGTTACAGATAAATGTTGACCACGATAATTGTTTTCCAAACTGGCATGTGTGTGTGATACTTGTGAATGACCTACCACCACTGTTTATGGAACTAACAGGGCCTGTAAAATAATTCAACCATCAGACATCTTTTAAAGCATTGGATTCTGTGAGAGCTTACAGTAAATCGTTACCAAACTATTCATATGGACAAAATAGCAGCTTTATGGGATTATCACTTTCTTTAACACTAAAGAAGGCTTTTGAATTGAGCATGTAAAACAGATCCGAATTTTTTTAAACCTCCACAATTTTTGAGACACATCTGCATTAATGGTTAAAAAAATGTACTGGATTGAATTTGGGGCTGCACAGACTTGAATGTCGTTCTGACTTCAGAGAGATTGTAAATCATTCATTAGCTTGTCAATTTGGCTTGGTTGGTAGCACAGTTGTCTTCTGGCCAGAAGGCTGTGGGTGATAGCTCAGTGTCTGGATGTTCAGGTCATTGTTTAAGGTAGAGCTTCGGAGCAATCAAGAGATCTGGGTTTGATTCCCGGCAGGACAAAACCTTGGATAAGTTTCCTTATTCTGCATGCTTGAAAATAATCCCTCAAGAAAAAAAGAAATAAAATAATAATTTGGTCACTCAATCCACGACTGTTTGTGGGACACTGCTGTGTGCAATTGGCTGCGGCGTTTGGCCCACAAGTATACAGTCAATTCACTTTACAGTATATTCTCTAAAGTGCTTTGAGACGTCTAGAAGTCTTGAAAAGCGCTACATCAAATGCAAGGATTATTATTATTAAACTACTTTACAGAGACCCTCTAACATTCTACATGCTATATTAAATGCAATGATTATTATTGTTGTTTTACTATTAGTTTATATTAGGAGTAAATCAAGAGGATGTCCAAAAGGCATTATTATGATGAAAGCACATGGTGAATTCATACGATAACTCATTCAGATGAACTATTGACATGAAACACTAAACTGACTGACAGACTGCAAGATTCATTAACTCACAAATCCAGCTTAAATTTTTGGCAAGTACCAAGAGAAGTACCATTATAAGGCAATAGTTACAGGGGTAGGGTCCATAATATTCCCACCTGTCTCATAACAAGACGTGATCAAGAGCAACCACTGATCAAGGTTGCGATTGCACAGAATCCATGCAGAAATCTATCTGCCTTCTCTTGCGTTACAGATGTTATTTCCTGTGTGCTGCACACCAATGCTACATTCAGAGGTGACTTTTGCTATGATCCGAAGACCGAGAAGTTCAGTTCATTTTCAACACATGGCAAGCTAGCAAGTGAGTGAGGAGGGTAATTGCCAGTGAGATTTCCTTCTTCAGATGCCATGGTTACTGTAATAGGTCCTTGTTTTCTTTGTTTTTAGGAGCTTCGGTCAACTCCTATTCAAGGTCATTTATAATTGCGATTGGGAAAACCTACTGTATGACAGTTATATGAAGAGCCATTAAAATTGAGACTGAATTCACTAGAGCAGAGAAGATGAGGGGAAATAAGATAGAGCTATTCAAAATTATGGTTTTATTTCATTGGGTAAATATAGATAGTGATTTCTATTGATAGTCAGAAGCAAAAACAGATCAAGGGAGAAATCAAAAGAAAGACTTACAATGTTGTTAAAATGTAGGATGCCTTACTGTAAATGATTGCAGCAGCATTATAAAAGGAAATTGGATAAGCATTTGAGAGATAAAAAATTAAAGGGAATGGAGAAAGAAGAGGGGAGTGGGATTAGAGCAGATAGCAACAATGGAGGAGCTTGCACCAATACAGTCACAAGTGATTGAATGGTCTCCTACCGTCCTGTAAAGCTTCTATACCTTACCAACATGCCCACTCACTCCCCTCAATGGCCACTGACCTTCTGCATATCCCCCACACTGCCCTCTCAAGCTTTGGTGGTTGGGCCTTTGGCCTTTCTGCCTCCACCCTCTGGACCTCCATCCTGTAGTCCCTCTGCCTCGCCCCCTTACTTGCCTTCTTCGTCTCAAGAGCTTTCTCTTTGACCATATCCTTGGTCAGCCTGCCAACCCCACCCCCTTGCCCCCCACCTCTCCTGATCCCAATCTCAAACCTTTGACTGTCCAGCAGCTTGGGACATCCACCCAAAGTAAAAGGCGCTATATTGATATGCTCTATATAATTGGCTGTTGCTGTAGTATGATTATTGCAATCGAAAACCTGTTTATTTTCAGCTGCCATCAATTCACTGTATAGATAATTAACTGCAATACGATTGGTGTCATCAGTGTAGCCTCTCCTGTAGCTTTCCTGTTTCTGGCATTTGGTAATCCTCTGCAAACTTGCAAATTTGCCAAAATCGTCTCTTCAGAGTCAAAAGGTCAAATAATGCAATACGTTTACAATTCTGTAGAAAAATCTACATAAAATCTGCATGAATTGTGATCCTTGTTTTGATATGAACCACAGGACTGAAGGATGACAGCTTTATAAAGAGTTTAGTGCTACTCAGTATTCACAACGTCTCTCTTGAAGACCTCTGGTGTTGGGATTTGGTTTCCTGGACACGAGCAATCCAATTTGCAGCACAATCTTCATCTGTAAGTCTGGACAGTGTCCAGCATAGAGTGAGCGTGTGTGTTCTCCCTTATTGAGCTCAATCCACCCCTCAACTGATCTTCATGCACGTGCAGGCGCCAATGTTTATTAATCACGAGGCGATCATGAGACGATCGTGAGACCCAAGCTGATTTTCTTCTAACCTCGCTTCGAAACGTAGCACTTTAGACTGAGATCATTGACTCAACGCAGACAAAGTTGGGACCTTGTGCCTCCGGGCTCTGCACAGAACATCCAGTTAAGATTTCATCAAAAAAAATCATAATCTTTGCATTTGATATAGCAACTTATCACATTTTCGAGAGGTCTCAAAGCACTGCACAGAATACACAATAAAATGAATTGACTGTGTATTCTGTAGGCGATACCCAGCAGCCAATTGCATGCATCAGTGTTCCACATACAGTAATGGATCGAGAGACCAAATTATTAATATACTATCAGATACCCAAATTATTATTATTTTATTATTATTATTTTTTCTGAAGGGATTATTACCCCCAGAAAAGCGATCCGCCGATCGACTACAAAACAACAACAACAACTTGGATTTATATAGCACCCTCCACGATGGACGGCGTCTCAGAGCGCTTCACAGTAATGGATCCCGGGGCCGAGCCAGGGGGAGGGGGAGGAAGATGACCAAAGGCGCGGTCGAAAAGAAAGGTCTTCAGCCGATACCTGAAAATAGGAAGAGAGGGGCCGAGGCGAAGGAGTGAGGAAGGGAGTTCCAGAGCCTCGGGGCATAATGGCTGAAGGCACGGCCGCTGAGGATGGAGCGGAGGACTCGGGGGACAAGGAGGAGGTCAGACCCGGTGGAGTGAAGCCAACGGGCACTACTGTGATGAGAAAGGAGGTCAGAGAGGTAGGGGGTGCAGAGGAGTGGAGGGATTTGAATACAAGGGTGAGAATCTTGAAGTTGATCCTCTCTGGGATAGGCAGCCAGTGCAGTCTGGCAAGGTCTGGGGTTATCAGGGAGCAGACTTTGGTGCAGGTAAGAATACGGGCTGCAGAGTTCTGGATGACCTGGATTTTGTGATAATAATAATAAATAATAATAATCCTTGCATTTAATATAGCACTTTTCACGTCTTCTCAACGTCTCAAAGCGCTTCACAGAATATGCTGTAAAGTGAATTGACTGTATATTTGTGGGCAAAATGCGGCAGCCAATTGCGGACAGCAGTGTCCCACAAACAGTAGTGGATTGAAAATGACCAATTTATTATTGCTTTGTTTAGGAGGGATTATTATTAGGAGTGTGGAGTAAGGAAATCTGCCCAAGGTTTTGCCCTGACCTGCCTGGAATTGAACCCAAGTCTTTTGCTTGCCAGGCGAGTGCTCTAACCACTGAGCTACAAGATTCTCCAGGACTGATTGGTAGAGGGGAAACTGGCAAGGAAGGCATTTTAATTGTCCAGCCAAGAAGTGACAAAGGCATGGACCAGGTTTTGGCGGCTTTTGGAGTGATGTATTGTCGGAGACGGGCGCTACGTTGGAGGTGAAAGAAGGCGGTGCTGGTGAGGGACCGGATGTGGGGGGAGGAAGTATAATTAGGGGTCGAACCTGATGCCTAGGTTGCGTACGGGTTCTGAGAGTTTTAGGGTGAGGTCGGGTAGGTGGAGGAGGTGAGAACCATGTGATTTTAGATGTTGACGAGAGCCGAAGTGTATGGCTTCCGTCTTGTCAACGTTCAGCTGAAGAAAATTTGCGCTCATCCAGCTCCTGATGTCTGACAGACAGGCTGACAGAACATCAGGGGACTGGGGGGTCGCAAAAAATAGGTGGAAAAAATAGAATTAGGTGTCATCTGTATATATGTGGAAGTGTACCCCATGTCTACGGATGACATCCCCAAGAGGGAGCATATAGACTAGGAAGAGGAGGGAAGACTAACAACCAGGTTCCTACTAACTGCTGGATAAACAGAGGCAAGTGAAGTAAGGAAACTTGCATACGGTTTCAACAACAACAACAACAACAACTTGGATTTATATAGCATCCTCCATGTTGTACAGCATCTCAGAGCGCTTCACCCTACCCAAGAATCGAACCCAAATCCTCTCGCTTGCAAGGCAAGCGTGCTACCCACTACGCTACGGGACTCCATGCCACCAATCAATCATCAGAGGATTTCCTAATATGAGCAATGAAATACTGTACATCATATTCAAACATTTATATAGAGTTCCCTAATGGAAAAAAACTTTGCTTTCTTGCTTTTGTTTTATCGAAAAAAAGGAAGGGAGACAAAATCCCCTTTGCGGTTGTCACAGGGTTAATGTAGTGAATCTGTAAACCGAAGATGTGGCAAAACGGATATACCTTTTGATTACATTTCAGTCCTTATGACAATGTGAAAAGGTTCTGAGGACTATAATCTATTTGTACTGTCATTGGTTTCACACAGCACATTTATCATTTTGGGGGTTTCCTGAGCAACAGCATCGTGTTCTTACTAACAGTTCCGCAACACATCATAAATATGGTAAGACATCTCAGGTTGCGAAATCCCAAAGCCAGCTACATTGTTTGTAGATGTGATCTAGTGGCTGTCAAATGCTGAGGTGACAGCCAGGGAGAGTGGAATGAAATGGCTGAAGCTCAGAAGCGTAGCAAAGGCTAAGCCACAAAGGACAAATATCTTCTATAAGCAGATTATGCCTCCTCAGTGATCAGCCTGGCTGAAGAGAGAGGAAAGAAACAAAACAGAGACTTGATATATTCTTGCAGTGTACAGACTGATTCTTTGCATCCTTTCTTTCTGAGATAATGAGGAAGTCAGATATCATCGCAGTGTTGAGCTCCGGCACATCAAACGTCATAAAGCATGTGCTCCCCTAGTTCGTCCCATTTCTTTTCAGGCTGTTCAACCCATTTGGTAAAGAGAAACAATGGCAAAAAGAATAGATTGTTAAAGGTACGCTGCAAGATAAGGCTCCATAATGGCCTGATCCTCATGTGTGTGAGCTCTATGTACATTTAAATACTTTTATATTCAGATTTGGTTTAAAATGTGCCAGTAAGATGATTCAACCCTTTGCCACACCAATCTGTGGCACCATTCCAGAGGAGAACACAGATTGAGTTCAAACTTATTATAATAATAATAATGCGTTTTGATTTAGTGCCTTACCATGTGATCAAAGGGCCTCAAATTGCTTCACGTGACTTACAGTAAAGTGTGGTGATTGTATTTTTATAGGGCAATTTACAAACTGCAATGTGCCACAAACAACCATGAAGTGAATGATCAATTTTAACTGAGGAATTGTTAGCTACGACACTGGCACAAACTCCTTTCTCCCACTGTACTATGCTGTGAGTTTTAGATGTTAGGACTTGGGAGTTAGGCACCTTCGCACAGTGGAAGGTTTAACTGCAAATTCTCCCTAAGGCTCCAATTCTTCACTTCCAAGTACTGTAGTTGGTTCAAACCACCATTAGCAGGAACATTGGAATTTTCTTATCTACAGTGATATGCAGCTGAAAAGGAATGATGGAGGGGGAAAGTTAGTGGGGAAAAAAGTGACTTGGAATATAATGGAAATGTAATTATTTTTTACAAAAAACACAAGCTAATTTACCAAAGTTGGTAAATTTACTGACTTCCCAACTGCAAAAACAACTTGCCTTTATATATCACATGGGGTCGGGTCTCGGAGAACTTAGGATAAAATAGCAAAATAGTCTTGTTGCATTCAAAGCTAGATATTAAAATGTGATTTTTTTTCACCGAGCTTTGGCTCTTCAGTAAGTCAGTAAAGCAGTGGCATATGCTGTGGGGGAGCTATGCAAATACAAACCATTGAGACAAAAATGTGGTATGTGATGTGATAATGCTCCATTAAATCCCTATTTATGTTTAATTTACTTTTTTAGTGCTCTCCTTAGCAACAAAAATGCAAAAGTTCTAAAAAGGGGTGGTAGGATGCAACTTTTGGTGATACTCCTTCCCTATAATAATAATAATAATAATAATAATAATCCTTGCATTTGATATAGCGCTTTTCACGTTGGGAGGATGTCCCAAAGCGCTTCACAGAACACACTGTAAAGTGAATTGACTGTATATTTGTGGGCGAACGCAGCAGCCAATTGCGCCCAGCAATGTCCCACAAACAGTCGTAGATTGAAAATGACCAATTTATTATTGTTTTGGGTTTTGGAGGGATTATTATTAAGTGTGTGGAGTAAGGAAACTTGCCCAAGGTTTTGCCCTGCCTGGAATTGAACTCAGGTCTCTCGCTTGCCAAGCGAGTGCTCTAACCACTGAGCTACAGGACTTATCTACCACTAACACAGTCTCATGGCTCCTTCAATGATAAACAAGCTCAATCTTCTTCACATTAATTGGGTAAACACTGTCATAAGCTCAACATGAAGCTCAAATTATTTGGCATCCTCTGGGGAGGCCAAATCAAAAGGTGTGATTTTGCTATTTGCCTTCAAAAACCATCGCAGCACTTCATTAATTACTCGTGAAGCACAGCAGACCTTTCAACACAAGATCCCAAAGGTGCAAGTTACAGAGTTACATAGAGTGATACAGTATGTTAACAAGCTGCTTTCTTCCATAGATTTACATAGACTATACAGCATGTAAAATGCCGTTCCATCCAACTAATCCATGCCAGTGTTTATATTCTACATGAGTCTCAACTTACTGCTTATTCCACCTTGAAGGCTTTCTATTCCTCATAGGTATATCTTTCCTTTTCCGACGTATTCTCTTTTCCCTATTCCCTTTTATTCCTTTCTTCTTATACCACTCTATTACCTTCTCCCGCATGTATTTCTTTCTCTCGTATGTATTCCCCCCATCCCTCCAATTCCCCTTCCCCATCCATTCCATTCTCTCTCATGTATGTATCAAGTTTCCTCTTAAATAGATTGATGCTATTTGCTTCAACCAATTAACTTTGTTTGATAAGGTCCCACATGATAGACAAGTTAACAAAATAGAAGCCCATGGGATAAAAGGGACAGTGGCAGCATGGATACAAACTGGCTGGGAGACATAAAGTAGAGGAAGTTGTGAATGGTTGGTTTTCAAACTGGAGGAAACTGGTGAAATGGGCAGACACATGCCAGATGAAATTTAATGCAGAGAAGTGTAGGGTGAACATTTTGGGAGGAAGAATGAGGAGAGGCAATATACACTAGATGATACAGTTTTAAAGGGGGTTCAGGAGCAGAGAGACCTGGGGATTCACATGCACAGGTCTTTGAAGCTGGCAGGACAGGTTGATAGAGCTGTCAAAAAAGCATATGAGTTCCTTGACTTTATAAGTATAGAGCAGTGGAGTGGGACTGGTTGGGTAGCTCTTCCAAAGAGCTGGCACAGGCATGATGGGCCAAATGGCCTCCTTCTGTGCTGTAATATTCTATGATTCTATGATTCTATAACCATAGTTTCCATGGCTGAATATCACATTCTCACCACCTGCTGCATGACGATCCTCCTAAACTCTCTAGTAGATCTGCTTATATTTATGCTCCCTTGGGCTCACCAAAAAGCTTAAACAGCCTATTGATGTCCATTTTATTGAATCATTTCATATTCTTACACACATCTTTCAGAGACAATGCTGACAAATGTTTCAATGCTCTCTTCAAGTTATATGTGTTGGAGTGAATCGTTTTAAGTGCAGCTGTTTCTCTCCACACTGCAGTCACACAGGGCCAGAACTAAATGTCCCACTCAGCATGTAAGGGACACATGAGAGGTTAAGGTACTTCATTCAGTATTTGCGGAACCAACCATGGGATGAAAAGCAAAGCAAAGTGTATGAGTAACAAACGGGAACAATTTCTAACATCAGATAATAATAATAATAATTCTTGCATTTGGTTTAGCGCCTTTCAGGTCAGGAGGGCATGCTAAAGCTGTTGTGGGCAGATGTCTTCCTGTGTCAAGATGCAATGCCATCTCCTGACCTGATACAAACCAAAGACCCACAGCATATTGGATAAAGCACTTGTCGTGCAAGCGAGAGGACCTAGGTTTGATTCTCGGGCAGGGCGAAATCTTAAGAGAAATTTCTTTACTCCACATGCCCTTGTTTACCTAGCAGTAAGTAGAAACCTGGTTGTTAGTCGATTGGCAGATCACTTTCGGATAATAATCCCTTAAAACAAAAATTATAATTTGGTCATTCGATCCACATTGTTTGTGGGACACTGCTGTGCTCAATTTGCTGCTGAGTTCCACCCACAAAATTTAGAGTCAATTCACTTTACAGTAACTTCTGTGAAGTGCTTTGAGACATCTCAAATATGTGATATGGTGCTGTATCATATGCAAGGATTACTATTATTACACGATTATCAAATGATCTATTTTCTCTGCTAATGATTCTGTTGTTATAATCCACATATTAATTAGATTTTTGCCATGAGTTACAGTTTTAATTGAAATATGGCCTTCGACTGATTGAATAGTTTAACGAAAACAAATTTTATTTTAGCACTTATATAGTGCCCTTCACACCGGGTAGCGTCTTGGAGAACTTAACAATTGGCAATTGTTGTACAGCATTTAATGGGATGGAAATCTACAGTATTAAATCAGCGAAGGGAGTTGATGTTATTGTCTGTGCAGTTATGAATGTTAACAGTACATCCAAGTACATCACCACAACATGATAGCCAACCACTGCTTAGTGACAGACTTGTCACTGCAAAGGTAAAAACAACCATTTTTTAAAAAAAAAAGATGCTTTGGACATTGAGGTTGCTTCTGTGTCAAAGTTTGAACTTTATTGCCTTTGACTGTTCTTTGTACCAGAGCCATAATATAACAGAAGCTTTTGATACTCAATGATTTTGAAACCGGAATTAAAAATATATAAAAGAGCAAGAGAGAGAGAGAGAGACTTTGAATGTTTTAAATCAAAGCAGTGTCAAATGTTAAGGCCATAAATTGACTTTCTATTACAGTTATTTCTTATTAAGTGTTTTTACCAGATGGATCTCTTTTCCCATCAGCAGGCATCACACACAACAGTGGAGAAGGGCTCACTCTCTTTTTACTGTAACATTCATTTCTGGATCGTGGCAGAAGATTTATTCTTTCTCCCTAGATAGTGCAACTAATTTAGCTCCACAGCAACCCGAGTACAAGACATAACATGTCACAGCATTGATAAGCTGTAATTCAAATTTATTGAAAGTACTTTCTGAGTCAAAGTTTCCAAACTATCTCCTAATGCACTGAGGGTGACCACTGTGAGTCTCCTTAGCTATAATCATTAGCATTCAGGTATTAGCTTAGCTGCAGTTAATGAAATACCTATCTGTGGTGCTGATTTCAGAGGATCTATACAATAGAAGAACCAGTTTGCAGTTCCGATAACAATCTCCTTAATAGTACAGTCATGTGGGTGTGACCACCGATGCATCATGCTTCGCAGTGCCCCCGAAGCACTCTTTAGTTATTCTCTGCAGCAAAATAAATATTAAACACCTAATTTAAATGGGTAACCGGTGGGATCCCAGCATCATCGCAAGCACATTGTAAAGGGATTTCTGGCAAAAAATGCATGATAACAGAAGTGATGTATCTATTATCTTCCTCCGGGCGAAATGTGGAATGTGATTATTTAGCAATGAAAGAGCTTCAAAACACAAACTAAAGTCAGTCGAAAGGCATACATTTTCATCTTAGTTTTTAAGATGTACACAATAAGTGTGCAGAGAGGCACTGTACTCAATGATGTGTCATTCAACCACAGCTTCAGTGGGTAATAAGGCCCCAGGGGCTCTGGTGCAAGAGTTGGTTACGAGCCCCCTTTCTCAATTCTGAAAACTAAAATTTTGCTCACTTTTACCATCCATCTATGATAGACGTCAATGACTCATAGACATTAGATCCTCTGCCTGTTTATTAGGACAATAGACATTGGACCTGACTTGTACCTACAAAGTCATGAGGTGTGCATCGACTAAATGATGCACAAGACTTCAAAACCAATTTAATGGGCCTTATTCGTCACTCTGTACTTGATCTACTGAGGTGCACAGTCCTGTCACTTATCAAGTAGAGTAATGGGCCAACCCTAATCCAACTAGGTATTGAATGTTCCTTTATTTATTGAGTTCTTAAACACTTATTCAATAAGGTATCACAGGCTGTGCCCAATTCAACTGCATCCCAGCAGACTTATGACTGATCAGTGGTGTTCTGCACTTTCTACCAGATCCAGTCTGTTTGCCAGGAATGGTTTGAATTCCTCCATTGATCGCAGCCAGTGACACCAGCAGAATGACAGGACAGGTTCCATTGGGTTGCGTCTCTCCACTCTGGAAGCTATGTAGCATATCACAGCATTTTTGGAGGCACAATGAAGAAACCAAAATGGTCAATAATAAAAAGTTGCCAAAAAACTTCACAAACTCAGAAAGAAGCTGTCAGATGATTCCCTGCTTTATGTTCTCTTTCATGTTGAGTTTCAGATGACAGCACAGGGCACCATTTTAGTCAAACACTGAACAAACACTTCTATAGTTCTTCATGACAGTTCTAACCTAAACTGACCCTATATTGTTTCTTCATAAGCCAAACAATTAGGCATCTGTCTTAACAAAATATCTGGACTCTGAGTATATCCACAAAATTACCACATATATCCTTCAGTCTTTTCCTTCGGTTGTATGTTGGTCAATTTTGGTAAGTGCTGATGTTTGTAATGTCTTACCTCACTAAGATTTATTTTCACAATGGTATGCAAGTTAATATGCTCTTTGAGTACTGCACCAATGTCCCTGCTTCATTATGTTTTATTTATCTGTGAGTTATTAATTTTGAATGCCTTTCCCTGCCATCTATCAGTGTCAGCCATCCTCCGCAGACCTACACCCTGGTATTCTTCAGCAGTTTTTATAAAAATGAGGTAATTGACTAACCCCTCAAGCATTATCACAAATTAAGCTGGAAGCTGTTTTTTAAACCACAAAGTAGGACCTCTAGCTTCAAGAGGTCACCAAATGGACAGAAAAAGACTCATAAAAGCAAATCAACTATTACACTTTGATGTGTTGACATTTTGCGATACTTCTGCTTATTTGAGTTCTTTATACTTTTATTTCTCTTACTTGTAGCAATAATGGAGAGTTAAGTTTCAAAGTAACAGGCTACATTTGTATCACCGAAAGTAATGAACTAGTGAATAATGAATAATGTAATGATACGTGGTAATGAAGCAGGAGTTTGGACTATCGCAGCCTAAGAAGTGATTTGCTTTTTAATTCCCAGTGTTATTAATCACATGCTGGCTGTTTATTTAATTCCAATATGTTGATGATGGCTTGAAAGTGTCATAAGACACAAAGTGAAAGTTTAATGTTTGGACAGAGCTAATTGTATCTCAGTCAGTAACACTCTCACCTCTGAGTCAGAAGATTGTGGGTTCAGCCGCACACTGAGATTTTGAACTCACAGTCTAGGTTAGCATTTCACACAGTGCTGGGTGAATGTTGCATTGTCTGAGATGCCGTCCCTCGCATGAGACATTGAACTAAGGTCCCCTCTGCCTGTTTGGGAAGACATTAAAAATGCCATGGAAGTTTCCAAAAAGGAAGTTTCTTCTGGTGTCCTGGCCAACAATCCCGCAGAAAAAAAATGATCATTCACTTCATGTCTTGTTTGTGGGACATTGCAGTACGCAAGTTGGTAGCCTTGTTTGCCTACAAATTACAATAACTAAATGTTAATGAAACATTAGGCAAGTTTCCTTACTCCACATATCTCTGTTGACCTAGCAGGAAGTAGGAAACTGGTTGTTAGTTGATTCGCGTGGGTAATAAATCCTTCAAAATACATAAATAAGTAATAACAATAAGGTCTCTCAATCCACTACTGTATGTGGGACACTGATGTATGCAATTGGCTGCTGGGTTTTGCCCACAAAATATATAGTCAATTCACTTTACAATATATTCTGTGAAGAGCTTTGAGACATCTCGAAGACGTGATAAGGCTCTGCATCAAATGCACAAATTATTATTATAACTACATTCGACAGTAAACTTTGTTAAGTGCTTTGAAAAATCCTCCTGATATGAAAGCTGCTATATCAAATGCAACAATCTCAATGTCATTGGCATAAGAAGAGGGGGAGAGGAAGAACAGTCAGTGTTACTGGATGTCTTTATAAAGAGAATTGCAATCCATTCGTTCCACCTTAAAAAATGCCCCCAAACACTTCAAGCTACAATTAAAACATTAATTAGTAGATTTCAGACTTGGCTCTGCATTATTCTTGTACAGTACAGTAATAAAGTTGTCTCAGCTCACATAGCCATTGGAATCTGTTGAAAATACGGGCAGTTGAGAAGCACTGAAGTTCAACCTGAATTTACACTTCTTTATTAATGCAAATTGATCCAAGCGTTTGGAAGAACATACTAAAATTTTACAAAATGTCAATCTTGAGAGATGCCCAGATTTAAAGCCTATTGATTTTTTTAGTGAAACCACTATATCAAACTGAAATAGGGCCTTTCTTCC
This sequence comes from Callorhinchus milii, assembly GCF_018977255.1. NCBI lineage: Eukaryota > Metazoa > Chordata > Chondrichthyes > Chimaeriformes > Callorhinchidae > Callorhinchus > Callorhinchus milii. The sequence goes on along the minus strand of NW_024704742.1, from coordinate 82,450,736 downwards.
ATTCACTATGCGATTACTCGAGCCAAGAGATGCAAGGAGAGATCTGACTGCCAGATGAGCTATCAATGCTGATGAGGGTCCAAGGCATGATGCCAAGCCTTTGATCGCTCCTTACAGCAGCGTGTCCACGATCAGGTAATTAGCAAGGCTTCCCTACGGTGAAGAATGTTCGCATTCCAATGCAATATACCAATTCCCATGCACCTTGTATCTTTCTTCCAGAGTTCCAAATGTGCCATTCTCTTTTCCCATCCTAACTGTGTTGACACATTACACCCTCTCTGGCTCGTATCACAACCTCAAAACTATACAACAAACCTTCTGCATCTTCAATGTCAAAGTTTTGCACTGCCTATAGCTAATAAATAATAATCCTTGCATTTGATAAAGTGCTTTTCATGTCTTCGAGACGTCTCAAAGCATTTCACAGAATATATTGTAAAGTGAATTGACTGTATATTTTGTGGGTGAACGTGGCAGCCAATTGAGCACAGCAGTGTCCCACAAACAGTCATGGATTGAGTGACCAAATTATTATTGTTTTTTTCTTGAGGGATTATTGATGGAATCCTGAGAGAATCTGACGCTGAGCCATGTGGAGAGCACATAAGCACGATCAAAAATGAAGGTCTTTAGGCGGGATTTGAAGATGGGGAGGGGGGTGGGGCAATGCGGAGGCATTGAGGGAGAGAGTTCCAGATTAGCCTTGATATTATCTATTAGACAAATGACAAGCCTTTTCCAGCTTCCTGCCAGGTGTAAGGGAAATAGTATAGGTACAGTGTTCAAATTTTGAGGGGATTTTGAAGAGTTAAGAATGGTGCAGAGAATACTGTACAATTATTTAGACTGAAAATGAAAACCAAGTCATTATGGAAGCAATTGCTGCAATGGAGATAATGTGAGAACTCCTTTTGAGATCAGGACCGCAAACAAAGCCGAGGCTATCAATAGACAGAGGATAAAGAATGGAATTATTCAGACGTTGCCACTGGGAGAGCAATGAGGCTTGTATGCACTGAGAGCGTGAACGAAGTTTATGAATGCAGTGTGGAAAATAGTGAATAGGTTTGTATGATGGAGAAGCATATTGATATGGAGAAGGAACAAATAAAAGCCTTTCACTTCTCTGTCAAAGTTATATTTGGTCATGAAAATCCTTTATAATTTTTCTTTTGTATTGCAGATTTCAGAAACAAGGGAGAAGGCATATCAAGCCTAACAAAATGCAAATAGACATCCCCCCAGACAAGCATTCTTGTAGTACCTGTCACAGGAAGAACTGCGATCACATCAAAGAAACAACGAATTGTATGCAGGTGCCAAATAGATCTGCAATAAGTCAAGTTACCCAATCAAGGAAAAACACAATATAGAGAGAGAAGGTGGATGATTGCAGCCACCTTCACTCAAACATGGCTAACAATTTTGTTTTCTTCTCCACTCACTTATGACACTTGTCTCGATTGTAATTCCTATGATCATTGCCAGAAACTTAGTTGCACTGAAATGTGGAAAAAAAACTCCAACACTCACCAGTTTCCCTGTGATCGGGTAGACAACAGCTTGTCACCTCACATAGTAAGGCTGAGTCGAAACAATGGAAATGGGATTAATGTAATGTCTGTGCCAGCTGCTTTTCAAGGCTAGATTTAATTGAGTTGCTTTTTTTCTTCTACATGAAAGCAATAAATCATGCTAAGGAATGGCACATACAAACTAATTTTCAGTGGAGTCCTGTAGCTCAGTGGTTAGAGCACTCGCTTTGCAAGTGAGAGACCTGAGTTCAATTCCAGGCAGGGCAAAACCTTGGGCAAGTTTCCTTACTCCACACGCCTAATAATCCCTCCAACAACCAAAAACAATAATAGATTGGTCATTTTCAATCTATGACTGTTTGTGGGACATTGCTGTGCGCAATTGGCTGCCGCGTTCGCCCACAAATATACAGTAAATTCACTTTACAGTGTATTCTGTGAAGCGATTTGGGATGTCCTCCCGACGTGAAATGCGCTATATCAAATTCAAGGATTATTATTATTATTTAATAACATGCCCTAGCTCTCCTTCTATATGTTTACGTCTGGAGAGTTTAAGCAGGTAATCTGATAGTATGATAGTAATTTGATTATGAAATCCATGACTGTTTGTGGGACACTGCTGTGTCCAATTTGCAGCTGTATTTCGCCCACAAACTGTACAATCAATTCACTTTACAGTATATTCTGTGAAGTCCTTTGAGAGGCGATATATCAAATGCAAAAATTATTATATTATCATTATCTACATAGACATCACAGTTGAACCCAATGTTCGTCTTCATCCTATGACCACACATGCATTTTATAAATAATAATATTCCTTACATTTAATATAGCACCTTTCATGTTAGGGGAATACCTCAAAGCTTCAATACCTCAAGATTTACCTGTAAAGTGAAATAACTGTGTATTTGTAGGTGAATGTAACAGCCAAGTTATGCACAGCAATGACCCACAGACAGCCATAAAGTGATCGATCAATTTTATCTAGGGGATTGTTGTGAGAAACTCCCTTCTCTTTCCGAGTAGTACAGTGGGATCTTTAACAACAACAACAACAACAAGATTCCATTTATAAAGCGCCTTTCACGTCAGGAGGACGTCCCAAGGCGCTGCACAGTTGGGTCATGACCCGAGCAGGGGGGAAATGGTCAGGGTGAGGGGAGGGAAGGGAGGGAGCGAGGAGGGGGAAGAGAGTCGAGAGGGGAGCTGAAGGCACGGTCAAAGAGAAAGGTTTTGAGACCGGCCTTGAAGGAGGAAAGGGAGGAGGCGGCGAAGGCACTGGGGGATGGAGTTCCAGAGCCTCGGGGCTGAGAGGCTGAAGGCCCGACCACCGATGGTGGGGCGGTTGGGGCGGGGGACGTGGAGCAGACCGGAGCCAGAGGAACGGAGGGTACGGGCAGGTAGGTAGGGGATCAATGTCCACTTGATCAGACAGATGGGACCTCGGTTTAACATCTCAACTGAAGGACAGCACATAGTCATTGCAACATACCCCAGGATTGCAATAGGAAAGCGCCAGCCTAAATTATGAGTTCAAAGTCCCAATGTGAGGTTTGAACCCACAGCCTTTTGACTCAGAGGTGAGAGCGCCTCTGTTAGTTTTCCCAGCTGTGATCAGCTAACTCAGCTCAGAAAGTAGATCCTTAATTCTGAACAGTTTGCAGTTGAGTGTGCAGTGATAAGAATATTTCCAGCAGATGATGCTACCTCATTATTGCATTCCTAGATAAACAGGTTAATTTCAAGCTGATCTTTCCCTTTAAGAAGGTCAACTTAGTAAAGCCTCAGGATCTAATTTGCCGGTAAGATTAATTAATAATTAATTAATTATGATTAAGGTTGTACAAATGCAAGTGCACAGAGCAAATTGGAGATGTCCTTCATTGCGCTATGATTAACCCAAACTGCAAAATTTGCACATAGGTTGTTAACTCAGCAGCAAAATAAACGTCAATGTGCAGTGACAGAGACCACAACATTTACAGGCATGAAATGTATTTAATATTTCACACATTCATTGACAACCACATGCAGTCCCTATATTTGACGATGTTCAAAACCATGCCTGTTTTTCTCTTCTGTGTTTTTAACCTTCAGTAAACTTCCATATGTTTAGCGATTGTGGCATGTCCTTAGCATATATTGAAATGATAGCTGATTTGTCCCTGAAGTATGAAGAGCAAGATGTTGTAAATAATAATTACCCAAACCCATTATGATTTGTGCTTACAAAAGAAACGTAAAAGATCTCTTAGCTGCTGCAATGTAGGAGAAGCTCAGGCACATCATGAAGTGCAACAATATTTAAGTTGTCAGTAATCATAATAACCAATCAATTACACTGTATGGAGTAATGAAGACAATCCGAAGACAAGGTTCAGGGTTGATATTTTGGAGCTGTACCTTAGGGCCGGGGGGAGGAAGAGTGGGTTGAGGGGGTGGAGGCTGATGGCGGGAATGGAGGGGTCAATGATTGTTGGGGCAGGATGGGGTTGGGAGGATGGTGGGGGAGGGGAAAGAGGCAGAGAGATGTTCTGCAGAATTGTGTACGCTTGAATGTTATATATGTAGTCATTAACCTCTCTCAGGAGGTCCATAAATTGGGGAGTGCCCCAATTCAGTGGTGAATATTTTGTGCGGTCTGGTGCAGATTCGTTGAGACAAAAAAGCACTTCTTATTCCTCACTTTTCCTCTGATCTTGGGTTCTAATCATGATTTATAAGTAATACATAAGGGTCATAAAGTCTGCCATTACAAGATGGTATTAGTGATAACTTTCAATTTAACGTACCGTAGATAATAGAATAATCTTATTTTACACTGCACACTTCACCCACAAAATATACAGTCAATTCACTTTACAGTATATTCTGTGAAGCACTTTGAGATGCAATAAGGCGCAAAATCAAATGCAAAGATTATTATTATTGGCACTGGACAAGGAAAGAGATGAGCAGGTAGTTAGAGAGTTAGAGGGATAGATGGTACTTTATTTTGAGGAAGGCGAGAGATGACTGCAGTGTAGAAGGGATGGTCCAAAATATATGGAAATATTAGATTCGTATTCCACCGAGAACAAAATTATGCCTGTGTGTTTTGATTGTGCGTGGTGGAGGAATTTCTTTTGAAAAATCAAGTTATAAGTGCTGCATGGCTGTTCTTATCATCCTCACGGCTTCTCCAGAGCGGCATACAAAGACAAATGGGAGCAGGTGGCAATTAATCGCCGTCTTGATCCTATTTACATAAGACACCCACAGGAGAATTAAACCTAGTGGGTGCCAAGCACAGACTGTCAGGCATGCCAGCACTGCTTACCAGCTGGTGCTAATGAGGCAGCAAACTTAGCACCCTCTTCCCTCCCCCTCCCCCCAAAAATCAAATCCTCGACTCTGTAATAATTTTTCATCTATGAAACCCCTGAAATGCTGTTCATTCACACTATATAAAACCCAAACGCATCCAAGAAAAGGACAAGATTTCCATTTTAACAAACTGCATTAAAAAGGCAGTCCTCCATTTGCACTGAGGCTTGCAGATCATCCAGAACTCTGCAGCCCGTGACATGCAGAAGCAGTCTCCCAGCTACAGATATACACAATGGACTGCTCGGAGTACTACAAAATTAATCACTTTTCCCCTCGTATCAGCTTGAGAGTTCCTGAGTCGGATGCAGATCTATAGATAATAATAATAATAATCCTTGCATTTGATATAGCATTTTATCCACGTTTTCGAGATGTCTCAAAGTGTTTCACAGAATATTTTTGTGGGCAAAGCAGTGTTAAGATGCAGGTTAGATTGCTTGCGCTGTGTACCGATGATAGACTTTAACTCCAACCTTAGCTGAAAGGGTAACTCTGACTACGCATTCTCTGACTGATTGTGGCGGACACCAACTTTTGCTTGGACACTTGTAGTTTAAGACAAGACAGGGAAGGGTGAAAGGCACAATGGTCATTCTCATCTCTCTTGTGTGATGCAAGTTAATCTTGTGTCTTACAAGACACATATCTAAATAATTATTTAATGGATCCAAGCTCCTGTGCACACAGTCCGTTTACTATAGTCAGGAACAAACAGAAAGGTAGATTTGTGGTCAAAGAGGGAAGCTGCTGCAGGGAGGGAGGGATCCGGAATTCACTGACTTGGTCGGGGCTGCACAGAGCTTTGGATGAAGACAGCCTTTCAAGCCACTTAATGTTACCCTTCCTGAATCCTCACCCTACTGTCCACTTGTTACAGCATCAACAACAACAACAACTTGGATTTATATAGCGCCCTCCAAGCCGAACGGCATAGTGGCTGAAGGCACGGCCGCCAAGGGTGGAGCGGAGGACTCGGGGGACGAGGAGGAGGCCAGACCCGGAGAAACAAAGGTAATGGGTACTGTTTTGAGGAGAGAGGAGGTCAGAGAGGTACGGAGGTGCAGAGGAGTGGAGAGTTTTGAATACAAGGTTGAGGATCTTGACGTCAATCCTCTCTGCGACAGGCAGCCAGTGCAGTCTGGCAAGGACTGAGGTAATTGGGGAGCGGAGTTTGGTGTAGGTGAGAATGCGGGTGGCAGAGTTTTGAATGATCTGGATTTTATGGATGGTCGTGGATGGGAGACCGGCGAGGAGGACTTTAGAATAATCCAGCTGAGAGGTGACAAAGGCAGGATCAGGGTTTCAGCGGTTTTCGGAGAGAGGTATTTATCGGAGAAATCAAGCTGTTTCTTAAATGAATCCAGTGTCCTGGCTTCAGACCACCTTCCTGGCAACCTGTTCCAGTTATTAATTACCCTTGGGGTAAAGAAATATGGTACATTGTATTGTCTAACTTGAAATTGCTCTTCAGAACCCCTGAATCTGTGCCCTCCTTTTGTGCTGCCTCGGCTTATCCCAATGTAAGAAAGAGCTTTCATCTCACCATTCTGTACTTCATTCAGGCCAACATCCCAGAGGTGAAAGGACATTGTGATTGGTACTGCTATACTCAGTCCTATTAATTATGGACTGCTGCCAAATTAGAGCCACAACTTCATTATTTGGACTCCTGCAGCTTCCTTGAAAGAGTTTTTTTCAATTCTTGACTTGGAATCGCTGATATAGTCCACCAAGCCAAGGCACATCAAGATTGGTGTGACTATAGAATATGACTGGCATCAGCTACAGGGAAGGCATAGACCCAAACTCATCACAGTGAAAGGGGCAGCAGATACTGAGGGGCTGGAAAGCAAAGAGTAAACAAAAATAAGTATGCAAAACTGAGCAAGTCATTGCTCACCAATCTGAAATGATGAGACCAGCCATTTACTTTGTGAATTCCTAATGAATTTGAAAATGAAACAATTCATGAGTTAAACTTTTTTGATCTTCTGAATAAGTTAGCTGTTATATTTTTATAGTCATATTATACCAGAATAAACAGGTGGAACAGATTTGATGGGCTGAATTGACTCCCCCTCCTTTCCTACACAAGAAAAATGTCAATTTAAAGATCTCACTGTGGCATTGACAAAATCTGTTATGCTACAACAATAATTCATTGCTGATCATGAGCAATCTAGAATAGATCCCCTTTTTCCCATTCACAAAGTAAGAACACCCGTTTATTCAAATATTAGTTATATAAAAGGCTAATGCTTATTGATGTGATGCAGTCAAGACATTTTGGTGATGTGTGAGATTGTGTCGAAATCCTTCACTCAGTTTCAGCTTATTTGTGCTCTTTATTTGTTGCTAACCAACTTTGCGCACACTTCTCCCTCCACTCCCTACTGAAACCCCTCCAGTCCGGTTTCCGCACTGCCCACAGTACAGAGTCAGCGCTCGTGAAAGTCACAAACAATGTCCTAATGTCCTCTCTATCTATGACCAGGGCTACCTCTGCTTCCTCATCCTTCTGAACCTCTCCACCGCATTGTGACACAGTCGATCACCCTATCCTCCTTCTCTACCTGTCCTCCATCATCCACCTCAGTGGGATCGCACTCGCATGGTTCGAGCACTACGTTACAAACCACCAACACTACTTTTCTGCAAATGGTTTTTCTTCTCACATCCACCTGGTCACCTGCGGGGTATCCCAAGGCTCCATCCTTGACCCCCTTCTCTTCCTCATCTATATGCTCCCTCTCGGTGATGTCATCCACAAACACAGGGTTAACTTCCACATGTATGCGGATAACACTTGACTCTACTTCTCCTCCTCCAGTTGCGAACTTTATTTCTCTGATGTTCTGTCAGCTTGTCTGACAGACATCAAGGCCTGGATGAGCACAAACTTCTTGCAGTTAAAACATCAACAACACAGAAGCCGTACTCTTTGGCTCCCGTCGACGCCTTCTCTCCTGTGGTTCCGACCTCCTCAACCTACCCGATCTGTCCTTAAGACTCTCTGAACTCATGCGCGACTTAGGCGTCAGGTTTGTTCCCCAGTTAACCTTCCTGCCCCACATCTGGTCCCTGGCCAGGACCACTTTCCTCCACCTCTGCCAGATTGTCCTTCTCTGATAATACCTCACTTCACAAGCTGCCGAAACCCTTGCTCATGCCTTTCGTCACCTCTAGGCTGGACTACTCAAATGCCCTCCTCACCGGTCTCCCATCCTCCACTATTCACAAAATTCAACTCATCCAAAATTCTACCTCCTGCATTCTCACCGTCTGCATTCTGCACCTCGATTACCCAGGTCCTTGCCAAACTCCATTGGCTCCTGATCACAGAGAGGATCGACTTCAAGATCCTCACTTTAGTGTTAAATTCCTCCATGCCTTGGCACCCCTCTATCTCTCTAACCTCCTCTCCCCACATAGCACTCATAGCCTCTGCTCTACTGGCTCCAGCCTCCTACTTGTCCCTTGAATCCTCCGCTCCACCATCGGCGGCCGTGCCTTCAGACACTGCACCCCCAAGCTATGGAACTCCCTCCCTTAATCCCTTCTCCTTGTCCCATCTTTCCCCATTTTCAGGTTGTACCTGAAGTCCTTCCCGTGCCGGCTCGGCATCGAGCTCCACCATTGTTAAGCGCTCTGGGATGCTGCCTGGCATGGAGGGCGCTGTACAATAATAATCGTTGCATTTGATATTGTGCTTTCCACGTCTTCTAGACGTCTCAAAGCGCTTCACAGAATATAAATGCAAGTTCTTGTTGTTGTTGTCTTGATGCATATGAATCACAAGCTGGTGTCTATTTTGACTGAGAACAACAACAACAACAAGATTACATTTGTATAGCGCCTTTCACGTTGGGAGGACGTCGCAAGGCGCTGGGAGCATGAGACACCAATGTGTGACTGATATTTGTTTTGTGTTATTCGACTAAAGATGCAGTAGAGAATATCTCATTAGAAGCAATGGGTTGCTCTTTTGTGTAGATGCCACAAAATATAAATAATTCAACAGCATCAAACAAAAATGAGAGCATTACCGAATTTGCTCTTTTCACGAGCATCCAGTCATATGTGAGCAAGTGGCAGTGTGAGGTACAGTGAGCTCCATCAAATAGAAATATGGACAGTTAGCAACAAGATTCATCAGGCAAAAGATTTAGCAATTATTTTCTTTTAAAAAAAAGTCAATGCTGCATTTTGTCTTGATTGGATAACAGGTTACAATAATGGAGGAAAAATCCTTGATGTGACAACATGGAGCAATCACCGATAAGACACACACTTCATGGCTCATTACCACCATCAGAGCCCAGGTACAAACAAAACACTAATAAATTCAAAGTGATGCACCGACCCGTTTGTTCATTTAACTGGCTTCTCACGCTTCCTCCTGTGGCAGCTCTCATGACTGGACTGATTGTAAGTTTCGGGGACACTGGGTGGAATGTTTAAATAAAAGGCCAGCAGCAAGAGATAAAAAAAATCCCAATGTGATTGACTCTGCGAGAGCCAATAATACCCCCTTCATAGTGCCATGATCTTATGCGGGTTCAACCTTTGTGAAAGAGAAAAGCTTTTTTTATCAGCACTTTATCACAACAAAACATCTCACAACGCTTTACAGCTCAGTGTTGGAAAGGGAAACTTCTATCTTGGAACAAGTCAAGAAAAAGCCATTTGGTGACTGAGGTGATTCTTGTAAAGCATCAATAAACCTCTAATCTCAACCCAGCATTTGGCTTCAAAACACCATTACTTAAGACTGTTTATATAGAGGCAGCTTCACCTGGATCATAGCACATAAAATAAGATACTTCATGTCAGTGAATTCAAGATTTATAAAACACTGGCAGGTAATCCTCAAACAAGGGAAATTTGTTTTGAGTCCAAACTCGAAAGGGAACCAGAATATGTGTTGTGATACACATAAATGTGAAAAAAAATAGAAAGTAATATTCAAAGCCTACCTTCCTTCAAGGTACATTCTGTTGTCGTCCCAGGACAGAGATCTGTTGATAGTTAAGAGAGAAGACAATTATGGATCTTTTATCAACATCTGCAACTTTCTTTTAAAAGAACTAACATCGAAACTGCAATAAGATTGCAAAAAGTGTTACTGCTGTATTAATAGGAAAAGGCTAGTTCAGTGTTATTCGGCAGCGTAGGCTTGCATTCCCTCTGCTTTACAAGGGAACATGAAAATTATGTCACATGTACCTTCATACACCTAGTTTACTGCTGCATGCAAATGCAATATATCAACTCAAGCAAGATATTTCTAACTAGGAATTTCATTTTGGTGATATGCAATTCAGAAAATCTGTCAGTAAAGATGCATAATTAGAGCTTTTCAGAAAAATAATCAAAGGGAAATAAGACTATGTAAAATGCTGGAGGAGAAATCCAGTAGCATTTATGCTTTTAACACAGGATTTGTAAGAACTCTTAAACCACCACTTTACTGATAAATAGCTGTTCTTACATTTCCAGAAATAAAAGATTCTTTATTTTGATGCTCAGTTTTCTATGCTTCACCATCGCAGGTCGTTCATCTCCACACCCCTCCCCCTTAGGGGAGTAACAAGGCGATCAGACTGTTGAGACTGTGGTCAGACAGGGCTGCTCCAATGACCAGTGAACGGCAGGTATGGCTGAATGCAGGGCAAGGCAGACAATGTCCATCTTTGTTCTTATCCTCAACCTTTCTTCCTTTCCCAGAGAGATAAAACTACTGCCTTCATTCAGTGACCAGGTTGATAAGAATTGATGAAATGCACCCAAGCAAGTGAGCTTGAGCGACAGGTGAGGCCGGCTTTTTATTGTGAGGTGACTGAGCACTGGCTGCATCAGGGTTATCCAAAGAACATTGCTTGAAGCATTTCTATGAATTTTATGGATTAGCAGGAATATCTCAGTTGCTAATACAGCTAAAAGAATATTGATCCCTGCAGAAAGATTGATCTGACTCATGGGTAGGAGAAAACTTTGCTCAGAAGAGTAGCACATCAAGCTGCATTTTTCTCCTGACTTACACTTTTGCTCTGTTCTGCACAGTTTGTTTGATGCTATAATAAGTGTTTTTGAATAATAATAATAATTATTATCCTAGCATTTGATCACATCAAATGCTTATTTGACCATTGAGGCATCTCAAAGTGCTTCATAGGATATACTGTAAAGTGGATTGACTGTGTATTTAGTGAGCCTTTATTTAGAGATTTGCAGATAAATCATGTCCCACTATATCAGTACTGCCCTTGTTATTGCCTCAGATTATTGTTCCTTAACCTTGCGGGGAACACAGAAAGGTGGGACCAGCTGGGAGTAGCTATGGGATTGACAAAGAGCCCATTAAGTAACCATTCAAATGTTGGACAGTTTCCAAGTGGCCTCGTAAGCATAATCTCTGCTACATTCACAAAGCAAGTGGAGACTTCCTGCAATTGTAAATAAATCTAGCTACTCCATATTAACATATTCAATTTTGATTGTTCAACATTTGCTTTTAAAAAAAATCCTGCCATTTAAATATATTATTGGAGAGCATTAATTGACAAAGCCTTCTCTCCATGGCTGGTGTTGGCCATTTTACAATTAAATACACTTCTAAATGACTGCAAGAGAAGTTTGGAAAGAACACTGCGTTCATACAAAACCATTAAAATGATGGAAAAGGATGTCCTCCCGGTGTGAAAGGTGCTATACAAATGTAATTTGTTGTTGTTGTCTCCCAGTGCTAACAATAAGAAATATGGGCATAGAGCAAGAAGTGAAGATCTGAGGGGGCTCCCAATGCAAATTCAAATGAATAGGTCGTTAGAAGATGTTTTACATAGATTTACACAACAACAACAACAAAATTACATTTGTATATCGCCTTTCACATCAGGAGGACATCCCAAGGAGCTGGACAATCAGTGTTTTGGACCCGAGTTGGGAGTCAGGATCGGGGAGGGTGGAGAGCAGGGCGGGAAGGAGGATGACTGAAAGCACGATTAAAGAGGAGGGTCTTGAGATGGGTCTTGAAGGAGGCGAGGCGGAGGGACTGCGGGAGTTCCAGAGGATGGAGGCAGTAGCTGAAGGCTCGCGCACGAATGATGGGCAGGCGTGGCGGGCAACATGAAGCAGGCTGAAGCCCACTTAGCGGAGGTAATGGACAGGTTGATAGGGGATTAGGAGGTCGCAGATGTAAGCGGGTGCAAGGCCATGGAAGGCTTTGAAAGCGAGGACCAGGAATTTGAATTGCATCCTTTGTTTGATATGGAATCGGGCGAGAATGGAGGTGATCAGGTTATGGAGCTGGGTGAGGGAGAAGACATGGGCTGCAGAGTTCGGGATTATCTGCAACCTGTAGAAGGACGAGTCTGGGAGGCTGACAAGCAGGGAGTTTGTGTAGACGAATCTGGATGTTATGAATGCGTGTGTGAGACGCTGGCGGAGCTAAGCGATTTTGCAGAGGTAGGGAAAGGCGGAGAGGGTCATGGCACTGATCTGGGATATCAAGGTCAACTGAGGGTCGAACAGGTCGCTGAGGTTCTGTACTGGTTGCATGAGATATAGAGTGCATCCATGGAGGAAGATGCTGTCAGTGCCTGAGGTATGGAGGCACTGACAGGAGCCAAGCAGAAGGGCCTCAGTCTTGTTGACATTCAACTGCAGGAAGCTAGCTCATGGGGAAGTTGCGGATGATGTTACCAAGGAGGAGCATATAGATATTGAAAAGGAGAGGGCGAAGGACAGAGCTCTGAGGGACGCCACATGTGACGGTGCGGGGGCTGGAGAGAAGCCGTTAATGGTGACAAAGTGGAGATAGTAGGAGAGTTGGATTCGAACCAGATGAGGGCAGGTCTGCAAAGATTGAGCAGAAAGGAGAGACAGTGTAGGAGGATAGAGTGATCAACAGCATTAAGGACAGCAGAGAGATCGAGGAGGACAAGGAGGTAGAGAGAGCCCTGATCACAGATGTTCAGAATAACATTGATGACTTTGACCAGGGCTGTTTTTGTGCTGTGGGCAGCACGGAAACCTGATTCGAGGTGTTCAGAGAGGGAATGGCGGGAGAGGAAAGAGCAAAGCTGGGACAAGACAACTCGTTCCAAGGCCTTGGAGTGGAATGGGAGGTTGGAGATGGGGCGATAGCTGCAGAGTAGCGATGGGTCCAAGGAAGGTTTTTTGAGGATGGCGCTGATGATAGTTGTTTTTAGGGTGGTGGGAACAATGCCAGTTGATAAGGAGAGGTTGATGATGTTGACTAAGAGAGTGGCCAGGAGGTGGAGATGGGAGGTGAGGAGAGGGGTGGGAATGGGGTCGAGGGAACAGGTGGTGGGCTTCATTTTTGAAATGGTAGAGTTGAGGGAAGAGGGGGAGACAGGGTCAAAGGTGTATAGGGAGGGATGGGTGGGGTCCAGGGCATGAGGAAGAGGGATTGGAGATGACTGGTATACCAGGGAGATTTACGGGACTATGAGGCAGTTCAGGAGCTGAGCAGACCAATGGAATTATGGAGAAGAAGAGGGAGTTGTGGAGGAGAGAGATCAAGAAGGGTAGATCATTGCAAAAGGAGGGCCAGAGGGGCAGGAGTTCAGATGACTCCAGTGCAGCAGAGAGGGAGTGGGGGGGATATTTTTTTCTGGGTGCAGTAGCTGATTGAAGTGGGTTGAGTGTGGGGAAGGGGTACGGAGATGTTAAGGGAGATGAAGTGGTGGTCTGAGATGGCTTTATCAGTGATGGCGATGTCCGAGATAGTGAGGCCCGGGGTGATCACCAGGTCAAGGGGTGACCATGGATATCAGTAGCGGAGTGAATGTGGAGGGAGAGATTGAGGGAGGAGAGGAATTCAGCAGAGGTAGAGCAGGGGGCATTGAAGTGGAAGTTGAATTTGCATAGGACGAGGAGGCATTTGGAGCAGAGGAAGAGGGAAAATAGGGGCAGGGAGATGTTGGGGAGAAAAGTGGGGAAGGGCTTGGGCGGGCAATAAATAAGGAGAATTTTGAAGGAAAGTTTGGAGGGGTAGTAAAGGGGAACATGCTCAAAGGAGTGGAAGTATCTGGAGGAGTAAGGGGATAGGTCAAGTGGGGACCAGTAGATAAGAGCCACACTGCCACCATGGCAATTAGGTTGTGGGATGTGATGGAAGGTGTAGCCAGGTTATGTGGCCTCTGTCAAGGGGCAGGTGTCACCTGCAGTGAATCAGGTTTCAGTGAGGGCGAGGATATCAATGTTTTCGTCGACAATGAGGTCTTGGATGGTGAGCATTTTATTGTAGAGGGAGCGGATATTTTGTGCGCCGATGCAAAGGGGACAGTTGGTGGTGGAGGAATGTGGGAGATAAGGCAGTAGGGGGAGGGGGATGATTGACATGGAGGGTGGGGATGTGGATCAGGGAGGAGAGGTTGGCCGCCAGGGTCAGGAATCGATGGGATGAGGCAAGAATGGGGGATAGTGCAGTCAGAGTGGCTGCTGTTGGATAACCAGCAGTGTCTGCCATGGTGGGTCCAGTGGAGGATTCGGAGGCTGGAACAGAGGGAGGCTGTGAGACGGTCGAGCAAGGATAGGAGTCAGGGAGGATGATGGGAGAGGAGGACCTAGCAAGAGTAGTGGAGGGTAAAGGACAGGGGTGGGAGCACTTTAGGGAAGCAGCTGGGGACAATGGCGGCAGCTAAAAGCCAAAATGTGCACGCCAACACTAGTCTGTGCTGGTGTTCATACTCCACTCTCTCCTTAATCCCTCCTGCACCTTTATAATCCCTTTGCCCTCATGTGAAGGTCTAGCTTTCACTTAAATGTATCTACACTAACTGATTCAACCAGTGCTCCAGGCAGCGATTTGCACATTCTCACTGACGTCTGCATGAAGTATTTCCTCCCAAATCCTCTTTTAGATCCCCTAGTCGCTATCTTACACTTGTGTCTCTGGATTAAAATGTGAAAGCTTGACATTTAATGGCGGCACGGAGAGATCATGGCACAAGCAGTAAACTATATAACACAGAGAGAGAGATCCCTTTAAAAATATGTAAAACGTATTCTCAGTAGTTCGAATAAAATATTATTCAGTCAAAGTAGGTAATTAAAAGCTGACAGTCTGTACAGTCTAATGAGTTATTGACTAAGCATACCCAATGGTATCTTAATGGCGTAGTATTAATGTTACTTGTTGTGGTGCATAAAGGAGGTGAAGTGGTAGGAATAGACCCTCAAAGCCATTAATAATAATAATAATAATAATAATAATCCTTGCATTTGATATAGCGCTTTTCACGTCGGGAGGACGTCCCAAAGCGCTTCACAGAACACACTGTAAAGTGAATTGACTGTATATTTGTGGGCGAACGCGGCAGCCAATTGCGCACAGCAATGTCCCACAAACAGTCGTAGATTGAAAATGACCAATTTCTTATTGTTTTTGGTTTTTTTGGAGGGATTATTATTAGGCGTGTGGAGTAAGGAAACTTGCCCAAGGTTTCGCCCTGCCTGGAATTGAACTCAGGTCTCTCGCTTGCAAAGCGAGTGCTCTAACCACTGAGCTACAGGACTCCACTCTTCAGTCACTGAATGTTTATCCAGTTTAAGGTGCTATATATATATATATATATATATAGTATGTACACCCACATCCATTATTGTGTATTTCTTATGCCAAATGAAGCTGCAAATTTAAAGTCAATTAATATTTTACAAGGGCAGATCACCTGAGAGCTGAATTCACAGTGTCAACATGACATACTCGTGGTTAAATTGAGGGGATTCTCTTTATATCCCAGGTTGCGTTTTCTAGCTTGGAGGCACTATTCATGCTATTGTTTTACTGACAAATGTTTTTTTTAACTCCATGCCCACAGTGGTGAGGAAGACTTATCCATTTACTTTATATAATAATACTCCTTGCATTTGATATTGCGCTTATCACATCTTCCAGTTGTTTCAAAGCGCTTCACAGAGCATACTGTAAAGTGTATATTTGTGGGCGAAATGCGGAAACCGATTGCAATGTCCCACAAACAGTCGTGAATTGAGTGACCAAATTATTATTATTATTTTTTTCTTGAGGGTTTATTATCAGACATGTGGAGTAAGGTACCTTGCCCAAGGTTTTGCCCTGCTGGGAATCAAACCCAGGTCTCTCGTTTGCAAGGCGAGCGCTCTAACCACTAAGCAATATAGCTTTGTAAAATTGTTGTTGTTGTAAAATAAATAAACTATTGTTTGTGAGCTATTTGGTATTGTTTTACCCATTTCTCCCCTAGGCTTCCTGAGACAGGCAGATTAAGTAAGAAAAACACAATGGAAATGACTGCAATGTCAATTAAAACAACACAACAGCAAAGCAGTCTTTGCCAACAGTAACCAAGAGAATATAATTCTTCTTATTGTTAGCAATGGTGACTGACACAAGAGCTTCAAAGAACACTTTACAGAGAATATAATAATCCAAACCAGACAGATGCAGGATGTGGAGAACTGTGGATCTGACAGGTGACTTTGCAATCGAAAAGAGGAAGCAGGAAAAGTGTACAAGTCGTTTTACTGCAAACCCAAAGCAGCAGTGATAGATGGCCAGACTTGCAATTACATTCCTTTCCCATACGTTCACTGTCAAGCCAATCTGATTGCATTTCTTCTTGCTTTTTACTCTGCCACACCACTTCCCAGACTCAAATTTATCTAAATCCAGACTCTGCTCAATTGCAAAATATCCGATTCTAATAATAACAATAATCCTTGCATTTGATACAGTGCTTTTCACATCTTCTAGATGTCTCAAAGTGCTTCACAGTATATATACTGTAAAGTGAATTGACTGTATATTTGTGGGGCAAAATGTGGCAGCCAATTGCACACAGCAGTGTTTCACAAACAGTCGTGGATTGAGTGAGCAAATTATTATTAGGTTTTATTCTTCAGGGATTATTATCAGGCCTGTGAAGCAAGGAAACTTGGCCAAGGTTTAGTTCTGCCGGGAATCAAACCCAAGTCTCTCACTTGCGAGGCAAGTGCTCTAACCACTGAGCTACAGGACTCCACATGATTCCCCTCATTATTCACAGAATTCCTTCAGAAGTCCAGTTCAGGTGACATTTCTGTTGCATGCTCACTCTTCTCACAGTTTTCAATCCTCTCCTGTTTTTCATCTCTTCTACAATCTTTCAACCTCTCAATGGCTCTGTTCACATAGAATAAATCTGACAAATTTGGGTCCTTTGTAGATTCAACAACAACAACAACAACAACAAGATTCCATTTATAAAGCGCCTTTCACGTCAGGAGGACGTCCCAAGGCGCTGCACAGTTGGGTCATGACCCGAGCAGGGGGAAATGGTCAGGGTGAGGGGAGGGAAGGGAGGGAGCAAGGAGGGGGGAAATGGTCAGGGTGAGGGGAGGGAAGGGAGGGAGCGAGGAGGGGAAGAGAGTCGAGAGGGGAGCTGAAGGCTCGGTCAAAGAGAAAGGTTTTGAGACCGGCCTTGAAGGAGGAAAGGGAGGAAGCGGCGAAGGCACTGGGGGATGGAGTTCCAGAGCCTGGGGCTGAGAGGCTGAAGGCCCGACCACCGATGGTAGGGCGGTTGGGGCGGGGGACGTGGAGCAGACCGGAGCCAGAGGAACGGAGGGTACGGGCAGGTAGGTAGGGGGATAGTAGGTTGGAGAGGTAGGAGGGAGCAAGGCCGTGAATGGCCTTGTAGGTGAGGATGAGGATCTTGAAATCAATCCTCTGGGGGATGGGGAGCCAGTGGAGGCGAGCGAGGGTGGGAGTGATGTGGTCCCGAAGCCTGGTGCGGGACAGTACACGAGCTGCAGAGTTCTGAATGACCTGCAGCTTGTGGAGGGAGGTGGCGGGAAGGCCGGCGAGGAGAGAGTTCCCATAGTCCAGCCTTGAGGTGACAAAGGCGTGGACCAGGGTTTCAGCAGCGTGAGGGGTGAGGTAGTGCCGTAGTCTGGCGATGTTCCGGAGGTGATGGAAGGCGGTGCCAGTTGTGGTGCGGATGTGAGGGAGAAAGGACAGCTCAGGGTCGAACAAAACGCCGAGGTTCCTGACTGGCTTTGAGAGGTGGAGAGTGCAGCCTTGGATGCTGATGGTGTCAGCGCCTGAGGTGCGGAGGCGCTGACGTGAGCCAATCAGGAGGGCCTCGGTTTTTCGCACGTTGAGCTGAAGAAAGTTGTCTCTCGTCCAGGACTCGATGTCGGACAGGCAGCTGTCAGGACATCGGTGGTCGTGGAGTTGAGAGTAGAGGAGGAAAGGTAGAGTTGGGTGTCATCCGCATACATGTGGAAGTTAACTCCATGTCTGCGGATGATGTCACCGAGGGGGAGCATATAGAGGGTGAAGAGGAGGGGACCGAGGACAGAGCCCTGAGGGACACCACATGAGACAGTACGGGGGGTGGAGGAGAAGCCATTCGTTGAGACAAAGTGAAGACGGTGAGAAAGGTACGACCTAAACCATTCAAGGACAGTGCCTTGAAGGTTGAGGTGGGAGGACAAGCGGTGGAGTAGGATAGCGTGGTCGACCGTATCGAATGCTGCCGATAGGTCGAGGAGGACGAGGAGACAGAGGGAGCCCTGGTCACAGATGGTCAGGATATCATTGGTGACCTTGACCAGGGCAGTTTCTGTGCTATGGGCAGCACGGAAACCTGACTGAAGGGGTTCAAAAAGAGAATGGGTGGAAAGGAAAGAGCGCAGTTGGGAGGCGACAACTCTTTCCAAGACCTTGGAGAGAAAGGGGAGGTTGGAGATGGGCCGGTAGCTTGATAGCTGCGACGCATCAAGGGAGGGTTTTTTCAGGGTGGGCGTGATGATGGCAGTTTTTAATGGAATGGGGACAGAGCCAGAGGAGAGGGACAGGTTGATGATGTCAGTGATATGTGGGGCAAGAAAGTGGAGCTGGGAGATAAGGAGTGGAGTGGGGATGGGGTCAAGGGAGCAGGTGGTTGGTTTTAGGGATAGGATGAGTTCAGTGACAGAGGGTGGGGAAACGGGTACGAAGGTGTGTAGGGGAGGATGGGTAGGAGTCGGAGTGTGGGAGGGAAGGGGTGGGTGGTGGGTGGAAGTTGGAGGGGAAGTGACCGCGGAGCGGATTCCCTTGATCTTGGATTCAAGGAAATCCAGCATCTCCTCGCAGTGAAGGTTGGAGGAGATGACCTGCGCGGGGTGGCGGGGGGGACGGAGGAGTCGGGTTGTGGTGGAAAACAGTAGCCTGGGGTTGTTCTTCGCCTCCAGGATTATCCTGGAGTAGAAGGACGACTTGGCCGAGGCTAGAGTGGAGCGGTAAATTTTGAGGAGGTCCAGCCAGATTTGTCGGTGGACCGTTAGGCCAGATTTGACACAGGTGCGTTCAGCAGCCCGCACCTGGCTTTTCAGTGAGCGGAGGTGGGTGGTGTACCAGGGGGAGGAGCGGGAGTAGGAGACAGTGCGGGAAGTGATGGGGGCAAGAGTATCGAGTGTGGAGGAGAGGGTATTGTGGAGGAGGGAGAGAGGAGAAGAGGGGTCGGTGAGGGTTGAAGGCCAGAGGGAGAGGAGTTCAGAGGACTCCAAGGCATCGGTTAGGGATTGTGGGGGTAACTTCTTCCAAGGGCGGTAGAAGATGGTGGTGGGTCTGGTGGAGGTGGGGAGGGGGGTGGAGGAGGTGAAGGAGATGAAGTAGTGGTCAGAGATGGCCTTGTCGGTAATAGTGACATCCGAGACACTGAGGCCCCGGGTGATCACCAAATCGAGTGGGTGGCCGTGACTGTGAGTGGGGGAGATTCACGCATTTATGACATCTGGGCTCGACTGTGCCAACTCCCTGCTTGTTGAACTTCCCAACTCTTCCCTCCACAAGCTACAGATCATCCAAAAATCTGCACCTTGTGTCCTCTCCTGCACCCAGCTCCGTGACCCTATCACCCCCACCCTCGCCTGGCTCCAATGGTTCCCCATCCTCCAGAGGATAGAGTCCAAAATCCTCATTCTCGCCTTGAAGGCCATCCATGGATTTGCTCCTTCCTACTTCTGTAACCTGCTAATCCCAAAGTAACCTGTCCGCTCCCTCCGTTCAGCAGGCTGCGGCCTACTCCACATTCCCCACCCAGTCCGCCCCACCATCGGTGGTCGGGCATTCATGCCGCACCCTTTGGAACTCCATCCCACAGTCCCTGTGCTCCAATTCCTCCCTTGCCTCCTTCAACGCATGTCTCAAGACCTTCCTCTTCGGTCACCCTCCAACAACCCTCCCTGATCCCAACGCCTGCTTGGGTCCAAATCCCTGATTGTCCAGCACTTTGGGACATCTACAGACGTGAAAGGCACTATTCAAATGTAACTTTGTATTGTATTCAATTACATTTGTCAATAAATATCAAGAATCAACATTCTGCTTGTTTGCCTGAAGCCACTAAAAAATAACCAATGAATCATGAGATATTGACTAATTCTGTAATTATTTCACATCTAGGAAATACTTGAGGCCAGAAGAGCAGGCGACTATATTGATAAGCTTCCATAATTCCATAATTGGCAGCCACATTACACCCACAAAAAAATCAAATCAATTAATTTTTCACTATATTCTTTGAAGTGCTTTGAGACATCTCAACGACGAGACAATGCGCTGTATGAGATGCAAGGATTATTATTATTCCATCTAAACACAAGTACTTATGTGCAATGCCCTGGCTTGTAAGGTGCCAGATGCATTGTGGCTTCAACAGGGAAATAGGTATCTGAAATATAGAGGTTTCTGAAAAGGGTATGGCAGGGCAGTGGATTTGAAAGAACAGTTTGCATTCAGAATTAGCGTAAACTTGATGAGCCGAATGGCCTCCTGCGGCCATAAATTTGTGAGTTTCTAAGAGCCAGATTTTTGCCTTTGACAACAATTTCTATATGAATGTCATTACATCAATAATAGTGCACTAGCTGTTACACCACACAGAAGTGGAAGGGGATACAATGTCTCAGATGAGACGAGATTTTAGATATTCTCGCATTCACAGAAATATTTCCACTCAATTTATCATTCACCGCTGTGAACAAAGAGCCATACAAATAATACACTGGCACAAACCATCACAGTGCGTCAGAAATTATACTTTTGAGGCCCCGAAATCTATACTGTCGTAAGACCATTTGGCTTGAAATTTAAGAAATTGCAAAAATTGGAAAATCTTACTTTTGGTCTTAATTTTGAAGCTGTTTCTTTGCAAGTATTGCAGAAACCCAGAGTTCCAATTGGACCCAAAATCTTCTGGCTCTGAAGCAAAAGTACTACCAACTAAAACAGGCTGACATGATAATATTATGGCAGTAAAACTGTTCCCTTAGCACCTCAAAGCTTCTTTTTAAAAGAGTAAAACGAATATGTTTTATCCACTGCGTGAGAGATTAAAGCGTAATGCTCGTCCATCCCTGGGACTGGAACTTCTTTGGACTTGCCATTAATCTAGATATTAATGAAAAAATTATGCATTGATCAAGGCATTTCAGTAATCAAAAGATAATAATTTACTTTGTGGATTACATAGAGGGAGTGGAACCACTTGTAATAACATATATTAATCATTGCATTTGATATAGCGCTTTTCACTTCTAGACGTCTCAAAGCGCTTCGCAGAATATACTATAAAGTGAATTGACTGCATATTTTGTGGGTGAAACGCGGCAGTCAATTGCGCACAGCAGTGTTCAACAAACAGTCGTGGATTGAGTGACCGATTTAGTATTTTTTTTTAGAGATTATTATCCACGGAAAAGTGATCCGCCAATCGACTAACACCCAGGTTCCTACTTACTGTCAGGTAAACAGGAGTATGGAGTAAGGAAACTTGGCCAACATTTCACCCTTCCGGGAATAGAACCCAGGTCTCTCGCTTGCGAAGGAAGTGCTCTAACCACTGAGCTATAGGACTCCACATTCCACTTGTGATTGCTACTGACGAAAGGATTTTCTGAGGTTGCTTGCATCTGAATGTCTGTAAGGTCATCAGCACCATAGACATATGAAATACTATTCGGTATATAGTATTTCAGAACCGTTAATAATCCTTCATCTTATTTTCATCTGTCTTCTTAGGAAGGAAAAGTGCACCCGGGTGGCGTAACTTTATTTTAAAAATCACAGCCTTTGTATTCTGTAATTCAACACCGTGCTCTAAGCACTGTCAGCAGCTGAAAGACCCTCATTGCAAGTCAGCTTTAAATTTCACTGCTGTCTGATAAAATGTTAATAAACAACATTGCTATATATTGCTATATCTGTAGCAATAAACTCAAATATATGTATGTTAAAAGTGAATCTCGTCACCCACGTTTCTACAAATATACAAAAAAATGCATCCTTGGCTTATGAGTGTATCACTTTGGGACGTACTCCCAACCTGAACAATGCTGTATAAATGTAAGTTATACTATATCACCAGTTAAATATTGTAGTAACATCAGTGACTCCATGCTTTCTCCGCCATCTAAAACCCTTTTGTGTTCTTCCTGGTTTCTATAAGGTCAAGCTCACAAAGAGCTCTGCTGCCAGTGTCCTCTTATGGTCCAGGTTCAGCATGTTGCTACACTTAACACGATGCTCACTCAACAACAACTTGCAATTACATAGCACCCCTCATGCAGGATAGCATCCCAGAGTGCTTGACAGTGGTGGAGCATAGCGTCAAGCTGGAGGGAAGGAGAGGTGACCATAGGCACGGTGAAAGAGTAAGATCTTCAGGCGAGACCTGAAGATGGGGAAAGAGATGGCAAGGAAGAGGAAAAGTGAAGAGTGTTCCAGAGTTTTGGGGTGTAGTGGCTGAAATTGCGGCCACCAGTGGTGGAACAGAGGGCATGAGTGACAAGCACTCCATGACCCACTGAACAAGGTTTCTCTTTGGAAGTGACCCAATGGGTTTAGGAAGCTTTTACAGTTTCAGGCAGAAGAGGGCAAAGCCAAAAATGGAAAAAAAAAGTTAAGATAGCTAAATGTTTAATAATTATAGCACAGCTATAAACTGGATCAATTTGAATCTCTGTCAATGGTACTATAAGAATAAAATGCTTTAACTCAAGTTCAACCTGATAGTGTTCTCTCAACAATTCTGCTCATTTTACAAATGGGCAGTTTTCAGATTCTGACCAGGAGATAGTACCATGAATGTCCTATTTTTCATTAGAAGAAAATGCTAATTTATAAGACCACCTTCTCTGAGCTTCCATTCTACCAGGGAATCCAAATGAACTTTTAATTAACTTGATTTGAGAAGTACTTCAAATGGATCTCAAAAAGTTAGGCTCATTTCTAGAAGCCTTGGAAACAGAAGTTTGCAATAAGATTAGAGCAACCGAGTGGTCATTAACATTTTCTTTTTGCTTCCAGGTCTGAATCCAGCACAGATGTAAATCTGCTCTCTCTGCTGTGTGCAAGCCCAGAGTGAAATTAATTTGATCAGTCACAACCCAATTCCAAGGAAGCAAGAATCTGAGCACAGATCAGCCTATAATTTATTCTTAATTGGCACGAAATTAGCAATCTCATTCAGCTAGGCTGTAAGAAAGATTGGTTGTTGGTAATTGCTGCAGCATTGAGCACTTTTCTGTAGTTGAGGTTGAACACAGTAGGGAGGAACCCTGAAGAAACCTTTCATTGTACAATATACCTCGGCATGCTTAATGCTGACACAAGGGGCAAAACAAAGTTGTTGTTTTTCCTTGACATCTCTCATCCTCTATATTCACCCCAAAAATGTGACGAGACATGAAAAAAAAATGCTCTGTGTGTTTTTTTAATCTTCAGAATGGTCAGTCAACCGTTGGGATTTGACAAGAATCACAATCTCCAGTCAGACAGCAAGCTGTGATCCAAGACACGTTCACAGCACTGGCTGACAGATCTCAAACATGGCAGAAAATCTTATATGATTTTAATGCTCTCTGAGAGTCTAATAATAGCTGTCCGCAACTGGTGGTTTCAATTTTGGGTAGCCAGATATCTGACACTTGCAGAAAATTATTACTTTTCTTAAGAGTTTTCAAATCAGACTGAGAGTTCAACATATGAATACTATAGGTCTTGTTTTCCATTGCTAGGTGTCAGCCTGGCTCAGTTTGTAGCACGCTTACCTCTGAGTCAGGTTATGGGTTCAAGCCCCATGTCGGGACTTTGAACTCACAATCTTGCTGACATTCCAATGCAGCGGTGGGGGTGTGCTGCATTGTCAGAAGTGCCATTCTTTAAACAAAATGTTTAACCGAGGTCCCATCTGCCTGTTCAGGTGGATGTTAAAGATCTCATGGCACTATTTGAACAGGGAAGCGTCTTTCACTTCATGGCTGTTTGTGGGACATTTCTATGCTCAAATCAGCTGCCATATTTGTCTACATTCTACAAATACACAATCATTGCACTTGATTGTGCAAATTGTGCAAATCAGATGAAGAGCTTTGAGACACCTCGACAACATGATACGGCAATGTATAAAATGCAAATACAAGGATTATATAAAATTATTTCCAAGCACCTTCCATTAACCTTCTCAATCAAATCATGCTAAGCAAGGCAACTGTTTGCAGACTTAAAGGAATAGAATTTCCCCCTCCCCGCATCCTGAGTGTACCCTCCCGTTCCCTGGGCTGTGGCTAATAGGCTTCAACTCCATGGTATATATTTTTTCAAAATCATCCATTGGCTTGAAAGTGGATCAGATGCTGAGACCACCTTGAGAAGCAACAATGAGTCACAATGGTGTAGAATCAGCTCAGAAATTATGACTTTGAAAGTATAACAGTGCCATTATCAGAGCTCGGAGCTCAGTAGGTTTCACACATGTAGAATTCTCCTCAGCACCAGCCTGTGCAGTAAGGAGCAAGAGCCAGTAGGTTTCCCACACTTCCAGTTGAACCATTCAGTGCAATTATTACCAAACAACTTATGTTTATGTAGCACTTACACTGCGAGAGGACATCTCAAAATGCTTTCCACAGGTGATCGGGTAACTGAGTTGAGTGGGGGTTTTGTTTGGAGCTGAAGCAGGAGAGAAGAGGGAAGGGTGTGTGACGGGGGTCCTGACCCTACTTTCTATAGGCGCTCCACTTATGTGTAAAGGAGCATGTTATTTTATTTGACTTATTTTAAAAAAGTGCCTCGACCAATGCAGTTAACAAGGACTGGACTCCAATCAGAGTTGTTTAACGTTACAGCCCTAATTGCTACTTGGGCACCAGTAACCTGCTAATGAATCAGCACCAGTTTTGAGCTGGGTGCCAGAGAGAGGTGGGGTAAATCCTGGAGAATACGCTGTACAAAGCAATGGCTTCCTTATCTAAATAAAACCAACCTTTTTTTAAAAAAAACCCTTGGTGCAAGTCTGGCTGCTCGCCCTCCTACAGGGAGAAAGATGACCAAAAGACAGAATAACTGCTGCCGTTGATATCACTTCATTTCAAACACTATCAGTGGGTTGGCTGCAATTCACGTAGAGCCGATTGTAAATGGTTTTGCGGGCTTGATGACTTTTCTCACGTGTAATTCTTACATCTCTAAGGCGGCTATCCTTCAAATTTGTTTCTTGGTTTGCGATAATACTTTTATACATTTACATTATTTTGAAATGCTGCCGTTCAACTTTAAAAGCAAGAGAAAGTTTGAATATTGGGCAAAGGCAAAATGGTTCTGACTTTTTGCTCATTTATTCAGTCTCTATATTTACTGGACTGGATCCAATTAAGAGCAGTGTGTCTTTTATTGACCAGATCAGATTCGCTGAATTGGTCTCAGGGTTATCTATCCTTGTTGTGCACTCGACCAGATAAGGTGATCTATTAGTAACGCAATTTCCTGGGTAAAATAGCTTTTCTTTATTAGCTTGCTATTGCTCCCAGAACATAAGAGTAGATGGCCTTTCATACTACAGCAATAACAAACAGTTTTAAATTTGCACTCAAGCACACAGAATTGCAGGATTGTCCATGAAACTGATTACGGTGGTCGCATAATGACAAACTTATATGCCCTAACACATTAAAAAATCAAAGCACCACACTTTTGATGCTCCAATTAGATTCTGAATGCTTCTTTTTCAAACTGTTTCTCAGCATCAGAGCTGCTGAATAGAGAGCCTTTTTGAGGGATTCGAAAGATTTTTGTTCAGCCGCAAAATGCACAGTCACTATGCTTCACATTCAATTTTGTGAAGCGCTTCCAGATGTCTTCCTAATGTGAAAGGCCCTGTATCAAATGCAAGGATTATTATGGAAAGGCATGGAAGGCAAGAGATGAATCCCACATTTTCTTTTCAAGTTATTTTCTTTTGCACTGCACTGAGGCTTAAAAAGCAATCAGGCATATTAGCTGTCCTCATCTCAGGCAATTACAGGTTGAGATTTTTTTCTTTACTGTGATCGACCAAGAGGAAAATTAACCTCCGCTGTTATCAGTACAGTGCATACAAAAGTGTCTGCCTTGGATGTTAGCCCATTTCCTGGCAAACAGAGCCAAACAGCATTTGTGACACACAACCGAACCCACCCAGCAAACAAGACTGCAAAGCTGGGCTGCAATTTCAAGTGCTTTCTGTGTATCAGTGCATTGTTTATATGAATATTGAATTGTGTGCACGTTTGATAAGGTCAATTGCCTGTTATATTCTTATACAATGTTATATAGACCAACAATATTAAAAATGGCATTTGTTTAAATTATAAGAATCATTGAAAGTTTATAGCACAGCAGGAGAATATTTGGCCCATTGTGCTCACACTGGTTCTGTCTACTCTTAAGTTTGTTCCCTTGCTCTTTCCCATGACCTTAAGTTCTGCATTATTTTTGGCTGTATATTTATCTACGAGATGTGCTCCTGTAAGCTACAAATTTTCTTTAATTCTAACACTGGAATGCACAGCGTCAGCAGCATCCTTAATGTGAATGGAACCCGTTGTTTCTCACATATTAATACATATTATTACGGCTCACATATTAATATGGGTAATACATTCATTACTATTAACCATAATGTTGCACTTAACATCCATTTGCATTTTGAAAGTACAGATAATTATATACAAGTTTCTAAATGGATTTCCTATTACAGTAAATAAGATGAGAAAAATGCTAAGGTAGATAATTACAATGAACTCTTAGTCTTATCCAAAACACTGACCTGTGTCTAATAGTAAGGTTATGGGGAGAGTATAACGACAATAACTACTACTTGCACTTAAATAGCAGGGTAGCGTCTCAGAGCGCTTAACAGTGACGAAGCCGGGGTGGGGAGGTGGTGAACTTGAAAAAGGGGAGAGCTTGAGGGAGAATGTTCCACAGTTTCGGGGCGTTGTGGCTGAAAGTGTGACCTCCAATGATAGAGTGGAGGGTGTTAGGGATGAGTAAGAGGCCGGTGCCAGTCGAGCGGAAGTGCCAGGTGGTGGATTGGGTAGTGAGGAAGTCGGAGAGGTAGGGAGGTGCCAGGGAGTGAACGGATTTGAACACGAGTGTGAGGATCTTGAAGTCGATCCATTTGGTAATAGGGAGCCAGTGGAGCCTGGTCAGAACTGATGAGATGTGGGTACAGAGTTTGGTCCGGGTCAGGATGCGGGTGGCAGAGTTCTGAATGAGCTGGATTTTTTGAATAGTGGAGCTGGGAAGACCAGTGAGTAGTGCGTTTGAGTAATCCAGGTGGGAGGGGACAAACGCAGGCAGAAGGGTTTCAGCTGCATTTAGATAAGGTATAGTTGGAGGCAGGCAATGTGGCGGAGATGGAGGAAGCGGTCCTGGTCAGGGAGCAGATGCATGCAAGGAAGGACAGTTGGGGGTCGAACCGAATGCCTAGATTGCACACTGGTTTGGTGAATCTGAGGGAGAATTCAGGGAAGTTGATGTGTTCACACCCACAGGAGTGAAGACATTGATGGGAGCCAAAGCGTATGGTTTCCGTCTTGTCCACATTCAGCTGCAGGAAATGTGCACTCATCCAGACACTGATGTCTGTCAGATAAGCTCATAGAACATTGATGAACCTGGAGTCAATGCTGGAGGAGGTAAAGTAGATTTGTGTGTCATCCACATACATGTGGAAGTTTGCCCCATGTTTGTGGATCACATTGCCCAGAGGAGCATATAGATGAGGCCAAGGATGGAGTCCTGGGGTACCCTACAGCTGACGGGGCGGGAGCAGAAACCATTTGCCGAGATGAAGTGAAAGTGGTTGGTTAAGGGGGTTAAGTAGTGTAGGAGAATGGGAGAAGATCAAATGGCTCATGTGAATATCAACACCAGTGAAGTCTTGTGAGGCCCAATAGCCTGTAATGTAACATTCTCTGATTCTCGGATAAATGGAGTCTTTTTATGGTGTCTGCAGCTCTCCCCCTACATCAACGTTATTAAAATAGCCTGCCTGAAGAGACACACAACATGATGGGCTTCTATAATCTATAACAACAGGATGGGATATTTAACCTGCAGTAACATATATAAAAATAAGATTTCAAATTTAGCTTTGTGTATTCTGAACAGCAAGTCTTTCAAGTTGTTCCTGGTTTGGTGTGGTGTTGCTTGTATTTTAAATGCAATTATAATAACTATTAATAATATTTATATATAAAAGGAGTAATGTATGCAATACTAAACTTACAGTTTTCAGTTTCCTCATTGTAATTTAGTGTTAAGCAATATCAGTGCAGGTACTAGCAGCACTAACATTCCAGCATTGAAGCTGCAGTCTGAGAGAATAGATACTGTATTGGAACACAGAGAGCTGACACATCACAAGATAATTTCTTTCTGTTTCAGGCGTCTGGAAGTCCCCGAGTCAAGATTAGGCCAGAGGTTATACATTTTACGCTTTCTGATTACCAGCTACTAATCCCCAGCGGAACGCTGCATTCCAAGAACATTACTTATTTTATGAATCCTGTTAGTGCCTGAAAGCAGCACTGTAAGCAAGTCCTCTACTAATGACTACTAATACAGCATACAATATAGTCTCCAGCAGGTTATGTTCTGGAAGAGCAGACCTTGAGCTGATCAAAGCAGTTAGCTATCATCTCATGCTTAATTCAGCTCTCGTTTCCTATTTCATTACAAGACATCACTGGAACTTCAATATGGACATGTCAGGACACACAATCTGTACACTGTAACTATTGGTGCATGATTTTTCCTAAAATAGTTGTCTCCATTAATTGTGGTATCACAATTGATAATAGTTCCCAGTTTCATAACTGATAACGCTGAACATTTAAATTCCCTGATCCACAGCAGGATTCTTTATAATGGACTACAGTGACGGACACATTTAGTTAAAAAAACACCATTGCGTCACCATTTGGATCTGTACTGGGGGAGGGGGAATGGAAGCTCCAACTTCTGATGTCATTGGTGAAAATATCACATCGACCATAAATGTGGTCAAAGGCAATCATTAATTATTGCTGTCCTCTCCATTTCCCACCCACCCATGTGACCTCCCCCTCCCCCCACCAGTCAGTAATAACTATTGGCTGGTTTTGACCACATATTATACACTACTATAACTATACACTATACTGGCAATGTTCCCACTGTACAACTGGTAAATTACACAATACATCATTGAATTTACCACTCTGACTGACAGCTTTGCTACACAGAAGGTAAATGTGAAGCACAGCACTGGAACTCAATTATTATTATCGCATTCATTTTTGCTGGGTCATCAATAATTTAAAAATCTTGAGCAAAGAACCCTTTTCACTTTTGCCATGTAACGTGTTTGTGGCAGGCACTCCAGGTCATGCTCAAATGGCCTTAGTGGTTTGGAGTACTGTCCAGAGCAGGGCAAAGTCACATAGATCGGGAGGCATCATATTCAATCCCAGGCTTGTGCTGAGTATGGTTGCTGATCTCAGATTTGAGGTGCAAACTACAATTGACCTCGGTGTCTCTGATTGATTGAGATGATAACAAGTAGTAAACCAGTCTCCCGTTCACTTTCTATTGTTAACTCTGCTGGAATTTGTGTGTGTGTGAACAGCATCAGCTGAATGAATAACATGCTGTTGAGACCCATACAAGAATAATAGCTACTGGGGTGAAGCAACAGAAGACAACTGACATAGGTGAAACTATTCTCCCTTCAAAAGGGGAGATTTAAAGAAACATCCAACCTCTTCAAATTTGGAGACGAGAGTGAGAGAGAGAAACAATAACAAAAAAAGTAAAAAGAAAAAAGTGCTGTGGATGGAAAGAAAAGTACAATTTCTAGATATGGTATAAAAGAAGCATCCAGAGCAAACCGTCCTCTTTTCAATTTTAAATCTCAGCAGTGAAATCGATGAAGTAAAATAGTAAACACTTCAGACTACCCTGCAATTTTTGACAGGACAGGCTGAAATGTTCACTTGAATGATTTACAGCCGTCTTTTCATCCACAGCATCCAAGCAGACTCGGAAGAAAAAAGGAGAAAGTTTTACTTTGAAATCCAATCAAGGCACATTATTGCACAACTATTTATACATAATTCCCTGAATCAGTTAACAATAATATATCAGTTTTCACAATATATAATCAATTTTTTCATGCATGTTTTTGTTTAACTCCAAGGAGGATAGATACATCTGCATTTCTGTAGCACAGGCTATTTCTTCTGAGATATCTCTGTGGAACTCTGATGCCTCCGATGTGAAATCACACAATAAATTCACTTAAGCAAGCTCATCGAAGCTCATTCCCAGCATATCCAAATAGTGAGGTTTTGCATCAGAACAGATGAATGAACAATGATGATGGGCAGACACCTGCACTAGTTGGCAGATTGCAGAGCACATTAGGGATAGCTTGTGCCCAGCTCGGTTATGGTGGACCAATGCCAATCTCGGGGTACAACTGAGACTCCAGACTTGGGGCAGAGCGAGGTGTCAGTGCACACGCCAACCCAGGTTTTAAAGGGAAAAAAGCATCTCCCATGTTTTCAGGACCAGGGTAACCAGGGTATTAGCAAATTATTTATGTGGTGCCAAATTGACAGATGAAGCTCAACCCTGAAATGCATTCAGGATCATGGGATAGCTATTAGCTCACTATCTAAATGTGCAATGTCTGTTCCGCTGGCCAAGCAAATTGAAAATGATTTTTATTGTGGTAGGTTTATCAAAACCCATTGAGGAAAAACAATCTAGCATTCCAAATTCGATTTAACCACACTCCTCACAAGAAATGTTCCTTGGAACATAGCACATGTGGGTGCCATTGTCAGGTATTGTCAGGTATTGCTGCACTAATACAAAGGCAAACACCCAAACTAAATTGTAATCTTGAATTTACAGTCCAGGCTGATACTCCAAAATAGTGGTGGAGTGCTGCATTATCTGAGTGCCATCTTTGGATAAAATATTAAACTGAGGTCCTGTTTACCTGTTCAGATGGATATTAAAGTTCCATGGGACTATTCAAAAGGAGAAGGGAATTTCAACAGTCCCGCAAATGAAATTGATCATTCACTTCATGGCTGATTGTTGGACACTGATGTGCACAATTTGGATGCTGCATTCATCTATGAATACTCAGTAAAATCCTGTGAAGCGCTTTGATGAGTCTCAATGACATGGTAAGGCATTATATCAAACCAAGAATTATTATTATGTGAGTGTTCTGGGGAGTGGAGGTCACAGTGGAGGAGTTCACATTGATTGGCAGTTGTTTGGGATATTGATGTGCACAAATTGTCACTGCATTTTACAGTCTCTCCTGTGAAACACTTTGGGAGGTCCTCCTGACATGAAAGGTGCTGTATCAAATGTAAGGATTATTAGTACTGTCATAGAATCAAAGTTTGCAGCACAGCAAGTGGTCATTCTGCCCATCAAGATTTGAGCTTGTGCCATCTTCTATGCTGATCTCAGGCTAGGGGAAAATTATTTCCACTGGTCGGAAAGTCAATTTAAGATAATAAGTAACAAGCCAATGAGGGTCGGGAGATTTTTTTTGGGACACAGAGTGGTTAGGATATGGAATGTCCTACCAAGTAGTATTTGAGGCAGAACCTATATTGGCCTTCAAGAGAGAATTAAATAGTGGAGTCATGTAGCTCAGTGGTTAGAGCACTCGCCTAGAAAGCGAGACACCTGGGTTCAATTCCAGGCAGGGGGAAACCTTGGGCAAGTTTCCTTACACCACACGCCTAATAATAATCCCTCCAAAAAAAAAAAAAAATGATAATAATTTGGTCACTCAATCCACGACTGTTTGTGGGACATTGCTGTGTGCAATTGGCTGCCGCATTTCCCACACAAATATACAGTCAATTCACTTTATAGTCTATTCTGTGAAGCGCTTTGAGACGTCGAGAAGACATGAAAAGCTCTATATCAAATGCAAGGATTATTATTATTATTAAATAAATATTTTAAATAGAGTCAGTATGGTTAAAAGGCAGATAAAATGGACTGAAAAGATTGATCTTGAAGGAGCTGACAAAGACACAACAGGTCAAATGGCCTTCTGTGCTGTAAATTTCTGTGGTCCTATGGTTCTTCTGCTCCTTCCCCATCGAGACTGTACATTATGTTTGCATTATTGAGTTGGTTCCTCATAGATTGACAACTCAATCTTGCCTAACACATTTTCGGAGGCAATAATGACCCTCTAAAGTATATACATCATATGAAAAAGGACTTCCTGGCTTCCAAATGCATACCATCAAAAGCTTGCCCTTTCACAACTCTTAATTTGACAGGACTTAAATATTCTTACAAGCATCGTTTTTTTAAATTGAGTCACAATTTCTGAGATAATAAATCAGTTATGAAGCATAAAATTGGGCACCATTTCACACTGATCCCTGTTATATGAAGATACTTTTTTGATCCGATTACTAATTAATTTTTAAAGAAATATCTTACTTTGGAAACTGCCCAGATGGGTGCCAATTTGTGCTTTCCTGTCCACTGTCTCTGTCAATCTAAAGCTGAAGCCATAGCCCTGTTTTTCTGCACAATGTACCAATATTTTTATTTTATATACAGAATCACATTTTGTGCGGTCACTGCATGGTATCATTTTATGGTTCCCGCAAGGCACTTTGCTACCTTTGATTTCCTGGGCACCATGATATATACAATAATAATAATCCTTGCAGTTGATATAGTGCCTTATCACGTTTCTGAGACAACAACAACAACAACAAAAATTATATTTGTATAGTGCCTTCAACATCAGTGGGATGTCCCAAGGCGCTGGGACAACCATTTTCTCATACCCGAGCTGGGGGTCGGGATCAGAGTGGGTGGAGGTAAGTGGGGGGAATGAGGGCGACTGAAGACACGGCCGAAGAGGAGGGTTTTGAGATGGGTCTTGAAAGAGTTGAGGGAGGGGCTGAGGCTGAGGCATTGCAGGATGGAGTTCCAGAGGGTGGGGGCAGAGTGGCTGAAGGCCCACCTGCCAATAATGGGATGGGTGTGGCGGGGACGAGAAGCAGGTTGGAGCCCGCTGAGCAGAGGGAGCGGGTGGGTTGGTAGGGGTTTAGGAGGTCGTAGAGGTAGGGGGGAGCAAGGCCATGGAGAGCTTTGAAGGTGACGTTGCAAAACTTTTCACAGAATATACTGTAAAGTAAATTGACTTCATGTTTTGTGGATGAAATATTTTGTGAATTCTCCAACCACTGAGCTACAGGACAAAGGGCTGAGATAATAAGTTGGGTTGAGGCTGGGGGCACAAGGTGTATATGCCCTGAAGGATAACCTTTATGAAACACAGGCTGCATATTTCCTAACAGGTTGAAGTGGGTCAACAATGCTAAACCTACAAATTCACAGTCACTACAATTTACAGAAAAATTCTGTGAAATGCTTCGAGGCATCTCAAAATGACAACGTGCTACATCAAATGTAAGACTTACTAATATCATGTTGCATTGTTCTCCTATGGTATATCCTAGGCCATTATTATTGTTTTTGTGCAAAGGGCAGCGGAAAAATGGTACTCACTGGACTGAGACTATGGGATTAATTTTTACATCGATTTTAAGTGAACTTTTGTTAAAAATAACCATGGGAAAAACACGTACAGGTTATAAATTTATTCCTCAAACACATTAATATTTATGCCCCGCTGCTTCTTTAAAGCAGAGCAGTGCATGCAAAGACTATGCATCATTAAATGTGAGATACTGTATCTGGGTCTCTGGGTCACCTACAATATGAGGAAGGGATTTTTAACTGTGTGGAAATACTGTCGTTCCAGTAAATGGTTTCCGGACTGTGATAAATAATATAGGGAGAGTGGTAAAGGCCACTGCAATGCAAGACTGCCTTAAGTGCAATACTCTGGTATGGATTACATACCCACAACAACAACAACAAGATTCCATTTATTGAGCGCCTTTCATGCCGGGAGGACGTCCCAAGGCGCTGTACAGTTGGGTCAGGACCCGAGCAAGGAGGAAATAGTCAGGGTGAGGGGAGGGAAGGGAGGGAGCGAGGAGGGGGTAGAGAGTCGAGAGGGGAGCTGAAGGCACGGTCAAAGAGAAAGGTCTTGAGACTGGCCTTGAAGGAGGAAAGGGAGGAAGCAAGGTGAAGGCACTGGGGGATAGAGTTCCAGAGCCTCGGGGCTGAGATGCTGAAGACCCGACCACCGATGGTAGGGCGGTTGGGGCGGGGGATGTGGAGCAGACCGGAGCCAGAGGAACGGAGGATACGGGCAGGTAGGTAGGGGGATAGTAGGTCGGAGAGGTAGGAGGGAGCAAGGCCGTGAATGGCCTTGTAGGTGAGGGTGAGTATACTTGTTAGGATTGAGATTCCAAACTCTTCTGCTAACACTAACACTACCACTTGAGCTGGTAATTGGAACAGGAGCAGCACCCTTCCTATCAACGTCCTCACACAAGTCTATATGACCCAACCTCAGAGTCTCTCCACACTCCCTGAAATTCAGCAGAACTCTGTTCCTCTTCACAGGTTTGAATGTATTGCCCTCTGCCCGTGTCCCACTTTCAACTGTGGCAAATGCTGTTGATAGTTTGCAGGCTTGCTGAGATCCAGAAACAGCTGCAAGTTCCTTCCCCACTCTCCCCCCACCCCGCCGCACCCACACACACACTGAAAGATCAACAACAACAACTTGCACTTACATAGAGCCCTCCACGCAGGGCAGTGTCTTAGAGCGCTTAATGTGACAGTCGGAGTAAACGTTCACACAGCAGAAGAAAACTTTATAACTTTGATCCACCCTAAATGTTTTAATCCTTTTGTTTTTTTTTAATTTTCACAAAATAGGTTCTGATGAAGAAGATCTGATCTCTTCCCTCCAGAATACTACCTTACCGTCCTCCAATTGTAACATCAAGACACTTTTTTTAACCCTAATGTCCTGGCCTCAACCACCATTTTGAATGTATATCTGATACAAAACTAATGTAAAAGCAGTGACAGTGCCTGACTGTAACCTAACATGCTCACACACACACTCCAGCAGAGTCAAGGAAAGAGATTAGGTGCAGGAGCCTGTCTGGTTTCCTCCCTAACTCATGTCTAATTGTAATAATCCTTCCAACACCCATGCTCAGATCAGCTAACAGCATAAACAGTGAGGGATGTAATCTAGGTCGCTTCTGGTCTGTGTGCCCCAGCTGTTGTGTCTTGCCATCTGGTGGAGCTGAATGAATAGCATTTTGACCCGGAGACAGACAGGACGCGACACTTGCATCCTAGTCCCCCAAGATGTCTGTGTGAGTGGGCAACTGAACCAAAGAGAATTAAGGGGATGGGAGACTAAAACAATGCAAAGTGAAAGTCATCTCAACTCTCTTGTTGGCATGACATTATTTATTTCTGTAAAACTCCTGTTTCTGCACCTTCGCCAGCTGGCCTCCTGAATGTCCTTCGTCCCCTCCGCTCCACAGTTGGTGGCTATGCTTTCAACTACTACGCCTTGAATCTCTGAAACTCCTTGCCTCAATACTTCCATCTTGCCCTCTCTCTGCCCATTTTCAAATCACACCTGAAGACTTTGCTCTTTGACCGTTACTTTGGTCACCTCCCCTAATTTCCAGCTTGGCATCTAGGCACACTGCTGTTAAGTGCTCTGTGACGCTGTCTGCGTGAAGGCATTATATAAATGTGTTATTATTATTGCAATAACATTCGCTTTGTTTTCTCCTACAAAACACACAGTCACTACAATTTACTGTGTATCTTGTGAAGCGCTTTGAGATGTCCTCCGACAGGAAAAAACATCAAACTCGGGTCCCAGAGATGAAATAGCCAGTGCATTAGCACAAAACACTTTCAGGCCTGCACCTTTAAGTTTCCTCCCCCTTCCCACCCAAATTTCCGCCAATTTACTTTTAGTTGAGCTTCCTTTGCTTAACACAGCTGTAGGTTACGCTGCTCAAATAGTGTTCATTTGACATTCCCAGTGGTACCACAGTTCTCCGATTTGCTTCACACATGAAGTGCATTACAGCCACTGAGCTGTGCACCTTAAGAGAATGTCCGCGGGGAATCGTGCCAGCCCAGGTGGAGAAGGAAGGCTGAGGAGGACGAGGCCAACAAGGAAAGCAGCTGCCAGATGAAACATCTCAGGAGATTGAGCAAAACTCCCAGAAGAAGGCTGTGCGGAACAGCAAATCAAAACAAAGTCAAAACATATTAATTTAATGAAATTAAAATAATTTTGGACTTCTGTCCATGGGAATTGGGAAAAAAATAGCATGCTAATAATATACCTAAACTCACTACAAGGCTCTCAATTTTTAGTCATGAGAACCTAATTGGACTCTATCCCCTAACTGTAACAGGTCGCATGTTATTGGGATGCAAAATGTTTATGCAATAATTATCACATGCAGACGTATCACATTTTTCAGCCTAATATGTGCAGTGTTCCAGGATGTTTACTTTACAATGTGCGAGTGTGAAATGTAAAAGTACTGAATGAATTCGGGCGAATGGGGAAGTTGTTCAATTCACCCAGGGAGTGTTTCTGCCCCAATGATAAGGTTGGATGTAAAATACTGTAGTTTCATTCAAAACTACTTTTGACATTATTTAGAAATTCTCTAACAGACTGAAACTTGTAGTGAGGAAGGCAGATAGAGTGGGCCTTTGTATTTTACTGGGTGGCTGTGTCTGCATAAAAGGGGTGACTGAGTCATAAGCAATTTTCAGGGAAGCTGTGTTCCTGGGACAGACAAATCTGAAAATTCTGCTTTAGGACCATGGTGCTTAATGCACTTTAATACTTTCAATACAGCATTTCTATTTACATCTCAGTTCTTGGGCTGAAACTGATATGAATGGCAAGGCAACAACATCCTCGTGCTGTCAAAATAGTCATTGTACATTTTCTGGGTACAGAAAACCGGCTTCTCATGTGGCGGAGGGGAGGTGAAGTTCTCCAGCAAAACATTTCATCTGGTTTATGGAAACCCCTGCATGCCTTCATCACAACTTTACAAACTTGCCATTGCCTGGAGAGTCTTTGCCTTTGATAAGCACTGCACACTGGAAACTGAATTCACACTCAATTACTGCACCACCACCTACTGGTTACTATTAAATCCATGCTCTCTGCCTGGCAGCTGAATTGACATATTGTCACATGCAGTTAAATGCTGCACAGAAGTAACGGGTTGGGACAAGCGCCAAAGTTGCTTGCAATAAAACATATACTGTAAGCTTTATGGAAGGTGAAAAATGCTTCAGTTTTCACCAATGGGACAATGTTCATTCAGGTCTGCAATGTTGCAAAGCCGGTTAACAACAAACACAACATTACATTTGTATAGCACCTTTCATGTTGGGAGGACATCCAAAGGCAATCAGTGTTTCAGACCCGAGCTGGGGGGCAGGACAGGGAGGGTGGAGAGCAGCCAGTGAAGGAGGGTGACCGAAGGCACAGTCAAAGAGGAGGGTCGAGACGGGTCTTGAAGGAGACAAGGGACAGGGTGAGTCAGAGGGACTGTGGGATGGAATTCCAACAGGTCGGGCAGAGTGGCTGAAGGCTCACTCGCCAAGGGTGGGGCGGGCGAGATAGGGGACGTAAAGCAGGCCAGAGCCTGCTGAGCGGAGGGATCAGGCAGGTTGGTAGGGGGTTAGGAGGTTGCAGAGGTAGGCGGGAGCAAGGCCATGGAGGGCTTTGAAAGTGAGGATCAGGATCTTGAACTGAAGGAACGTAAGAACATAAGAATTTGCCATGCGAAAAAAGGCCAAGACCCATCCAGTTCGCCTTCCACCATCCTGGCAATCACATGACACGTTGTTTCACAAACTATATATTATCTTCCGAGATATTATATCCTAACAGAAATCTTTCTAATTTGTTCTTGAAAGAATCAGCACTTTCTGCCCTTCACAGTTCTGGCTTAATATGTGGTTAATTTTTGCAGTAGATCGTTTCCCGCTGCAGTGAGTTGCGACCTTCAAAGCTTGCCACCATGCATGTAATTACTAAAGAGTCACCATCAGTAAAAGTTAAAGATTCACCGGAGCTTCCCCATTCTTTTCTTGAAAGAGAATGAGCTTATCAGGCTAACTGGCTTGAGGTGAGTTACTGAGCTGTGAAAAGTGAGTATTGGGCTCTCCCACGTGATGCATGACAGCTAAACCAAGACATTGCCCTTCTCTAAAAAAGGAAAAACATTATAATAGCAAATGAATCCCTCATTAATTTATCATTGGTACAAAAGTGAATTAATCCCCGATTCATTCACCTCTCCACCACCCATATCTCTGTCGATCTCTCGCTCTACTGTACATGCTGAGTATCATTCTGTGTGTACCCAAGTGATCAACCCTCATTTGTGGGCCTAAAAAGTGAATGTCTTCAGGATACACAGCAATCAAGGAGAGGGTGGTATCATAGCTGAGATGTGAGGTGGCGGTAGCCAATATATACATACAGATGCACTTCAACAGGTTAACTTGGATAGCTATAGTTTTGTTGTTTGTTCTTAACTGTTAGCTCATGTAATATAAGTTCAGGAAGAGGACATTCAACAAATTGAGTTATAATGATGACAATCCCTCTATTTTCCAATCACGTCAGAGGACATCTCAAAGCACTTCACAGGATATACTGTTAAATGTATTGATCATGTATTTTGTAGATGAACACAGCAGCGTTCCTCCAAAATCCATGAAACGATGACCAATTTTATTTTATTTGGGAGATTGTTGACCGGGAGAAACTCAATTTTCTTTTTGAATAGTACCACGGGATTTTTCACATCCGCCTGAATTAAGATTGAATTTAAGAAATTTCCACAATTCCAGGTTGTCTTCGAATGTAAGACACAAGATTGTTGCAGTTACAGGCTAAAACTGGGTGGAATTTCTGGACCTATGATGCTTTGGGTGCTGTTCTGCACCATGGGAATTTGTAATCTCTAGTGATTATAAGAGCCAGGACACAGCCATGGAACTTGGGACAGGAGAACAGCTGCTACTTGAGATAGCTGTGGGACTTGAATACTTTGAAGGAAACTTTATCTTTTTGTTTTTCCTATGTACAAAAAGCCACCCCATATGAGTGCAAAGCAATAAGCAAAGCTACTCAGCAATCTTGCAAGATTTCTCCTAATATAAATCTTGCCAGTTAACGGATAGCCCACCCCCACCTCAAATCTTAATTACAGTCTCATTAACAAGCTATTACATGAATTTAACCGGTCAGCCCAGAAAGAGGAGTATCTACTGACCTCGCAATCTAAGCAATAAAAAAGTATGTTGCATTAAAATTGTCATCATGCACTCAAGTAACCTTATGTGTTTAATGTTAAAAATATGGCATAAATATAATTTGCAAAACACAAATGAAATCCTACAAAATTAAAAGCATATAATTGGATTCCCCCTTGTTCCTAGAAACTGAAATAGAAATGTTAATACACAATTTATTCTCGGCAGAATTAAGTCCATAATCCCATTAAAAAGGAAATTTCTGACATAAACCAGGATTTCCCACTCGGTTTGCTCAAGCTTTAAAACTCATCATTTGGATCTGTAAAGACAACACTGACTTCAATACATTCTAATTTTAATAAAATTGCAGCGACAGATTTTACAGTCAGTTTTAAACTACTTCTACTGGGAGAGGGTGTGAGGTGGAATTAGTGTGCCCGAGGCTTAAAGGACATACATTTTTAATTACTACATCTCTGTTTGTACAGTTTTCTGTTTGTTTCGGAGAGCAATATAAATTTTATATGAGCTCATTTGTTGCAGTAACCATTACCAACAATTCATTAGCACACAGATGAGAAACAAACCTATTTCAATTATTCATGGACTGTTATTTTCTATAATTGTTTGTAATCACATTTTATTTTCATGAATAAAATATTCAATGCTCGTTCTCCTTTAAATCTCGAACAAATGTTAAAATGAGCGAATGTCAGCTCCCACCATGGGATTTTGAGCTTACAGATGAGGCTGACACACCAAAACAGTGCTGTGAGCAGAGCTGCTTCGTCGCAAGTGACTTCCTTCAGATGAGATTTGCATCCGGGGTCTGTCTGCCTGTTCAGATGGATGCTAAAGATCCCATTGCACTATTTGATAAAGGGAACAAAGTATCTGGGTGTCCTGACCAACAGTCCCTCAGATAAAATTGGTTACTCCCTCGTGGCTGTTTGCAGGACATTACTGTGAGCAAATGGCTGCTGCGTTCTCCAATAAAGTACAGCCAATTCACTTTACAGTGGATTGTAAAGTATAAGGCTTCCTGACATTAAAGGCACTATATCAATTGTTTAAGGATTATTTTTATTAATAAAAGTTGTGGTTGTCATGTGACAAATACACTTCCCCTTCATTTTCTTTCCGGACTGCCCTCCCTTTTGGCCAGTGATTAGACTTTTCTCTTTGTGGTATCTAACAAGTCAGTCAAGAGTCTGGCAATTTAACATAGAGGTGTGAGTGAATACTTTAGAATTTAAGGTTTCCAAGCCCACAGTATGGTGATTCAATGGGTATCTCACTCAGCACTACTAGAGGTGTATGCAGGAGTTTACAGAGGCAGTGACAGTCTCTCAAACAGAAAATACCCCTAACACTGGCAGTGAATCCAGTTAGATTTTTCTGTATGCACATACACTGTAACAATGCCATAATGTGCAATATATTTCAATATCTAGGCCTGCTGAACCATCTGAAGAGATAAGCACCTTCCCCTGACAACAGGGATTGTTAATAGAGCCAGACATATACTGGGGAAACCTTTCAAGCTTATGCATTCATTCACTGATTGTTCTGGTATCTGACAATAGAAGTGTTTCTAAGGCACTGAAACCCTGAACGAGTTCTGATGAAGGGTCATAGATTTGGATGTTTACCGATCTCTTTGTGGAAGCTGATTATACCCAATCTGCAGTTCCAGCCTTTTCCATTTTTGTTTCCAGGATTTGAGAACACAATTTAATTTCTTTTGTTCAAGAACACAGTACTATTTTTCAAAGTGATTGTGCACTATGAATGAATCCGTATGATACATCTTATGGCTAGGGCTCGTCCCTTCACAACGTACTCTCAGATAGTCCCTTTCCAGGTTTGGAGAGATAAGTATCAAAGTGAACTCTGCAGCTTAACGTGACAGGACTGAGCTTATCCCTTCATCTCCATCCTTTCACTATTTCTCTCTGCTTTCCATTATCTTGTGATGGTTCACAGTTTTTCACTACTCCACCAAATCGTATAGCCTGTCCCAAAGGATGTGTTTTATTCCTTTTTGTGATGGGGGAGGTGACTGATCACCACTCTTGTTACTGTTCATAGTATGGTCTCAGGTGAATGAAAAACAGAGTGTGTGCATGTGTAAGACAAATTGCCAAGCAGCTGGCGACTACAAAGTATTTCCAGCAAGGCTGGCAACCCGCAATGTTAACTCTGATGTTACAACCGTTTACAAGAAAGCTGGAGGCAGAAAACAAAAATAAAAACATTCCAATTACTTTGCTCTGATATTATTGTGTTCATGCAGCAGTGATTCTCCTCAAAGTAGAGTCACATCAATTGGGATTGAGCAATGTGATGCAAAGGTAACTTATGCTGGAGTGCAGCTGCTGGATCCACAATGAGGATGCGGTTTGAGAGCACAGTGCGAAACAACTCTGTTATAACATGCCTCATTGGCACACAAGGTCACTTGTTGGAACTAAGGTTACCAGAAATGGGATAGTTTTCCCATGGCTACTCAGCCAAGACTGCTCTCATCCATGTTTCTTTCACTGGAAACATGAGAGAGGGACCACCACTAGCCAGATGTTTTTCTGCATATTTATCAATAATAGTCATCCATATATTCGGTATAGTGCTTTATCGCATCAATAAGATTTCTCAAAGTGCTTCACAAGATTTCATTGTGAAGTGCACTGAATGTATTTGTAGGCAAATGTAACAACCAATTTGTGCACAATGATGTCCCACAAATAGGCATGAAATGAATGACTAATTATTTTATCTGAGAGGGATTGCAGTAATACAAATAGGCTGTAATGCTAACTAAATAAATTGTACATAAATTTGGGAGTTATTCTCTCACAATTGTATCACATTGTGTCAAGCCTTCACTCTCTGCCTCCCTGGATCTTTTTTGGATGTAAAACAAAAGGAGACAATGTCTGTTTAGAAGAGACATGCACTGTTACAGAGCAGTATTTTCTTGCATCATTAAACTCAAAATAGGTGGTGGGCTCATGCAGAAAATATCTACATAAAGGTAACAGTGAAATATCTTATTTAAGCACGAGGTAGAAACTTTTCTTAAATAGAGAAATTAATCCAGATTTGTACATCAAAATCTGCAGTTGCATTATAATTATTTCATAAAGCCTGAATAAGATAATGCAAACAGAGCACATTATATTCAAATGACAGGTTCATATACTGACAAATATCTAAATGCCAAGGTGGACAGAAATACAATGATTATAAGAATCTAAAGCGAGTGAGTTTATTTAGCTGTTTGAGGGTGTAAAATGACCTGAACTGTCATTTCAATATTTGATAATTTAAACGTTTAAGTAAACAGAAATCTTCAATTTCACTGTAACAAAACATTCACAGAAAGGTAGGCTTCAGACAATCAGGGATATTGCTGAGGAAATGTGGAAAAATTAGCAAGACTGTTATACTTCCTATGGCAAAAGTTTGGTGTGCAACTCAGTTGACTTTATCTGTTTACTTACAAGGTGAGTTGGATATATTGATGAATTAATCCCCGAAAAGACTGGTCATCTGTGCATTGAGTATCTGTGAGCACCAAGCCGTACAAAATATGCAGTGCAACCCTGCCTCCTTATCGAGTTCTGTTTAGTCAAGGCTAAGCTTGAATGATCAAGTTGTGTACTTTTAACCTACTTATAGATTTCCTTAGAATAATCCACTCCATGATATGAAATGAGTGAGTAAGTCTGCTTTCATTGGCAAAAGAAATCCCTAAGAGGATATTCCAGAATGGCAGTGTTTTGAAGAATTAGTGAAGAATTACTATTCCGAAGAACTCATCTTCCTCCCTCTTTGAAATTCATATTAGTGGAGTGATCCAGAGGTGGATTAGGTGCTGTGATTACTTGTGTCAGACTCACTGTACTTCAAAAGGTAAGTCATTTTTTGAATCACTTTGAGACATTTTGATGCTGCCAACTGAGTTTTTAAAATTAATTGAAATACTATTGGGAAAACTGATAGGTAATGTTGATAATCATTGGCTTTCGATTAAGTAGTGGGGTAAACTGAGAAATTTTTTCAATTCATAATTAAAGTTACTAATTCGTAGTGATGAACTGAATCTCTTTATCTTTCTGCCATTGGGGATCTCTTCTAATCCTCCTAGACCTCTCTGCTACTTTTGACACTGGTGACCCCTTCATTCTCCTCCATCACTTTCCTCTCTCATCCACATACATTGCACCACTCTCT
This sequence comes from Callorhinchus milii, assembly GCF_018977255.1. NCBI lineage: Eukaryota > Metazoa > Chordata > Chondrichthyes > Chimaeriformes > Callorhinchidae > Callorhinchus > Callorhinchus milii. The sequence continues at coordinate 82,406,978 of NW_024704742.1, read as the reverse complement.
CCTGGTTCCAATCCTACGTGACACTTAGATCTAAGTGACCCCACCCTTATCGCACACAAAATACCACCATGAATCCCTCATTTGCACCTTTTTGTACCTTCCTTCTTAACATCTCAAACACAATCCTTGCCAGTTTCCCTAGTTCCACCATCCATAAGGTTCAGATGATATCCCACCTCCCTCCCCCCCCCCCCATAAACACAATGTATCCTCTCCTATTCTGTTCTCTGCATTCCCATCATCGCAATCACTTCCAGGCTCCATTGGATCCCAACAGATCAACTTTAAGGTCTTCATCCTCATCTATGAATCTTTCCATGCTTTGGCAGCTCCCTACTTCTCTGATCTTCTCTTAAACCACTCTTCTCCTCCCTCCCTTTGGTTGGCTAACTTGCTGTGCACCACTGCTGCTCCAAGTCATTATGGTGGCAAGCCTTTAGCAGCTACATCCATGACCTCTGGACCTCCCTCCATTTCACCCCTCCTCCCCTCTACCTGTGTTTAATTCCTGCCTAAAAACCTACCTCTTTGAGCACACCTCTTTGACTCACCAGCTGGGTGCATGATTCTGTCTTTGTAAAGAGATCTGAGATGCTAGGTACATGAAAGACACCATCTAAATGCTAATTGTAATGTGTTTTAAATAAAATGTTGATGTCCAAATGATTCATGGCCTATGATAAATGTATTGAAAGAATCTGGAAATATTCTAATGTCAGTCTTATAGATCTATTTGCTTCTGCATCGTTTTTATATTTTAAGGAAAATGAAGGAGAGAATAATGAGTCCCGAAACAATGCAATCCTCACAATGTTACGGTGCATTGATCTTCTGAAATGTTGTTTGGTGCAAAGCAGCCAGAAAGATGGGAATTATACTGATATCAGCTATGAAAACAATACCATTAGGCAGTGATTTGCTGTTACATCACTGGAGAAAGGATAAAGATGGAACGGCTGTTGGAAAACTTTAGTCGCTGCCTGTAAACATCACCATTGCTACTCTCATACTGATGTACAAAGTTTAATAAATTTCAGATCACAAGATCAGTTTGGATGAGGACAGCCCTTCAGGCCATTTCATCTCACCCTTCCAAAATTTGATTTAGTCAGCTGGGTGTCTGACACATGAGGAAAACCATCATCATGCTTAAGAGTATCTAAACCAAACTGAGTTCCATGCATCCCACCCACAGACAGAAATTCTCATATGGAATGCACAATCTCTCCCTGGAGGGACTCATCCTGCTTACCTAATCCTGGAGAGGAGAGTATTGGGTGCAGATTGGCAAAAGCTAAGTCTTGGGCATCTCATACTGTGTGTTAGCTGGAGCTAAAATTGCATAGCTTCCCATTTATCCCAAAGAGTTGTGGTGTCTGAGCACAATATCTCCCAGACTTGCTCCAAACATCCATCGGAAGCAAACACAGGATCAATTTGTATGATAGAGGCCCTTCAGCTCATCCAATTTCATCCTCCAAGAACACCCACCTACTGTCTCCCCACCCCACCACCCCATCAAGCCGCATTTTAAATCAAAATATCCCACTTACAGTTATCCCTGGCAACATCAGGCTGCTCTCACCCTGAATATTAACAGAATTGGAAAGGTATACTTTGTGTGGACTGCTGAACAATAGTGAGAGACGTCAATATGGAAATCAGCTTTCACCTCGTCACTATTGCACTCCTGCTTGCTCGTGACCAGTTGATAAATAAAGTGGCCGCAGGCAAGCAAACAGGTGGCAAACTTGTCTGCTCTATGGCTTTGGGGATGATATGGAGGAGAGCAAATGAAATGAAAGGGAGAAAATAACTTGTTTTAAAGAAAAAGGATCAAAAGAACGTAAAGCTTGACAGAGAGTTATAATAATAATAATAATAATAATAATAATAATCCTTGCATTTGATATAGCGCTTTTCACGTCAGGAGGACGTCCCAAAGCGCTTCACAGAACACACTGTAAAGTGAATTGACTGTATATTTGTGGGCGAACGCGGCAGCCAATTGCGCACAGCAGTGTCCCACAAACAGTCGTAGATTGAAAATGACCAATTTATTATTGTTTTTGGATTTGGAGGGATTATTATTAGGCATTTGGAGTAAGGAAATTTGCCCAAGGTTTTGCCCTGTCTGTAATTGAACCCAGGTCTCTCGCTTCCAAAGTGAGTGCTCTAACCACTGAGCTACAGGACTCCACGAGTTACAACCCTTTCAAAATCTCTTGAGCAGATAATTCCAGTTTTACGAACTGCAATGTAGATCTTTCCAAGTGAGAGGACCTGGATTCGATTCCTGGCCAGAGCGAAACTTTATGCAAGTTTCCTTACTCCACATGCCTCTGTTTACCTAGCAGTAAGTAGGAAGCCGTTTGCTGTTGATTGGCGGATCACTTGTAATAATCCCTCTGAAAAAAAATTGGTCACTCAACCCACAACCATTTATGGGACACAGCTGTACAAAATTGGCTGCTGCATTTCTCATACAAAACATACAGTCAATTCACTTTACAATATATTCTGTGAAGCAGATCCTTAGGGTCCACACTGGCAACAACACAAACACTGTAAGGGATGAGCAAGTGGGAATAATTAAATAGGAGAACTTTACAAATATATCACCATATCGCAGCTCAAACAGTAATTTACAAACAGAATATTTGCCAGATAAAATAATAATTGAAAATATCTTGAGGAGTTAGAGCACTCGCCTCGCAAGCAAGAGGGCCCAGGTTTGGTTCCTGGGTGGGGCAAATCCTTAGGCAAGTTTCCTTACTCCGCAGACCTCTGTTTACCTAGCAGTAAGTAGGAACCCAGTTGATCGTGGATTGGCGGATCGCTTTCCTCTCCAAAAAAATATATATTTGGTCACTCAATCTATGACTATTGTGGGACATTGCTGTGCGCAATTGGTTGTGTTTTGCCCACAAAATATAGTTAATTAAAGTTACAGAATATTCTGTGAAATCCTTGCATTTTTTTTTGATATAGCGCTTTTCACGTCGGGAGGACGTCCCAAAGCGCTTCACAGAAGACACTGTAAAGTGAATTGACTGCATATTTGTGGGCGAACGCGGCAGCCAATTGCGCACAGCAATGTCCCACAAACAGTCGTAGATTGAAAATGACCAATTTATTATTGTTTTTGGTTTTGGAGGGATTATTATTAGGCGTGTGGAGTAAGGAAACTTGCCCAAGGTTTCGCCCTGTCTGGAATTGAACTCAGGTCTCTCACTTGCAAAGCGAGTGCTCTAACCACTGAGCTACAGGACTCTGCAGAAATGCTTTGAGACATCTCAATGACACAATAAGGCACTATATCAAAAGCAAGGATTATTATTATTACTGCTCACTTTGTTTAAAAGGTCCTTTTTGTGAGGGGATCAGGAAAGTGCTAAGTACAGGGAACATTTCTCTGCTCTGATTCCACACCTTTTTGCACTGCAGAAGGACTTTAGCCAGCTCCAGTGATAAACATGCATAACCTCTGTAGGCCAGTTGAGCACTATAAGTTATTGAGTGTGTGGCCTGACCTCTTAACCTGAACCCGCTGAAGCCACTGGTGGGTTGTGAAGGTCTGGTAGCCGCAGGTTAAAATATTTTCACATTCCTGAGTCAAGGGTGATGTATGAGAGGTTTCTGATCTTCAAAGTCTTTGGTTTGGAGCATGATTGTATACTGATTGTATCATACCTACATCCGTGAGCTTCCTGCTGAGGGCATTGAGAAACAGCATAGGCTGAATGTTATTCATTGAGGGGTATGAGCTGCATCCCTAATATTGTAACTCCTAATATATAATTGCCGAGCACACTTAGTGAAGCATTAGATTATAAATGATTTAGTAACTGTCCACATACCAGCTTGCGGTTAAAAAATATCGCTTTATCACATCAGCTTTATCACATCACAAGCGCTGTGGGACTCTACCCTACGTGAGGGCTGCTATATAAATGCAAGTTGTTGTTGTAGCTTATAACAAAATTCAGAGAGCGGAAATAAAAAGTTTGTATTCATTTTATGAATCTCGGACACAACATAAGCTTCAAGATTGGCCGAGTGAATCATTCACATTTGGAAGAGCTGTCTTTATCGAATGCCTTGCCTTTATTATCAAAAAGCTTGAGGTTATTGATCTAACTCAATTTATTGACTAAGCCAGCTTCTAACTTGCACTTAAATCATACCAGGAAGGAGTGTTTTGGCTGACAAATCTTGCTTCCCTAAAGGTATACTGTTTGCCAGAACTCCTTTCAGTGTAGGTTTGAGGAAACATAAGACAGGAGCAGATCGCTAACCATGTATCATCCTTACAGCAGATTGCTTCTCTTCAAATTCATTTTCAATTACTTCAGGATCCCAATTTGCTGGGACGGCGGAGGCTGAAAGGGATTTAGAATTCCCACTGACACCCTCAAGTGCACCGCTCCAGAAGTCAACTGCATTGGAGCAGAATCCTGCAGGTCAATATGACCTGACCTGCATCTACTTATGAGAAAGAAATGTTGATGTGCCAGGTGCTTCATTAAAGAATTCCTATTAAGAAACACCACAGATTAGATTCAATTATAGTACTTAATTTAAAATGTTAACTGTGGAAGCCTCTGTTTATTTCAATATTTTAGTTACAGAGAATCAGCAGTGTGTGTAAGGCAACTTACACACAATTAAAACCTGACCCACTCATCAAAAGGGCAGACAACATATTAGAGAACTGAGGGACACCAGCTCCAAGATCATTTTATACCCTGAATACAGCAGAACATGAGGACAATGTTTAGAGTTGCAAACAGTTATTTAAGAACAGACAGCAGCAAGTTTTTCTTTACCTATAGGGTATTTAACAACTAAAACACCTTATCAGGAAGGACAGTTGAGGCTAGGATGCTGGACTCATTTTTTTAAAAAGCTTGGGGAACAGTAGGGTAGGTGTTCTGAAAGGATGAGATCAAATGGCTGAAGGACCTTCTTCATCTAAACCGATCTTGTGAAAAGAGTATGATCTAGTATGGTCATGATTAAATCTGCTGGGATCCAATCAGTTGAAGGCTGACACATCATGTACGAAATTATCCTGTGCTTGTGGTGTCCAGCTGCAGAACACTCAATGATTTGGTGAATATAATCCATTTCTAGCATTCCAGAGTGAGTATGAACAACTAAGGTGAATAGGATTGGCTAATGGGCTGCTATCAATACAAACCGCTTTATAATAATCCTTGCACTTAATATAACGCTTTTTCACGTCTTCTAGATATCTCAAAGCGCTTCACAGAATATACTATAAAGTGAATTGACTGTATATTTGTGGGCGAAACACGGCAGCCAATTGCGCACGGAAGTATCCCACAAACAGTCGTGGATTGACGTGACCAATTTTTTCTTATTGTTTTTCTTTCTTGAGGGATTATTACCAGGCGTGTGGAGTAGGGAAATCTGCTCAAGGTTTTGGCCTGCCGGGAATCAAACCCAGGTCTCTCATTTGCGAGGCGAGTGGTTTAATCACTGAGCTGCAGAATTCCATTAAGATGATGGATGTCCATTTGCAGAAAAAAGTATCAAATACTCACAAATGAAGATAGAGATTTGTCCTACAAGGAACAAACTAAGTGTTTAAGTGTTTAAAAAAAGATACTGTTCCTATACGCTATAGAAAGCCATCTTTCTCTCTTTGTGTCTCTCACTCTATGTCTCAAGTGAGACAATTGCCACTGAGGAACCACCATTTCCATATTAAATTTATAGGTTTCAAAAGACTGCATAATACCCAGCCAAAATTCACACAGTCTGTGTGAACTGATTTTGAGGTTTTCTTTTTCTGATCAGTTGTCGATTATATTGGCCATTGCTTTCACAATAACTTTGAGAAGAAAGATTAATGTAGGTACACTTGTCATCACATTGCAGTGGATCATGGCCTCCGTCATGCACAAGAGTCATGAGGGTAGAGGTTACTGTAGAACCCATATCCAACTTGGCTCTGATACATCTCCTGACATGCCTCCAGGAGCAATGGGTTAATTGGACAGTGTGTGGTTGCAGAACTCCTGATGTCAGTCACCCACCTCAAGGGGATCTTTGAAATAGGTTTGGCTAATGGACTGCTGAATCTGCTTCAGTTTAATGCTTTGGTTAAAGTTTACCCTGAGATAATTACTTCCTGATCAGTAAAACCTGTATGTCTGAAAGCATGACAGTCGTACTTAACCTCTCCTGAACTAATGTTAGAATATACACTTTTTGTATACTGCTAGAATCATAATAGATGTTGTGAATGGATTAACTTTTAAGTTAAGTGTGGGGGACAACTGGACTGACAGTCATGGGATAGGACACATCTGGTTTTCTCTGTTTTTGAAAGAATAACGGACAGGGGCAGGGGGTCACCTCTTATCAGTAAATGACCACACGCCCACAGAGGTAACGGTCCAAGATATCGGTCGACACAGGATCTCGACTGAGCAATAAGTCGCTAGATTCTGACAGGGCCAACCGACAGAAGGCAACCCTCAAGAATAGCAATTAATGAGAAAGTTGCTTAAACTAGAAGACCTTGGTACCATCCCGGGATACTGATAAGGAATAACCAGTCACTTAAAAGGAATGTACTTATGATCCCACACCACAAAATAATGAGCACCAGATACAGCCTAAACTGATCAATCCTCTATCTTAGACAATTAGATCAGATAACAGGGGTCTTAAGGACAATGTGTATGTGTGTGAGGCACATACACCCCATGAGGTGTTCACGTGAACCCGGCATGATTTCGACAGGTGATCTAATGTCCGCACCATGATTGGACGAACATTGGTATAAGAGTTCCGTTAACTTTGTGTACGGGGCCGTCTCGGGTCGTGGAGACAAGGATATGGGAGATGTGGCCGTCCCGGGCTGCGGAGACAAGGATACGGGAGATGGGGCCATCCCGGGCTGCGGAGACAAGGATACGGAGATGGAAGACTGAGAGCTGGAAACACTAAGATTGAGGATATCAGAGGGAAGATTGAAAGCTGTAAGCAAGAAGACTGAAAGCATGAAGAATCAAGCTTGTGTGCTGGAAAGACACAGTGTTGAACTCTTGAACTCGAGATATCTATAGTGGTGTTATTCTGTTATAAGATCTGTTGATTGTACCGGCCTTTGGTCTGACCCATCGGGATATTGGGGAATAACGAACGAATAATAATAAAACAGTCTGATATCTGGTTAAAGGAATTAGAGTTATTTCCTTACAGATTTGGTTGATTTTATTTTCTAACACTAAGAAGTTTCATGGCAGACCATTAAGAAACAGTGGATAGCTAGGAATATTACTCTAGGAATAGATTATTATTCTATTAATTTGTAAATTGCGGTGTTGGGTTAATATTCTTTTTTTTTGGTCATCCAGAAGTCTGACAGATTCACACACAACACCATGCTGAAGAATATCCAAACCAGACTGAGAGTTCCACATATATATGTCACCTACACTTGGAAATGTCCTTGTGTTTGAAATGGAATACACACTCTCTCCCTGGGGCCATGCACCCTGCTTACCGAATTCTGAAAGACAAGGCTTGGGGTCTCCAGCACACGTGTGTTGGGGTACTGTTGGAGTCTAATCAGCTCAAACTGTACAGCTTGTCATTGCAAAAACTGTCTGACACGCTTTCTGCTGCTTTTCAAACTAGGATCACCCTATCCATTAGGGCTTTTTGTTGTAGGTTAACAGGAGCTAAATACGACAAATCCTCTCGCTCAGTAACTTGTCTGCTGCTCCAAGTCTTGCAAATGACCCACGCTAACTGATCCCTTCATTGGCCATGTCCTGGAGTAATAATAATAATAATAATCCTTACATTTGATATAGCGCTTTTCACATCTTCTAGATGTCTCAAAGCGCTTCACAGAATATACTGTAAAGTGAATTGACTGTATATTTGTGGGCAAAACGCAGCAGCAATGGCACACAGCAATGTCCCCAAACAGTCTTGGACTGAAGTGACCAATTTATTATTGTTTTGTTTTCTTGAGGGATTATTATCAGACGTGTGGAGTAATGAAAGTTGCCCAAGGTTTCACCCTACCCAGAATCGAACCCAGGTCTCTCACGTGCGAGGCGAGGGCTCTAACCACTGAACTACAGGACTCCACAAGTACTGCAGACTGTAGACCCTGGCTCAGGAACTAGACTATCAAGAACACCATAGAGGATCAATTCAATTCCAATATTCTATTACCAGACACATCACCTTGGGCCAGTTCAGTCCCAAGGAGTCCACCTTCAACCCCACCCCCACCCCATAAAGGATAGTCACAAGTTGGTCATCAGACATTCAACAAGTGGACAGATAGGTTTAGTTGGAGATTGCAAGCAGGGAGATATTGTAGTGGAGAGAGAGATAATGAGTTTGGAGAGAGAACCAGAATGTGAGGAGAGAGGATTTAGGCTAATCTGCAGGCTGATGTTTCCTATTGAATACTAACTCCTTGAAGGTTAATTAAAATGATTCAAATGAATTGTGTTTTTGTTTCCAAAAAGGGTGGAAGCATTATATAGGTTTATAAAAAAATCAATTTGAGGAAGGTCCTTGACATTCTTGACATGACAACAAGGAAACAAGTTAACAAGATTAGTTTTGATGAAGAAGGCCCTTTCACCTTCTCTCAAGACTGAAGAATAACCAATTCTTCTGTTGATTGTTGAGTAGAACACTGGTCTATCCTCAAAACGCAAAACACTGCAGATGCTGGAAATTTGAAACAAAAACAGAAGTTGCTGGGAGCACTCAGCAGGTCAGGCAGCATCTATGGAGAAAGGATAGTGAGTCAAAGTTTCGGGTCCATGACCCTTTGTCAGAACTGGAACATGTTGGGAGGGAGAGACTTTTAAGGGCAAATGCAACAAAATAGGCAGAGCAAATCCCCTTGCCCTGCCTCCCCCCTCTCTCTTAGCCCCTAAAAGCTTCTCACTCCCAAAATGCCCCATTTCTGACAAAGGGTCATGGACCCAAAACGCTGACTCACTTTTTTTTCTCCATAGATGCTGCCTGACCTGCTGAATGTTCCCAGCGACTTCTGTTTTTGCTACTGGTCTATTCTCTTTTTGTGTAATGGTCATACGTGGGATCTTCTTGGAGCTGAACTGGCTCCAAGGTGACATATTTAGCAAAAGGATGATGGAATCGAACCAGCCCTCTGTGGCGGTCTCAGTAGCCTGGTTTCTGTGCCAGGTAGATCCTCGGTATTCCAGGGCACTGCTGATGACAGCATAGCTAGCCTGGCACATCAGCAGGATCTGGAAGGGCAGTCCAGTCAATGGAGGCAGGGAATCCTAGCACTCAGCTCCTGTTAACCTTGCCCGCCGCCTTACAGAGAGTGTGGTCCTAGCTGGACAAGCAGCTGGACAGCTTGCCAGATGACAAGCTGTGCAGTTTTAGCTGGTTAGACTCCAGTAGTACCCCAACACGCACTCTGGGGTCCCCAAACCTTGGCTCTTGCTAACCTGCGCCTAATACTTTCTGGAATTGGTAAGCAAGAAGTGTCCCTCCAGGGAGAGAGTGCGCATTCCATTCCAACAATCTGTCTCTGGAAATTCCATGTGTACGTGGGATGCATGGAAATCTCTGCTTGGTTTGGATACTCTTAAGCATGATGATGGGTTTCCGCAGGTGTCAGACACCCGGCTGACCAAAATTAACATTAAATGGTCATCTGAAGAACAGACGCATTTAGGCTGAACAACATTCATGCATTGGTCTACTCAGAATGTGTTCACTGACATTTCTTTAAATAATCATATTCGCTCATAATGTAAAATGCTTAAGCTGTAAAACTAAACTAATTATGTATGTTTGCATTGACACCCCGCGCCTCTCAATTTGCAAAAGTGACTGCCTGCAATGGTGAATAGGCTGACTAAGCAATGCAATACAGTAAAACACATGTTTTAATTGTCTTTGAATTATATTTCTTATACTTGTACAGGGTGACCAAAAAGTTGTGATCACATTACAATGTCTAATAAGTCTTAAAGAAATGCTTATATATTACATATATATAAGATATATATATATTTTAGATCATAGGATAGTTATCACGACTTTTTGGTCACCCTTTATATTAGGAGCACGGAGACACCTTGGCTTTGCAATAAGCACACAGATAGGTGACAAGGAACTTCCGGTGATTAATGACTGAGTCTGGTCCAATTGCATGCTGTTCGCTTCACAAACAGTTGTTCCATTGATGTTAGCACGGAAGTTTTCAAATGAACGATTGTGAATATTTTCACATCATTGCACAATGACACTTCCTTAATGCTTTAAAGAGGCAATGCTTGATGCACAATGACCTGTGCCATCAAGGTGCAGCACCACACTTTCAGGGACTTTGAACAGCCAAGGACAGGGTACTGTTAATTTTCTGGTTTGTGGGCATTATATTGAGCATTAGAAACATCTTGTTCCAGCTGATCTGATACATATTTTGGCATAAATTATTATTATGTAAGATTTTTCCCCCGCAAAATGTAGTGTGAAACAAGTAAAGGTCATCAAGTTCACTCTCTTTCAAACTTCGCCCATAAAATACACAGTAACTACACTTTACATTGAAATCCTGTGAAGCGCTTTGAGACACCAGCCTGACGTGATATGTGCTGTATCAAATATAAGCAATATTAATGTTGCTTTGATTATATGATTGGTTATAGAGGCAGCAAGTCTCAATTCTACTCCTTAATTCCTTAAGATATGTGTGAACTGGAAATTAATTTTACTGGTTCCTCTGGATTCTGTACGTAGCAGAACTGTGCTTTAAAACAAAGCATCACTTTGCAGACTTTTTCTTTTTTGATACACATAAAACTTGCAAAGTTGCAACAAATGGAGTGGGATGGTCACTCAGATGGGAAAATTGGAAAGGCCATTTATTTCCATCAAAACTTCAGCATGGTGTCTCATAATTTGGGAGATTTTATTATTATGAACAAAATTACTCTGAATAAAACATAATTGGAAAAGTATAAGGTGATAGAAACAGTTCAAGAATTATAAAAAAATTTGGTAAGGTGGATGTCAGTTCATATGATGGATGTCAAAAGACCGTTTCCTTGTTGGTGAGTCCAAAATGAGAAGGCGTAAATATAAGATAGTCAGTGAGTAGAAAGTCTTATAGTGTTTTGGAGGAACTTCGTCACTCAGAAAGCGGTGATAATGTGGAACTCACTGCTGGAAGCTGTAGCAAATAGGATCAACATATTTTAGAGGAAACTCAATGCGCACACGAGGGAGAAGAGAATAGAGGGGAATGAAAGAGGGGAATAGGAGAGGTGGAGACTTCTGTGAAGCATAAACACTGGCATGGATTAACTGAGCTGAATGGTTTGATTCCCTGCTGTAATGTTCACAGCATGATCTTCTTCTAACTCGCGGGCTGGGATTAAGCAGCTGCTTTCAAGCGAGCGACATTGCATTTGGCTCTCGAGAACATCAAGATGTCTGGGGCAGCAAGTGGTGTGTGGGAAGAGCATGACTTCACACCCGACAGTGCATGTGGATAAGGAAGTGTGGTTTTCCACACTATTATTACTTTGTTTGGGAAATGGGCTTTGTGTGAATTATGGTCAGCGGGAGAACAAAACAAGAATTAAAGTCAACCTGGTGATGGAACTAGCTTTTTTTGCCTACAGTTGAATACTACACTTTCACAGACAGGTTACTGTTGAAATCCTGGTTGCAGTCTGGAGAACAAATGTGGTGATTGCATTTGTAAAATATATTGCAAGTTTGTATGAAGTTTGAGAAGTTAATAAAATAATTCCTGTCTCTGCCGAGATCTGTTATGATCAATAGGAAAGGAACTGGCTCTCAATAAACGGTGTGATCAGACAAATTGAATGAAGTGTCTGAGATTTTTTTTCTGATCTAAAATAAATTGATATCCCTACATAATGTCTGCATTCTCATTCAGAGGAGATTGTTCTATTTCCAATTTATTATATTTTCAGTCTCATATATTGTTATGTGTCACAGTTAGTGGCTACAATTCATTCTGCACAAACTCAAATTCTTAGTTAATTCTAGGTCCTGTAGGAAAATGTCTTTGATATCACAGGAAGAGGAGTGTGCAGATATTTCAGATGAACTTGTTGACAATCTGTTTTAAAGCTTTAAAACCAAGACTGTATAAACACGCTCTTCCAAAACACTTTTGAGCTATGACTCAAGCAAAGGAAGTTCCTCCAGGTGTCCTGGCAAACAATCTCCCAGATAAAATTGGCTCATTCACTTCATGACTGTTTGTAGGTCATTGCTGTGTGCAAATGGGCTGTCATGTTCATCTACAAAAAATCACAGAAGCTATACCTTACAGCAAATCATAGAAAGTAATTTGAGACAATCTCCCGACTTAAAAGGTGCTATGTCAAATGCAAGAATTATTAATAATAATCATCAACTCAGATTCACAATCAACTTTGCTGTTGTAGCTCAAGTAAATGTTAAGAATTACCACTGAATTGGTACGTGACACTGTCTTTAGAAGTTGACATTAATTTGTTACAATCCAGTATTGCTGCAGGACTGAAAATGGGAGGCAGCCACCAACCGGAACAAATAAATACATCTAATCTCCTTAGAGACTTACTTGTTCACAATAGTCAGCCAAAGTGCAAAGTACAATGAAGCTATGTCTTAATGCCAGATCAAGAAAAGAAGAAATCTTTCACCACAAACAGAACAAAAACAAGATTTACATTCCCCTCTTGCATGTTTCTGCATGTAAAATATACAGATATTTTAGATATAATGAGGAAATGGCAACTGATTAATGAAAATAAGTCTTGCGCAATCACTTATCAAAGAAGAAACTACTGTTCAGATAAGGTGCCAAACTCAAACTCAACTTTTCCAACATTTAATCCATTGAGAGTTAATTAAACCAGCACAGTTACCCACAGCCATTGCCAACTGAATGTATTTTGTTGCAGATTTTGTAACTAGCCCATATAAGTAGGAGAGAGAAGTCAGCTTATGAACTCACAGTGCATTTAATAAAGCAACCGTATGAAACAGGTCTAGCAGGTATACTTCTCCTTCCTCAGACAATCTCAGTAAACTGAATGAGACTAATAAACAACTCATTGGGGGATAAAGTATACAGTGCTACAGAACTATAGAAAGGTGTTACAGAATTGTCTTCCCAAAATTGTTACTCTGTTAAAACCAAAACTCTTCCAACCATATTCTACTCTAATTCGTTCTTACTAGGAACCTCAAGACCATAGACCTCCTTAGCTTTCTCTCTCTTCCACAATTTGAAGGCCTTTAAGACCTAAACTTGCTGCCATTGAACTTATTCTTATCCATTCCCAGTTCCCTCACACTTGCTCTTTCCCTTCCCCCATTCCAGGTTTGCCTCAAAGTGTTTCTCTGTTAATGTATTTTAGATCACTTTTCCCCTCATCACCTCCCTCAGCGTCCACCCTTAGCTCCAGGGTGCCAGCCAGAATTGTCAAGCTCTTTGGGAAGTCCTCCCAATGTGAAAGATGCTATATAAGTGTAAATTGTATCCTTTCTCCCACTCATTTCAGTGTTGATACTATAATAATAATGCTTGCATTTGATACAGCACCTTATCACGTCTTCGAGGTATATCAAAGCACTTCACAGAATACGCTGTAAAGTGAATTAACGGTATATTTTGTGTGTGAAATGCAGCAGCCAATTGCATACAACAGTGTCCCACAAACAGTCATGGATTGAGTGACCAATTTTTTTTTGAAGGAATAATTACCCCAGAAAAACAATCTGGCTATCGATTAACAACTGGGTTCTTACTTACTGCTAGGTAAACAGAGGTGTGTGGAGTAAGGAAACTTACTCAATGTTTCGCCCTGCCGGGAATTGAACCCAGTTCTCTCGCTTGCGAGCCGAGTGCTCTAACCACTGAGCTTTAGGACTCAACAACTATCCAACTACTTGGACATTAGTTGTTCACCTGTTTCTCAAAACAATGCCATTAATAGTCAAACAGAAATGCCCAGAGGAGCAAATATTAGAAATGCAAAGTCAATAATACCAAGAATTATTACATTGATGCAAATCTCACATAGATATGTTACATAGCTTTCAACCCAAATAAATCAAAAAATTGTCAGGAATTAATGTCCAAGATGTCAAACCAACCAATTCCTGATTTAGTGGATCAGTCAAAATGAATTTATAAACTAATAATACCCTGAATGTGTGATATCCAAGGCAAGTAATCAGTCAACAAAACAAATACCGATTATTCTAATGAACATCAAGAGTGCCAAAACACACAGGTATTTATAGAAAAAAATAAGCATTGCATTTGATATAGTTCCTTTTCACATTAAAATGTCTTGTCTCAAAGAACTTCATAGTAATTACTGTCAGTGTAGTAACTGTATTTGTAGGTGAACCCGCAGCCAATTTGCGCACAGTATTTTCCACACAGCAACATTCAACAGCTGTGAAGCACTACACAATGTTCCCTCCCGCGTGAAGGGTGCTATATAAATGCAAGTTATTGTTGTTGAAGCAAATTATTATTTTGTAACTGGATGATCTGGGCACCAGGAGAAGCTCTCAGCTCTTTCAAACAGCGTCATGGGTTCTTCAGCATCCACCTAAATAGCTAGACAGACCCTGTTTAAAAGTGCACTGCATCCTGATCTAAAACTGGTATGGATTTGAACCCCCAACTTTCTGATCAAGCGTAGAAGCTGATATTAGATAAACGTTTTAAAGAACAGGATGCAATATCTTGTGGAACCCAGCAACTTCAACTGGTCAGCAACTTTTATCACATCATTGACCTTCACTTCTGCTCCTCACATTGCAAACATCTCTGTATTGTTATGGGAGAAAGATCAGAAAACTATTATGGAAGCATGGGATGAAATGGAAAGTAAGGCCTACTTCATCTAAGCACTCTTTCGATCCTGTGACAACAGAGATTACAAACAGAAAAGATGATTACAGAGAGAATAACTACCAATGCTATTGTCCTGCCCTATCCTCATACCCCTTCAAGCCTCTATCCTTTATATATCCATTTATTTCCCTTTTCGAACACCTGATGGCTCTGCCTCTGCCATCTTACTTGTCATGGGATTCCACATCCCAACAACTCTCTGAGTGAAAATCTAATTTAATTTGGTTGATCAGTTGAGTATTCTTTGAAAGGAGAGATTCGGAAAATGTACTCCATAATGCTAAACATAGAGCTTAGAGACAATATATAGTTGGGTTTCGGAAGCGTGACCATGACAGCTACCATTGTGAGCTACAGGCACAATCATCTGAACAAATGTGGTAAGGAACGTATTGAAGCTGGATTACTCTGATAATTGAGGTGGGCAAAATAATCTTAGATGAATTTGCTTCACTGAAATCCTGAGAGACAAAATATATTATTAGGTTTGTTAGGAGCTGTTAGATAGAAGCCTTGAGTTGGAATAAACCATTGAACAGGCACGTAGAGAGCAGCTGCACTAATCAAATACAAAATGAACTGAAGAGTTTGTTTCAGCATTCAATAGTGAAATAAATAAATGGCTTTTATATAATCTCTAGCATTGAAATGTTTCAAAGGGCTTCACAAATACTGTAATTATTTTCAAGTGTAGTGACTGTGTTTTTACTACTAATAATAATCCTTTCATTTTTATTTAGTGCGTTTCACATTTGGAGGATATCTCAATGCATTTCTCAGGATTTAAAATAAAGTGTTCGGGACGGTGTATTTTTGTGGGTGATTATGGCAGCCAATTCGCTCACAGCAATGTTTTACAAACAGGCGTGGTGTCAGGATAGCAGGAGAAACTCCCATTTATTTTCAAGTTGTACCATGTACTTTAATATCACCTGAACAGACAGATATGACCTTGGTTTAATGTCTCATCTAGAGGGCAGCACATTTGACAATGCAACACACCCACAGATATGACACTGTACTGCAATGACAGCCTAGTTTGTGTGAGCTCAAAGTCCTGATACAGGGCTCAAATACAGGGTACAGGGCTTGAACACACCATCTTGTGACTCCAAAGCAAAAGTACTAATAACTGAGCTGGTCGACACACTTTACCACCACTGAGTCAACTGATGGGTGGGGGTGGTGGGGGGGGGGTGTGGAGCTAGAAAGAGGGGAGAACGGTGGCCAAAAGTACAGTTGAAAAGATAGGTCTTAAGGTAGCTTTGAAATAGGGAGGGAGAGGTGAGATGGCGGGCCTCTGGAGTGGAGTTCCACAGAGTTGGTCTGAATGGCTGAAAGCTCGCCTGCCAATGGTGGGTGATGTGAAGCAGACTGGTGTTTACTGAGCAGAAAGTGTGGCCGGGACAGTAGGGTCACAGGAGGTCATAGAGATAGGGTGGAGGTGAGATCTTGCTTGCATTTCAAAGTGAGGATAAGAAACTTGATCCACTGGGGGGAGTTTGGGAAGATAGTGGAGCTGAGGACATTACGGGTATACCGATTATACCAGAGTTTAAATAATTATTATTAGTCTTCTTCAGAAAAAAATCAAATCATGCAAAAATATGTTCAATTCCAAAAATCTATATACCAAATCTAAAATACAGCTTATTTTCTTCCTTCGAAATCCACCGTGAAATTGGACTCATTCAAATAGCTGATTCTGACCACCACCACCAACAACAATAAAATTACATTTACAGAGCGCCTTTTACGTCGGGAGGACGTCCCAAGGTACTGGACAGTCAGGGGTCAGGACCCGAGCATGGGGAAGGAATGGGGTAGGGGTGAGGGAAGGCAGAGAGGCGGGAGGGTAACCAAAGGCACGATTGAAGAGGAGGGTCTTGAGACCGGCCTTGAAGGAGGCAAGGGAGGAAGTGAGGTGAAGGGAGCAGGTAGGTTGGTAGTGAGTCAGCAGGTCAGAGAGGTAGGAGGTGGCAAGGCCATGGATGGCCTTGAAAGTGAGGACGAGGATCTTGAATTCGATCCTCTGAGGGAGCCAGTGGAGTCAGGCGAGGGTGTGAGTGATGGGGTCGCAGAGCCTGGTGCGTGAGAGTACACGACCTGAGGAGTTTTGGATGATCTGCAGCTTGCAAAGGGAAGAGTTGGGAAGGCCGATGAGGAGAGAATTTCCATAATCGAGCCTTGATGTGACGAATGCGTAGGTGAGGGTTTCACGGAATATAGATCACCAGAGATGGATCTATATTCTATGACTCTATAAATCCTGTAATACTTTCATACCTGCAGCAAAATTCTTGTTAAACTGCTGCAATTCTGTCTCCACTGGGACCAGTGTGTGATCTCTAACTGTATTAACATACTGATCATTAACCTGACTACAAATTTTTATGAACCTTCGTGGTCTTAAGTATCTCTATTTTAAAATCCATTTATCTCCACTGCAGCTAATTACAGCTCAAGAGCTTGAGTATTCCTGGAATATCCAATTAAGTGGCCCTGTATCTTGATGTGACTTGTTAACTGCATTAGTTACTGAGTGTTGCCCATTTCTATTGTTAAACTGGGAGTCAGACAGATGAGAACTTTCTTGTAATATAGTAATGCTAATTCTTGCATGTGATATAATAACTTTTACATTGGGAAGACAACTCAAATCTGCTTTGGCGGATTTTACTGTAAAGCGTTGTGACTGTAGAAAGCAAAAGTGGCCAATTTGCGCACAGCAATGACCTACAAAGAGCCACAAAGTAAATGACCAAATTTTAGGTAGAGGATTGTTGGCCAATTTCATAGTCACATCCAAATTGCACATCAAAAGTTGCAGAGCTCGGTTAAACCCTCAATAGGGGAGAGACAGAATATTGCTCTCTCAAATTACCCACATCTTATTCCTACCAAAGAGCTAATGGCTTCTGGTAAAGCACTATTTGTACTTCAGTCATTCACTTTATTCTGTGAAACACTTTGAGACGTCTCAAAGACGTAACAAGGTGCTATATCAAATGCACATATTTTGCTATTTTTCATCCAAAATATGAGAGAGGTGACATGAACAAGGTATATGAGGAACAATTTACCTGAGAACAAGAGAGAAATGGCAGACAGAGAACATGAACAAGATCTGCTCATGTGTAAATCTACAAGGCTAACAGGAGCCAAGTGAGAAGAATCCCAGCCTTGTGTGGAAGACAACCATTTTTTGGGGGGTCAGACAGGTGTTTGACACATGAAGAAGCCCATCACCATGCTTAAGGGTAGCCAAACTGTGTCCCACCTACATGTATCCCAACTACACATGGAAATTCCAGAGATAGATTGTCGGAATGGAATGCACACTCTCTCCCTGGAGGAATGCATCCTACCATGTAGCACCTCAAACATTTAAACAGATTGGGGAAGTGCACCAAAATCAACAACAACAAATTACATTTGTATAGCACCTTTCTTGTCAAGAGGACGTCCCAAGGCGTTGGACATTTAAGGCACTGGGCCTGAGCTGGGGGTTGGGATCAGGAGGGGTAGAGGGCAGAGAGGATAGGGATAGGAGGGTGACTGAAGGCATGGTCAAAGAGGAGGATCTTGACATGGGATTTGAAGGAGGCAAGGGAGAGAGAGAGGCAAAGATATTGTGGGATAGAGTTTCAAAGGGTGTGTGCAGAAAAGCTGAAGGCCTGATCCCCGATGGTGAGGCTGGCTGGATGGGCGACATGGAGCAGTATGGAGTTAAGAACATAAGAACATAAGAAATAGGAGCAGGAATAGGCCATTCGGCCCCTCGAGCCTGCCCCACCATTTAATAAGTTCATGGCTGATCTTCTAACCTAATTCCATTTACCCGCCCTATACCCATATCCTTTATTCCCTTTAGTTTTTAAAAAACTATCGATCTCAGTCTTGAACATGTTCAATGACTGAGCATCCATAAATTCACTACCCTCTTAGTGAAGAAATGTTTTCTCAACTCAGTTCTAAAAGGCAAAGTCACAGAGCTAGGGAGGAGCAAGGCAATGGAGGGGAGGTGAGGACAAGGATTTTGAACTCTATCCTCTGGGGATGGGAAGCCAGTAGAGCCGGGCGAGAATGGGGTGAGGGAGCAAGGCTGCTGCGGAGAGGACACGAGCTGCAGAGTTCTGAATAATCTGAATAAGAATGACAAGCAGGGAGTTAATGTGGTAGAGCCTGGGTGAGATTAATGCGTGTATAAGGGTCTTGGCAGCTTGAGCGGAGAGGTAGTGGCAGAGCTGGACAATATTGCGGAGGTGGGGAACGCAGAACAGTTCATGACATGGACAGAGTATTGCTGTGAACCATCATAATAATGCCCAATTTTCTGATTCACTACATGTATGCATCTCTTCTGGGCAGGGGTTCAATGTTTGTCTGCTACATTGGACCATCTCATGCACTGTAATGTTGTAATCAATATAATCTGGGAGTTGAATTTTTATGGCGGTGGAATGAAACTCTTGTTATTGTTAATCTCTCTGTCAGATTGCTTGTACTTCTGGCAATGAGACACCTCCTCATTTTCTAACTATGTGTTCAAGTGGTTGTTAACTGCTAACCCTCAGGCAATCAGCATTCTTTATCCAGGTCACTATGGCAATTGAATTGTAACAATACCGACAAGATGCAGTTGTTCAAATGGACTGCATGTTAAACTTCAATGCTGTATTTCATTGTTACATTTATCTAATGTCTATGTATAGATATGCAGTATATATCCTTACACTTGATATGGTGCCTTTCAAGTCAAAAGGATGACTGAAATTGCTTGATGGGATTTACTGCGAAATCCAGTGACCCTGTGTTTTGTAAAACCAAATTGAATACAGAAAATGTTCCACAAACAGCCATGAAGTGAATGACCAATTTTGTCAGGAGGATCATTGGCCAGGTCACTGGGAGAAACAATCTTGCCCTGAATATCGGTACTTCCTGCCTGAATCCTCCCCTCTTTACCTGTCTTTAGATCACACTTGAAGACTTTCCTCATCGACTGTACCAAGATTCACTTTCCCTTTCTCCCTGGCTCAGCATCAAACTGCCATTATTAGGCACTCCATGGAGCGACACCATATGAAGAGCGCTATATATATGTAAGTTATTATGGTTGCAAAAAAAACCAATTAGAACACATCCAGAATATTTTCTTTAGATGAAATATACCAAGTGCCACAAAAAAGACATCATGGTATTCCAGTCAGCCCAGCGATGGGAATTTACTTCATTCTAGTGCCTACTATTGAAAGGTATTAGAATAAGCTTTCTAGGATGCTACCCTGTGTGAGGGGTGCTATATAAATTCAAGTTGTTTGTGGTGTTGTTTAAAAGTTAACCTAAATTTGGAAAAGTACAAAGAAGTAAAGTTGGGGGAAAAAACATTTTGATAACTGTAAGGTGAGAACCGGAGGAAGCAATGATATTAAACACTACTCAGATATCAACATTTTAGCACAATGCTAATAGCTTCAGTCAACCAATAAGTGCAGTATTTATAGATACAGATTTTTAAATGTCAGCAATCATTGCTGACTTTATTAAAATGAGTTTGGCTTTTATAGCTGACTGGATCTTACAGTCTTAAAATGCAATTTTTCTAACCAGTTAAAGCTGAAATACTGTGGTATTAAACCATACAACCCAAGAATACATCTTCTATAAATGTATTTAAAAGCAAATTCCTTTTCCATTTATTAAGAAAGAGCATGCATTGAAGACACAATTAAGGTTAGTGATTTTGTTTTGGGAAATGTGGCAACCAATTTGCAAATGGCAAAGCCCCACACACAAAAACAAGGTGAATAATCAAATTATGTGGAGGTTCATCAGCCAGATGTCAGGAAAGATTCTCTTCACTTATCAAATAGTATCACAGGGCCTTTAATAATTGCTTGAAGAACAAGTAGACAAAACATCTGTTTAACATCTCATCACATGTCACCCTGGCTCAGCTTTGCATCAGAAGGGTATGGGTTCAAGCCCCACATCGCAAACTTTGAACTCATAGTCTAAATCAGGAGTCTCCAACCGGTCAATCACGGCAAAGTGGCGCTCTCTGACATGATCAAAAAGACAAGAGGAAGGAGTGATAGAACTGTGTAAATCTTTAGTCCAATTGAAAATGAACCCAGATGCACAAAAGTATTTTGTGTGCAAATTAGCTGCCGCTTTCATCTACAAGTACACAGTTATTATACTTCAGTGAAACTTTGTGAAGCACTTTGAGATGTTCTTGCTCTAAGTTCTATATTGCAAGGACCATAATTATCTGAAACTTGGCTCCCTAACAATGCAATAGTATAGTATCGGTATGTAAGTTAATTTGATTGCTTATATAACTAAAGACACAACAAGTTGCTCCATTTATGATTTGACCCTTTAATATATTTTGGAACTTCAAAGTGCTTAACACTATCATTTCATACATCTCTCACCCTTCCACCCACTTCCTTCGCTTCACACCTTTGCCTCCTCCTCTTCTTTAGGGAAAACTGTTGAGCCCCTCGGGGAGACTATAGGCAAGTAATCATTTTTTAGTATCTATACTTTATATAGAAACCATCCAAATCCATCAGTGACATTACTGACTTGTAATAACGCCTGGGTATCCAATTGCTCTGTCCATTCTGTATGCCTTACTCCTTTAAAGCAATTATACTAACTTATCAAGACATGTGAAAACAATTGACAGTACATTTTCTCTAGAAAGGTCTTCAGAACAAATGTGAGACACAGTGACTAACTTGGCCCTGGATTGTCTCTTATTCTCAGAAGCAGCAACATTGTGGAGAGACAAACATTCTGTGCTGACAATAGTGTTAGAAGCCATATTTCAACAGATATAACTGCAGTGTGACAAGCATCAATTGTTATAAACTGCCATTCAACAACAACAGCTTAGATTTATATAGCGCCCTCCACGCCGGATGGTGTCTCAGAGCGTTTTACAGTTTAGGATCCTGGGACCGAGCCAGGTGGGAAGGTGACCAAGTACAATGGCAATACATTTCTCTGAAAATAGATAGCTTTTGTTTCCAGCATCTTTATCATTTCATCAAAATGTCTCAAAGCGTTTCACAAGATTTTACTGTAGAGACCAGTTAATGTGTATTTTGTAGGCAAACACGATGTAAATTGCACACAGCAAGGTCTCACAAACAGCTGTGAAGTCAGTAACCAATTTTATTTGGGGGATTGGTGGCCAGGACACAAGGAGAAACTGCCTTCTTGTTTCAAGTAGTGCAATGGGATCTTTAACATCTATCTATACAATCATCCACCCATTGGCAGCAGAAGCACCATGACACTATTATATATGCCACCAGAAATATATTAGTTTGGAATTGTGCTCCTACAGTTTGATATGATGCACAATATATGCTGTATTTCTGCCAGTTCAAAATGGGTTCCAATTTTCTATTGGTGTTGTTAGGCTTTGAATTCAAGAATAATGAACTTGGTGCTAATATAGGTTGTGAATATCTTGTTACTGACCTCCTTGGACCAACACATGTGTATGCAACATATACTCTGTGCCAAATTGCATGCACAGATTAATAGACACAAGCAATAAGCATCATATTTAAATACCATTACATAGCCCCACCCTACCTCTGTGACTTCCTTTAACTATATCCGTCTGGCTGCTCCCTTCACTGATCAGCCTGCCTCATGTCCCCCATCCTATCTGCCTCACAATTGGCTTTCAGCCATTCTGCCCCTGTCCTCTGGAATTCCATCCTGGAGCTCCTCTGACTCGTTCTCTCTCCCTCCCTCGTTCACCGTGCTTTTGGTCATCTTTCCCCTCTCCAAACTCATTGCCTCCCAACCACAGCTCGTGTGCCCAGCCAGCAATGTCAAACAATTTAGAAAGTCGTAACAATAGTAATAATAATCTTAGAAATATAGAAAGAATCACATGGGGAATATGTGTGAGCCTGCACAAGCTTTAACATGGGGCTTCTGTCGAAACAAATCAGATTTAAATCAGGCAAACGTTATTTTCCATTTTTGACTACCAAGGGATAAAGAAAATCTCCACGTGAAGGAACTGGAGATGGATAAAATGGCCAGACGGCATCAAATGTAATACCAATTTAACAAACTTTTCTCCCAAATAACATCAGCAGTTTACAATCAGAGCGATAGCCACACTTACCAGCGGGTCAGCACTGTTCTGTTGGGTAGACTGATCTAACAAGGGCTTGAGAAGAAAGCTCAAAGTAGGGGTTGGAGTGTATCCGTCCTCTATTGACTGAATCGTAAGTACATTTGAGTGATTTATCTGAAGCCGATATGTTGATTTATTCTGTGGGCGACATCTTCCCATTCCCTGAGGATGCTATTTCATGCCAGTAATTATAGAAACATCACATTCATGGAAATATCTCTTCACCGACACTGCGGCCTGACATTTCACAATGGTACTGAACTCTAGCTCAATAGTAAGGTTCCCTGAGTTCTGCTAGCCCTCTGATATCCCATTCAATTAACAATTCTGCACATGGCACTCTGGAACCCGAGTGACAGCAATATATTTAACTGTCGAAAGTCAACAGAGCTTGATCTTGTCCTCATGGAATAAGATGTAAGTGCTCTTTGTAGCAAAGGTCAGTGCAGAGCCATCAGGAATATGAATGGTCACTGATCTCTCTAGCCCACTTGATCTGAGGCCACATATTGCATTCCTTCTGTCTCTCTGACTCAGCTCCGCTAATGTAACAGATGGATGAAGCCTTGAACTTTGCTGGCTGAGCAAATCGAGTTACCCTGGCTCTGTTGGTAGCACTCTCGCCTCTGAATCTGAAGATTGTGCTTTCAAGCCTCACCTCAGGACTCACAGTCTAGGCTGATACTCCAATGCAGTGCTAGGTATGTGCTGCATTGGTCGGAGGTGCCATTGCTTAGATGAGGCCCCGTTTGCCTGTTCAAGTGAACATTTTAAATATGCACTGGCAGTTTTGAAAAGAGGAAGTAGTTTCTCCTGATGCAATGGCCAACAATCCCCCAGATAAAAATAATTGGTTATTCACTGTTTGTGGGACATTTCTGTGTGCAAATTATCTACCTTGTTTACTGAAACTCCGAAACTCTCTGCCTGAATCTCTCCACATTGCTAGCCTTCAGTTTGCATCTGAAGTCCTGCCACTTTGATGGTCACCTACCCTTTCTCCCTGCTTGGCGTCAAGCTCCACTGTTGTTAAACACTCTTGAGACAATACCACTAAGAAGGGTGCTCCTCCCAGCCCTACCCAGTCACCTGTGGTGTACCCCAGGGCTCTAGCCTTGGCCCTCTTCTTTTCCTAATCTATATTCTCCACCTTGGAGCTGTCATCCGCAGATTCAGGGTAAACTTCCACTTATATGTGGATGACACATAAATCTATTTTCCCTCTTCCAGTATCGACTCCAGGTCCACTGATGTTCTAGCAGCTTGTCTGGCACACATCAGGGCCTGGATCAGTGCAAACTTCCTGCAGCTGAATGTGGACATGATGGAAGCTTTACTGTTTGGCTCCCGTCAACTTCTTCACTCCTGCGGATCTAAACTCCTCAACCTCCCTGGGCTCTCCCTTAGACTTACTGAAGCAGTGCACAATCTAGGCGTCCGGTTCAACCCCCAGCTGTCCTTCCTCACCACATCTGATCCCTGAGCATGACTGCCTTCCTCCACCTCCGTCACATTGCCCACCTCTGACCGTACTTTACCCCAAATGCAGCCGGTACTTTCGTGTATGCGTTTGTCACATTAGTACAACTCACTCCTCGCCGGTCTCCCCAGCTCCACTATTCAAAAAATCCAACTCATTCCGAACTCTGTCACTCGCATACTGACCTGGACCAAACTCCATTCCCACATCTCACCAGTTCTGGCCAGACTCCACTGGCTCCCCATCACAGAACAGATCGACTTCAAGATCCTCACACTTGTGTTCAAATTGCTTCACTCCTGGCACTGCTCGACTGGCACCAGCCTCCTGCTTGTCCCTTGCACCCTCCCCTCCACCATTGGAGGTCGCAATGCCACTATGCCCCAAAACTTTAGAACACTCTCCCTCAATCCTTCCGCCTTGCACTCTCTCTCCCCTTTTTCAAGTCCTGCCTTATAACCTTCCTTTTCGAATATGCTCATAGTCACCCCAACCCCCGGCTCGGAGCCAGGCTCCACCACTGTTATGCACTCTGAGACACTATCCTGCATGGAGGGCGCTATATTAAGGCAAGTTTTTGTAGCTACAAAATGCACAGCAATTACACTTTAGAGTATATCCTGTGAAACATGTTGAGACATCCTCCCAACATGAAAAATGGTATAGCAAATGCCAGGAATCATCTTTATTATTTTGGTTTGATGTCTGTAATCAGCAATTAAGTTAAACTGATGCCATCGATACTCTGAGCAGCAGCTCATTGCAACCGGATTTCCTAATCTAATTATTGACAATCTGTATTCTACAACTAAGAAAGCAGTTAACTACTAGCCAATCCAGAGTTCTCAATTGATTAGGCAGTTACAGAGAATGCCCTTAAAAAGCAGACTGCTCTGTGTATTCTTCAAAATGTAATTACTTGCTCAATTAATTAAAATATTTTTATCCATCATTCAGTTTTTCTCTCTCTCTCTCTCACCCACAAACCCATGCATCTTGGGAAGGTTTAAAGGCATGTTCAGTACTGCTGCACATTACAAAGCTAATTCTGTTTAGTGTTTTTTCTTGTTGGTTAGTCAGATGGATTCCCTCAAGCAAAGCAAAATGATCCATTTGTGCACAGTTGAAATGCTACCTAATCAGTCATGTTATCAAATTCAGCAACGTCGTGTTGCATTTGCAATTTCTGCTGTTAAAAGACAGTAAAAATGAGCAGAACTCGCAGTAGGCCCAGAGTGAGGAGATGGGACAGTGCAAACTGGGCAGGGTTCATTGTGACTGAAGCACCTTTTCATCCTGAAAATATGCATTATGTTTTAAATTGGACCTTGTATCTCTAAGACTGGAACGCACTAAAGGGTAATCCCTACAGGGCATTTTTTACACTCTCCTCTAGTTTTCACATACTACATTATCGTGCATACAGCTGGATGCAATAAACCTAGGAAGCATGTTGCTGATCTGTAACACAACATGATAGATCTGGAAAATATATTCTTCGGGAAAGGTGGTTCTCTGCAATGAAATACATCTCTGCACTCTATCTTGCGATATTCCTGAGCAGGATTTCTTAAGGGCCACTTTAATATTTCCATTAAAATTCAGGTAACACATGAAGAATTCCGCACCAGAAGCAGATTGTGTCACCTCACGGTGGAGCTCCTGTGGGTCAGCACAACATACTATTGATTCCCATTCTGTTAAGAAACACCACAAAATAAATCCATCATGACTTTCTGAAGGGACTCTGCTAAGCAAGTGCGAGCACCACTGGGTGGGGCAAGAATGCAGTTTAAACGTAGGATCTCTTTAGACTGTCATGTCTGTTTCCTAGTATATATTATATATACATATACATATATATCTATATATGACAATAGGGATCAAAAAACTCTGGTTTCAGATTGAACAAACTTTCATGTTGAACTGGGATGATCTTTTGTGGGAGGTGAACTCTTGGTCCACTCTCTTCATCCCACTTGCAAATCGATAGACTAAATAAGAGTAAAGACATTCACAATCCCAGTAACAAGCAGTGACAATACAAACTGGAATTCAAACAGCTCCACAAATCTAGGCATTCAATTTTTTTTGAATGGAATAGGGTTTCCCCACACCAGGTCATCTTCTTAAATCCCAGAATGTTAAAGGAAATAGGAGAGGAAATTGCAGATGCATTCGTCATAATTTTCCAAAACTCACTAGATTTGGGAATTGCACCTCAGATTGAAAAATTGTGAATGTCACCCTTTTATTTAAGAAGGGAGGGAGGGAGAAACCAGGAATCTATAGACCTGTCAGCTTAATGTCAGTTGTAGGGAAATTACTGGAATCTATCATTAGGGAAAGAGTTACTGAACACTTGGACAGGTACGAACTAGTCAAAGAGTGTCAGCATGGGTTTGTGAAGGATAGGTCATGTCTGACTAATCTAGTTTAATTTTTTGAGGAGGTCACTAAAGTGGAGTCTATGGATGCTGTTTATATGGACCTTCAGAAGGTATTTGATATGATTCCACACAAAAGATTATTAGCGAAAATGGAAGCACATGGAGTTGGAGGTAACCTTGTGACGTGGCTTGGTAATTGGTTGGGAGGCAGGTGGCAGAGAGTATGGATAAAGGGAAAGTTCTCTGATTTGCGGAACGTGTCAGGAACTCAGCTATTTGCCATATATATAAATGATTTGGATGAAGGAATAGAAAGTTTTATATCCAAGTTTGCAGATGACATTAAGCTAGGAGAGTCAGTAAATTGTATAGATGGGAGTAGGAAGTTACAAAGGGACAGATTAAGTAAGTGGGCAAAGTTGTGGCAGATGGAGTTCAATGTGGGGAAGTGTGAGGTTATCAACCATGGACCAAAAAAAGACAAAGCAGAATACTTTCTTAATGGGGAGAAATTAAGAACTGTGGAGAACAAAAAATGTGGGTGTCCATATCCACAAATCACTAAAAACTAGTTCCCAGGTGCAAAAGTAATCAAAAAGGCAAATTAAATGTTGGTCTTTATCTCAAGGGGCCTGGAATACTAAGGGGAAGAAATTATGTTTCAGCTGTATAGAGCGTTAGTCAGACCCCATCTGGAGACTGCGTTCAGTTTTGGGCACCACACCTCAGGATAGATATATTGGCCCTGGAGGGGGTGCAGCACAGGTTCACCAGAATGTTACCAGGCCTAAAAGGGTTAAGTTACAAGGAAAGGCTGCGTAAACTTGGATTATATTCCCTTGAGTTTAGAAGTTTGAGGAATGATTTGATTGAGGCATTTAAGATGATAAAGGATTTGATTGGGTAGACACAGAGAATTCCCCTGGCAGGGAATCCAAAACAAGGGGACATTATCTTAAAATTAGAACCAGGCCATTTAAGAGTGAAATCAGGAAGCATTTTTTCACTCAAAGCATGGTAGAAATCTGGAATTCTCTCCCCAAAAAGCCGTGGATGCTGGATCCTTCCACACCTTCAAGAGTGAGGTTGATAATTTTTTAGTTCGTCAGGGTATTAAGGGATATGGAAAGAAAGCGGGAAATTGGAATTGCAAGGATTAGTTGAGGTACAGACCTAATTAAACGGCGGAACAGGCTCGAAGATCTGAATGGCCTACTCCTTTTCCTATGTTCCTATGTAAATGATCTCTGAATTGCAACTATATATTTGTGGGGTGAAAATTAAAATGGGGTTTCTGAATTACTGAATATCTGCACAAATAAAACCTGCAATTTCCACAATCTTAATTTAGCGAGAAATATGCTGTCACAGTCCTCGGGCAATGAGAACAAAAAGCCTCTGTTGCTGGTTTCAATTTCGATCTTCACTGCAAAGTCAGGCACCTGAGAATTGGGAGTGCAAAATGTTGCAATACAGTTATCTGTCTTCTACACTCCAGCTAACAAGGTAAACTTCTTTTACATTTTACATAACAGTGTGTGTGTGTGTGCGGGGGGTGGGTGGGAGGCATTAGAGACAGTTGATGCAGTGGGAGAGGAATGAAAAACGTGCTATAAAATAAAAAAACATTACATCAAGGAACCTATTTGACGAATGAAAAGATCAGGAGTGAGATAAAGCTCCTACTGCAAAACAAATGTTGCTGGCCATGAATAGTCATATTTCATAGATTGAGCTTTTCCAGTGCTCAGACCTGAACGGCTTCTCTCTGCTTGAGAACATGCAAATTTTGAAAGATTCCAACCTTTTCATTGAGAAACCTTGGGGTAAGAAAATTACCCATCACGTTGGGTCCCAAAAATGTTGAAATGATAGAGGACAAGATAAATTAAAGTCATGATTGAGGAAGATTAGGCTTAAGCTTTAACTGCTTGTGGATCACAAGAGGAAGGGAAGAGTGAGGAAGTTCTGCTGATAATAATTCTTACATTTGATACAGCATCTTTCAAAGCATTTCGAACCACTTCACAGGAGATACTGAAAAGCGTAGTTACTATTTATTTTGTAGGCAAACTGAGTTCCACAATATTGAGGGTCCTGGGATTGAATTGAGTTAGATTAGGAAGATGGGACAATGAGTTTTGATCTACAAAATAGTGAGGAACCAGGGAAGGGAAACAGTATGTGAGTCAGCATGTTTTGGGAGCAATGTTTAGGGATGCAATGATTGTAAAAGTACAATAAAAGGGAGAAAGGCAAGTAGGTTTCCACCGAAGAGAGAAAGATAGGAGAGACACAAAAAACATCAGATGAGATTCCCTGAGAAAGGAACGGTTCAAGTCGCAGACTTCGTTCAGAATAACGAGTTGTTGAAGGAAAGTGGAGGATTTTTCTCTTGATCAGCTAGGTTTTTTTGTTGAGCGGAATCCCATCATCAGGCCTAAGAATATCCAAACCAAACTGACTGATCAGTGAACAAGAAAAATTTAAAACGTCAGACCCCTCTGGACTTGGACTTGAACAATAATAATTCTTGTATTTGATATACTATGTTTCATCTCAGGAGAACCTCTCAACGTGCTTCAGAGGATAGAAAAATAACAATCCTTGTACTTGATATAAATATATCAAATATCACATTGTCAGGACTTTTCAAAACGCTTCACAGCATGTACTGTAAAGTGTTTTTTCTGTGTATTTTGTGGGTGAAATCCTGTGTATTGGAATGAATGCAGTCTTCCTGAAGGGACACATCCTGCTTACCTAATTCAGGAGCATTAGGTGCAGGTTGGCAAGAGCCAAGGCTTGGGGCCCCAGAGTATGTGTTGGGGAACTACTGGAGTCTATGTATGTGCCATTGCAAGCACTGTACGGCAAATTTTTCGTTGCTTGTCCAGCTAGCATCACACTATCTCCAAGACTTGTGGGGTTAACAGGAGCTGATTGGTAGGACCCCTCTGCCCAATTGATTGGTCTGCCCTTCCAAGCCCTGCCGATGAGCCAGGCTGCTGGGCTGTCATCTGCAGTGTCGTGGATTAATGTCTGGTTAAGGAAAATGATTACCGAGACCACCACAGAGGGTTAGCTTGATTCAGACATTATGTTGCCAAGCATGTCACCTTGGAGTCAGTTCAGTTCCAAAGAGACCCCGCGTACCACCATCACCCCACCCCACCTCCCCTCCCCAGCCCCCCTCACCCAAGCAGGATAGTCACTAGTTGATAGTCGTGGAGTCCTGTAGCTCAGTGGTTAGAGCACTCGCTTTGCAAGTGAGAGACCTGAGTTCAATTCCAGGCAGAGGGCGAAACCTTGGGCAAGTTTCCTTACTCCACACTCCTAATAATAATCCCTCCAAAAAACAATAAACAATAATAAATTGGTAATTTTCAATCTACGACTGTTTGTGGGACATTGCTGTGCGCAATTGGCTGCCGCGTTCGCCCACAAATATACAGTCAATTCACTTTACAGTATATTCTGTGAAGCGCTTTGGGACGTCCTCCCGACGTGAAAAGCGCTATATCAAATGCAAAGATTATTATTATTATTATTATTATCAACAAGCACAGGTTTGAGTTCTCATGAGATGGATGGTATTTAACAGGAACCCTTTAAAAAACAAGCTTTTTTGGAAGATGCAAAAAGTAATTCTACTCACTGTACGAACACACGTAAAAATAGGGAGGGGTTGGGATTAATTGGGCTAAAATTGCAGAATTCTATTTTTTAGAATTTGAACTCTGCAATTATACTTCATTTTTCAAATGAATGTGTGGGAGAATGATAATTCAGTATATGAGAGATTCAGCAATTACAACCAGACACGGTAATATGCTGCACATATAATTATACTTTAGTTATCACTGATATTCTCACACCCTCTACAGAGGCAATGTGATTGCAATCTCCTCTATGCTGAGAGTCACAGACAGGAAATTTCTACATTATATAGGGTGAACCAGAAATGCTTACTTATAGTTTTATTTATTAATGATATATTTTTTAAGACAACATTTGTAGTAAGTATACAGTTATTACATTGTAATCTTTGCATTCGTGAAAGTTTTGTTTCCGAGTTGATAGTTGTAAACATCTGCATGAAATAGTTTGAACATCTCATATAGACCTACGAGATGAGTAAGGACTTTGATTCACCCTGTATTAAGCCTGTATTAATATCCTGTATTAAGTATACCCAGCATACAGGACCATGTTTAACAAACACACACATTACAGTGCCACATTGATAAACAAAACAAAAAGTCCTCACTAATATCCACAAAACTAAAAATAACCACTTGATCCATACATGAGGGAGAAGGGAACAGATGGTATAGGAGAGGGAATAGGAGGGGTGGAGGTTGATGTGAGGTATGAAGACCAGCTTGAACAATTTGGGCTGAATGGTTTATTTTCATGGTGGAATACTTTATGTCATTTTAAATCATATTGATATAATGAGAACTTCAATCCTCTAACCAACAGTTTTTTTTAAAAGGAATTTAATTCCTCTGTTTTCAGCTCATAAATCATGGTGCAGGTAGGAGGTGGAGGAAGGAGGTGTAGGAAAGGGGCTAGAATGGGGAGAGAGAGAAGGAGGTCAGAGGTATGTTGGAATTATAGGATGGAGTTGGAGTTGTGTGTTCAGTTTGGGCTTCACTGTTACAGTGGGGATGTCATTCAACAACAACAACAAGATTACATTTGTATCACGCCTTTCACGTCGGGAGGACGTCCTAAGGTGCTGGACAGTGTACAGCATTTCAGACCTGAGCTGGGGTCGGAGGGGTGGGGGGAGAAGGGAGGGGATGGGAAGGTGGGTGGCTGATGGCATGGTCGAAGAGGAGGGTCTTGAGGAGGCTAAGGAGGGGGCGAGGAGGAGTGATTGGGGGATGGAATTCCAGAGGTCGGGGGCAGAGTGGCTAAAGGGTCTCGCGCCAATGGTGGGGTGGGTGGGTCGGGGGACGTGGAGCAGGCCAGAGCCGGCTGAGAGGAGGGAGCGGGTGGGTTGGTAGGGGTTTAGGAGGTCGCAGAGTTAGGGTGGGGAGAGGCCATGGATGGCTTTGTAGGTGAGGAACAGGGAGTCAGGCTTTTTCTACTGGAGCACAGGAGATTTTGAGAGGATATGATGGAAGTATTTAAGATTCTGAAGGAAAATGAGAAGGTAAATCCATGAAATCTATTACCTTTAGACATGGAATCAGTGGACAAAGGGACATTTATTACATAGAAAAAGGAAAGGTTGAAACATAAAAAATATTCTGCAAGTTCTACTCTTTTATGTATAGCTGTCATATACACAGAAGCCATTTGACCAAACCACACCGAATGGGTCAGGCTCCCTTTACCCACCCCACCCACACCCCCCACACACACAAATTTGATCCTAAATCTGAACCGTCAGGAACTCTCCTCAATTTCATATTCTGACGGAGATGAATCACTACATTTTGCCCACAAAATTCAGTCTCTCAACTTTACAATATATTCTGTGAAGTACTTTGAGACATCTTGACAATGTGATAAGGTGCTATATCAAATGCAAGGATTATTTTGATTTGAAGCTTTTTTCTTGATAATTTTCCGCTTGACCCTTGAATTGGGTCAGTGACAAAAAATATTTATAAAAATGCAGTCTCATTTTGCCACTCCCCAGACCAATGATCTCCAATGGTGGCCACCTTTAGTTTAGCACTTTTTTGACTAAAGGACATGAGGCACTTTGAGGAGAATGTTAATTTCATTTAAAATCTTTTGTAAAACGTTAAGGTTCCTCTGAGCGATCTAGTTCATTGCTCAAGAGCCCTAGTTTATCTGAATATTCCTTGTAGCTTAACAGTATGACACAGAAATCACCCGCATTGTTACGTTCCAATCCCCTGATTGTCCATTGCCCTGGGACGTCTTTCCGATGTGAAGAGCGTTATACAAGTGTAATTTGTTGTTGTTGTTCTGCATTAACTCTCATTCCTGAAGTCTGGGTGTAGCCTGGCTCATTCGGTAGCACTCTTGCTTCTCATTCGGATGGTTGTGGGTTCTTTGGAAAGAACATTGGAAATTAATTCCAATACACTGCTGGATGTTGGAGATGCCATTGTTTGGATCAAACGCTAAACCGAGTTTCCATCTGGCTTTTTAGGTGGATAAAGTTTCTTCCAGTATCCTGGCCAACAATCTCCAAAATAAAATTGATCATTCACTTCATGGCTACTTATGGGACTTCTTGTGCACAAAATTAACTGATGTGTTTGTCTAGAAAACACACAGTCACTACATATTACAGTAAATCCTCTGAAGCAATTTGTGATGTCTTGTCGACATGATAGGCCCTAATAGAAGGATTATTATTGTTATTGTTTTACCTTTAAGTAAAATCAAAAAAACTATTTCTTAAATTCCGCAAGAATTAATGCATACAGGATAAAAAAGGGAATAAGATGAATTACCAGTTCTGGACTGACCACTCAGTATGTTAACCAATACATCACTAAAGCATACTTTGTAGATAAAACTAATAAAATACAGGCTATAGGTAAATCAATCATGCTAAGTGCTATTAGAGGTGTATTGGAAGTGGCAATGCACAATTTATGAAGGCATCCCAAGAAAAAAAGGTATAACCCAATTTCATATTTAAACAATTAACAGGAAACCAATACGTTCCAAACATATTTCACAGAATTCTGACAGCAGATAGATGGGAGTGTTTCAGGGTATGTGATATATTAGTAAGAACTGACAATATCTGTAATACTCTCCTCTTTCATATTGGAATAAAATCATATGAAACATTAAACTGTGATCAGTTTAATTCAGTTTATTTCCAAGCTGTATCCCTTTATGTAGCTATATGTTTCGCCCACAAAATACATTGCCTCCACTTTACAGTTTTCCTGCGAAGCACTACGAGATGTTCTCCTGACATGAAGAGTCATAATCAAATGCAAGTATTATGATTATTATTATCATAATGTAACTTTATGCAGGAGGATTTATTATGTTAATGTGTCAGGACTCAAAG
This sequence comes from Callorhinchus milii, assembly GCF_018977255.1. Taxonomy (NCBI): domain Eukaryota; kingdom Metazoa; phylum Chordata; class Chondrichthyes; order Chimaeriformes; family Callorhinchidae; genus Callorhinchus; species Callorhinchus milii. The sequence continues at coordinate 82,372,958 of NW_024704742.1, read as the reverse complement.
ATCTCTGTGATATTTGACAGATAACAGGAAGTTTTTTCATTACCCAGAGAGTAATTATAGACTGCCAGAAAGGTGGTTGAGGACAGGAAGAAAGTAGGGCAGCAGGGTGGGTAAGATCAGATGCACTGAAGGACCTTCTTCATCAAAACCAAACTTGTGATCTTGTGATCATAAATTAAGATCAGTACCTGGTCTAACAATGGACTGTGGCTACAAATAGCGTATTTTTCCCCTGACTGCAGCCCACAATGTTCTCTAACAGAAGCTGAATAATGGTGTTAGGAACCACAAATGAAGGAACAAAATAATAATAATGAAGATGCTTAACAGTACATTTGGCAAAGCACCTTTCATGTGGATGTCTCAAAGCTCTTCACAGTATCCAGCGTAAAACAGTGAAGTTACTGTTTTTATTGTAGGCAAACACAGCCAATTAGTGCACAGCATTGCCCCCAAAACACCATGAAGTTAATGATCAATTCAATTATCAATTTTATTCTTAGATTCTTGTCACCCTATGATGGAATCCTGACATCTCTTCAATCAGGATTCTATCAAGCAGTGGGGGAGGTTGGGGTGGGAAATTAGATTAGGAAAGTAATTATCAGTGGTAAAGTTTTAGTGGTTGCACACTGTCGAGCAGCCAGCTCTGCCCTGTGCTGAGACATGTCCTTCAGTCAGAGTGCAGGTGAGATGAACATCAGTGACATGCCCTGGTACAAATGACAATGAAGATCATCCTGCTGCTGTCGCACACCTGGGCACTGAGGGAATTCAACTGCTCAGGAATCCAGTGAAACTTTCGCAATGAGTACCTCCTCTCGCCACATGAGAATAGGACGTAAAACATAGGCTGATTCTAAATCAGCTTAAGTAGCTTCTTAACACCCATTGACTCTTGTTTACAGCTGCAAGGTGAACCCTAGAGTCATTAAATGTGTCAATACTCCCTGTTCTCCTTGATGTAAAAACCCAGAATAGACCATTGGGACCCAAAACTATGGCCAGAAATACAGAGAAATGAACTTGCTTTCACTGAATAAAAAAATAAAGGACCACAATTCATCACTATGAAGGAACAGCAAATATAGATTTAGGCAAATCATTTACTTCAATTCAATTGGAACTGGAAGACAAGCACAAGCACAGTTGGAACAAGATTGTCATCAAAGGATGTGAGTGGCATTCTGAATGATTCCTATAGAAGTGAAAGGAGTTGGATAAATACCTGGTTAAGAACAAGACTGAAGACTATACGGATAAATGCGGACATTTGAATTGAATTGAATTGAAGTAAATGATTTGCCTAAATCTATATTTGCTGTTCCTTCATAGTGATGAATTGTGGTCCTTTATTTTTTTATTCAGTGAAAGCAAGTTCATTTCTCTGTATTTCTGGCCATAGTTTTGGGTCCCAATGGTCTATTCTGGGTTTTTACATCAAGGAGAACAGGGAGTATTGACACATTTAATGACTATAGGGTTCACCTTGCAGCTGTAAACAAGAGTCAATGGGTGTTAAGAAGCTACTTAAGCTGATTTAGAATCAGCCTATGTTTTACGTCCTATTCTCATGTGGCGAGAGGAGGTACTCATTGCGAAAGTTTCACTGGATTCCTGAGCAGTCCTTGTGGACTTGTGGAGTCCTGTAGCTCAGTGGTTAGAGCACTCGCTTTGCAAGCGAGAGACCTGGGTTCAATTCCAGGCAGGGCGAAACCTTGGGCAAGTTTCCTTACTCCACACAGCCTAATAATAATCCCTCCAAAATAAAACAATAATAAATTGGTCATTTTCAATCTACGACTGTTTGTGGGACATTGCTGTGCGCAATTGGCTGCCGCGTTCGCCCACAAATATACAGTCAATTCACTTTACAGTCTATTCTGTAAAGCGCTTTGGGACGTCCTCCCGACGTGAAAAGCGCTATATCAAATGCAAGGATTATTATTATATAAGATCAAATGGTCCACAGAGCTCTGTGGTTTCTGTGCTGCTGGGATTACGAGTTTGCCAACAGTGGAATGCATTTGGTTGGGGTTGAACATTAAGTATTGTAATGTCAGATTGATATCCTGGAGCTTTATGTTAGCTTACTTGGTTCGGGGAAGAAAAAAGGAGGAGGAAAAAAAGAGATTGTTCTTCTTCAGAAATCTCCCTTTGATTATCCAACTCCCTAAGAAGGTTAAGTGAGTTTTAGAGACTAAGGTGATGTCAATCATGGATGATTTTGTAAACAATATGCTATCGAGGACTGAATGACCATTCCTCATCACATGCTTTTGCCTGTTCATTATTGGAATAAGAAACACACATAATGAATACAAATTCTGGCTACAGATTTCATAAACTTCACTGAAAATATTTTATTCCTTTTTTTTCTTTAACCAGGATGTGATTCTAGTCACCCCCCTGCCAACCTCACCCAGTGACCATCAGTCAATCACCCTCCAACACATCACCCAGGGACCATAATTATGAGCCTTGGTCTGAGCATGAGAAGCTTGACAAATAAAAAGGGTATCAAAACTGAGTTCGATCATGTACTCATCCGGCAAACACACATCTATCAGGAGGATTTGTCTAGACAGCAATCAAGTGTGGGAACTCTGAATGGTTTCCTGCAAAGTGAGATAAACTAATTCTGTGTAGACTGGGATTCAAACCTATGAACCTTCCAGTCTAAAAGTGCCTTTACCCACTCTTGGGAGCGGGAGGGGAGAGCATAAGTCCTTAATTTTAATATATCATTTTATCTCCTTATTTAGATCTTCCCAGAAGCAGTTGCAAAATACAAGTATGAAGTATTCTATAAACCTCCCAGTACCAATGAGCAAGTTTACTTGAAAATTCTGTTGTAGGTTATGCCAAATATTATGCTGATTTTCCAAGGATGGATCTGATTTTAACAATGTCTGTGCTCATCTAATCTTTGTTGAAAACCATGTTGAAATACTTTCAAGTGTTTTTTCTTATTCATCTGGATGTCTAACACATGCAAAAGCTCAAGGGCCAGGATTTGGGGATCCCAGATTGTGCATTTGCATATGGCTGGTGTTTGACCAGCAAAACCATAAGGCTTGCCACCACAATCACTAATTGGCAATCTTAGCAATGCTACGGCCATCCTATCAGGTAGGACTTTGAATTGCAGTATTAACAGGAGCCAAGTGCGTAGAATTCCTATCTGAAATTTCCAAGTACAACTAGCCTTTAAAGATGGTTTTACTCAATAATATTTGTATGTTATTTATATATTTAGGAAAAATTGGGGAGAAATATGTTACAATTAATAGTAAAATGGTGGTACAGTGGTGAGCATAGCTGCCTTCCAAGCAGATGACCCAGGTTTGTTTCCCAGCCATCACATCTTTAAAGGGAATTGAATATACTTGAGAATAAAAATACTGCAGGGCTATGAGGAAAGAGTGGGCGAGTGGGGCGAATTGGAAAGCTTTTTCAAAGAGCCGGCACAGGCATGATAGGCCGAATGGCCTCCTTCTGTGTTGTAGGTTTATATAATTCTATGAAAAGAAAATTTAAAATTAAAAGGTATCACAGAATAAAACAAAAAAAGAAAGTGTTGCTGGAGGTGAGTCCGATTAATTATTTAAAATGTTTTATTTGCATTTTAAATTTTGCTTTTTATTTATTTTGATACTTTAGGGATATTAGAGAAATTAAACAACCCCTCTGTCTGCTCTGCTCTATGACAATAATGATAGCATTTCCAGGAATAGAGTATAGAGTTTAAAAACTTACAGAGCCTACAAAGACCGGAAGCTGTCTTACAACAGATGGCAATCTACGGGTTTGACTTTGTTAATGCACTCGCTTTATTTCTGTCAGAATCCAAAGCATTTAAATGTAAAACATAATTTAAAGTAAGAATAAAACATTTTATTTGTGCATGCCTCAGTGTCACTGCGGCTTTACTTTTAATCCCAAAGTTGAAAATGGGTCGCTTGCACTGATACAATAAAGACCAGCCTATTAAAGGTAGCACCTTCGACTGTCAACAAGCTTCAAAATCAATGGAAAAGTGCCGTCACTGGCCAGAGTGTCAGTGTCTACTATGAGCTCAAAAGCCCACTGTGAGCATTGATCCCACAACCATGTGACTCAGAGACAAGAGTGCTACCAAAGTCTTTAGTCAGACCAATGAAAAAAATTATTGTACAACAACAACTTGCATTGATATTGCGCCTTTATGCGAGGTAGTTTCCTGGAGCACTTGCACTGGTAAATCTAACACTATTAGCTCTGCAGTTACCTACTGATGTCATCTAAGAGATACAGATGCAGCAAGTTGATTCATTCATTTATCTAGGATAAGATAAATACTTTGTAAGTCTAATTTAGACATCTGAAATAGATTCATAAAGTTGTGTATCTGAGGAAGTCTGAGATGATTGAAATGATTACAATATCAATACTGTTAAATTGCTATCACATCCTACAGTCCATCCCCATCCATTAAAACTGCAGTAATAAACTTAACCAATGTTTTTCCCAGTATCAGGTGGGAACAATGTTTTTTTTTGTCATCTGGATGTCTGACACATGCGGAAATCCACCACCGTGCTTGAGTATCGAAACCAAACTGAGAATTCCATGCATCCCACCTATACATGAAATTCCCGAGACAGATTATCACTGACTGTCCGGCACCTTGGGATGTCCTCCCAATGTGAAAGGTGCTATACAAATGTAATTTGTTCTTCTTGTTGTAGCGACCCAGGCCGTTTGCGGTGCAAAAGAAGGCGATTTGGCCCACCATCTTGGTGTGGAGAGGAACAATGCTAAACATTCACTTAGTGAGCAAGTTAAGAGAAAGATCCGTATTTAGTGTGTTGGTCTCAATATTGATTGAAAATTATCTTTACAGATGTTGCATAGTCAATCCATTTGAAAGCAGGAGGTACATTAGTATTTAAAAGGGTTAAAATAATTTACCTGAAGTAAGTTTACCATCTGTGGTGTTACAATTTGGCACCAACTCTGAGCAGATGGTGTGCTTGTACACATGCCTTATCCTTTAGGACACACTGGGGCATTCATCCCACAGCAGATAGGACAAGAGTTCACCTGGAACCATAGCTAACTCAGCACATACTGCCTCAGAGACCGACATACTTTTATTTAGTCATTACTTAGAGCTCTCTTCAAGTGGTCATAGTGGGACACAAAGATATTTTAGTTATTAAAAATTTTGTTTGATCGCCTGTCCATTGTTTATAGGATCCATGTTTCTGCTAAAGATTCATTATGTTTTTTCTGTGGACACTTAAATAAGATTGAAGTTGCTTGCTATATGTCATTCCTGTAGATTTGCTAGTCAATATCTACCATCTGAAGTGATAAGTTTTGTTTCACAAATATTTTAAAGGTAATTTGCAAAATCTCATTGAACAGAACTTCTCCAAACTACGTACAATTGTCATACAAGGAAAACTGCAATTATATGCCACAGTTCATTGATCCGACCTAATTTCGACTATACAGATATAATTTGGGGATAATGCAAAACTGAGGATTTATTCATCAGTGCTAGGAATAAAGTTGGTATAATTATATCGTAATGTGAATCAAGTACTTCCGTAAAATATTTATTCAATTAATATGTCAGCTCTTACAAAATAATGCATTTAATCACACGAGTATTGTGGGTAAGAATTATTGTCATTATAATGTTACTCATTTTATCAAATTGCCAATGGCTAGTAAATGCTGTCACTTCAAAATGACTCAAAGTGCTTCCTGCGTTAATTATCCCTCCAACATTGTGCCACAAACAACCATGAGGTGAACAATAACTTCGGGAGAACAGAGATCCTGGATACCAGAAGAAACTCCTTTCTCCTTTGTAATAGTGTCCTGGAATCTTTGACATCCACCTGAACAGACAGACAGAACCAAGGTTTAATATCTTAACTGAAAGGCAAACTTCTGTCAATGCAGCACCCACCAGCATTGCACTGTACTTTGGTGTCAGCCCAGATAGAATATTAGATCAAGTCCTGATGCAGTGGAAGACACAAATGCAATTTGGATCAATCTTCCTTACGTCACACAGATGGCCCATTTTATTGCCCTGTTCTGCTCAGCACATGGAAAGAAGTCTTCAGAGCGATTCAGTGTAGACATGTATAAATCAAGTTTCCAGCTTCAAATCTACCAACAATGCAAAAGTACTTTGGCATTAAAAAACAATAACAACAGTAACTTGCATTTTGATAGCGTTCTTCAAGTGGGGTAGTGTCCCTGTTTGCTTAAAAAGACAAGATACATTGAGTTATTATACGTTGTATATGAGTTCAAGTAATGTTTCATATAGAAGTGATATGACTACTTGCAGCTTGCAGTAGACGTATTTGCAATGTTAAAGTGCCTGCCCTGTAATCTTATGTGCCCAGGGCTAGAGAGACTGTGCCACTAAGCAAAGCGCTCTTCTTAATTATTAAAGGGCTGCGTGACTAATTCTCTCAAAACATTTATAACCAGAAGAACAGTATATAGGACTTCCTTCAGGTAATTTTAAAAGTTCATATTTTAGTGTTTAACCGGTTGCAGATTAGGCTGCAATAAATCATACAAATTGCAGCCAATACGTCAACTCCGTCCTAAAGTCATCACCTGGAGGTGGATTTAGAATCGTGTTTCCAAATTTAATTAATTGCAGTTACAAACAGGAATTATAGCAGGTGTTTAGTATTGATTCACTGTGCATTAAATCAAACAGAAATTGTGTTGTGAAAGAAGGATATAAGTATAAGGTCATATGTTGTACTTCTTAACAGTGCTCCTAAATAAGCCGCCCCACATAGAATTCCCGACAACAACAATTTGCACATATATGACTCTTTACAATATTAATAATAATAATATTCCTTGCATTTGATATAGCGCTTTTCACATCTTCTAGACGTCGCAAAGCGGTTCACAGAATATACTGTAAAGTGAATTGACTGTATATTTGTAGGGGAAACGTGGCAGCCAATTGCGCACAGCAGTGTCCCACAAACAGTCGTGGATTGAAGTGACCTATTTTTTATGATTTTTTTCTTGAGGGATTATTGTCAGGCATTTGGAGTAAGGAAACTTGCACATGGTTTTGCCCTGCCGGGAATCAAACCCAGGTCTCTCTTTTGCAAGGCGAGTCTCTAACCACTGAGCCATGATCTGCAGCCTATGGAGGAAGGAGTTGGGAAGGCCAACAAGCAAGAAGTTTGCATAGTCAAGCTTGATGATATGAATGTGTGTATGAGGGTTTTGGCAGTCTGTGGTATGAGACAGTGGTGAAGCCGGGCGATGTTGTGGAGGTGGGGGAAGGCAAGGCGGGTCAAAGCACGGATGTGGGGTAGAAAGGATAGTTGAGGGTCAAACAAGACACAAAGGTTCCGGACTGGCTTAGTAAGGTAGATTGTGCATCCTTGGATGTTGATCCTGTCAGCACCTGAGGTGTGGAGGTGCTGATGGGAGCCAACCAGGAGGGCCTTGGTCTTGTTGACAAGAACAAATTGGATTTCATGTTGGGATAACATCCTAAGGCATTTTCTTAATCCACAGGTTAATGCATATATTCATATCATGAGACATCTGACATCCACCCCATATATATGTGCCTGAGTTGCCGCTCTTTCCACAGCATTAAAACTAATTTTTCCTCTTTTTCTTCCAGTCACACACATGGTGGCAGTGGGGTGATTTATTATGCCCTTTGGAACATTACTTTTCCCAAGTTGCCAATGTTCTCACCTTCTCTTCTCCAGGGGAGCTGATTCACTTTTTCCTTCGAATGTGTTGCAGTTCTATGGTTGCCTGTCATACTCTGGTATCTCGTCCAAGTGGCTTTTATGAATATACATATATGAGGATTGGCTGTGAAAGTTAGCAGACTGTGGTATTTACCATAGGGAGAACATGTGAAAGCACTTCATTATTAGTAGTAATAATAGTAATAATAATCCTTTGTATTTAATACAGTGCCTTTCACGTTCAGAGGATATCTCAAAGCACTTTGCAGGATATAAGGCTGAGCAAGGAGGGAGATGCAAAGAATATGCAGAAACTCCTTCACCTTGCTCCAGAGTATCCAAACATGAACCCACCTTGATGTGGTTTTGAAATTGGTGCTTCCAATTTTAATCCACTGTAGTTAAACATAGGAATTATATTGTGCTTTTCACCTTGATTCACTGCATCAATGCAATGTAGGGAGGATAGGGACAAGATATCCAAGGCAGAGTCACAGAATTTTAAAGCAGAGTGAATTGATGAGGTGGAGGAATTTAGGGAGAGGGTTCCTGAAGGCAGCGGTAAAATGATAATACAAACATAATAATCTTTACATTTGATATAGTGCTTTATCATGTCTTTGAGATGTCTCAAAGCGCTTCACAGAATACACTGTGAAGTGAATTAACTGTATATTTTGTGGGCAAAACGCAGCAGCCATTTGTGCAAAGCATTGTTTGTGGGACATTATTTAACGGATTATTACCCCCGGAAAAGCAATCCGCCAATCGACAACCGGGTTCCTACTTACTGCTGGGTAAAAATGGCTGAAAGCTTGGCTGAAAGAGGACCAGAGTTGATGGAGTGCATGACTGGGGGAGTAACATCGTAGAAGATCTGAGGAAAGCAGTGAATTGGAGAAAGCAAAGTCTGGAGGTGACACTTGGATGAGGGTTTGGGTGAAGAGTGGCAGAGGTGAACAACGTTGTGAAGATCTGAAAGTAGACCTGACGAGAGCCCAGATTAAAGGCTTAAGGGAAAGTTACAAGAAACCTGCTTTACAAATAGGTTTGTGTAAGAGGAGATTTCCTGCCGATTGGCCTGAATTCTGTTCATTTAGTGGAAGCAGTTGCCATTTGGCAACTCAAGAAAGTTAAGGAACGCAGTTAAGAAATACTGTAAATTAGCTTCCAATATGTCAATTTATTTACAATTCAACAATATTATGGACAGCCATTCGGCAAACAAAATAAAAATGTGTGTGTATTTAGGGGAACCTGAAAAAAAATATTTCCTATTGCAAGTAAAACCGTATAATTTCTAATCAGTTCGCCACCTATAGTAAGAGGGTATTAATGTTAGAGGCATTTATTTATTATTTCATTATTTAAGATCCAGTATTGAGCAGACAGACATACTGTATCCAAAAGATACCCTGCGTTTCTAGGAGGTTTAGAATAAAGTTGATAAAATGTAACCCTTGAAATATTAAATGGCATCCATGTACCCTGACATTAATGCTTTTTTGGGAGTCAATTGGGTGCCTGACACTTGTGGAAACCCATCATTAAGAGAATCCAAGCCAGAGAGAGTTCTACATGTGTATTCCATCAACATATCAAAATTTCCCAGAGTTTCGAACATAATGTGCATTTTCTCCCTGGTGGAACCCAACTCTGCTTATCTAATTTTGGTGAGCATTAGGTGCAGTTTATTGAGAGCCAAAGCTTGGGGACCCGAGAATATGCATTGAGGACAATGCTGGAGTCCAACCAGCTAAAACTGCTTGTTTTATTTATATTTATTTAAAATCTGTTTCATTTATACAGATGTGCTAAAAGTTCATCCAATAGAGGATATTAATGACGGATTTTTCAATATAGGAAACTTCAGGATTAATTAGTGATACATTCATTATTTAACTGAATATTTATTGAATATCCTACCTAAGCTGAAAACGTTACTTTATTCACAGAAGTTTCAACATAACCGGAAACCAATGGTGAATATTGAATCACACATTTGTAATTTATTTCACGTCCTCTACTCATTCACATCCTTTGATTTTGATAATATTCACAGATTCGTCTTCCAATACATTTGGAAAGGAAACCAATCATCAGTGTGTCATTGCATTGAGTAGATCATCGAATAATAACAACCTGTCATGTAGCTCCTATAACGTCAACCTGGCTTAGTTGGTAGAACTCTCACCTCTGAGTGAGAACGTTGTGGGTTCAATTGGGACTTTGAAGTCTCAGTCTATGCTGACAGAGTGTAGCAGTCCCAGAGGAGCATTACATTGTCAGAGGTGTTATTGTTTGGATGAGATGTTAAACTGAGGTCCCGTCTACCTTTTCAGATGGATATTAAAGAGACCCATGACACCATTTGAAAAGGAAAGAGAGCTTCTCCCAGTGTCCTGGCCAACAATCCCCAAATAAAACTTGTCATTCACTCCATGGCTGTTTGAAGGATATTGCTGTGCACAAATTGGCTGCTGGGTCCACTTCCAAAAGGCAGTCACCATGCTTCACAGTGAAATCCTGTTAAGTGTTTTGAGATGGCTCAAAAACATAATAAGGCGCTTTATCAAATGCAAAGATTATTATTTTTTATTATTATCATTATAAAATGTCTCAAAGCCTTTCACAGGTAATTACTGTCAAGTGTAGTGACCGGATGCAAACGTGACAGCCAAATTTGTGCACATCAAAGTCTGACAAACACCCATTAAACATATTACCTTTTTTTAACGAGAAGGATTGTTGGTCAGGTCATTAAAAGAAACTTCCTTCTCTTTCTAATCGTGCCGTTGGATCTTTAACATCCACCCTAACAGGTAGAAAGAGTTTGAGTTTACAACAACAACCTGCATTTATATAGCATCCCTCACGTAGGGTAGCATCCCAGAGCGCTTAATCTTTCATTCCCATGGATGTCATTCATTATCAACAAAGTAAAGATCCTCAGGAGACCACTGGAACGTCAGACTGAACTATGAGCTTAATATTTATCTAAACCCACTCTACATGGGACTTTTCATCCCATTAGTCTAAACTAGATTCAAATCTAGGTCTTGGATGTGAAAATTCAACCTGTTCAGTCATTGCACCATCCGGAATGTCCCACTCCCTTTCCCATATATGTACTTTTTGAATTTTATTCTCAAATAAATGTTGATCTCCTAGTCTCGGTAGGGCTGCCCAACCCTGTCCCTGATTGGATCTAAAACATAAATCCTTTTGTCTGTTAAACTCATACCTTTCAATGCAATCACTTAAATTAAAAATGTTGAACACAACATGAACACTAAAATTGAATCAGCATTCTTAAAAGGCTAGCAAAAATGAGCATAAATTCACTGAAAAATAAAATTAAAAATGTTTTCCTTTGGTCAACTTACATTGGTATATTTATTTTTTCTGCCACTATTCAAAGTTTTCTAGTCTGGCAATGCCCTACTTCCAGGACTCCCGCAACGTAGTCATAACATAACACGAGCCATCATCTTAGAGGTGATCTTGTCCTCAGAGGATACAACTAGAATCTGCTGGGTAATTCCTGTTAGAAATGTAGCCAAGAAAGAGTTCAGTGCTGTAAGTAATATGCTTTGCGGTGCCAAACCTCATCAATTCAACATCGGGGAGCATTAGAGTCCAGCCTGATCTTGTCATCTTCTGTCCAAACATTCCAGCAGGGTTCCTGGTCAGTTATCAAGATCAAGATTCTCGCTGATTGTTTTTTCACTCCCTAACTCAGCAAAATCACCAGGATATTCCAAATCTATTTAGATTTAGAGTTGGGGAACAGGGCCAAGTCTATAATAATAATAATGATAATAATAAAAATAATAATAACTAATTCTTGCATTTAGTATGGTGTCTTTCACATTACATCAGGAGGAAGTCTCAAAGTGCTTCACAGGATTTATCGTAAAAAGTAGTCACTGGAGGCAATCGCAACAGCCAACTTGCACACATCAATGTCCACAAACAGCCATGAAGTGAATGAGGAAATAGTTGGCCAGCACACCAGGTGTAGCATTGTGGGATCAACTTTGACATCCACCTGTACAGGCAGATAGGACTTCAATTTAATGCCTCATCCAAAGGACAGCACCACTGACAATACAACAACAACTTGCACGTATATAACGCTCCACCAATCAAGAGGTTCTTTTTTTCTCCTCCAGATCAGTCCCTGCCTCCCTCAAAACTGCTGTCATCACCCCCCACCCCCCCACTGAAAAAACCTTCTCTAGATCCCTCAAATCCCAGCCATTACCGCCCCATTTCTAACCTGTCCTTCCTCGCAAAAGTTCTAGAATGCGTTGTTCCCAACCAACTTCGCGCACACCTCTCCTCCCACTCCGTCCAGTCCGGTTTCCGCTCTGCCCACAGTACAGACACTGCGCTTGTGAAAGTCACAAGTGACATCCTCTCTATCTGTGACCAGGGCTCCCTCTGCCTCCTTGTCCTCCTGGACCTCTCCGCCGCTTTCGACACAGTCGATCACGCCATCCTCCTCCACCGCCATTCCTTTGTCATCCACCTCAGTGAGACCGCATTTGCCTGGTTCAAGTCCTACCTCACAAACCACCAGCAGTACATCTGCACAAACAGCTTCTCCTCCCACTCTCACCCAGTCACCTGCTGGCTACACCAAGGATCCATCCTTGGCCCCCTCCTCTTTCTGATCTACATGCTTCCTCTTGGGGATGTCATCCACAGACATGGGGTATGCAGATGACACCCAACTCTATTTTTCCACCTCTCTTTGCGACCTCCAGTCCCTTGATGTTCTGTCAGCCTGCCTGTCAGATCTTAGGGGCTGGATGAGCGCAAACTTCCTTCAGCTGAACGTTGACAAGACGGAAGCCATACTCTTTGGCTCTCGTCAACGTCTAAAATCTCACGGCTCTCACCTCCTCCACCTACCCGACCTCCCCCTAAAACTCCCTGAACCTGTACGCAACCTAGGCATCAGGTTTGAATTATCCTTCGTCCCCCGCATCCGGTCCCTCACCAGCACCGCTTTGTTTCACCTCCGACCAACTGCCCATCTCCGTCAATACCTCTCCCGAAAAGCCGCTGAAACCCTGGTCTATGCCTTTGTCACCTCTCGGCTGGACTACTCTAACGCCCTCCTCGCCGGTCTCCCATCCACTACCGTCCATAAAATCCAAATTATTCAAAACTTTGCCGCCCGCATTCTCACTCATACAAAACTCCTTTCCCCGATTGCCCTAGTCCTTGCCAGACTGCACTGGCTGCCTGTCCCAGAGAGAATCGATTTCAAGATCCTCACCCTTGTATTCAAGTCCCTGCACTCCTCTGCACTCCCCTACCTCTCTGACCTCCTCTCTCCTCAAAACAGTACCCGTTGCCTTCGTTCCTCCGGGTCTGGCCTCCTCCTCGCCCCCGAGTCCTCCGCTCCACCCTTAGTGGCCGTGCCTTCAGCCACTATGCCCCGAGGCTCTGGAATTCCCTTCCTCACTCCCTTTGCCTCGCTCCCTCCCTTCTTATTTTCAGGTCTCTGCTGAAGTCCTTTCTTTTCGACCGCGCCTTTGGTCACCTTCCTCCCCCTCCCCCTGGCTCGGGCCCGGGATCCGTTACTGTGAAGTGCTCTGAGACGTCGTCCAACGTGGAGGGCGCTATATAAATCCAAGTTGTTGTTGTTGTTGTTCTTTTTATCTGAGTCCACTGCCCTGGCCTCCACCACCCTTTGTGGTAACCTTTTCCAGGCATAAACTATCCTTTGGGTAAAGAAACATTTTTTGGTGACCAACCTGAAATTACAAACCCTAAACCTGTATTCTCTTGTTCTGCTGTCTTGGTGGTTCTGAATAATAATTTTCCATCCCATTCAACATTGAAGAGTTCCTGAATATTATTCTTGGCCCATCCTTTATCCTGGCCCATCCTTTGTTTAAAGCCATTGGTATTTTAATCATGCTAAAACACTACCACACTAATCTGATGGTTTGAATATTATAATAAGGTTCCTTGCATTTTCCTTATCATGTTTGTGAGACAGCTCAAAGTGCTGTACAGGATTTACTGTAAAGTATAGTGATTGAGTATTTTGTTTGTGAATGCAGCAGTCTATTTGCACTTAGCAATGTCCCACAAATAGCCATGAAGTGAATGACCAATTTTATCTAGGGGGGATTGTTGATCAGGACATATTTTTTGTTGTATAAAATTGAGTATTTGCCTCTTGCAGACAGAGGATACAACTGTCAGTACCTTAGTGTCTGCAATGGGACTATATCACACACCATCTAATCTAAGGAAATATGATTAGACCACAACAGGAACACTATTCCTCTCCCTTCCCCCTTAACTAGATATGATTATAAAAAGGGAAATACATCGTTTCAAATCATTTTACTCTTTCGAGAGATGGAGAGGTTTAATATTTTATGGGTTGCATGGAGCGTTGTTAATTTGAATCTTTAAAGTAGTCATAGATATGTCACCAGCGTTGCACTGCCATCACATCTTCTCATCAGTCACTTCACACGAGAGTTCCCTCGAGGCAGAATGGTCAATACTGACGAATTCTTTGGATCCTGACTTTGCTGAGCAAAGAGATTGAGCTTGCATAGGAAACCGACATTGTCAATAAATGCAGTTACTCAAATGCTGGGGGCTGACAGACTTGTCCAGGAAACATTCCACCTGAATTATTTAAGCCACGAGTGAAGAGGGAAGAGTGAAACAAATTGAATTCTGACCTGCTCCCATTTCAATTTATCAATCACTGATGCTATGTGTTGAAATGGTGATCGAGAGACTAGGTAGCAGGGATGTAAGACAGTGAGTTAGTGATTGCTCTATTAATCTGCTCTAACCGATGCTGATATCTGGCGGAGTGGATTACAAGTTGAGGGCAGTTTATCTTATCAAATCATTATTGGTTGCAGGGCTCACATGTCATCACCTCACGCTGCTGGGACAGGACAGATTTTTATGATACAATTTTTCAGTTTGCTTTTGACGGCTTTTAATTAAATGTGATGCCAGCTCCTGTGAGATGCAGTTATTGGTGTTACAGAAAGCTCTGCTCTCATTGTGATGTTCCCCAGGATAGCCATTCCTTTATTAACTGCTATGCAAACGCATTGCCCGGCACTCTCGATTTCCCAACATTTAAGTAACTGCAAATTTCTTTGCCACGAACACGATATTCCCCACGTTATTGTGCTTTACAATGATTTGAAAGACAATTGTGTATTACAATGACAACTACTTGCATTTAAAAAGCGTCCTTCACGCAGGATGGCATCTTGGAGCACTTAACAATCGTTGAGTTTGACAAAGAAGGTAGAAGGGAATGATCACGATCGGAAGAATGGGAAAAAGGGTAATGGTGGAGAGATTGAGGCAGGAAGTCCAGAGCTTTGAGGCAGAATGACTGAAAACACAGCTGCCAATGGTGCAGCACAGGGAACGAGGGACATGAAAACCAGAGAAGGGACTGGGTGGGGGAATGGGGTGGGGTAGAGGAGTGGGGTTCAAACACTTTGGAGAGATATGGATTTGCTTCGCCTTGAAGTGATTTGTAGGTGAGTGGAGGATCTTGAAATGATGGCATTGATAAATCTTATTAGGTAATTTTCCTGGCTGTCTACGTGAATGTCAGCAGTATTTCATTATCACTGAGAATTTTTATATATATATATATACACACACCAACCATCAATGATCTAAAATGACTAAAAATAAATTTTCGCGCTGCAATTCTGGGGAAAAAAAAGCTTTTTACTTGGGTGAACCGATATACTGTGTACACATCAGAACACAATGCCTCCAGGAAGGTACAAATCCACATTCAGGTTTGCACTGCCATCTTCCTTTCATACAAATGAACAACATGTTAAATACACCACCGTGACAATTCTTTAGGCAAACAGCAATACAACAGAGGCTGATTTTAAACCACCAATTTTTTAAAAATATAGTGAGCGTCACATACCTGGAGTGGGTGGCGGGGAGGAGGGGGCAATGAACTAAACATTTATTTTTATCTTTTGTCTTTTTTTCAGTAGATTCTGAATCTCCGCATAGAATTTGAAACTATGGCTGCTTTATTTCTCCTCCAACACTGCAGCAGATTGTTTGTAATTTGCACACATGTTTTCTTCCAAGTGCTTCTTTCATAAATATTTGTTACATTTTATGGCTTGTACAAAAAGCTGATTTATATTGTCTGAGGTAACGACCTATGGATGAGATGCAAAACTGAGGTCCCTTCTGCCTGTTCAAGTGGATGTTTAAGATCCATGGTCCTACTTGAAAAGAAAAGGGAATTTCTGCTGGTGTCCTGGCCAACAATTCACTTCAGAGCTGTCTGTGGGGCATTGCTGTGTGTGCAAATTGGCTATTGCATTTTACCTACAAGTTCAGAGTCACTACACTACAGAAAATCCCGTGAAGAGCTTTGAGAAGCATTAACGATGTAATATGACATGATAATGGCCGATTTATGTGATTATTCTTGAAAATCACTGCCACATTTGCCTGGTGAAAATAGTCACCACACTTGACAGCAATTACCTGAAGCATATTTGGATATTTTTGTGTGATAATTCCTGAGAACAATTCCAAATTTCCTGCACAGAAGGGGCAATTTAATCATTTCCTGTCTGTGCTTCTGTTCTTTTTTCTAAATTATTCATATTTTTTTAAATAATTCCACTTTCTAGCTTTCTCTCTCCATACACCTTAATATTTTTACAGCCCAGCTACTTATCCAGTTCCCTTTTGAATGACTCTATTGATTCAGCCTGAATACCCACTTGCAGCAATGAATTCCAAAGTACTTTTCTTGTAACTTGTGTACAAATACAACAGTATAAATTCGTGCAGCATACATTGAATTTACTTACAACTGAGTAATGAAGTCCAGACGCAAGGGAGATTTATTTCCCACACTTCGTTGCCAAGACAATTTTAGTGCCGCAGTATCAGAGATTAATTCTATTAAGTGGGGTACAGAGATGGTATCATATTTTAACCCCTGCCATTAGTTGCTAGTGCAGAATCTCACACCCCAGTGGAGAATCAAACACCCAGAAAACTGCCATAAAGGCAATTCGGTGAAGCTCCACTGAGGTTTCTTGACTTTTAAAAAAACATGCTCTGCCAAAAGTGTCAGCTCAGAGGCTCCAGTGCACAGCAGGTATCACACGCCCAATGCTGGTCTCACCTACCCAAATGAATAATGAGTGGAAACCATTGACGGGTTAATTTATCCCAAGTGTGGCCTCCCGTAAAGCGCCAACTCTGGACTGTGAGATACGCACCCGAGGTGAAACAGTAACAGGCAATTGTGGCTCAGCACATACTTATATTCTGGTGGGGGGGTAAGATATCGATTTACAATTTTCCCTCTCGCCTTATCCATGCTTCAGACAATCTTCTCCTTTCCTCTTTATTCTTCCACTCTGATATTCTTTTGTGCTCCACAGTGAGTCAGCCTGGCTCAGTCAGTAGCACTCTGAGTCAGGAGGTTGTGGGATCAAGCCCCATATTTTATGTTTTCGTCTAAGCCAGTCGTGGCCAACCCATCATGACTGCGATGAAGTGACCAACTCCTGCCCCACTCCACTCCACCACCGAACATTCTTACGAGTCTAGGAAAGTCAATTTTGATCGGCAGTGTGTTTCCCGGCTTTTCTTGGTGAAATATTTCTTGATTTTATGGCATAAATCAAGAAATATTCAGTAAAGAAAATTTATTTTGTTGGCTGAACAAAATGGTTGGACACCACTGGTCTAGGCTGACACGCCAATGCAGCGCTAGGGTTGTCAGTAGTGCCGTTCTTCAAATAAGATATTAATAGAAGTGTTATCTGCCTGCACAGTTGGATGTTAAAGATCCCATGGCACTATTCAAACACAGAAGGGAATTTCTCCCTGTGTTCTGGTCAGGTAATATTTGGCATTCACTTAATGGCTGTTTGTGGGACATTGCTTTGCCCAAATCGATGCCACATTCACCCATAAAATACACAGTTACTATAATGTACAGTAAAATCCTGACAAATACTCTGAAACATCTCCCTGAGGTGATAAGGCGCTATATCATATGCAAGAATTTTTTTTATTAATACTGTAACTAATCTGGAAAGCAGGACAAAGAAGAGTTGGACCCTCTGGGACGATAATAATATGACAAAATAATGAAGTCAAAGTTGTAAGAGTACTCTCATTGGAAATAAACTTGCAAAAAAAATTTAATATAAAAAAAAGCACCATAAGCTGGGATGAGATTGCATTCAAGTAAAAGAAAATTCAGGCCGAGGATAAATTAATTTTAATACTTAATCAGAATTGATCAACATAACCATGTTGTGAATCGTGATGCGAGGTGAAGCAAGGTATATTCAAGTACTCTGAGACCCTATCCTGTGTGAAGGACCCTTCAGAAATGCAAGTTGGTTTTGTAAATTACGCCCATTTACCATAGCCAATACTGGTATGACTGCTGTTTTACTCCAGTGCACACTATCAAATCCTCGGAAAAGAATCCAACAACAATACAATTACATTTATATAGCGCCTTCCACTTCGGGAGGACATCCCAAGGTGCTGGACAGACAGAGTTACGGACCCGAGCTGAGGGTCAGGGTGGGGGAAGGGATAACGCAGGGGGTGAAGCAGGGAGATCAAAAGCACGGTTGAAGAGGAGGGTCTTGAGTTGGGTCTTGAAGGTGGTAAGGGAGGGGGCGAGATGGAGGGACTGTGGGATGAAGTTCCAGAGGGTGTGGGCAGAGTGGTGGAAGGCCCACCCGCCGATAGTAGGATGAGCAAGGCGGGGGAACGTGAAGCAGGCCAGAGCCCGCTGAGCGGAGAGAGCAAGCAGGACGGTAGGGGGTTAGGAGTCCTGTAGCTCAGTGGTTAGAGCACTCGCTTTGCAAGTGAGAGACCTGAGTTCAATTCCAGGCAGAGGGCGAAACCTTGGGCAAGTTTCCTTACTCCAGACGCCTAATAATAATCCCTCCAAAAAAAAACCAAAACAACAATAAATTGGTCATTTTCAATCTGTTACGACTGTTTGTGGGACATTGCTGTGCGCAATTGGCTGCCGCGTTCACCCACAAATGTACAGTCAATTCACTTTACAGTGTGTTCTGTGAAGCGCTTTGGGACGTCCTCCTGACGTGAAAAGCGCTATATCAAATGCAAGGATTATTATTATTATTATTATTATTAGGAGGTTGGAGAGGTAGGGGGGGAGCAAGACCATGGATGCCGCATTTTGCAGCACTCAGTATTTATTGCCTCGTACAGTTACAGACTCTTGGGACTATTCTAAATAAAGGCAAACACTGCCTTATTAAGCCAGCAATTTTTTGCTTTAGAAACAAGTGAGAAAAAAAATCTGACGTTAC
Source organism: Callorhinchus milii (assembly GCF_018977255.1). Classification (NCBI taxonomy): domain Eukaryota; kingdom Metazoa; phylum Chordata; class Chondrichthyes; order Chimaeriformes; family Callorhinchidae; genus Callorhinchus; species Callorhinchus milii. The sequence goes on along the minus strand of NW_024704742.1, from coordinate 82,353,820 downwards.
AAGGTATTTGTTAGAATTCATCAAACTCAACTGAGTGATTCTCTAAAAGAAATTCAATATAGTACGCCAATTATTCCCCCTGGCAGCTTTCCGTTAGGATGAACTAAGCTTTGCAGGTAGTGTTTAAATATTTCCAGCACTGAATGGGTTGCACTTCCTAATGAACACATTTCATCTTACCCAGGACAGGTATTGGTGCCCGAGCTGCAGACAGAAAGATCGTGACAATGCTCTCATGCAATTCATGCTGAGATGTGTTGCCCAGCGGGAAGCTCGCAGGGCAGGAGTTCTTGGTACCTACCATCCACCTAGTGGGGGCTCAAACCCACGCTTATCGGATATTGAATGACCAACTAATGACTATCCTCCTGGGGGCGGAGGTTGGTGGGGGGGTGGAGTTAGCGAAGTCTCCTTGAAGCTGAACTGGCTACAAGGTGACATGCCTGGCATTGGAATGTCGGAATCGGCACCTTTGTAGCGGTCGCAGTAGTCCGGTTCCTGAGCCCGCCGTCTCCACAATATTCCAAGGCATTGCTGATCACACCACAGCCAGCCTGGCTCATTGGGAGGACTCGGAAGGGCAGACCAGCCGTTAGCACAGGGATTCCTCCCACTCAACTCCTGTTAACACTGCAAGCCAAAGCCCTGCTAGGCAGGATAGTCCTAGGTGGACAAGCAGTGGGAAAGCTTGCAGATAGCAATATCATGGCAAGCTATGCGGTTTTAGCTAGTTAGATTCCAGCAGTACCCGAACTCACACTCTGGGGCCCAAGCCTTGGCTTTCATGAACTTGTGCCCGTTACATATCAGGATTAGGTAAGCAGCATGCGCCCCTCCACAGACAGAGCACACATTCCATTTGAGACACAGGGAAATTTATATAAGAAGCATATGTATGTTGAACTTTCAGTCTGGTTTGAATATACTTCAACCAGGTAATGGGGTTATGCGTCCGGCTGACCAAACAAAATTACTTCAAAAGTAAACATAGACTTATCTTCCCAAAGTAGGCATGAGGCCTCATTCAAGAGCGCAAAAAGGTACTTGTTCTGGCAAGGCATGTTCAGGCACTCACTGAAAAAACAAATAGTGGTGCCAGAGCCTGGAGAACAGGAAACTTGACACCTATTTAAAAATGGAAAAAAGATAACCCAAGCAACTACACTTCAGCGAACCTGACATCTGTTGCAGCGAAGACTTTGGAATGCAGAAATAATGACGCACAAAGGGACACAGAATTCAAGGAGAGACTCATCGTGCTTTTACAGAGGGGAGAGTGTGTAAGATTAATTTATAGGAATAAAAGGGATAAAGTGTACGCTGGAGTACAGATCCAAGGATTTTTTTAGTCAGTCGAGGGCTTGACACACATGTTTAACAGTATCCAACCCAGAATGACAGTTCCACATGAGCATGCCACCCACATATGGAAATCAGGTGAGCAGGTGTGTCACCTAATCTGAGAAAGTATAAGGGATATGTTCACAAGGGTCGAGCCTGGGGAACCCCAGAGTGTGTGTTAGGGTTCTGCTGGAGTTTAACCAGCTAAACTGTGCAGTGTGCTATACAAATGCTGTCTTGCAGCTTCCAGCTATTGTCAGAAGTGAAGGGCAACTAAATTGATAGTTAGAATTGAATTAGGCACCTGAATTATGAAGAGAAGCTGGGAATGTTCAGAATGGAGAAAGAGAGTTCAGGGGAAATGTTATTATAGAATTCAAGATAACAGAAGACAAAAGATTAACAGATAATCTGACGCCTAATGACATGTTGAACATGAGTGATAATCCACAACGAGGGTGTTAACAACTCGAGTTCAGAGAGAGGTGAACAAACAGTTCACAATTAATTACATTACCCAGAGTGTTGAATACCAGTACATAGATGAGACATGCAGGAAAAGCAGTGGGAGTAAATTGTATTTAAATTCATGCTAAATTCATGTGAGAGAATTAGATACAATATCTGTTTATACATTTCCTCTCTCTCGCTCAAGCCCAAACCCCACCTACTCCCAGGCCTCCTGGAGGCCAAAAATAATCCCAAACTCCTGTTCTTCACAACACATAATTAATAATAATCCTTGCATTTGATATAGCGCTTCATTATCTCTTCAAGATGTCTCAAAGCGCTTCACAGAATATACTGCAAAGTGAATTAACTGTATTTTGTGGATGACACGCGACAGCCAATTGCACACAGCAGTACCCCACGTGTAGTCATGGATTGAGTGATCAAATTATTATTATTCTTTGAAGGGATTATTACCCCCAGAAAGCAATCTGACTAATAGCTGGGTACCTACTTACTGCAAGGAAAACAGGCGTGTGGAGTAAGCAAACTTGCCTAAGGTTTCACCCTGCTGGGTATCGAACCCGGGTCCTCTTGCTTGCGAGTCGAGCGCACTAGCCAATATGCTACACAACTCTAAATAACTAGATAAACTCCTCAGCCCCACACACACACTCTGCCTTGTCTTGCCCTCTCACAACCACTCTCTCCCCACTCCCCCTGCCCTGCCTGCAAACTCTCTCCTCCCAATAGATCATCATTCTAGTGAGGCAGTGCAGTCTCTGAGGGAGCCTGAGGAAGTCACGTTACCTCTTCCATCCACATCCTCAATATCCCTCAGTCCTTACCTCTGACGCAAAGTGCAAACAGAACATGGACCTCTTTGTATCTAAAATAGACAACATGGCCATGGTTCTATCATCTTTCTCCCCCCCCACCACTTCCTTCAGTCATTCCTCCATGTCTTCTACATCCCCACATCTTCTGCTACTGCCGCTACCACTGCCCCTACACTCTTTTGCACCCATTTCTCCCTTGTCCGTCACAAACCACCATCACCCGTATGAAACCAATCACTTGCTGCCACCCAACTGCTGAGAACCCAACTACACCCTGCTGGCTGACACAGTCAACATGTCCCTCTCATTCAGCACTGTCCTGTTCCCCCTCAAAACTGCTCTCCTCAAAAAATAGTCATTGATCCTTCAAATTTCACAAACTACTAATATCTCAAACTTGCCCTTCATTTCTAATAAGTTATCATAGCCCTGCAGACCTGAACCAGCCTGTGGGCCATAGTTCGGCGGGCACCGGGTTAAGGGATAGGAAGCAGAGGATGGGAGAATAGAATTGTTATTCATAATGGAGAAATAATCCATATTGACTTTCAAGAAGGAATTAGACAATGCCGTAATAAGAGTCAGCTACAGGGGTATGGAGAAAAGGGCAGGTAAATAGGACTGAAACAATTGCTCTTGAAGGAGCCAGCGCAGACACAATGGGCCAAATGGCCTTCTTCTGTGCCATAAATTTCTATGGTTCTATGGAGACTAATGGTGTGTTCATATCACATAATCTGCTTGATTCACATAGAAATGGTTCTGCAATAGTCAAGGCTGGTAAATTCCAACAGCACCTGGCTGCGTGCCCATTCGTACTCTTCAGCTCTGGCCTTTGATCTTTCTCTGATGTGTGGAACAGACTCTATGTGGTACAACAATGCAAACCCACACTCATGGGCTGTGCCGGTCTCACTGCTTCTGAAATAAGCCTTGACTGGCAATGGTATGTCACCTGTAATAATAATAATAATGCTTGCATTTGATAAAGTGACGTATCACGTTGTTGAGACTTCTCAAAGCGCTTCACAAAATAAACTGTAAAGTATATTTTGTGGGCGAAATGTAGGGAATCGGGTGCCTCGTGGCTCTGCAGAAGCAGGGTTGCACTGTAGGTGGAGCTTCTGTTGGTGGCAGCACTGCCAGATACATACACACACAGAACAGAATAGACCCAGCATTAATTGATCATGAATTTTTGAGCACAGAATTAAACTGGTGCTGAAAATGAATCACCTAACCTATTCTCTTTGTGTTCTTCTCTATACTGCAATCCTGTCTTGCACTCTGCATGAACTTGGTTGGGGGAGGATTTATAACAAGCACAACAGCAAAGAAAGGGTTGAGAGAGAGTAAGCATCGGGCCAGAGAATGATCCCACCAGTCTTTGTGCTGCTGACAGAAAAGCAATGAAGAACACACCTACTTCTATGTATTCATGCCTTAAATTACCTTTCAGATTGGGTGGAATAACCAATAACCTGTTTATAGGTTAAGTATCCAGAATAACCTGGATACTTTGTTGACTCGATCCATGAGTGGGACACTACTGTGCACAATCGGCTGCTGTGTTTCACCCACACAATATACAGTCAATTCACTTTACAGTACATTCTGTGAAGCGTTTTGAGACACCTTGAAGATGTAATAAGGCATTATATCAAATGCAAGAATTATTGTAAGATGTTTCAATGAGATTTGGTGTCATCGTTCCTCCCAAGTACAACAAAATATCCCTTCTTTACCCAAGCTTTAACACAGAGGCAATCAGTCAGTGTTAATTGTGTTGTATTCTAAGGTTACATTCCTCGTGGCTATAAGTACAAGGTAATTGTGTGCCATTCTAATAATTGGCAACTAAATTAGCTTTAATCTCTGTTCTAGGAATTTCACATGCAATAGTCTTATGTTTCAAAGCTCTGGCATTACTTTGTGAAGATTAGCTACAAGCATTAATACAAACTTGTTTTGTAATATCACTGCTCTTTAGCTGTCAAGATCAAGAATCTGCAGCAAAGTCTAATAATATAAAGTGTAGACAGATGGTATCATTCATAATAAGCCTTGCACTCAGTTTGTTCTGTTGCACAAGCATTAATCTCAGTCTACGACAGCAAGGTGCTGTAATGAGAAAGTTTATTTTCAGTACTGAGTTTCCACTGTAGCTTCGAGCGCCGGAACATTTCTCCTTGGTGTGTTCCTGTTCTAACTGAACCCATCCATCTTTCTTCATTGAAATGAATGAGAATTCACTTCAGCCCAGTGCACTTTCTGCAATGTACCATTTGCCTGGCTCCCTAGTAGGCTTACTGGTTGCCGTCTGCTCTATGTTAAATTCTATACTGCATTTCCCTTACATCATGGCTTTTCCTCTGCATCTGGAGCCTATGGGAGAGGGCGGATTCCTGCTACCACTTTTTATGACCACATGTGGGCTACGGACTGAGCCTGTTAAACAAATCAGGGGTCTATTTTTCACGTTACTGGCTTGTAGCAAGCACAGAGCTTCATCAGAGGCGGGAGAGGTCTTCAGTCACAAAACTGAAGTCGCAATTCACGAGATAAGCATGGCTCTGGAGTTTCATTGCTTGCAGTTGGGATTTGTTTTGGTCAGCGACATGTCTGACATGTGCAGAAACCCGTCAGATGCAGATAAACAAATCCTACCAGTAGCTTCGTAGAAGCTCTATGCTTAAGAGTATCCAAATCCAGCTAATAGTTACAGATATGTATGTCACCTACACATGGAAATCCCTGTATCTGGAAGTGTCTCCCAGAGGCCTGGCAGACAATCCTTCAGATTAATTGATAATTCACTTTAAGGCTGTCTGTGGGCTTTGGCTGTGCGAATACAACCGTTACACTTCGGAACATCCTCCTGATGTGAAAGGCGCTGTATAAATGTAATTCTTTCTTGCTGTTGCTGCTACTGTTGCTGCTTCTGCCTACGAAAGACAGTTACAACAACAACAACAACAACAAGATACCATTTATAAAGCGCCTTTCACGTCAGGAGGACGTCCCAAGGCGCTGCACAGTTGGGTCATGACCCGAGCAGCGGGGAAATGGTCAGGGTGAGGGGAGGGAAGGGAGGGAGAGAGGAGGGGGGAAATGGTCAGGGTGAGGGGAGGGAAGGGAGGGAGCGAGGAGGGGGAAGCGAGTCGAGAGGGGAGCTGAAGGCACGGTCAAAGAGAAAGGTTTTGAGACTGACCTTGAAGGAGGAAAGGGAGGAGGCGGCGAAGGCACTGGGGGATAGAGTTCCAGAGCCTGGGGGCTGAGAGGCTGAAGGCCCGACCACCGATGGTAGGGCGGTTGGGGCGGGGGACGTGGAGCAGACCGGAGCCAGAGGAACGGAGGGTACGGGCAGATAGGTAGGGAGATAGTAGGTTGGAGAGGTAGGAGGGAGCGAGGCCGTGAATGGCCTTGTAGGTGAGGATGAGGATCTTGAAATCAATCCTCTGGGGGATGGGGAGCCAGTGGAGGCGAGCGAGGGTGGGAGTGATGTGGTCCCGAAGCCTGGTGCGGGACAGTACACGAGCTGCAGAGTTCTGAATGACCTGCAGCTTGTGGAGGGAGGTGCCGGGAAGGCCGGCGAGGAGAGAGTTCCCATAGTCCAGCCTTGAGGTGACAAAGGCGTGAACCAGGGTTTCAGCAGCGTGAGGGGTGAGGTAGTGCCGTAGTCTGGCGATGTTCCGGAGTTACTACATATGGTAATTTTTTTCATGTAAAGCACTTTCAGAACATTTTAACATTATTGCTGCTATAAAAATTCAAGAACATTTGATTATAAGTGATGTGTAAAGTGTTCTACTGCAGATAATTTTAACGAGGTAAAGGTTGTTCCCATTAAGAAAGTAACAGTTTTGAACCATCTATAAAATGTGCCTTAATCTGCTGATACTCCTAGAATATTTCTTCCTTGCTGTTGTCACGTTTTGATCATTTCATGTTTCAAATGACAGTGCCATTATTATTTTAGTGCATTTACCATTTCTTGAAATCCCTTGGGTACCAGAATATTATTGAGGTGAATGGAACATTTATTATGCATATGTAAATGCAGTCTAATTGTGCTCAGTTGCCTAAGCAGCAAACAGATACATACTGGAAATCCATCATATGTGAGATGGCTGAAATCAGCTACAACAACAACAACAACTTCGATTTATATAGTGCACTCCACGCCGGACAGCGTCTCAGAGTCTCACAGTAACGGATTCTGGGACCGAGCCGGGGGAGGGGGAAGAAGGTGACCAAAGATGCGGTTGAAAAGAAAGGTCTTGGAGAAAGCTCCAACCAGATACTCCAACGCAATAACAAAAGAGGGTTATATTCTTGTGATAGTTTGCCAGAACAAGATGCAGGTAAACATATCCTACCAGGAGCTATATAGAAACTATTTGCTGAACAATTCAAGCCCTCTTGTGAGTTAAATCCTGTGAACATATGTTTACTAAAATGTGCTATCCTTTTACAAAGCCATGTTCTATGTAGATGTAATGCCCATAAAAAAATAAAGTGGTAAAAATAGTGAGGTTTTAATACATTAAAAAAACAGTATGTTTGGTGGATGAAGGTACAGCTTACAGATTGTTTCAGAGTGTGGATTCATAGAATCATAGAATCATAGAATTATACAGCACAGAAGGAGGCCATTCGGTCTGTTGCGTCTGTGCCGGCTCTTTGAAAAGAGCTATACAATTCAATCCCACTCCCCCGCTCTCTCCCTATAGCTCTGCAAACTTGTTCACCCCAAATAATTATCTTATTCTCTCTTAAAAGTTGTTATCGAATCGGCTTCCACCACCCTTTCAGGCAATGCATTCAGATCCGAATAACTCGCTGTGTGAAAAAAATTCTCCTCTGTTTCTTTTAACAACTATTTTAAATCGGGGTCCTTAGGTTACCGATCCACCCACCAGTGGAAATACTTTCTTCTTGTTCACTCTATCGAATCCCCTCATCATTTTGAAAATTTCTATTATGTCTCCTCTTAATCTTCTCAGCTCCATGGAGAATAACCCTAGCTTTCCTATCCTCTCCTGATAACTGAAGTCCCTCATTCCTGGTACCATCCTGGTAAATCTCTTTTGCACCCTCTCCATTGCCTTGACATCTTTCCTAAATGTGGTGCCCAGAACTGAACACAGTACTCTCGCTGAGGTCTAACCAGTGTTTTAAAAAGGTTCATCATAACTTCCTGACTTTTGTATTCCATCCCCTATTTATAAAGCCTAGTATCCCGTATGCTTTTTTAACAGCTTTATCTCCCTGTCCTGCCATCTTCAAAGGTTTACTTATATGACCCCCAGGTCTCTCTGTTCCTTCATCCCTTTAAGATTGTACCATCAGCTTATATTACCTCTCCTCATTCTTCCTCCCAAAATGCATTCACTTCGCATTTTTCCACATTAAACTTCATCTGTCACGTGTCTGCCCATTTTACAAGTCTGTCTGTGTCCATTTGCAGTCTGCTACTATGCTCCTCATTGTTTACTACTTTTCCCAGCTTAGTATCATCTGCAAACTTGGAAATTGTACTCCATGTACACAAGTCCAGGTCATCTATATAGATCAAAAACAGCAGTGGTCCCAATACTGACCCCTGTGGAGCACCACTGCACACTTCACTCCAGGGTTAGCTGGTCTCAGCAATGGGTTTGTGTGAGGCTAAACTGGCTTCTTTCTAAACCTCCACTGACAGCCCCTTAAGTGAAGTGGAGAGAACTTCATGTTACAGACCAGGAACTCTCTAGTTCGAATCCTGGTCCAGAAAGCATTAAAGTATTTAAGAGGAAACATGAGGCAAACATGAGAGAAATGGAATAGAACAATATAAGAGAGGGGAAAAGGAGGGGTGGAGGCTCATGCGGAGTATAAGCATCAACACAGACTCAGTGGACCGAATTGCCTATTTCCATGCTGTAACTTTCTACATCTATTCTGAAACTTGCTAGGGATGATGCACCTGGTCCCTCTACAGTGCACGCGTGTGGCAGCTGGGTGAGGAGAGAGCTGAGCTCGGCTATGATGTCCTTTGTCGTTCAGTGGCCTGTTGTTACACGCTGTGTGACTATTCTCCTTGGGGAAGGGGTAGGTAAGCGGTGTCTCCTTGGAGCTCAACTGGTTCCAAGGTGACATACCTGATGGAATGTAGGAATCGAACCAGCCCTCTGTGACAATCCTGGTAGTCCATTTTCTGATCCCGGCAGTTATTCGGGACTTGCAAGGGTAGGCCAACCACTGGGGGCAGGGAGTCATCTCACTCAGTTCCTGTTAACTCTGCAAGCCAAAGCCCTACCGGGTAGGATTGTCCTTCCTGGACAAGCGTCGGGAAAGCTTGCCGGACAGCAATATCAATGGCAAGTTATGAGGTTTTTGCTGGTTAGATTCTACCCCAACACACACTCTGGGTGTCCGCAATCCTTGGCTCTTGCCAATTTGCGCCTAATACTTTCAGGAATTAGGTAAGCAGGAAGCGTGCCTCTAGGGAGAGAGTGCGCTTTCCATTCCAACAAGCTATGTCTGACATTTCAATGTGTAGGTAGGATGCATGGAAATCTCAATTTGGTTTGGATACTCTTTTGCATACTGATGGGTGTCCAAAAAAAAATTACTCACTGTCAAGGTGCAAGTATGAATGTATGGTCACTTTGGACAGGATACCAGAGAGCAACCAGTGACAGTGGATCTTCATTCCTCACCAGCCAGCTCCACAAGGTTGCAGAGCTGACTGGCAAGAAGAAGTAGAAACCAGAAAGCATCAAGACATTTAAGAGGAAACTTGATACAAACATGAGGGAGAAGGGAACAGAGGACATAAGCAAGGATTAGAAGGGGTGAAGGCTCATGTGGAATATAATTGCTGGGAAATGTGGCAGCTGCGTGAGGAGAGAGTTGTGTTGTTCTATACAATTCTCAGTCTGTTAGAAAGAATCTTATTTTATTTTGCTTCACATGCCTTCAGCCACTATGCCTCTAAACTTTGGAACTCCTCGCCTCAATCCCTCCACCTCACTCCTTCTTTTTCCATTTTTAATTTCCACCTTAAGACCTACCTTTTCAACTGAACTTATGACCACCTCCCCCTCCCCTTCATTCTTGCTCGGCATCCAACCCTGCCACTGTACCGCGCTTAGATGTTATCCTGTGTGAAGGACGCTATATAGGAACATAGGAACAAGAGAAGGCCATTCAGCTCCTCGAGCCTGTTCTGCCATTCAATTAGATCATGGCTGATCTGTGCCTCAACATAGGGGTTTAAAAAAATAGTAATACATGTTGTTGTTGTTGTACTTCAGAAAGACGGTGAGTGAAAAGGTGACAGTCAAAAAGGCAGGAGGAACCATTGAAAGTTTGATCCAGAATTCTATGCAGTAAATGGTTTCCTCCAGCCAGATTCTGTTGTCACAGAACCTTGAACCAAATGCTACCTGTTAATTTGGACAATAATATGGATCATGTGGAGCATCAATCAACCAAACATGAGAAGTGATGAGCAGACTGGCTTCAGTGCTGCCAAGTCAATGCTGGATCTATTTTATTCCTCTTGAATAATATGAGCATGGGCAGGATCAAGTATGCACTGTCCTCTCTTCTTGCACCCTGTACAACATGTGACATTTTCCGCAGATCTACCATGTAATAATGATAATCATCCTTGGATTTGATATAGCGTCTTTCAGACGTCTCAAAGTTCTTCACAGAATATACTGTAATGTGAATTGACTGTAGTTTGTGGGAGAAATGAGGCCACCAATTACATTTAATTAATTTAATTACAATTACATGTACAGATAGGGCTGGAAATGGAAATCCATTTTTATTCATTCTGACTTTTGTCGGATGACATGGTTGCTAATTTTGTTTTAATTTTTACTGACTTTTAATCCATTTTTTTCTCGCCTTAGCCTTCTGGAATTACAAAAAAATGATTTTAAATTGTGGGACACAAGTTTATTGCTTGTATCCCACTCCTCTGCCCCCCTCTCCCACTTAGTTAACGCAGGCATATTGTATGCCCTTCGTTCCCCGTACCACAATCAGTGGCCGAGTTTTCAGTCACTATGCCTCTAACCTCCAGAACTCCCTGCCACTATCCCTCTACCTTGCCCCATCTCTATTAATATTTAAATCGATTTCTAAACCTAGTTGAGTTTGGCCTTCTTCATTCAGACCGATCTTGTGACTCAGACGGCGCCTATGGTCACCTCCCTCTCCTTCATCTCCCTTGCTCAGCATCCAATCCTGCCACTATAAACTGCACTAAGATGTTATCCAACATGAAAGGAGATGCATAAATGCAAGTTTCTGTTTTTTGTGTTGGATTGAAAATCATACCAAACACAGATGAGTATAATAGTAATATATAGCGCCTTATCATGTCTTCTAGATGTCTTAAAGCGCTTCACAGAGTATACTGTGAAGTGAATTGATTGTACGTTTTGTGGGCGAAATGCAGAAGCCATTGTGCACAGCAGTGTCCCACAAACAGTTGTGGATGAAGTGACCAAGCTATTAATTTTTTTTGGAAGGGATTTTTATCCCAGGAAAAGCAATCCGCCAATCGACTAACAACCGGATTCCTACTTACTGCTAGGTGAATAGAGGGGTGCAGAGTAAGGAAACATAGCAATGTTTACTGATTTTTATTGAACCTAGACAAGCCTGTGTATAGATTTCTCTGTATAACAAAATTCTGTACACATTTCTAACCTAGTTTTCTCAGGATCTGCATTGATGAGCTGGGGAGTGTTCCAGGAGAGTTAAGATTCCAGCAAGGCTAGGAGCAACTTGAGTCATAGCAGCTATATAAATGCCATAGGTGAAATGTCTGGAATTCTGCCTCCTGTCTAATATACACTTCCCAAGAAATTGTCACTCATTTGATTTACATTTCCTCTGAATCATTCAAAGTTAATTTTACAGGCATGAAGTCAAAACCTCATTCCTGGTCATGACCATATATCCACATATACAAATGAAAAAAAACAAGGATTATTATTTATAATTTTTTTTTACCTGCTTTGGCATTGACACAAAGTGTGCTACATAGTACAGAGATCAAGGAACTTAAATTATGCTGTATATTCTGATCATTTACTGAAATTTGAAACAGGCACTTTTTGGATTACATAAAATGGCCCAACAGAAAGACAAGCAATAGAAGGTACAAATGATTCTCAAGATGTTGCCAGTGTTAAAACTAAAGTTACCGGACTGAAATGTCAGTCAAAGTAAATTACTTAGTTTGACTGACACTGCACTGTCAGCACCCAGATATTTGCATTGTTGAGGAGCTAACAAATCTCTTCTGCTTCCCACAACCATTTGCCACTCTCAAAATAGTTCTGTGTTCCTGAATCAGAGCTCACACATATTCTGAGGTGTCTCTCTCACACATCCGCTCCATTCTGTTCCAACACAGCCAGGATCACGTCACAGGATGGCACGAGTTGGGGGGAGCAAGGATTTTAGAAAACCATCTGGTACTTTGGTGATCTAAGGTATATCCTTAATTCCAGGGAATGACAGGATTACATTTACACAATATTTTCCACCACATTGTTCACCCGGTAATAAAGTTATGGTTGAAAAGTAAGTGTGGATATTGAAGCACTTCTCTGTTTACATCAGTAATAATAGGTGTGGTTAAGGCACTTGACTGACACATGAGCATAACATAAAAATGGTGTGAACTTGGCATTCAGGGTGATGAGTATTTTAGGAGAGACTCCGTGTGAATAAATAGAGAAACTGATTAACAAAAGAGAGTATGTCCCTTGATTCTTAATAACATTAACAGCATACAAGCAGCATATCCCCTTGAGGATATTTTGTTTTGTTCAGTTGATTTCATAGAAACCCGACTGAAACTTCACTTCCACTTCAGTGCCAGAAAAGTAAGTTAGAAATAATATATTTGCATATTTGTAGTGCCTTGCCAAATGTCTCAAAAGGGCTTCAATGCAAATGCAAAACTGTTAAGCTCGGTGATTATTGTCTGTGGGAAATTTTAAATACTTTATGCACTTACATGTTCAAAATGCAAGATTTTGCAAAAAAATGTGCATCACGCCAATTGGCGGGAACTCCACACTGGCCACATCCTGAATGATCACAGCAGAGCAAGGTGTCAGCCTGGCTCAGTTGCTAGCACTCTCTGAGTCAGAAAATCATGGATTCAAGCCCCATGATGAGCCATTGAACTCATATTGATATTTCAATATAGTGATAGAGGTTCTCTGCATTGTTGAAGGTGCCATCCTTCAAATTAGGCATTAAACTTCCTTGTTCAGGGGTAATAATCCCTTAAAAAATATTTAGTCACTCAATCCACGATTGTCTGGGACACTGCTGTGCACAATTGGCTGCCACGTTTCCCCCAGAAAATATACAGTCAATTCACTTTACAGTATATTCTGTGAAGCACTTTGAGATGCCTCGAGACTTGATAAGGCACTATATCAAATGCAAGGATTATTATTATTTTAGACATCCCACAGCACTATTCAAAAGAGAAGGGAGTTTCTCCCAGTGTTTTATCTAACAATCACTCAGATACAACAGATCATTCACTCCAGAACTGTTTGTGTGATATTGCTCTGTGTAAATTGACTGCCACATTCACCCAGAGAATACACAGTAACCACACTTTACAGTAAACCCTGTGAAGCGCTTTGAGATGTGATAAGAGACGAGCAACTTCAGGTTGGAGAATGGGTCAGGAATAATCACATCAATTACTTGCAGAAGTTTCTAGTTGCAAACCGACATATAACAAATACTACATATTTGACTGGATTATTTACTCTATCTTAGACATATGTCACTAATACTAAACTTCAGTCACATGTCAATATGGAAACACCAATATTTTGTAATATCAATTAGTGGAGGAGCTTAGTCATTAAGAAGAGCTAATTTACTACAGATTTGTAACACGATGCTTTTCTGAAAGATTAATTCAAAGAAAATAAAACATTGATGAAACTGATTCAAAGCAACATCACATTTTATTGAATTTCCTAATATCAGCGCGTTTATTACATTCAGCTCTCTCGGGTTTCGCACGTCTGGGCATTATTATTTGGATTTAGCTCAGATAGATGTGGAGTAAAAATAAAGAAGACAATATCTGAATAAGAACAGACATGCACTGCGTTAGGACAGCATTTCCCTTCATCTTTCCCTCTCCACATTGCACACTCAATTTACTCTGAGGCAAGATTGGGAATATTGATCAATTAATTTCTGACTGACCCTGCAGAGAATAACTTAGTAATTAACACAGAAATGTTTTTTCTTAAGCACAAAATGAGAACCATCTTCACAAACAGCAAAACAGAATGTCTCAACATCCGTAAGGGTGATTGTTGTATACTAATATTTGCAGTTGCAAAATTATTAGCTCATGAAGTCTAAACAAGCTGATACAAGATATTACTTCCTATTCACAAAGCAAGTTTGCGAAGAGACATAAATATTCCAACTCAGTACAGTATTCTAAGTATCAGACCATACACCACAATAGGCATAATAAACCTTGCATTTAGTGTAGCGTGTTTCATGTTGGGTGGATGTCTCAAAGAATATTACAGGATATACTGAGCAGACAGATTGTCTCTGCGTTGAGATCGATAAGCACCAAGCTGTGCACATTGTACAGTGCATCCCTGCCTATTGAGTTCTGTTTAGTCAAGACTCAGCTTGAATGATCGTGTTATGTCCTTTTTAACCCACTTAAAGATCTGTTTTGGATGATCTACTCTGTGATGTACAACAAGTTAACTGTTGGGTGGGTTGGTGTTTTCTGAGCAGAAGGCTTATGGGATTTCAGATCATCTAGAGCCAAACAGAAAATGAAAGGAGCTGAAGCAGTGCCTCGAGAAAGACATTGTGAGTTTCTATTACATTCAAAATGCTATTGCTGTAATTGAAAGCTTAGTGCCTGTTGCCAAAGAAATTATACCAAGAAATTATACATTTCTTGGTACATTTATACATTTTTTGGTAGCAGGAAAAGGCTTCCTAGCTAATAATGAATAATAACCCTTGGATTTGAAATAGCACCTCACCATGTTGTTGAGATGTTTCAGAGCGCTTCACGGGATATATTGCAAAATGTAGTGATTGTGTATTTTGTGGGCAACACAACAACCAATTTGCACAGCAATGTCTCACAATCAGCCATGAAGTTAGTGATCAATTTTATTTGGGGGATTGTTGGCCAGACCACCAGGAGAAACTCCTTTCTCTTTACGAACGGTGTCATGGGATCTTTAACATCCACCTGAACAGGGAAATGGGACATCAGCTTAATATCTCCACCAAACGACAGCATAGTGCTCTTCAGATAGGTTAAGGTCTCAGAGCACTTTCCATTGGTGGGATTGGACACCGAGCAAGGGAGAAGGGGGAGGTGACCATAGGCATGATTGAAGAGGTAGATCTTATGGTGGGATTTAAAGATAGATACAGAAAAGGCAAGGCAGAGAGATTCAGGCAGGGAGTTCCAGGTGACAATTCCAACAATGCAGTGTTCCCCTAAGCACTATGCTGGAGCCTGAGTCTGAACTGTGAGCTCAAAGTCTCGAAATTACTGCTGGTCGGTCAGCTTCAACATTAAGGTCACCTCCCCGCTTTCTCTCCCCCTGTCAGACTCTGCCATTGTGAAGCACTCTGGGACTCCAGGCTGCGTGAAGGGCTCTATATAAATGCAAGTTGTTGTTGTTATTGCTTGTGGAATTGAATCAGTGTCTCAGGAGAGGAGGAAAAGAAGAAATGAAAAGGAAAATCATTTTGATCTCTGTAGGGAGTCAGAACGTGTGACCACAGTGATGGGAAAGGAATGCACAGCCAACCTATGATTAGTCACCACTGCTGTCTTCCAATGTCCTGAAAACTGTTATTTGCTCCTAAGTGTTTGATTTTAAACCACATTTCACACCTCCTTGTAAAAGGCTTGATCTTTAGAATGATTTACTCATCAGTGGTCTTCACCATCTTGTTCAACTCACAATCTGCAAAAAACTGTCCTTTCCTCACTTACAACCTGATGCCTCCAACTGATACAGGAAACAGGATGAAATATAATTAAAGCCTCCCAGGCTTCAATATACTGAGAGCAGCACTTTGGTCTGAATTGGAGAATTGTAGAGTTTGTCAACTTAAATGATAATTAATCTTATGATTTTGTAAATCTTACCTTAGCACGAAGGTGTGTTTCCTTCCTCCTGCGGGACACTCTGCATAAACCTGAGTGCTCCTTTGACAATTTATTCTGACCACTGAAAAATTTGAAAGGGCTTGCCCCTTTAAGAAGCTCTTTGGGTGTTTGTCAACCTTATCCAGCATTGTCAAGCGCTATGAAATGTTATCCTGGCATCAAAGATGCTTACATATGAACGTAAATAATAATCCTTGCATTTGATATCAATCTGCCAATCAACTAACAACCGGGTCCTACTTACTGCTAGGTAAACAGAGGTGGGTGGAGTGAGGAAACTTGCCCAATGTTTCGCCCTGCCCGGGATTCAAACCTAGGCTCTGTCACTTACGAGGCGAGTGCGCTAACCATTAAAATACAATACACCACAAATTGTATTTTATTGTTTTAATACACAGATCCCATATCTTTATTAGCCAAATTGTCGCTCCCTTCAGGAGGCCGGGAGTACGTCACACAAACCGCAGGAATCTCAGTCTGAAAATGTGGTGGACAGTACTCTGAAGTTGAGATACCTCAGGTCGATGGAATTTGTTATGAAATAAATCGCAATACACCTCAATAATCCCTTGTCCCTAAGATTTAAAATTTGCTCTTCCAAAACAATAAGCAACATTCAAATGTATTCCTATTCTCTCAGCAAACAGTGCATGTTGCCGTGGCTCAGTCCAGCTGAGTGGTGCTTCTGAGCGACCCACTGTAAAACAGCTGTTTTCTTTGTTTCACTTGCTACCAATGGAACACATGACAAGAGTGCTGTCCAGTTGTGTCATTGTGAGAGGTGCTCAGAGCAACACTCAAAGTTAGGGCTAAAACTAAGACAGACAAAGAGAGAGAGAGACACACACACACACAGACACACACATACACTCACAGACAGAAAGAGACACAGACACAGAGAGAGACACACACACTCAAAGACTCACACTCACAGAGTTACACACATTCTCAGAGAGAGTCACACACATACACTCACAGGCATACACTCACAGACACAGAGAGAGACATACACAGACATGCATACGCATACTGACAGAAGAGAGAGAGACGTACAGACACATTCACACAGAGACACTCATAAACACACACAAACGCACATAAAGGAGAGACACACACAGAGATACTCACAAACACATAATTACAGAAGAGAGAGAGAATCAGAGAGAGAATTAGACAATCTCAACAGTGGTGCTTGGGAGTGGAGTGAAGCCTATTTGCCACTCACGGCGTGCTGTGCATGCATGTCCTGAACCGCTCCACCCTCAGTAGCATTGAGTAAACAGTCGGCAGCAGCGCACAGAGGCCCAGGCGCCAAAATCTTTTTAGAGTTTTTAGCAGAAGGAGCTGTTTATAGCTGATTCCGTGGAAAAATTGCAGCTGCACTTTTCTATAGGCCCAGCTCATAAATCTACCTTTGCACAATTGCAAATGAGTTTCACGTAGACGGGAATATCAGTCACTTCCAAATTTATATTGGTTTTCAATTCTCAACTTTCAGTGCATCAAACACTAGGTCCGTAACTGTGTAATGGTTTACAGCACACTTGCTGTCTCACTTCATCAAGAAGATTCTTGAGCGGGTGAGTGGGATTGAATTGGAGAGCTCTTTCCAAATAGTTGGCACAGATACAATGGGCCAAATGGCCTCCTTCTGTGCTGTATAATTCTATGATTCTATGAAGATGCAGTGATATGATCCACAATCAAGTTACACGTAGAATACCAATGATTTCAACTGTGGGCTTCACAGGTTTGGAATATGATCCGATTAAAACTCCATTGGAATTCTTGAAGGTTCGCAGACATACCGCTTCAATAGTGAATAGAAAGAATGTTACTTTTACAAGGGTTCTTTGAGAAAAAAAATAGATTTTCTTTCATTATATGCAATAGACTATACACATATTTATATAGCACTTTTCATGTCCTATTAACAAAGCCCTTAATATTCAGCAAGCATGTGACCTGGGGGTGGGACCTCAGGGGAGTGGAGAAGGGAAAGATGATCAAAAGCTGCAGTCAAAGAAGTATGTTTTGAGACACAACTTGAACGAGGGTTTGCAGCAAGCGAGTCAGAGGGATGGAGTGTTAGAGAATGGAGGCAGAATGGCTGAAGGTCTGCCTGTCAATGGGGGCAAACAGGGCTGGGAACACAAAGCAGGCTGGTATTTGTGCTATTTTGAACAGAAAGCATCAGGTACTCACTGGATTGACCTAATTTGTAATTTGCAAAATAATCAACTGAAGCGCTATGTTCATAATTTCCATTCTGCCATTGCCTGTGCGGCATCAACCTACGTAGGTTGTGAATTATTTTACACTTGTATTCAAGTAGCTTCTGGGGAACAGATGCTTTGAGCAAATATTGCTGTTTGATCGCATTGAGTTTCATGTGAATTTCTGTTTCCCTAGGAGTAAGTAGGAACCTGCTTGTTAGTCAATTGGCAGATTGCTTTCTGGGGGAAATAATCTTTACAAAAAAAGTTTGGTCAGTCAACCAATGACTGTTTGTGGGCCACTGCTGTGTGCAATTGGCTGCCGTGTTTTGCCCACAAAATACAGTCAATTCACTTTATAGTGTATTCTGTGAAGCGCTTCGAAATGTCTCAATGAAGGGATAAGGCTCTATATCAAATGGAAGGATTATTATTGTATTAATTTGCTTCACGTGCACTGAAAAAATATCCCAAAGTAAAAGCATCATTGTCAATGAGTGACTTATGTTCCCGATGTATTTAACCACTGATATAATGAAACTTCTTCCGAAGCAAAAATCAGTTGATGCAGCTTTAAATAATCTTGAATATTGGCACAACATTGTCGCAGCTCCAGTTATCTATTTCTGTATAATTCAGTAACATATAATTAAAACTAATAGGTTCTACAGAATTCTGGCAACAAAAAAACAAGTTTTTTCCTTCTCTCTTCCTCTCCATTCGGTATTATCATCTCACAACTGTAGCGAGGCACCCTCTGCAAATGTGCTAATTAGAATACGCCAGCAGCATTTTGTCGAGCTGTTGCTTGTAGATTGCTGAAGTGTTAACTGCGCACCAGTTTGCTGCATTTGCAGGAAACATAGAAGAATAAGAGAACCCCCAAGTGATTGTTGGAAATGCATCAGAGATGTCCAAAATAGTGCACCTGGCCCCAGACTTGTGCCTATTCTTGAGGTTCAAGTTATGTGTATTGTAGTTTTAATTTGCAGGTCAAACAAAACTGCAACAGAAACACAATAATCTCCTATACATTTTATTTTGCTTTTATCCCAAATAATTTGCAGTTCTAAACACACAAAGATGCAGAAACAGTAAATAAATAATAGTTGCTGGAATACAAAGTATGAGATAACTGTAATCCAATCCTGGGTTTATACCACTGGCTCATTCCCGGCCTAATTCAAGATCCGCACCCTCGTTGCAAATCTCTCTATGGCCTTGTCCTATTGCTACCTCTTATATTATAACAATAAACATTGCATTTCATACAGCACTTTTCATGTAAAGAGAACATCTCGATGACTTCACAGGATATACTATGAAGTGTGGTGACTGTGTATTTTGTAGACAAACATGTTTATTTGGGGGATTGTTGACCAGGACACCAGGAAAAACTCCCCTCCTTTTTCGAATAGTGACAACAGTCTTTAACGCCCACAAGAACAGGCACAGACAAGAGCTTGGTTTAAAGTCTCAAGAAAAATGACACCTCTGACATGAAGTGCATCCTCAGCACTGCATTGGAACGTCTGCCTAGATTGACTTTAAATTGTTGAAATGGGGCTTTGACACACAACCTTCTGCCTCAGAGGAAAAAGTGCCATCAACTGAGCTAGGATGACACCATGTTACCAAAATGGGAGAAATTTGCTGCAAAAATGGGTAGTAAATCATCTACATGTCATTAATGTTCAAATACTGTATTCTTGCTGTTTGATTGAGAACCAAATTTGTGCTAAACTTCCACATTGCTAAAAGTTGCTTTGATATAGTTATCCATTTGAAATGAAGCCAGCATTTCCATTAAAGGACCTCAAAGTAATATCTATGCCCTGTGGTTTGAAGAGAAGTGACAAATAACATTGTTCATAGTTCTGCTGAGAGGAAATTAAACCCTGGCTGTTTAATATTATTATGAGGCTTGATTGTGTCCTTTAATTGTTCATTTTCTATTCATAAATTGGCTGCTGCATTCGCCTACAAAGGTTCACAGTCACTACATTTTACCGTGAATCTTGTGAAATACTTTCAGACATCTTTCTGACGTGAAAGGCACTGTATCATATGGAATGATTAATTATTATTATCATTATTAATAATAGTTTGCCTAACTTCAGCTTCATGAGAATGCGTACCCTGATATGTTTTACTTCAGAATGTGATAGAAGACTACTACTTACTTTCTGTTACACACAATCTAGCCTCTATCTACTAGCAGGATGGAAATTCAAAGCAGAGAAATCCTAATGGGAATTCCCATTAAAGGCCAACATCACCAAAGGCAATGGGTGCAATATTCCATACAATTGATAACCAGGTGAGTGCAGTGACGTTCTGCCATCATTCTCATCACCCCTGATCTCAGGAAAAAGATAAAATCCACATTACTCCATCCTTCATGCCCTATAATTTAATTATTTGGTTAAATCAATTCCCCCTTTCATTACTGACACAATCTGTTTCTGCCAAGGCATCTCCTTGAGCACTCCATTCATAGATTCACTAGTTTCAGTGATTCAGATCCAATCTTAATGCCTCAATGCACCAGTGCCATTTGACGAAATGAAAGAATTGGTTTCACCATATAGCAGAGAGACTGCCACGTGATGTCTTGAAACATATTATTTTGAGAGTGGGTTATTTTAGGCTGATTGCAAAGAAACAATATTCTTTACGCTAACATTTTATAAAGTTGGAATTGATTTTGTGTTTTAACAATCTATATAAAATAGACCTTACTCTCCCTTTTTTATCTGATATTTGCAACTTTAGTATACCCCTTTTAGAGTCAGCTCATATTTTTATGTACTGAACATTGGGTTGTACAATTAACAGATTCAAGTTAGAAGTACTTATATTGTGGCTGAACTGTGTTCCTGGAACATATCTTGACCTATTTTTTTGAATACTTATAAGAAACTTATATTTTATGTTTATTATCACTATGACTTAACATTTGTGGAGTCCTATAGCTTAGTAGTGAGAGCACTTGCCTCGCAAGCGAGAGGACCTGGGTTCGATTCCCAGCAGGGCCACAGATGCTGCCTGATCTGCTGAACGTTCGCAGCGACTTCTGTTTTTGTTTCAGATTTCCAGCATCTGCATTATTTTGTGTTTTGTTTTACTATATGCTGTTGTAGCTCTCAGCAATACAAAATGACATTTCACTGTTATTTTCAGAAAAGTTGCTCAATTTAAAGACACCAGGTCTAAGGAGTTACATCTTTTGCTGCACGTTTGCTCACTTAATAGCACCATCACTCCCACTCCCAAAATATCCATTCACCAAAAATGTAATTAAAAACTTTGACAATTGTTGAAATCATTTCTAAAAGTTGTCTCTTGCCGAGTGCAAAAAACTTATATTATGGAATTTCATAAAGTGAAATAAATAAATCTTTGATTTATTTCAGATAATATTTCTGTAACTTTTGTAAAACTGACAGCAAACATGACAACAGATAAAATAAGAGAGTCTGAATGAAAAGCTCCCTTTTCCTCTTTGCCCCACATTATTCTTAATAATATTATTATTATTATTATATTATATATATTAATCATTCTTAAGCCACATTTATCAATTAGGGTTTAATATTCTTCATTGTATTTTTCCTCGAATCAAAAAATAAATTCTCACCCATTGTTTTAATATTATAGTATATTCAGAGTCTAAGCTAACATACATCATCATTACTTTCTATAATGCCAATGTTGTATGCGGATTTATCCAATCATTTCAAGTGTCAGGCTGCCTGGAATTGGCTGGGTTTTGAACTAAAGCCCTTTGAAAAAAAAAACTGCACAGGAAAATATAGCCCATCTCAACTGCAAGTCAAATGTCAAGTTCCGTTTCAATACAAATACAGGCATTGTACCTTAGAACAGTGAAAGTATACAGCAATCTCTAGCATTATAATATTTCACAGATATCAATCCTGGGGTGCATTTTAATAACTTTTTAGTCATTCATTTGACTCATTGAGTGTCCAATATGTTATTGTATCTCCCAGTAGTATGAGATGACACACCACTAAATAGTATCTGTAGTGAGGTGTCAATGTAAAGACAATTTCTTCAAGATAGAGAATATCCATGTTGGAAGGAGTTTCCTTGCACAATAAAAAGTGAATTGTTTGCAGAGGGCAACTTGGAATGGTGATTATTTCAATAAGTATTTGCAGAAATAAATGACATGGTTAATATTTTTTAAAAATCAACTTTGGTTGTGGTCATGTAGATCACAGATGGTCTTTTCCAGACTCTAACACTGGCATGTGCCATGGGTTGTTAAATGCTGAAAGACAATAATGGACAGGGTTTGACCTACCAGAAGATGAAGCTTTTCATTGCTAACTCGGGTGCCAGTTTCCTGTTGGTAATTCATGCACTCTTGTAACAGTCTAGCTTACGTTTTGGTTGGAGGTCAGTTCTGGTTTCCTCCTGAAAGAGAGAAAACCATTTGTTTCATGAATATTCACAGTTAGTCATTCAAAGGATTACAGTGGGTCAAATACAACAGTAAGTTAGGATATGGAACGCTCTGCTGGGAGCAGTGGCTAAAGTAGAATCCATATTGGTTTTCAAAAAGGGAATTCGATAAATAACTAAAAAGGAACTACGGGGAGATGGGGAAAGGGCAGGTAAATTGGACTGAAAGGTTTGCTTTTTAAAAAAACTAGCATAGATACAATGGGCTGAATAGCGTTCTTTTGTGCTGGGTTTTATTATAGTTTAATGGTTCTAAAACTGCTTTCAGTCAGTCACTGGCTGTTTGTAATTGCCCAGATGATACCTCAGTGTTCATATCAAAACAGTGTTGTGAAAGTAAGACGTCATTTGCTATAACAGTGCACATCTTTGGCTGTCACCTTTGGCAGCAATATCCATGTTCAATCCTGCAGAACAGACCAGTTATATGATTTGCTGTGCGCTGGAAAAGGGTAGCCTCGAGGCTGATCAAAATCCACAGTCCCACCGTGTGCGATCAAGGCTGCAGGCAAAGAACAAAAAGCTCATCTTATTATTTGCGGGTCAAACTTTGAGTTGGCACAGCAGAGTTCCAATGCTCCCACCAACACTACTTAGAGTGTTTAATTCTGTCAGTAAGATTAAGTAGCTGGAAGCAACATCATGTTCTCTCATTGTTTTCCTGCTTTGTGTTGTTACCAGTACTAACGTTGTAGTGTTATACGCTGCAGTGTGAACATGTCATGAGTGATAGAATCATGGACCGTTACAGTATGGAGATAGATCAGTCGGCTCTTCAGTTGGTGTTTTTCTCCACAGGATCCATCCAGCCTAATCTCACTCATTTCCTCATTCCCAATTTATACTCTTTTCAACAATCAAATAACTCCCTCTTGAAATAAGTCATGGACTCTCCTTTAAAATAAGAGAACTGCACTTGTTAATCACACTCCCCAAGTGAATATTTTTTTCTAACATCCCCTTTAATTCCTCCCCAAACCTCCTCCATGATAATCTTCAATTTATGCCCTCTTGCTACTGCATCTTTTAACAGCCGAACCCATATCTTGACTAGGCTCTCACTCCTAATGTGATGTAACAAATAATAAGATCACGAGAAATTTGGATGAAGGAAGGCCCTTCGGCCTATTTGATCTCATCCTTCCAGAACACCAACCGTACATCTTTCTATGTGATAATTATTCCATCAGCAAAAGTTTCATTCTATCTGGTCAATTCTTTGTTCACAGGTTCGAGATGAGAGATTATAACATCAAGAATTCCAAAATAATAAAAAGGGGTCCTGTCTTTTAATATAGCATCTCATCACATTGTCAAAACATCTTAAACTGATGCATTTTGCATCTGAGCCTGGACATCTCAAAGCTGTTCACAGGTATATTGTAAAGTAGAATGATTGTGTTTGTGGGTGAATGCGGGCAACTAATTTGCGCACAGCAATTTCCCACAAACAGCCATGGAGTAAGTGACAAATTTTGCTTTGGAGATGGTTGTCCAAGATACTGGGAGAAACTTCCTTGTCTTTTTGAATTGTGCCATGGGATCTTTAACAATAACAACAAAATTCACTTGGATAGTACCTTTCGGGAGGACATCCCAAGGCACTGGACAATCAGTGTTTCAGACCTGAGCTGGGGGTCAGGATTGGGGAGGATGGAGGGTAGGGGAGGGAAGGAGGGTGACCGAAAGCATCGTTGAAGAGTAGGGTCTTGAGACGGTTATTGAAGGAGCAAGGGAGGGGACGAGGCGGAGGGACTGCAGGGTAGATTTCCAGAGGGTGGAGGCAAAATGGCTGAACTGTATCATTTGTTTGATGGAAAGCCAGTGGAGTCGAGTGAGGATGGGGAGTGATAGGGTTGCTGAGCCTGTTGCGGGAGAGGACACTGGCTGCAGTGGATAATCTGCAACCTGTGGAGGGAGGAGTTGGGGAGGCTGACAAGCAGGGAGTTTGCGTAGTTGAGCCTGAATGTTACGAATGGGTGTATGAGGGTCTCGGCGGCCTGAAGTGTGAGGCAGTGGTGGAGCTGCATGCGGAAGTCGGGGAAGGCAGTGCTGATCATGGCACGGATGTGGGGTAGAAAGGACAGTTAAGGGTTGAACAAGAACCCAAGGTTCCAGACTGGCTTAGTAAGGTGGAGTGTGCATCCATGGTTGGTGGTGCTATCGGTGCCTGAGATGTGGAGACGCTGACGGGAGCCAATCTGGAGAGCCTCGGTCTTGTTGACGTTCAACTTTAGAAAGTTAGCTCTCATCCAGGAATTGATGTCTCTACAGACATTCTGGGGCAGAGAGATAGAGTTGTGTGTCATCCGCATACATGTGGAAGTTGACCACATGTCTGCAGATGATGTTACCAAGAGGGAGCTTATAGATATTGAAGAGAAGGGACCAAAGACAGAGCCCTGAGGAACGCTGCATGTGTTGGTGCAGGGGCTAGAGGAGAAACCATTTTTGGAGAAGAAGTGGAGATGGTGTGAGAGGTAGGATCTGAAATAATCAAGGACAGAACTATGAAGGTTTAGGGGAGAGGTGGTGGAGGAGGATAGAGTGGTCAAAGGTATCGAAGGCAGCAGAGAAGTCAAGAAGGATGAGAAGGCAGAGGGAGCCCTGGTCGCAGGTGGATTTAACGATCACGAGGCACACAGAAACTTGGTTTAATGTCTCATCCAAAGGATGACACTTATTACAATGCAGAACAACTCTATAGTTGCATTGGAATGTCAGATTAGACTACATAAATTCCAGGTTTCCAAATTTGTGTCATTGTATGAGACTGTTTTGTGAGTTGACTCTGTTGCTGTAGAATCTTCCCCCTTCAATGTAAATCTCCATGTCTAGCATTGCTGTTTCAGACAGCTTTGCAATTTAAATACAGATTATTTCTGCTCGGTTTCCAAAGTAACCTTAACACTAGCTGTCTTGAAAATCTCCTTACTGTCCTACATAATTAGTAAATTACAACCTTCGTCCCCACTAATTTATTTGAATGCTATACTTTTAATACAGATTGCAAACGCAAATGGCAAAATTAAAATTAAACTAAATATAACCCTGACAGCTGTACAAGTGGATCATCTTAAAAGCAAAAGAACAACAAGCCCTCTATACTCAATTCTCCACTGCAATAATGGGAAACGACATCAGAAATGGCAGTCACAATTTCACCCCCAAGGTCTGCCTTGTATTCATCCAGTACCAGAGGGAATCTCTCCCCTTTTGATGGGCTGCATGGTTGATCTGGTGATCATCTAGGCCCTCCTCTGTGAGAGGAGGTTCTGAAATCAAAATGGAAAGTATAGCTTCCAGCCAATGTTAGACACCACATTGAATTGCATATTACTCTTGTTTAGTTCACAAGAGAGGTTTGGATGAGGCAAGTTCTTTCAATCCATTTGATCTCTTCATCCCAGAACATCCAATCTACCATCCTCCCATTATGGAATCAAGCTGTTTGGTTAAATGAGTCCAGTGTCCTGGGGCTCAACCATTCTTCCTGCTACAACAACAACAACAATATTTAATCTAGACGCCTTTCACGTCAGGAGGACGACCCAAGGCGCTGGACAGTTGGGTCGGGACCTGAGCAGGGGGGAAATGGTCAGGGTGAGGGGAGGGAAGCGAGGGAGTGAGGAGGGGGTAGAGAGTCAAGAGGGGAGCTGAAGGCACGGTCGAAGAGAAGGGTCTTGAGACCGGCCATGAAGGAGGAAAGGTTGGAAGCAAGGCAAAGGCACTGGGGGATGGAGTCCCAGAGTCTTGGGGCTGAAGGCCCGGCCACCGATGGTAGGGCGGTTGGGGCGGGGAATGTGGAGCAGACCGGAGCCAGAGGAACGGAGGGTACGGGCAGGTAAGTAGGGGGTTAGTAGGTCGGAGAGGTAGGAGGAAGCAAGGCCATGAATGGCCTTGTAGGTGAGGATGAGGATCTTGAAATCAATCCTCTGGGGGATGGGGAGCCAGTGGAGGCAAGCGAGGGTGGGAGTGATGTGGTCCCGAAGCCTGGTGCGGGACAGTACACGAGCTGCAGAGTTCTGAATGACCTGCAGCTTGTGGAGGGAGGTGCCGGGAAGGCCGGCGAGGAGAGAGTTCCCATAGTCCAGCCTTGAGGTGATAAAGGCGTGGAACAGAGTTTCAGCAGCGTGAGGGGTGAGGTAGTGCTGTAGTCTGGTGATATTCCGGAGGTGACGGAAGGCGGTGCCAGTTGTGGCGCGGATATGAGGAAGAAAGGACAGCTCAGGGTCGAACAGAACCCCGAGGTTCCTGACTGGCTTTGAGAGGTGGAGAGTGCAGCCTTGGATGCTGACGCTGTCAGCGCCTGAGGTGCGGAGGCACTGACGTGAGCCAATCAGGAGGGCCTCAGTTTTGCGCACATTGAGCTGAAGAAAGTTGTCTCTCGTCCAGGACTCGATGTCGGACAGGCAGCTGTCAGGACATCGGTGGTCGTGGAGTTGAGAGTAGAGGAGGAAAGGTAGAGTTGGGTGTCATCCACATACATGTGAAAGTTAACTCCATGTCTGCAGATGATGTCACCGAGAGGGAGCATATAGAGGGTGAAGAGGAGGGGACCGAGGACAGAGCCCTGAGGGACGCCACACGAGACAGTGTGGGGGCTGGAGAGAAAGCCGTTTGTGGAAACAAAATGAAGACGGTGGGAGAGGTACGACCTAAACCACTCAAGGACAGGACCTTGAATGTTGAGGGTGAGGACAAGCAGTGGAGGAGGATAGCGTGGTCGACCGTATCGAATGCGGTCGATAAGTCGAGGAGGACGAGGAGGCAGAGGGAGCCCTGATCGCAGATGGTCAAGATATCATTAGTGACCTTGACCAGGGCAGTTTCTGTGCTGTGGCAGCACGAAAACCAGACTGAAGGGGTTCGAATAATTAATGGATGGAGAGGAAAGAGTGCAGCTGGGAGGCGATGACTCTTTCAAGGACCTTGAACAGGAAGGGGAGGTTGGAGATGGGCTGGTAGCTTGATAGCTGCCACGCATCAAGGAAGAGTTTTTTCAAAGTGGAAGTGATGGTGGCAGTTTTGAGGGGAATGGGAACAGAGCGAGAGGAGAGGGACAGGTTGACGATGTCTGTGAGAAGTGGGGCAAGGAGGTGGAGCTGGAAGATAAGGAGTGGAGTGGGGATGGAGTCAAGGGAGCAGGTGTTGGGTTTCAGGGATAGGATGAGGTTGGTGACAGAGGGTGGGGAAACGGGTTCGAAGGTGTGTAGGGGAGGATGGGTAGGAGTCGAAGTGTGGGAGGGAAGGGGTGGGGTGTGGGTGGAAGTTGGAGGAACAGTGACCGCGGAGCGGATTCCCTTGATTTTGGTTTCAAGGAAATCCAGCATCTCCTCGCAGTGAAGGTTGGAAGAGATGAACTGCGCAGGATGGCGGGGGGGACGGAGGAGTCGGGATGTGGTAGAGAACAGAAGCCTGGGGTTGTTCTTCGCTTTCAGGATTATCCTGGAGTAGAAGGATGACTTGGCCGAGGCTAGAGTGGAGCGGTAGAATTTGAGGAGGTCCAGCCAGATTTGTCGGTGGACCGTTAGGCCAGATTTGAGGCAGGTGCGTTCAGCGGCCCGCACCTGGCTCTTCAGTGAGCGGAGGTGGGTGGTGTACCAGGGGGAGGAGCGAGAGTAGGAGACAGTATGGGAGGTGATAGGGGCAAAAGTGTCAAGTGTGGAGGAGAGGGTGTTGTGGAGGAAGGGGGAGAGCAGAAGAGGGGTCAGTGAGGGATGAAGGCCAGAGGGAGAGGAGTTCAGAGGACTCCAAGGCAGTGGTTAGGGATTGTGGGGGTTACTTCTTCCAGGGGTGGTGGAAGATGGTGGTGGGTCTGGTGGAGGTGGGGAGGGGGATGGAGGTGGTGAAGGAGATGATGTGGTGATCGGAGACGGCCTTGTCGGCTAACCTGTTCCAATTATTCATTGTCCTTTGTTGAGGGGGGAGAACCAGAAAGGTGGCCAAGGAAGACTGATGTGCTGCTCCAATAGAAATTAAACCTTTTGATTTGAGAACATTTTGAAGTTGAGGTTGAAGATGAAGTTCTTAATATTTGGATACCTACACCTATTGGGTTCCAGACACTGGAAAACTCTAGAAATGGCTCCGACAATAAACTCCAACAACACTGCTTATTCGAAAACACAACCAAAATGTAATTTAAGTATGCTGCATTGTAAGCCCCAATAATTGTGAATGCAAGCGAATTGAAACAAAATCACAACAGATTTGAGAAATAAATCACTTGGAAGCGGAACAAATGGTTCCATCCTAATCATTTCCCATGCCAGTGATGAAGTGAGAGATTAGTGAGAGTAGTAAAGATGTTGCTGCTCGAATCTGTTGCAAACTGCGTGAAGCATCCAAGCCACTGCATGAATCACAGATTGTTACTGCCTGAGCAGTCAAGCAAGTCTATGCCCATCTTTAATAGATGTCACAATGAGAACTGTGCGATCATTGCAATAGAAATTCAGGTTGAGAGTCTTGGTAGTAATTAGTGACTATTTAAAGAATGTTCAGACAAAAGATAATGTCTCAGTTGTTAAGCCTATCTGTACGTCATCTATTAAATCATACGAGTGGGTTGTTGAGCAGTGATTTATTTCCAGACATTTATTTTTACACTGACCCTACTTCTGCACCCAGCACTAGGCTCCAGGAACTGATTTTACTTCTGCTGAGCATCTTCTCTTCCTTGATCCTATCTTTCAGCCAATCCAATCACACCTCTCATTTCTCTCTCACTCTGACCTTTACATATCTCTTTCTCTGACCTGGTCACAATCTCAGTCTCCCTTATTATTACTTTCTAAAACATTTATATTTCCTCACATTTAGGCTGGTGCTCTCTACTTTTCTGCTGCACTTTGCTCCCAGGCTGATTCATCGAACTTTCACAGCCATCTCTCTCACTTCTTTCCATTGGGGTCTTGCTCTGTGCCCTGTCCCTCTCTATTCCTTACGTCAAGCTAAATTTAACATTTCATGCAGGAAGAGGAAAACATTAAAATATCTTTTTCTTTCAGAATCAGTCTATCGGTAATTCAATCTGTTTTAACTACTGTATTTCCCTTTAGTTATCTAATATATCACTGCAGCTTACTAAGTGCTTACCTTTTATGAAACCACTAGTAAATTATTGGCTAATCTTTTCTTTTTAACAAAAGAATAAATAACACAGTTTGACAGATCTCTTAATCCCAGATGATCATTGCTGTACTGTTGTTACAGATCGTTGTGTCAGTTATAATCCTGATAGAAAGGAAATACAATTTTGGCAAACGCTTCACCCCTTTACTGAAGAAGCGTGCCAATAAATATGTTAAAACCAGATCAATATCTCAGGATAGTAAGACACCCACCGGATCAATGTTTTGCACATACAGTGTAAATCGGCATCACAGCCATCTTGGGTTAAATAACACAACAGAAAATGCTCTTACCAATTGGTAAATGTATTTGATTATTGCAGCAATGCCTTCAACGTTATTACCCTAAGAACGCAATAGGCTTGACCTCACCTTTGAAGCACCTCAAATGATAAGAGATCAAGGTCAATTTTAAAAGCATCAGAGACGACGACAGACAGAAGACTGACAAAATTTGACTTTCGTGCACTTATATAATTCCATTTGGAATAGCCACCTTGTAAGACAATGCAGTTTATATGTACTAGGGTCTCCCAAGCCTCAGCTCTTGCCAACCTGTGTCTAAATGTTTCAGGATTAGGTAAGCAAGTTGCGCTCCTCTGGGGAGAGAGTATGCAATCCATTCCAGACACAGGGAAATTTCAATCCTAATATGAAATTCTCAGCAGTTTTGTTAGATATTATTAAACGGTAATGGGTTTCTGCATGTGTCAGACACCAAGCTGGCCATAATAAATAGGTACTGGGAAAAGATTTCTGGTGAGATTTCACACATATTATCATAGAAATTACAACAAACAAGGTCACTTGGCTCATTGAGTATACATTTAATATTGTATTTTTACTTTTGTATTCCACTCCACTATGTATAAAATCCTGGGACTTGGTGAGAGTTACGACCTTTCCCTGTGGTGGGCTCATCCCTTCAGATTTCACAGTTGTAAGTAAGAACACTCAAATAATGTTTCCTCTTGCGAATAATACTGTAGAGGATCCCACATTATCTTCCAGGCTCCTTTCCATTGACTGTGTTATGTCACTTAAGACATAGTATGAAACTCCACCCCAGACTCCCTCCTCCCTATACTCCCAATGCCCACCTTAAGCTCTTTTTTTCCATCGTGCTTTTGGTCATCTAACCCCACCCATCAACCATTCTCAGCTCCCCCCACACTTAGTGCTGAGTCTCCCAAGCGGCTCTGTGAAGCACTGTAATACTCTTGGCCATTGTGAAAGGCACCATATAAATGTAAAATCGTTGTGGTTTCTAATTCACACCTAATGATCCACACTACACAACAAATAGCTGGTGAGGAAACTCTCAAGTTTGGGGCATCAGCTGCTGGAAGGCGTTAACTGGAGTCCGAGTTCGTGATCACACGTTTGTACATCCAGCACTTGGAATTTCCTTGATCGGCCTGCAGAGAGGCAAACAGCTGCTGCTTAAACTCCGCACCTCCAATTGGCGGAACCAACTCTCAATGGGAAGGGATGTGTGCCCGAGCAGCGGACAGGAAGACGGTGGCAATGCTCTTGCACATTTCATGCTGAGATACCATATAGCTAAGTTTTCATATCGGGAAGGCTCACAGGGAGTTCCTGGTACCTACCATCCACCCAGTGAGAGCTCAAATCCATGCTTGGCTGATGTCAATAGACCAACTAGTGACAATCCTCCTTGGGGGAAGGTAAGCGAGGTCTCCTTGGAGCTGAACTGGCTTCAAGGTACTGCGGATCTGCAGTGTTCCAAGGATACTCTTAAGCATGGTGATGGGTTTCCGCATGACTGAATGCATAATGTTATTTCAGATGACAGCACAGCCAGCCTGGCTCATCGGTAGGACTTGAAAGGGCAGACCAGTCACTGGGGGCAGGAAGTCATCCCACTCAGCTGTTGTACCTGCAAGCCAAAGCTCTATTGGGTAGGATGGTCCTAGCTGGATAAGCAGCCGGAAAGCTTGCCATTCAGTGTCACAAATGGTAAGTTATGCGGTTTTAGCTGGTTAGACTCCAACAGTACCCAAACACACACAATGGTGTCCCCAAGTCCTGGCTCTTGCCAACCCATATCTAATACATTCCAGAATTAGATACGCAGGATGTGTCCCTCCGGGGAGAGAGTGCGCATTCCATTCCACTCTGGAATTTCCAAGTATAGGTGGGATGCGTGGAATTCTCAGTTTGGTTTGGACATTCTTAAGTATGGTGATGGTTTTTCGCATGTGTCAGACACACAGCGGAACAATAATTTCACTGACCATTAGAATGATAATTCACATGAGCGAATGGAAACAAATCATTACACCAACAGATATGAATTGTCACTTAATGACTGAATGCATGGTGTGTATTCCAGAGTTCCCGAAGGCAAGGTTGAAGAGGAAGGTCTTCAAATGGGAATTGAAAGAGGCAAGAGAGGGGTAAACAGAGGGATTGCGGAAAGTGTTTATTAAAGAGAATTAAAATCTGAGGCCCTAAATCTCTGGCCTCTCAGGTTTTAATATCATTAGCCTGTAAGACCAGGTTGTCTTAAAATGTAAAATTGTACAAATATGGAAAATTCTTAAATTCAGTCACAATTCAGTAAATTAGTCTTTTCAAGAATTACAAAAAAAACTGTCATATCAAGGTTGAGTTTAAGAACTTTTCACAATTATGTGCAATCTTGAAGATAGAATGATGTTACAGTCTAAGATTGGGTGTAGTTTCAGGCCCCTGTTGGTTTGGCATTGCTCTCAATTCTCTTCCTCTCCCCCTTTGCACCCAACCCACCAACTGCATGTCTTAGTCCCTCAGTCCCGCATTAACTCTCGACCACCAGCACTTAGTTGTTGAGGATTAATTGGAAAGCTCTGCCGGGAGGTGTTCAATTATATTAGTAACTATAAAAGTATAATTTCCACCTCCCACTGGTGGGAAAATCTCAATCTGGAGGTTGGGGAGCAGAGTATTGAAAGAATAAACAAAGACTTATTGTTGGCAGTAAATTCTAACATTCTTCCACTCATTCAAAATTTGAATTCATTTAAAATCCTATAGACTTGTGGAAGAGCTAATGATAACCTGCCATGATATGTGTCTCTATTGGACATCAGAAATGCATTTGATATTGTGCCTTTCACGTCAGCAAGACATCTTTAAATACTTTACAGTATTTTACTGTAAACTGTATAATTTATAGGCAAATGAAGCAGCTCTACACACAGCAAATGCTCATAGCAATGTCCAAGAAAGTCATGAAATGAATTATAAATCTTATTTGGGGAATGTTGGCCATGACACCAGGACAAACTCCCTGGTCTTTTTGAATATTGCCATGGGATATTTAACATCCACCTGAAAAGGCATATCTCAGTTTTAACATCTCAGTTGAAGCAATATAACAATATAACACACTCATCAAACAATATATATATCAAACAATATAACACACTCCCAGCATTGCATTGGAATGTGTCACATAGTCTATGTGAGTTTAAAGTCACAACCTGGGGTTTGAACCCAAATCATTCTGATTCAGAGACAAGAGTGCTACCAACTAAGCCAGGCTAACACACCTATGCTTAGGTTTTGGTGGTCGGTGCGATTGCCAACTTCAGCGACTGTGAGCTCACTTTTTCCCCGTTAATCTGAAGCACAACTCAGAACTGTCACTTGGTCCCATCTGTTTTTTGAAAGATAAAACGTTTAGTGGTTAATTAGGCCTAAAGGTAGTGATTTGCATTGCTAAACACTCCAGAACCTGTTGAAGATCAATGGGTTCTCCTCCCCTTAGGTTCAATTTTCTACAAATAACTGATTGAAAGTCATGCATGCTGTATGCAATTCGCTGATAATGATGAGTTTCAGAGAGTTTCTTACGTGTCAATGACATGTTAAATGCCACTGGAATCTTTAATTATTAGTAAGAGGGAAGATGACCACTCTTTCGGGGCCCCCCCTCCCACCACCGCCCCAATCCCCTTTGCCCCCATCCCTCCTGAATCTAATTTCCAGCTCGGATGCAAACCATTCACTATCCAGCATCTTGGGATGTCCTTCTGACGTGAAAGGTGTTTTATCAATGCAATTTGGTATTGTTGCTACGTCAAAAATATTATAGCCTAAACAAAAAATAAAGAACAATTGCAGCAAGACAATCAACATTTGAAAGAGATTCTTACTTTTGGGTACTGATTTCAGCATCTCTGCCCCGCCCTTTGGAACTACATCCCACAGTCCCTTTGCCTTGCTCCCTCACTTGCCTCCTTCAAGGTACGTCTCAAGACCCTCCACTTTGGCTGTGCCTTCATTCACCCTTCTATTCCTAGACTCCCTGCCCTCCACCCCTTCTAATACCTATCCCCTGCTCGGGTCCAAATTCCTGACTGTCTAGCACCATGGGATGTCCTCCCAACATGAAAGTCGCTATACAAATGTATTTCAGAAAATCATATAATAACATTGGATTGCTGAAGTGTCAAAATGCCCAAGGTGAGTGTATGTATTCAATGAATAATTCAGTGAATTTGGCAGAGTACACCAGATTATTTTGATCATTAGATTGCTTAAAATTCAACTAGAAAGTTATTTTCAGCCACTTTTTTAAATTCAGCACAATGCCCTGTGCTTCCAGATGTTGGATGAATCGAGTAGACCACCTGAAATCAAATGCCTTTATAGTGCAGCAGAACAGCAGCAATTGGATACACTCACTATTCCTCCATATCACACATACACACACAAACACTTAGCAGAGAGTAGGATATTATTCATCCTTAAAAAAAATGTAATAACAGAGTATCTAAAACCATAGATGGGAATCATGCTTTAGAATCAAAATATATTGTGATACGGGAAAGACAGTGACACAGCGTAAGAAAATTCACAGTTTTCAATCAGTAGAAACAATATTGTTTTTATGCAGTCAAGAGGCATGGCTGAAAAATACAGACCCTTCATCCCATTTGGTCTCATCCTTGCAATATACCTATCATCTTTCTATTGCTGTGGGTTGTGCAGATAATAACTGAGGCCAATTTCGAATATTTTGTGCAGACATGTGCACCCTACCTTCAGGAACAATATTAGCACTTTAAGAGAATTCAGGAAAGAGCAACAAATATTATCCTGGGACTTAAAGTGTCTTAAGATATGATGAGAGAGTTGAACGCATTCACATTGCAGGATTGAAAATTGAAAGGATATTTGACCTGGGTATTTAATAAAATGAATGCTATGGGCAAGGTAGCTGTGTGCAGTACATTTGACTTGGATCATGAGAGGAAAATTAAAGGGAAGAGGTTCCAAAACGAAAAATCCTCATATCATGGCAAAATTATGTTGTTTTTCTCATTAGAGTGAATATTTGGAATAAATTGTAAAAAAAGGAATTTGTAAAAATGGTCGATATACAATATTTTTACCCTCTCATCAGTACTTCTAACTGCTCGGATAATTACAGCTGCAGAATGAAGAGTTCTCACCCACTCTTTAGAATGTCGGCTACTTTTAAAGACTGCAAGACTACTTCAGAGAAGAGTACAGAGAGTCTGCATCTCTGTATAAAATGATTCTAAATTATTAATATAAGGAAAACTGGCTCCTGCTTTGGGCCTTATTTAAAGGGTTCAAGGCTCTAATTCGAAGACTCATTATTTCAACAGCTGTGATTTATTAATACTTTATTGATGCAACCTCATCTAAATCCACACAATGAGCTTTCAGTGATGAAAAATGACAGCGCAATTTGCTGGTTCATTCTGTTTCATGCTAATATTGACCCATGGTTGAGCACACAGCTCTGCTTTCATCATCACAGGACCCTCTGAAAGGCCTGAAACACTCAATAAAACAGCGGCTCAGAAATACCAAGTAGGATTCTAACACAGGCAGAAGAAAGAGTCGGTCAGGAAGTTTTTTCCATTTAAGTAGTACTTAACTGTGAATGAAACTAGACTGCCAACAGTAATTATTATATCGCATTTATACTCTGGTGAATCCGAACTCTGAATGTGTAAAACACAAATTAGCAAAGACCAATTATGTTTCTGTTTAAATGTATCTCAACATATGAAGCCATTGTTTTCGGATTAGTTTCTTGTTGAGTGACAGATTATTGAATTCCATGTTCAATTCTGTATGGCTCTATCTTGAATTTTATGGTGTATATTTCTGTGCTCTGAGTCTGCCCAAAGGGTTCTATATAAATACAAGTTGTTGTTTTACCTCTCCTCTTCTCTCCTCTCTCCTCACTTTTATCTTTCCTTCTCCCTCCTCTAAAGCCCACCTTAAGACTTTTATTTTTGACCGTACCTTTGATCACCTTCCATCCCTCCTAATCTTCCTCAGCTCCACCCCCACCTCCATCTTGGGAGTCCTATTCAACTCTGGGAAACGATTGAGACATCCTCCTGACATGAAAGGCACTGTATAAATGTATGGTTGCTGTTTCTTAGTGGTAATAACAATAATTATAATAATCCTCGAGTTTGATATAAAACATACATAAACTCATGAACTTTATTAAAAAGACAATTTTTTAAAAATCTATATATGGTTAATGGAGGTTTATCAAAGTGATGAGTTACAGCTGGAAGCAGAATCCCTTTTTACAGCTAATGCTATGAATTAGTCTCAGGACACGCAAATGACACATGGGATAAATGCAGAAGAGACCTCTCTTTATACTATCCCAATAACATGTTCATTATCAACGTCAGTGGAGCATCCTCTGCTGCACCAAAGTAACATTCCATGTTCCACACAATATCCTAAAGGACTCTCCCAGTGAAAACACAAGACATGTCCCTCTTCATGTCATAATCTGGACAAGTTCTACGAGTGAGTTTCTCTCAGTCCGTGTCCTGGCCACCAATTCTCTACATTGCTCCATCATTCACTGCATGGCCGATGGTAAAGCGCTGAATCAAATACAAGCGTTATATTACAATT
Source organism: Callorhinchus milii (assembly GCF_018977255.1). Classification (NCBI taxonomy): domain Eukaryota; kingdom Metazoa; phylum Chordata; class Chondrichthyes; order Chimaeriformes; family Callorhinchidae; genus Callorhinchus; species Callorhinchus milii. The sequence continues at coordinate 82,317,186 of NW_024704742.1, read as the reverse complement.
ATATTTTGATCTTGGCTAGCAGCGAGTGCTGATACTTTTTGCGTCAGTCTGAGTGGATTTAAAGTTGCGCAACTTATGAGGAGAGAGCTGGAAATGGGCTTAAAACACAGATGTAATTTAGAAAAACAGGCAGCAGTGACACAGTGGTAGCTCCTTTCATGCGGAAGATTTCTACATCTCCATGAAATGTTATAATCTGAGGGCACTGTGAAAGGCCTTGCTCTGAAATCTGAGCTGCTGAGATATTAATGTAATTAATTTATGTTCCACCTTAGTGATAACAGGGCTTTGGACATCCACGAGGTTCATGACCAGGCCCTTTGTTTTCCTCTGGGTGATAACTTTGCTGCCTGATTTATGAGAGATTTGTACCCACAATCTGTACACAGATCAATCTTTTCTCCAACTTCAAGCCTAACTACTGAAGGGGTAGAGTTAGGTAACTAAGAGGTCTGCAAATTCACATTCAAAATGCAGTTGTTACACTTTCCAGTTAATCCTGTGAAGTGCTTTGAGATGGCCTCCCAACATGAAAGCAATTGCAAGGAATGCTGTTATTATTACAATTATTATTATTATTAAATTTACCCCCAACCTTCTGATGTGAGGATTTTAAGAAAAAACAGATGCTGCCCTCTATTCTGCCCATTTTCCTGATACAGTTTTGAACACAATCCTCAAAATACGAGCTGCTTTTAAGCTTAAATAGTATGGATAGGGATCAGAAATGAAAGATAGTTCCAATAAAATACGCCTCCCGCACGCTGCTAGACTGTAGCTTCTACCCTTTCCTTACCACTGGCAGTGACTGTGTCTTCAACATATACAGTAGAAGCTCACTAATCCGGTCACTCAAGTGACTGGGCAAAAGTGACTTACTTAGTGAAGTGACCAGATTACTGAAATAGGTCATTGATGTAATGTTAAGAGCATTGGTAATGGGCAAGGATGACGAACATTCAATAACCATATTTTGCAAACTCAATTAAAATAAAGGCATTGTCACATTTAAAACAAAAGCCGTCATGTATTCAACCTTCCCTTTCATCCAACTTGTGTTCCGCCAATGCCATAGATCACAGCTAACTGTCTATGACTTTTGCCCTCACTGTTTTTGATTAAGTCCATTCTCCCACGTAAGGACAACTCCTTTCATGGTGGCATGTTTACAGCACTTACCAGGAATTGGCTGCAGGAGCTCAGGTTCAGCTGCAGGTGCCGGGGCAAAGTCAATTTTAAAATCACACCACTTCCGCGATCCCAACACTACCCACATGGCGCAAGCACGACTGGAGTCCACTCCGTCGAAGTAGCAGCGTTGAGTAAACAACACGAGAAGCCCGAGGCCTAGCGCACTGCGTACGGGATAGTAGTGGAGGGGGCTGTGTTTGTACTGCGGTTGTACCTGAATAATGAGGTGCCTGGTTTACTGAAGCAGACAGCCTATCTTTTAACATTGACGATGAAAGAGACTGTGAAAATGTGCTCGCAATTATGAGGTGGCTGGATTACCGAGGTGACCACAAACCGTGTTTCTACTGTACAACAGAACAGCATGCGGCAGACACTTGAATGTTATTATCAGGACAGGATGATGTATTGATGCTTTATGCCAAATAATAACCCGATGCAATTTGAAATGCAGTTTAATAATATACTTCCAAATCTTTGGAAATTCCATTATTTCGTAATTATTTTGTCGATGGAGAAGTGCATACAATTTCAAGCCGAAAGGGAGGGGGCTTTCTGCCTTCCACTGCTGTTAAAATTCTACCCTTTATGATTAAATAAAATAATAAATTCACCACCCACAGTAACAGGAAACAGAAAGGTTTAGGACATGAAAGGGCAATTTCAGCAGGAGACTGGACTCATTTGAAAAGCAGCTTGATGCTGTGATGGTAGGATGGGCATTCTGGAGCGATAAGATCTGATGGATTGAAGGACATTCTTCTTCCAAAACAATCTTGTGATCTGATTAATATTATTATTGTTGTGATTAGGATTGTTCATCCGTACCGGTATCTGCATGCGCGTTTTGGCTGCTGCCCTGACCAAAGCCTCCCCCTCCACTCTAAATGTCTCTCCTCCCACCCCTCTCTATCCGCTACTCCCACTCTGTCCTTCTCTCCCACCGTCCTCCCCGCCTTCTTTCTCTCCTCGACCCCATCACCACTTCCCTCTGCTCCAGTCTGGGCATCTTCCACCGGGCCCATCGTGGCTCCCAGACTGGCTGTCCCAGAGCAGCAACCCCAAGTGTCCCACAAACAAGTGTTCCTCCGCACAAACCGCCTCCTTAAGGCAAACACAACTTCCCCCTCCCTCATACGTACCCTCCCCAACTCCCCACTCCCACCATTCTCCACAACCATCCTATACACCCTGAAATCCTCTCTGCATCACTCTCTCCTCCCTCCAGCAAACCCACCTGCAATTCCCTCCAAAATGTCTGTTCCCTCTCAAACAAAGCCCTCACCGTCCATGACCTCATCCTGGATGAGTACCTCGACATTCTTGGGCTCAGAGAAACCTGGCTCTCCCCCAGTGACCCCATCCCCCTATTTGAAGCCTCCCTTCCAGGCTACTCCTTCCACCACACCCCCCGTCCAAACCAAAGTGACGGCGGGGTGGCCCTCATCTCCAAAGTCCCCCTTGGTCTTATCCCCAACTCCTCTGGCTGCTTCCCCTCCTTTGAGCACCTCACCCTCTTCCATCCCTCTTTCCCAGTGAAAATCCTCCTAGTCTACCACCCCCCTAAGCCCCCCGGCACCTTCCTCTCTACTCTCCTCTCTTCCCTGTCCCTCTAAGCGAATGCCTGCTCATAATGGGTGATTTCAACCTCCACCTAAACTCCCCTTGCACCACTTCTTCCGACTTCACTGTCCTCCTCTCCTCTCTAAACCTCATCCTTCACATAAATTCACTAACTCACAACTGCGGCCTTGCCCCTCGACCTTGTTATCACCCATGGCCTTGACATTTCCGACCTTAGCATAGTAGACAAGGCCACCTCGGACCACTTCCTCATCTCCTTGTCCTCTCAATTCCCTCTCTCCTTCACTAAGCCCTCAACCATTCTCTACCGCCCATGGAAAATACTACACGATGAGACCCTCACAAAGGCCCTCACAACCTTAAATATCCAATCCCTCTGGCCTTCCATCCATGGAGAACCTGAAGCAGCCGTCCTGCTGCTCCATGATCACCTCTCCTCCACCTTCAACTCCCTCGTCCCCCTGAAATCCAGGACCATCTCCACACCCATCCGAACCCCCTGGTATAATAATCGTCTCCTCTCCCTAAAAACCCAAATCTGGCTGCTTAAGCGCAGATGACAGAAAACTGGCATGACAGTCCACCGCCAACTGTGGCTCGAGCATTTCCACAGCTACTGCCTTTCTTTGACACGCACGAAAACGGCCTTCTACTCTAACATCATCTTGGAGGCTAAAAACAATCCTAAAATCCTTTTTTTCCCATCACCCACTACCTCCTCCGTGCCCCCCCTCAGGCCTCCTCAATCTTCACATCCAATGCCAAGTGCGAGGAGCTCATGGAATTCTTTTCATCCAAAATACACAACATCTGCCAGGCAGCCTATTCCACCTGCCTCTTGTCACCACCACTACCCCCTCTCTCTCTCCTCCTCACCCTCCTCCTCATCAGCTCCTACCATGACCCTCATCCTACATTCCTTCCTCCCCATCCCTCCTTCCTCCCTCTCACCCACCATGACCTCAATGAAGCCAACCACCTGCTGCCTCGACCCCCTCCCCACCAACTTGCTGGTCACCCAGCTCCCCTTCTATGCCCACTACTGGCTGACATCATCAACCAGTCCCTCTCCTCTGGATCAGCCCCCCTCAAAACTGCTGTCATCACACCCCGCCTCAAAAACCTTCCCTTGGTCCCTCAAACCCTAGCCACTACTGCCCTATTTCAAACCTGTCCTTCCTCGCAAAATTGTTGTTGCCAATCAACTTCGCGCACACCTCTCCTCTCAATTCCTCTTCGAACCCTTCCAGTCCGGTTTCCGCCCTGTCCACAGTACAGAGACTGCACTTGTGAAAGTCACAAATGACATCCTCTCTATCTGTAACCAGGGCTCCCTCTGCCTCCTTGTTCTCCTGGACCTCGCCACCGCGTTCAACGCAGTCGATCACGCCATCCTCCTCCGTCATCCACTCGCCTGAATCAAGTCCTACCTCACAAACCGCCAGCAGTACATCTGCACAAACAGCTTCTCCTCCCACTCTCACCCAGTCAGCTGCGGGGTACCCCAAGGATCCATCCTTGGCCCCCTCCTCTTTCTGCTCTACATGCTCCCTCTTGGGGATGTCATTCGCAGACATGGGGAACATTTCCACATGTATGCGGACAACACCCAACTTTATTTTTCCACCTCACTTTGCGACCCCCAGTCCCCTGATGTTCTGTCAGTCTGCCTGTCAGACCTCAGGGGCTGGATGAGTGCAAACTTCCTTCAGCTGAACGTTGACAAGATGGAAGCCATATTTTTTGGCTCTCGTCAACATCTAAAATCACATGGTTCTCACTTCCTCCACCTACCCGATCTCCCTCTAAAACTCTCCAAACCCGTACACAACCTTGGCATCAGGTTCGACCCCCAATTATCCTTCCTCCCCCACATCCAGTCCCTCACCAGCAGCGCTTTCTTCCACCTCCGATGCATCGCCCGTCTCCGCCAATACGTCACTCCAAAAGCCGCTGAAACTCTGGTCCATGCCTTTGTCACCTCTCGGTTGGACTATTGAAACGCCCTCCTCGCCGGTCTCCCCTCCACTACCATTCATACAAAATTCTGCCGCCCACATTTTTAACCGCACGAAACTCCACTCCCTGATTGCCCCAGTCCTTACCAGACTGCACTGGCTGCCTGTCCCAGAGAGGATCGACTTCAAGATCCTCACCCTTGTCTTCAAATCCGTCCACTCCTCTGCAACCCCCTAACTCTCTGACCTCCTCTCTCCGCACAACAGTGCCAGTTGCCTTCGCTCCACCGTGTCTGGCCTCCTCCTTGTCCCCTGAATCCTCTGCTCCACCATCGGCGGCTGTGCCTTCAGCCACTATGCCCCGAGGCTCTGGAACTCCCTTTCTCACTCCATTCGCTTCGCTCCCTCTCTTCCCACTTTCAGGTCTCGGCTGAAGACCTTTCGTTTCGACCGCGCCTTTGGTCACCTTCCTCCCCCTCCCCCTCCCCCTGGCTCGGCCCCAGGATCCATTACTGTGAAGTGCTCTGAGACACTGTCCAGCGTGGAGGGCGCTATATAAATCCAAGTTGTTGTTGTTTGTCCTTTCAGAAGATTAAGCAGATTCCCTCCCCACGCCCCGCTCGGCCCCCCCACATTTCTGATTGTCCACAGTTTGGGTTTAGTACAAATCCAAATTACAATTAGTACAAGCACAGAACCTGATTTGGATTTCTTCCGGAGAATTCGCTGGAAATTTCAAAAATGAAAACAATAACCACCAGGATATGCTTTTCAATAATAAACTAATCTGCTTAAAATCATAATATGCTGAAGTTCAATATGAAGAAGGTAAGAAATATTAAAAGAATAATAAAAGCAGGATTCACTTTTGACTGCTTGTTAACTACCCCAGATATAGAAGCGCTTCAGGGAATTCAATCTGACTTTCTCAATGGTTAGAAGCTAGAAAAAATGACTTGCTTCAGAAACAGCAAATCAATTGCTAGCAGTCGAGGTTTGATGGCTGTGCAGAGGTTGAGTAAGGAAATTTAACTCACTTAAGTAACTGTTGATGCTATATAAGTACTGCTGCGATTCACAAGCAATTATCAGATTTCAGTTTTGATTTTCTCATAATGTTATTGCGATATTTTTCAGATGGAGCTGAACTTTCACTAACATTAGAAAGCAGGTGCACACTCAGGTTATTCATTCCCTGCAAGATTTTTTGAATAAAAGCTAAAACCAATTTTACTGTTGCAATATGACCATTCAATTCTGAAAAGGATATACGACGGCAGAAAGGCACCAAATATGTCATTGTGAAATGATTTAAATTAACTTGAATTAAAAAAAAATTCTGCATATTTTGGCTCATCTAGAACAACAGGCAAAACTTCAAAACACAGTTCATTGCTGAGGGTATACACAGAGCCCTGGAATTCCTTGTATATGTTTTTCTCTGATCTTAACCTGAACTCTAAATGTAATTGTGTATTGTACTCTTCTGAATTAATTAACATTAGGAATGTATTACGAGCTCCTTGAAATCAATTATGGATGAAAGCTAGTGAATCCTGAAATTTATGTCTCCTCAACTCCACCATTCCTCCACCAGCCATCAGTTGTTTCCACAGTAACAACAACAACATATTGCATTTATATAGCACCCTTCATGCTGGATCATGTCTCGGAGTGCTGGTGGAGTTCGATACCAAGCAACAACAACAACAAAATGACATTTATGTAGCACCTTTCACGTCGGGAGGACATCCCAAGGTGCTGGAGAGACAGAGTTATGGACCCGAACTGAGAGTTGGGGTGGGGGAGGGCAGGGGGAAGCAGGGAGATCGAAAGCACGGTTGAAGAGGAGGATCTTGAGGTGGGTCTTGAAAGTGGTGAGGGAGGGGGCGAGTTGGAGGGACTGTGGGATGGAGTTCCAGAGGATGGATGCAGAGTGGTGGAAGACCCGCCTACTGATAGTGGGGTGAGCGAAGCGGGGGACATGAAGCAGGCCGGAGCCCGCTGAGTGGAGGGAGCGAACAGGATGGTTGAGGTTTAGGAGGTCAGAGAGGTAGGGGGGAGCAAGACCATGGAGGGCTTTGAAGGTGAGGGCCAGGAGCTTGAACTTTCATCCTCTGTGTGATGGGAAGCCAGTGGAGTTCGGCGAGGATGGGGGTGATAGAGTCTCGGAGCCTAGTGCGGGAAAGGACACGGGCTGCAGGGATCTGGATGATCTGCAACCTGTGGAGGGAGAAGTTGGGGAGGCCGACAAGTGGTGAGTTTGCATAGTTAAGCCTCGTTGTAATCAATGTAATGAAGCAAGAGAGAGCAGAAGAAGTGACCACAGGGACAGTCGAAGAGGTAGGACTTCAGGTGATATTTAAAAATCTACGAAGAGAGGATAAAGTAGAGGGATTGAAGCAAGGAGTTCCAGAGGTTAAGGGTGTAGCTGATGAAGGCATGGCCACCAATGGTGACACAAAGGGATCAAGAAATGCGCAGCAGATCTGTGTTAGTCAGTATTGTGCTATGAAGCACTAGTAGATATCCTCCACGTAAAATTAGTCATGGTTGTTTGTGACACATTGGTGTGTGCAAATTTACTGCTGCATTTGCCTACAAAACTGCAAGTCAATGCGCCTTACAATAAATCATGCGAAGCACTTTGAAATCTTTGAGCTTATCATCTAAACTGACAATGACACAGCATTGCAGTGCTGTGGAGGTCCTTCGGATGAGACATTAAAAGGAGGCTCCTTTCACTGAGGTATGTCTACTTAGGTGGGCATTAAGGTGGCCTTGGTACTATTTGAAAAGAGAAGGGAGTTTCTTTTGCACAAATTGGCAGCCGTGTTCGACGCTTGTAGCACACCCCACTGATCTAAGATAACCTTGTGCTCTTTTTCCTGTACTCTGTACCATTGATTTTCATATCTTGCTCCCTCTTAATGATCCATAGGAACATACAAACTTCACAAAGTATTAATAGTTGACCCAAAGTAAGAATGAGACGTGTCAATATAATTTATGGCTTGATGGAAACTGGTAAGTAATTTAGTTTGGATCATCACACTCCTTTCAACTACATTCATATCCAGCCTGGCCAAATGGGAGGAAGTTTCCTCTTTTTACTGATAAGAAATTAAGAACGTTTTGAGCCTCAACTCACTTCCATGCTATAACTGGTACAGAAACTGCACAATTAGAGATGACGTGGCCATGAACCACACTGTAACACACATGAACCCATGAAAGGCCATAAAGGTGGATGGTAAAAGGTAGAAGCAAACACAATCTTCAGGAAGGGATCTTCTAAATATGGAGTAATGGTAGTGCTGAGGAGAGTTGGGTGGAACAAGGACAGCAACAATATACACAATTTATATTAATACAGCAACTTTCACATCAGAAGGATGTCTCAAAGGATGTCATCGATTGCACACAGCAATATCCCACAAACAGCCATGAAGTGAGTAACCAATTTTTATTCATGGGATGGCTGGCTTGGACTCTGTGACAAACTCCATTCTATTATAAAATAGTACCATGAAATCTTTAACGTCTCTCTGAACAGGCAGGCAGAGCCTCAATTTTAACATTTCATCTGAAGGACAGGACCTTCATTGGAATGTCAGCATAGGCTGTGAGTTTGAAGTCTGATGTGGAGCTGGAATCCACAACCTTCTGACTCTCAGGCAAGAGTGCTACCAATGACTATACCAGGTTGACACACATAAGATGTATTGTGATAATAATAATAATAATAATCCTTGCATTTGATAGAGCGCCTTTTCACATCTTTGAAATGTCTCAAAGCGCTTCACAGAATATACTGTAAAGTGAACTGACTGTATATTGTGTGGGAAAAACGCAGCAGCCAATTGCGCACAGCGGTGTCCCATAAACTGTCATGGATTGAAGTGACCAATTTATTATTATTAATATTTTTTGAAGGAATTATTACCCCTGGAAAAAGGATCTGCCAATTACTAACAACCGATACCTACTTACTGCAAGATAAACAGAGGTGTGTGGAGTAAGGAAACTTGCCCAACGTTTCGCCCTGCCAGGAATCAAACCCAGGTCTTTCGCTTGCGAGGCGAGTGCTCTAACTACTAAGATACATGACTCTACGTACAAATACAGGTATAAACTTTGATGTCCATTACTAAAATAAAGCACAGAGGGAAGGTTTTTATATGGACATTTGTTCAGATTTAAAATTCTCTGCCAGAAAAGGATAGATGAGGCAGAATCCAAAATAGATTCTCGAACTAAATGAGACAAATATTTGCGAGGCGAGTGCTCTGACCACTGAGCTACAGGACTCAACAAATGCCGGATATTCATAAATAGAATTCAAAGCATGAAATGGAAGCTTCATTCATGATGTGATGTGAGAAGTGAGTCACATTGCAATCCCCACCCCCAAAAATCAGACTTATGAAATCCTGCAAATATGGAAAACGAAATTAAGAGAGTAAAGAGCTGAGTTCAGTGGGTGACAAAGAAATAGGAGCAATATTTAACTTTTTGCCCTGAATACATTGGGTAGAAAGATTTCCAGCATCATGTGACTTCTCGGAGCTTGCAAAATGGCACAAATTAATTTTACAACGTACAGTATCAAAAATTGCTGGGAAGAGAACAATATCAAACTCTACTCTAGTATGTGATATAATATATGACCAGAAGTAATTTTTGTGTGGATAAGCTTACTATCCAAATCGTCACAACATATGAATTATGCAAATAGTATGCAGACAAACAGTACAAATATGCATAATGAATAAGCACTGCCTCAATGATTATCTAAAATTTTCTAGCTGACAAGCTTCTTACGAAAAAGACTGCCAAAAAGCTGTTTAGTGCAGGCGGGGGATGGGGGGAATAGGAAAGGAATTATATATGGAAAAAACTGTATTCCTGACGGTATTCCTTCCAGGATACAGTTTTCTTGGGGTGACTGAGTTTAAGGCTATACAATAGCAGACAGTAGTCCATTAAGATTTTGCTTTTTGTCTCCCAAAAAAGTCCAATTCTGCACTGAAGCATCAGTCAAAAATTAAACATATTTTTTATTACACATAATCCACTGAAATGCTTAATTTTCATGTCCAGTCTTGGACAGATCATGGACTTTCTTTAAAGTTTAAACAGTGGCAATATTCTATGCTGTCATCAATGGGCAAGTGATGGAGGCAAATTTTATTCCAGAGGAGAACAGACTTAACGTGACATACTGTAAACACAGGGAATCACAAGATCGGTTTGATCAGCCCATTTGATCTCATCCTTCCAGAGGCAAGAATGCCAGCCTGACACACTGTTCTGACACAATGTTCCCTGACAATTTACACTTTTGACTATCTGGGTGTTAATAGTAATAATAATCCTTCCATTTTTATCACATCATTGAGACATCTCTAAGTGCTTCACAGAATATATTGTCAAGTGGTTTGACTGTTTATTTTGTGGATAAAACTCGGCAGCCAATTGTGCAGAGCAGTGGCCTACAAAGGGTCGTGGATTTTGAGGGAAAATTAGCTCTGGAAAGCGGTGTGCCAATCGATTAACAACTGGGTTTCTATGTACTGTTATGTAATCAGAGGTGTTGCTTGCATTTTACAAATGTGTACCAGTGGGTGGTTTATCTTTTGAAAGTTGAAATATATTATTTTCGCTAAAACAATAGTTCCAATTTTTATAAATGTCAGTGAGGGATATTGCAATAATGTTAAAGGTTGTGACTTATGAGAACATCTAGCTACAACAATAATAATAAACCAATTAACATTTGATATAGCATCTTTCCCTTTAGGAGGACATCTCAGAGCGCTTTACAGGATTTATTGAAAAGTGGAGTGATTATTTTTTAGACAAAAATTTAAGTCAATTTGAATGCAACAATGTCCCACAAACAGGATATTGGGAGAAACTCCTTTCTCTTTTCCAACAGTGCCAATTGTCTATCTGAATAGGCAGATGAGATCATGGATTAACATTTAATCTGAAAGGTGAGCCCTCCAACAGTGCAGTGATTTCCTAGCACTGAACTGGATTGTCAGCCTACTCTATGGGCTCAAAGTCCCAACGTTGGGTTTGAAACTATAATTTCCTGACTCAGAGGTATGAGTTTTAACAATTGACCCCAAACATGCAAAAAGTGAGTTTTGATCATCTTGTCCTCTACAAGACTGCAACAAAAACTCCGTTTTGTGAGACTTTCACCTGGAATTCCATTACCACACTGAGCTGAATGTTCTTTGTTGTCAATCTTAAGTAATTATTATTATTATTATTATTACAATGCGGTCCTATTACAGAGTGCTTCACCGCAGAACAAATTGTCGCATTTGCCTAAAATTCAGTCATTTGCACCTGACAGTAAAATCCTGTGAAATGATTTGAGACATCCTCATCTCAACAATGCAATAAAGAGCTATATCAAATTCAAACACTATTTATATATTTGATAACATACCCCTCCCACCCCCCAAAACCGTACTGCAATATATGCATCCGACCTATTCAATCCCCACATCTGGCTGACTTTTAGTAATAAAATGGCCGACTCCCAGGTCATTCAGGTGTTGTTGGTACCACTTCCTGTTTTGCATGTCAACAGTGATCCAATGACCCAGAAGAGAGTCTTTTTCCTCTTTGGGCACCGGCCAGCATGTAGCGAGTGAATTGATTGTCTGAATGCAGCTTATCCTATGTCAGTATAATGCAGGATGGGAATTTATGGCTTCCAAACACCATTCTAGAATGGGGCTCCACTGCAATGTCAGTATACTTCAACTGGTCTTAGCGAGAAGCTAGAAATTTCAGAGCAACCATAAATGTATCTGGAAACAATCTGCCCCCACTCCCACCCCCGGTTTGCAGTTCACTGAAGAGTTTGGGAGTAATTCAAAAAATTAAGTAGAATGAAAATGAATTTAGGCAGAAGAAAATGTGGGAAAACATATTCAACAAAAAATTCAGACTTCTTTGCCTTTTGAAATTGTCAAAGAGTGGCATAGCATTCGACAGTAATAGAATTGTTGTATGATTCAACAGAATAATTCTCAAAAACCCACTGGGACTTGCGAGATGTGCTAGCTTGGTTATGTGGAACCAAAGAGGCAGACATTCTGACACACTGTAAGCTCCATTCCAGCCGTGACTACTCTCATCAGAGTAATCTCATCCAACAATCAATGAGCAGCCATTTTAACTAATACATGGCTGAATAATTAATGAGGGCTTGGAGCACATTGTAGAATTGGAACGAATATTGCAAACCTTAGACATTCTTCATCACCAAAAATGTGTTCATCACTTCATGTATGTTTCAAGTTCAAAGCAAAATGTGATACTGGCCTGAAATCTAGAATGGATTCCCTGAGTATTGGTAAGGAATTGAGTTTCTGTGAGGATTAAGGATGAACTCAAGGTTGTGAAGGGCAATGTTAGTGCAGTTGTCAGGAAGCATTTATTTAGACAGAGGGTTGTCAATAGCTGGGAACTGGTAACCAGAAAAGTTGGCTTATGGCCAGGGCATATGATTAATTTAAGAAAAAAATGTCAATACTGTTATGGTGGGTGGGTAGGGGGGGGTGTGTGGTGCAGCGGTTGAGATTTCTAGAAGGCTGAGAACAAAGGGGCTGAAAAACCTTCTGATTTGATGGCTGTCTTATCCATAGGTTTGTGTCAGTAAGGCAATACTGTCTAATGATTTTGTTACAGATAAATGAGATTTCTCATCTAAAGGAGAGATCTGAGGATTAATGTGACTTATTCACCGATAAAGTATACAGTCAATTTACTTTATAGTATATTCTGTGAAGCACTTTGAGATGTCTCAACAATGTGATAAGGCATTATATCAAATGCAAGATTTATTATAATATAATACAATTTCCATTTATTTAGAGCCTTTCAGGTGAAGAATACATGTTTGTGGGAAATTGCTATGTGCGGCTGCCATGTTTGTCTACCAAAGTACAGTCACTACACATTGTAGTAAATTCTGTGAAGTGTTTCAGATGTCCTTCCGAAATGAAAGATGCTATATATAATCCACGGATGAGTAAGGATTATTATTATCAGTACACTAACATCTCTCAGCAGAAGTTCAATGCATTTGTGCAAATACGGAAAAAAAGCTATTTCACAGGTTACCACACTTTGAATTATTGAGGTGCTGAAATCACAGCACAGGCTCCACTTACTGAACTGGAATCTCCTTCTGCTAATCACTTTGGACACACTGTCTGTTTGAGACAGAAAACCTTTGTGAGAGTCATTCCCTGCTTGATATATATATCACTAATGTGGTACTGTCCGCCCATAGGAATAGTAGCAGCAGAGAGCAATGGAAGGCATGTACTCTAATTAATTCTAGACTCTTTTTGTCCCACTGCTGGCAGGATTGAATGCCCTGCATCCATTTACTCTCCACATGTGCTCCCCAAACAGAAAAGGCATTTGTCTCACTGTGAAGGGAATTCTCCTGAGAAGGCTCAGAAAAAGCACATAGCTGAGGATTACCCCAGTTTGTAAAATAAAGAACTGACTCAAAACCTCATGTACACTAGGTGGCAGCCTGGCTCAGCTGGTAGCACACTTGTCTCTGAAAACAAGGTTGTGAGTTCAAACCCCACATCGCGTCTTTAAATTCACAGAGTCCAAGATCCAAAGCAGTGTTGGTTAGCACATTGTAGCAGGTGCTGTTCCTCAGATAAGGCATAAACCTTTTTCCTGATCAGGTGGATATTAAAGATCCCAACAATTCCATAGATAAAATTACATACAATGGCTGTTTGTTGGGCATTGCAGTGTCAATTTGGCTACCACATTGACCTACAAAATACAGTCACTACACTTTACAGTAAATCCTAAGAAGCTCTTTGAGTCGTCCTCCTAAAGTGAAAGGCGCAAAATCAAATGTGAAGATTATTTTTTATATCAGTTATTATGATAACCGTGATAATTATCAGGTGAGTGGTATTAAATTTGGTGGCTCATATGGAGGAAAAACACCAGCACAGACATGATGGGCTAAACGTTTCTGTGCTGTAACAGTCTATGCTTGTATGAGTAGCTGATCCAATCAGACTAATGAATTCTCAGCCTCGATCTCTGGGTTGCATTACTGAAACATCATGAGGATGCCTCCTGATCTCTGGTCTCAGTGGCCAGGTTAGGCAGCAGAACGCTGTAATGTTCTATGTTTGTGACTCTGGGGAGTGTCAAGTACCAATAACTATAACCAATTTATTACTTGTTTATAATTAAAGACAGCTGTTTTTAGCACTCAGCACCTGATCAATCCCCAATTGTCGCCACTCTACCCAGTATTGGTTTAGTAAAACCATTAAAGCCTTTTGGTTTGGGCATTAATAATAAAAGAGACCTCTGCACAGTAAACATCTTAACCTTTATGAAATAATTTGCACCCAGTACAAACCACATTCTTCTCACGAAAGTAGCATTTAAGCCGCACATTGCATTGTCCACCCACCGAGAGTGTGAGATGAAAATCTCAATGTGGGGCTTGAACCTTCAACATCTGAGCTGGAGGCAAGTGTGAGACAACTTGCATGTAAATTGAGGATTATAGTCCAGCCCTGTTATATGCTTTGAATGCAATGCCATCTCGTCACTTCAAATGACTAAAAATAATCAAATCTACTAACAACTTGCACTTACAAAAGTAGATGGTGAAATAAAGAAAACTGTCTCCACGCAGGGTAGCGTCTCAGAGCGCTTAACAGTGGCAGAAACTGAATCTGAGCTGGGTGGGGTGTGGGCGCTGTAAACATTGTTGAAAGTAAGATTTTCAGGCAGGATTGAAAAAGGGGAGAGGGAGCAAGGCAGAGGGATTGAAGGAAAGGGTTCCAGAGCCTCGGGGCCTAGTGGCTGAAATCTACTAGGATGGTGCAAGCAACAAGTAGGAGGCCGATGCCAGTCGAGTAGAGGCGCCGGGTGATGGATTGGGGAGTGAGGAGGTCAGAGAGGTAGGGAGGTGCCAGGCAGTGAATGGATTTGAACACGAGTGTAAGGATCTTGAAGTCGATCCGTTCAGTCGTCACTGCTGCATAGATATACTTCCTCTCCAATTTTAAAAAGTATTCACTAATTCACATCAAGTAGCTATTTTATGAACTAGTGTATATTTCGCCCACAAAATATACAGTCATATTCACTTTACAGTATATTCTGTGAAGTGCTTTGAGACATCTCGAAGACGTGATAAGGTGCTATATCAAATACAAGGATTGTTATTATTGTTATTGGATCTGCCAACAATGTGTTGATTTGAAGCTGAGGATCACTGAACGTGAATCATTGAAGGTACAATTTGTTCTACCACATGCGGAAAATATGTATAAGGCAAAACTTAACACTCAATTATTCATTGCTTTAGATATCTAATGTAATGAACAAAGACATTGAGATCTGAAGGCAATTGAACTTACATCACACAATTATTCTAAGTGAATGTTTTGCAATGCAATGTACATGCAAAGTAATTAAATGCTAATATATGATATCAATATGTGACTTTTGTAGATTATCTTTGACATTTAGATGAAATTGACACAGCACAGGCAGTGTTAGCACTACCGCTTTCTTACGGATAGCCTCAAAGCTAATCTAACAAAGGTTGTTTCTATTCAGGAAGCTGTATAAAACGTTATCTCTGGAGTCCTGAAAATGGTTTCAGAAACAATCAATCACAAAGAGACAGTTTTTTTTATTTCACCATCTACTTTTGTCAGGAAATTAAACATAGAAAGAAAACGATTTATTTACCTTGATTAATTATTTATTTCTGTCTTCCAAGTGTGTACATTGAGGCTTTTCAGGAGGGTCATTGATACCTGTTGGATAAGGTAAAAGAAAATAAATGTTAATATCTTGGTCAAATTATTCTGCCATAGTGTTTATAGAATTGGCAATGATTACTGAAATGCTTCCAAAACCTTTGTCTTATCAACATTTTTTCAGGTTAAAAAATAATCCTTGGATTTTATATAACACCTTTCATGGCAGGAGAACATCTTGAAATGCTTCACATAATTTTGCTGTAAAGTACAGAAACTGTTTATTTTGTAGGCAAAGGCAGCATTCAATTTGCACCCAGCCATGTCCCACAAGTAGCCATAAAGTGAATGATCAATTTTATCTGGGGCATCATTGGCTAGGACATGGGAGGAAAGTCTGGAAGGTAATACTGTGTGAAAATTCGCACCCACAAAATACACACACCATTTTAATCCACCTATATTTCCTGTAAAGCGCATTGAGACATCTCAAAAAAGTGATGATACTAATATTAAATGCAAGAATTATTCGAAGTAAATTGGCTGTCGCCTTCGCCTACAAAGTACAAAGACTTAATCCTTTACAGTTAATCCTTTAAAACATTTTGAGGCATCCTTCTGACCTGAAAGGCATAATATCAAATGTAACGATTATTATTACAATTATTGTTATTATTGGGGAAGGATTACAGATCTCAGCATTTAAAAAGGGAGTAAGTTCACTGCACAATTCATCTTCTGGGTTAGATTTATGGTGATTACAGTATCAAGCTTATCAAGAACTAATTGCACTCCTTAGCTGGTGACACTGGACATCATACATTCTAGGTTAGGGAGACTGGAGGGTTTTTAGTTGCCACAAGTAATAAATACTCAAAAACTCAAGTATTAATCAAATGCTTCAATCATGGTTCCAATTAAATAAAAACAATTCTGTGACAGAATAATGATAACCAGATTTTACCAGAGCAGCTTATACAATTTTTAACCACTGAAGTCAACAATAATAATAATAATCCTTGCACTTGATATAGCGCTTTTCACGTGGGGAGGACATCCCAAAGCGCTTCATAGAACACACTGTAAAGTGAATTGACTGTATATTTGTGGGTGAACGCGGCAGCCAATTGCGCACAGGAATGTCCCACAAACAGTCGTAGATTGAAAATGACCAATTTATTATTGCTTTGTTTTGGAGGGATTATTATTAGGCGTGTGGAGTAAGGAAACTTGCCCAAGGTTTCGCCCTCTGCCTGGAATTGAACTCAGGTCTCTCATTTGCAAAGCGAGTGCTCTAACCACTGAGCTACAGGACTCCACAAAAACAACACCTCATAATAATAGAACATCAAAAGCTGAACAACTCCCTCTGATGATTTACTTAATAAAGGCAGATCATGAGTTTCCAGGTTAAGATTCATATCTTCTGTTTCATGTTGCCCCCACCCCCACAACTCCCACCCACCCCACCCCTCCCCAAATACTGCGTGGGAACAGTATCAAGTTCCACAGTCAAATTGCTGCTTGGTAAAGTATGGTGCCCGATACCATGGAACAGGGTAATATAAGGTGCCGTTTGTCAAGATCTTCATTCAAGAAAAGAAATGGATGAAAATTGGCATAAAAAACTAAACAAATGTGGAACATTAAATAGAAAATAAAGCAAGAAGGAAGCTGGAAAAGTGCTCGGTTCGGAACAAGCAATCTCTTCAAACCATGAGCTGTAACTACTCTTGCATTTTATGAAGTGAACAGGCTCATAAATGACAGACAACAAACAGTCTAATTGATGTACAAAAGTGAACACAGATTTAAGATAGTTGGCAAAAGAACGAGAGGGGAAAAGCGGACACTTTTTTTTTACCTGGATAGTTGCTACTGTCTGAAAGGGTGGTGGCAGCAGATTCAATAGTGGCTTTCAGAGGGTAATTGGATAGGTACTTCAATAGGAAAAATATTGCAGGGATATGCGGTAAGAGTGGGGGAGTGACTTCCTTCTGTTTTGTGCTGCAAGATTCTTCATAATTGGAAGAGGGAGGATGGGCATTTTGGAAGTATGAGATCAAATGGGTCTGAAGGCCTTCTTCATTCAAACGTCTCTTGTCAAATTATGAAATTAACAATAAAAATCAATTGTCTGGTTGATCCAGTCAATTCATGTTATCCAATGGATGATCCAGTGGATAGAGCTGCAGCATTGGACCAGTAGCTTGTTAGAGACTGGAGGGCAGTCAGGGCTATATTAAACCACACCCCATTGAGAGGAGGCTGTGCAGAGCAGTGAGGCCTATAGCAAAAAATTAGAGAAAAAAGAATCGGACACACTAAATTTTGAAAATAAACTTAAAAAGAGAAGTCATTATCTGACTGCTAAAATTACAGTTAAATTCACAAGCACACAAAGATAATGATGTACATATTACACATCCACACACAAATATTTGTAATGAAATTACTCAGACCTACACCACGGAAAGATTGAATGAAAGAAATGAATGGAAAAGAGAATTCCCTCCCTCTCCTGACCCCCTCCAAAGTAATTACCTCAAATGGTCAGTTTTATCAAAGCTTTTTATACACTACACCATCCTCATCTGCTGCTCTAATTTCCAGTTGGTGACAGCTTGCCAACGCTTAGAAACCCATGGATCACATTGCTCTGGCAGCAATGTGATTCATTATAATATATAATGAAATCAGCGCTGGGCTAACACTAAACTGACAGATTTGCAGGAACAGCAATTTTATTATAGAAATGTCAACACCCATTTCTGAAAATGGATGTCAGCTGCAGCTACACCTCTACCTGCTTCTACGTCTATATGTAAATCACAGTGGCATCTTTGTGAAATCTTTCAGCAAAGCACATCTTCTGACAAGCATAAGTGGGTAACAATAGTGCTGGCACCTCAGTTTTGCCGTAATTAAGCAGCACTCGAATTATTAACTTCCCAGATACGAGTACCTTGGGATTTCTTCTCTCTTTACCCAGGGGTGTGACACTGGAGGCAAATGCAGGTCACTCCATGATTTCACCTGACCTGTGGATGCCCTGTTTAATTATTCACATACAACAATCCACCACCACTGCTGCCCTGAGTAAAACTATTAACGCATCAATTATTAAAATACTTGAGGTAGGAAATCATTCCTTTATTTAGTTTAAATATTGAGATTGCCGATTTAGAAAAAAAGGGAGCTTAATGAAACAGGAATAATTAAAGGATTCTTTAATTATACAGGTAAGGGAATTCTTGCGGCTGGCATGTCAATGATAGTTTTGTTGATACATTTCTTCGTAAAACCAATGTGTTTTTTTTGTCATTGCTAAATATCTGTAATTAAATATCAATAATAATGATAATAATCCTTAGATTTGATGTCGCGACTTTCACATTAGGAGGATGTCTCAAAACGCTTCAAAGAATTTACTTTAAAGTGTAATTACTGAGGTGAGTAATTACCCACGCATTCGTCACATCAAGGCTCGATTACGGGAACTCCCTCATTGGCCTTCCCAACTCTTCCCTTCACAAGCTGCAGATCATCCAAAACTCTGCAGCTCATGTACTCTCACGCACCAGGCTCTGTGACCCCATCACTCCCACCCTCGCCCGACTCCACTGGCTCCCCATCCCCCAGAGGATCGAGTCCAAGATCCTCATCCTCACATTTAAGGCGATCCATGGCCTTGCCCCCTCCTACCTCTCTGACCTGATGACTCCCTACCAACCTACCCTCCGTTCATCAGGCTCCAGCCTGCTCCACGTCTCCCGCCCGACCCGCCCTATCATCGGTGGCCAGACTTTCAGCTTCTCTGCCCTCACACTCTGGAAATCCATCCCACTGTCTCTTCACCTCGCTTCCTCCCTTGCCTCCTTCAAGGCCAGTCTCAAGACCCATCTCTTCGACCGTGCCTCTCACCTCTCTGCCTTCCCTCACCCCTACACCACCCTTCCCCCATGCTCGGGCCCCGACACCTGACTGTTCAGTGCTTTGGGACGTCCTCCCGACGTGAAAGGCGCTCTATAAATGTAATTTTGTTGTTGTTGTTGTACTGTGAACTTTGCAGGCAAATAGGCATGCTCTAGAATAATGAATAACATGTTCAATCGACTGTCATTCGGCAGCAAGAAGGCAAAGTAATAGAGTCTGGACTCACCAAACAGCTGATTTGTGAGCCAACTTGTAGAGGATCTCTTCCTCTGATGGCAAAATTTGGGAGTCCTTTGGTTTCTAAATAATATTAATAATCCTTGCAGTTGATAAAGCACCTTATCACGTCTTTGAGTCATTTCATAGTGCTTCACAGAATATACTGAAAATTTTGTCGCAGAATATACTGTAAATGGACAGCACCTCAATTATCTGCTAGGGACCTTACAGCCCCTGGCCTCAATATTGATTTCAATAATTTCAGACCCTAACAGCTTACTTTTTGTGACCATTACCACATCATCTGAGTCCAAGACACACCTTTTCTCTCTCTGCTCTGCCTGTTTTGTTGCAATTCCTTCCATTTGTTTTCCATTATTAACACCTCTATTCCCCTGTTTTGTTGCAATCCTCCCATTTGTTTTGCATCATCAACTCCTCTTTAACCCATCATCCCCTGTCCTCTACCCTATTTTCTCCTTTGTCTTCCTTGCCCTGCCTCCCCCTTCTCCGATAATAATAATAATCCTTGCATTTGATATAGCGCCTTATCACATCTTCTATTCGTCTCAAAGCGATTCACAGAATAGACTGTAAAGTGAATTGACTTCAATCCTTAAAAGCCTCTCCCTCCCAACAGGCCCCAGTTCTGACAAAGGGTGTTGGACCCAAAATGTTGACTCACTTTCCTTTCTCCATAGATGCTGCCTGACCTGCTGAGTGTTCCCAGCGACTTCGTTTTTGTTTCAGATTTCTAGCATTTGCAGTATTTTGCTCATACTGTAAATGTCAGCAGTCTGATTTGCTTAGTCTATCCACATTGGCTACTGAAACAGTTCTGCACTTGCTTCTCTGGGTCTACCTTGGGAGAGGTACGCCCCTCTTATGTACTTTGATAGTGTACTCCTACAACACCAGATATCCCAATAAGTGCATTAGGAATTGCAATGTGTTGGCAGCAATTTATTAAGCTGGTGCAGAACAGGTGGAGAAAAACTACAGAGAGAACTTCACGAAAGGCACAAGCAGTGAATCAAATGGTAGCCATAAGCACCTCAAATGATCAACAGGCAAAGCATGACACCATAAGACAAACTTAAGTAAGGGAAGCCTTGTGGAGAAACATCACAATTTTGTTCACATTGATTTTGCTCTGAAAGTAGTTCAGAGTGGAGTTCCCGCAGGTCAGAATGATATACTTCCCATTCTGAGAATGACTCGCCATTTCCATGAACAGTTAAGAAGTGCCACAAATTTGACCTTGCTATCCCCTGAGGGTAAGTTCTGTATCATCCATTTGTCATTGAAAGAGACTAAGTTTTCTCCCAGCCATTTCTAACTACAAGAGTGGAGGAAAAAGGGCAGCATTTGAGAAGAGATCACAAAAATGACTCACTCAAAAATGCATGAACAAAGTGGCAATGATGTAAACAGACCTCACATTCACTGTTAGAGCCATGTAGCCCAAAGTGGACTTCATTTCTCTTTTCAGACAATACGCTTGAAAAGCTATTGCATTGGTTTATGAGAAAGTAACTGAAGAATGCCATACTATGAACAGAAAATCGTTGTTTCTGGAGGCAATCCATTTTTGCCAGTGTTCTGATCAGTTACAATAATAAAGTATATTCTGTGAAGCGCTTTTGAGTCGCCTCAAAGTCATGATAAGGTGCTATATCAATTGCAAGGATTATTATAATAATAATCCTTATATTTCATATAGTGCCTTTCACATTGTCAAAACTCTTCACAGGATTTGCTGTAAAATGTAGTGAATGTGTATTTGGACATGAACGAGGCAGACAATTAGCAAGCAGCAGTGTTCCACATAGAGCCATGAAGTGAATGAACAATTTTATTTTAGGGGATTGTTGGCCAAAACATTGGCAGAAACTCACTTCTCTTTTCCAACAGTGCCACGAGATCTTTAAAGTTCACCTGAACAGTTGGAAGGGACCTTCGGTTTGAAGTTTCATTGAAAGTACTGCACCTCCAACAATGCAGAGCTTCCCTCAGTGTTTTACAGGACATGGGTTTCCTCCCAACTCCCTTAAAATAACCTTCAAAATAGTTTGCTGTGGCATCTTCTCTGATTTTCTAGCTCCACTTCCCATAAAACTTTTCCCACATCTCTAAAGTTTGGATTCCAAAACTATGCACCTCTAAAATATCATTTTTTACCTATTGCCTTTCTTTCCCTGGAGCTCTTTGCATTTTATATTTTTGCTGCTGTGGGCGTTTTATTTTCTAAATTTAAAATACACCTAGTGCAGTGAAACTGTTAAGACTCCTAGCGATGAGAATAGACTCAACCTTGAAAAATGTGATAGCGGTTTATCATTACTCATTTGCTGAAGGAGCAGGATGCAGTGTTGACACAGCCCTTCCAATCTGTGATGAAGTAAGTGCCCTGCAGCCCAGTCCAAATGAAGAATATTCAAGCTTACTTTTGCCGATACAGACAAGATATGCGGCGAAAGGCCATGGCCCAATGTTATTTGCACGTCAAAAGGCAAACGACCTATTCATGTATAAAACATGAATTGACCTCTCTGTAATATTCTCTTGGGGAATGCAAATCGAGGCTTGGAGGGGGGGGGGGGGAATCGTTCTCTTATAAAAATTGATCCACCTGCCTCAGCAGTGTTGACAAACATGCTTGCGATCATCATGTGTTAATGTGCAGAGGTGATGATGAACTCAGCTGGAGCAAACTCTCGCACTAACTGAAGGAGAGAAAATGACAACTTGCAGTTATATAGAGCCCTCCACGCAGGGTAGCATCTCAGACCGCTTAACAGTGTTGGAGCCTGACTCCGAGCCGTGGGAAGGTAGCAATAAGCACGAACATGCAGGAACGTTTTCAGGCGGGACTTGAAAGAGGGGCACGAGGGGACAAGTAAGAGGAATTCAGGGAGAGTATTCCAGAATTTCGGGATGTAGTGGCTGAAAGCACGACCTCCGATGGTGGGGCGGAGGGTGGATTGGGGAGTGAGGAGGTCAGAGAGGTAGGGAGGTGCCAGAAATTGAACGGGTTTGAACATGAGAGTGAGGATCTTGAAATCGATCCGTTCGGTGATGGAGAGCCAGTGGAGCCTGGCTAGAACTAGAGAGATGTGGGTACGGAGTTTGGTCTGGATCAGTATGTGGGCAGCAGAATTTTGAATCAGCTGTGTTTTGTGAATGGTGGAGCTGGGGAGACCGGTGAGGAATGTGTTTGAGTGATCCAAGCGGGAGGTGACAAACGCGTGCATGAGGGTTTCGGCTGCATTTGGACTAAGATAAGGTCAGAGCGGGCAATGTGGCAGAGGTGGAATGAGGCAGTCCTGTTCAATGACCGGATGTGGGGGAGGAAGGACAGTTGGGATGCCTCGAACTGGATGCTAAGACTGAGCACTGTTTCGGTGAGTCTAAGGGAGAGCCCACGGAGGTTCAAGAGTTTAGATCCGCAGGAGTGAAGATGTTGATGGGAGCCAGGAGTACGGCTCCATCTTGTCCATATTCAGCTGCAGGAAGTTTACACTCATCCAGGCCTTGATGTCTGCCAGACCAGATAATGGAACATTGGAGGATCTGGAGTTGGTACTGGAGGAGGCTGTACTCTGTCCAGCGCCTTGGGAAGTCCTCCCGACTTAAAAGGCGCTATACAAATGTAATCTTGTTGTTGTTGTTGTCGTCCATGATTGACAGGTTGGAAATGTCAAGGCCATGTATCATCCATATACAAGTGAAAGTTTACCCCGTGTCTGCAGATGACATCACCCAGAGGGAGCATATAGATAAGGAAAAGAAGAGAGCCAAGGATGGAGCCCTGGGATAACCCACAGGTAACCGGTCGGGAGTGGGAGGATAAACCATTTGCTGAGATAAAATGGTGGCGGTTAGTTAAGTAGGACTCAAACCATGCCAGTGCGGTCTCACTAAGGTAGATAAAGGAGGAGAGCTGATGGAGGAGGATGGCGTGGTCGACAGTGTCGAACGCAGGAGAGAGATCCAGGAGGACGAGGAGGCAGAGGGAGCCCTGGTCACAGAGAGAGAGAATGTCATTTGTGACTTTGACAAGCGCTGTCTCTGTGCTGTGGACAGCGTGAAAACCAGACTGCAGGGGTCGAGGAGGGAGTAGAGGGAGAGGTGTGACTGAAGTTGATCTACAACAATGCATTCCAGGACTTTGGCAAGGAAGAGTGTGTTGGAGATGTGATTGTAGTGTGAGAGATTAGAGAGACCGAGGGTGGGTTTTTTGAGGAGGGGTGATGACAGTGTTTTTTAGTGGGAGTGGAACAGAGCCTGAGGAGAGAGACTGGTTGATTGTGTCGGCCAACAGGGTGGAGAGAAAGAGTAGTTGAGTGACCAGCAACTGGGTGGGGAGGTAGCAGATGATGAATTTCAGCCGGGTGATTGTAATTTAGAGGGAGGAGGGAGAAACGGGGGCAAATGAGTGTAAGGAGGGGGAAGTGGCAGGAGCCGTGGTGGAGGGAGAAGGCGGTGTGGATGGTCTGGGTAGGGTGGAAGGGGACATGGGGGGAGGGAGGACAATGGAGCCAAGTGCATGTTTTCAATTTTTGAGGCAAAGGAGTCTAGGACCTCTTCACACTTGGCGTTTGATGTGAGGATAGAGAGAGCTTGAGGGGATGCACGGAGGAGGTGATGGACGGAGAAAAACAGAGTTTTTGGATTGTTGTTTGCCTTGAGGATGACTTTGGAGTAAAAGTCAGTCTTGGCCCATGAGAGGGAGAGGCAGTAGGTGGGAAGTGCTCGAGCCACAGCTGGCGGTGAATCATGAGGCCGGATTTCTGCCATCTGCGCTCGAGCATCCGGGTTTGTGTTTTGAGTGAGCGGAGATGACTGTTGTACCAGGGGGCGCGGGTGGGTTTTTAAATAACCCTGGATTTCAGGGGACCCCGGAAATTGAAGGTTGTGGAGAGATGGTCATTCAGCAGCTTGATGGCTGTATCAGGATCGCTGCATGTGGAGGGCCAGAGGCAGAGGAGGTCCAAGGAGGAGAGAGCATTTGTGAGGTACTCGGGGGAAGCTTCATCCAGGGGGCGGAAAAAAATGGTGGAGGTTTTGAAAGAGGGGAGTGGGATGAGGGAGGAGAGGGAGATGAGGAAGTGTCTGAGATGGCTTTCAGAGGATCCAGTTCAAGATCCTGGTCCTCACCTACAAAGCCCTCTACTGCCTCGCCCCACCCTACCTCTGCGACCACATATCCCCCTATCAACCCGCCCGCTTCCTCCGCTCAGCTGGCTCTGACCTGTTCCGCGTCCCCTGCTCCACCCGCCCCACCATTGGCGGGAGAGCCTTCAGCCATTCTGCCCCCAACCTCTGGAATTCAATCCCCCAATCACTCCGCCTCGCCTCCTTCAAGTCCCACCTCAAGACCCCCCTATTTGACCATAGCATCGGCCACCCCCCTTCCCCTCCCCTCTCTTCTTCCCCCCTGACTCCTGCTTGAGTCTGAAATGCTGGACACGGTCCAGCGCCTTGGGACGTCCTCCCGACATGAAAGGCGTTATACAAATGTAATCTTGTTGTTGTTGTCATCCATGATTGACAGGTTGGAACTGTCAAGGCCATGATGAGGTTGAGGTAGTGGCCATGATTGTGAGTCAATGAGTAGATGTGCAGGGTGAAGTTTAGGTAGGAGAGAATGGCAGTGAAATCCGAGGAGGTGGTACAAGGGGAGTTTAGGTGGAGACTGAAATCACCCATTATGAGCAGGTGTTCAGTGCAGAGGGACACGGATCAGAGGAGAGAGGAGATATCACTGAGGAAGGAGCCAGGAAGTTTGGGGGGGCGATAAACTAGGAGGATTTTGATGGAGAGAGAGGAGGGATGGTTGAGGGTGAGGTGCTCAAAGGGATAATCTTTGCATTTGATATGGCTAGCTAAAAATACATTGAGCTCAATAGAACTGCAATGCTTGAAAAGTTAACAGGAAACCTATTAGCTGGCTATGCATGAATGGATCAGGATGAGAACTGGATAACTTTTCGATGCTCAGATTTTAAAAATAATCTGCAGAGGATTTGAAAACACGATTCTGGATCTTATCCCACTTTTAACCCACTGTTGAGTTGCAGGAAACAGCCAAGGTGCACCTCCCTATCAGTGTATGATTCCTGTGGAATTATAGATGGAGGAGCTTTGTGGTCCATGTGAATCCATGCAGAACAGATCAATGGGTTGAATGGAACTCATAGGTATAACTTCTAAATATCTGAGATTTTCATTTATCGAGTGCAAGTAAGAAGAAAGATAAGAAATGGAATCCAAATGCAGACTCCTTGCCATTTCTTGAAAAGAGCTGAAGAGTTCATCCGTGATAAGTTCACAACAATCAGAACTCCTATCACCTTTTAGTTGTGCTGTTACTGGGTCCACATAAAGAACTTGAGCAAATGCTACTCTTTATATTGAATGTTCTTGGTTCAAGAAGACACAAACTAATATGGAGCTTCCCACAAGATGACAAGATCAGTTCAGGTCCTTCAACACTTCTGATCTCATCCTTCCAAAATACCCACCCTACCGTCCCTTCATTATGGCATTGAGATGCTTTGAGCTCTCATGTCCTACCACCTAACCTGTTCCAGTGGTTGATTACTCTGCATAAAGAAAAACGTCCTGGTATCTGGACTGAAATTGCCTTTTGCAACTTTAAACCTATGTTGATTGTAGATATTAAGGCTGTGTTTATTCAGAAAACAAAAAAAAAGATTTCAGAGAAAGTTAACATTGTGCTATTTTGTGCTAATCAGGTTAAGGATTGTTATATTGGGAACGGGAAAATTTACTTTGTAAGGTTTTGAGGTTTGTTCTGCAAGTTTATCAGGAATCCTCAGTTGAAAGATATTCTTGTTTAAACATGATTTGTTCATCTAAAAATAATAATCCTTACAGTCGATGTAGCACTGTTTACATCAGGAGGACGTTTCAAACTGTTTCACAGGATATTTTGTAAAGTGGGCTGATTGTGCAGTCATGGGCAAATGCACCGACATACACTTTGCAATAATTCCTGTGAAGCACTTTTTTGATGCAATGAAAAGATCTACATCAAATGCAAAGATTATTATTATTGTTGTTTCTGTAGTAAAACAAAAAATAACCTTGTTCCTTTATAATCAGATTTATAATATTGCCAATTAAAAATAAGTGTTGCACTTCCGTTGAATCACATAGATAATTAATTATAAAAATGGGGTTAATTTAGCCATGCATTCAATATTCAGCGGTCTGAATGTACTGAAGGTGAATCAATCAAAAGCTGCAAAAAGAATTATAAAGGTATCTCAATACAGTTAGTACAACACACTTCTCTTTGTGAAGACAAGACAGAACTCCAACTTGTGAAATTTGATAAGCAAAGCATTCTACCAACATCATGTGAATCCCTGAAATATAATATATATCTAATGTCCTCTGCATCAGAAATATCACACAGAAAAACTCATGGTACTTGTTGCAAATGACAAAATGAACAATATCTTATTTTGTAGTAACAGTATCCCAGTGGCTGATTTTCATCTTTGTAGATGTTTCAAAACATACAGTCGCTCCACGTTACAGTATATGTTGTGAAGTGTTTTGAGACAAACATTCAACTGAAATTTGCTGTACCAAATGTAAGGATTATTATTATTATTATTATTATTTTAATGA
This sequence comes from Callorhinchus milii, assembly GCF_018977255.1. Taxonomy (NCBI): domain Eukaryota; kingdom Metazoa; phylum Chordata; class Chondrichthyes; order Chimaeriformes; family Callorhinchidae; genus Callorhinchus; species Callorhinchus milii. The sequence continues at coordinate 82,289,834 of NW_024704742.1, read as the reverse complement.
TAGCAATTAGTTCCCTTCACTTTACTTCTAAAAAGCATATCCTTTCTTTCTTTATTGGCATCCAAGTGGTGTGGACAGTCAAGGGTGGCGATTATCTGCTTCAAGCTTTCTGTTCAACTGTTTAGCAGGACACAACTGAGAGGAGTTTCGGATAGATTTGCTTTACATTTTCTTTCCTTTTGGGAAAACCATTATCACTGAACAACTTCTCCTGAGGGAAGAGCTATAAAGATCACAACCATGCAAGTAATCAAGGGCATGATCCCAGATCCTGACATATTACCTTTTAACTCCATCATGCAGTTGTGGTTAAGTGAATAAACGTGTGGTTTATGTCATGAGGACACAGCATTATAATTAGAGGTAAGGCAATGAACAGGAGTCCAAAATAAATTTCTTCACACTCAAGAGTCTTAAGAACATAGGTTGAACTGCCTCAAAAATAACACAGATGCTGAACAAATAGAGGGGCATTCAAGACAGAGACATTGTTAGATTGTTGAGGAGTATTGAGAAAAGGCAGAGGAAACAAAATTAAAGAGTTGTTATGGACTTAATGGTAGAATCGACAGCCTGAATCATATTCTCCTGCTCCTATGAAGATTCCTCAATCACATTACATTGTAAAACTTCCCTTGTGAGAATCCATCATGTAAAGATATCAGCAAATACCCAAAGATATATTTGCTGTATTCACCAATAAAATACAGTCATTGTGCTTCACAGCATATCCTTTGAAGTATTTTGACATTTCTGCCCAATGTGAAATACGTTATACCAAATATAAAATTACTGTTATAAGAAAACTATACTCAAAATCAGAACATTTTTGAATCCCATAAAACTGACCACTTCCTAAAATAGTGCAAAGATTACCCCGACATGAAGCCCACTTTCTTATTTCTGTAAGCCTATTTGTGCGAGAGAGGAAATAAGCACAAGCTATAACACTGAACACTTCATTATCTTTATTAAATCAATGATATTCTCCTCCCCCTTCAAAAAAAACATGATAGATCAGCTCAAAAAGACAGATCAAGACAGGAGTGCACAAATCTATTTTAAAAAAAGTATAATCGTTTATGTTTGCTGTTAGACAATGTTTCATGAAGTGGAGTATACTGTGTGCTGTAGATATACGAACAAATGGATTTGACAAGCAAACTTATAAAGAAAATAATCGATTCGAGTAATTTCCCTCTCCCCCAATCATAAACACTTATGACCAATTCTGAAATTCTATATTCAATAACTTATTTTGCCCAATTGTTTGTAATTAATAGCTTCTATAGCTCCTTGATATAGTGCCTTTTCTTGTTCATCAAGATGGTGATTGTTGGCCAGGACACTGGGAGAACTTCCCTTTTCTTTTCGAACAGTTAGTGCCATGAGATCTTTAACATTCACCTGAACAGGCAAATAGGACCTTGGCCTTGACGTTTCATTCCGAAGAAAGGCACCTCCGACATTACAGTTTCCCCCAGCACTACCAATAGAAGTGTCGCCTGAGGCCATGAGTTTGAATCCCAATGTTGACTCAGACCTGATTGCTACCAACTATGCCAGACTGTCACCTTGTTAAGAAGGATGTTAAAGCTCTCCACTTCCTTTAATTAATAGACAAAATTGACAATAATAACAATACTAATAATAATCCTTGCATTTGATATAGTGCCTTACCACGTCATTGAGATGTCTCAAAGCGCTTCACAGAATATATTGTAAAGTGGATTGACTGTACATTTTGTGGGCGAAACATGGCAGCCAATAGCACACAGCAGTCTCCAACAAACAGTCGTGCATTGAGTGACCACATTTTCTTTTTTGGAAGGATTATTAACCCCAGAAAGCAATCCGCCGCCAATCAACTAACAACCCGTTTCCTACTTACTGCTAGGTAAACAAAGGCATGTGGAGTAAGGAAACTTGCCTAAGGTATCGTCCCGTTTGGGAATCGACCCAAGTCCTCTCGCTCTTGCGAGACGAGTGCAATAACCACCACGCTATGGGACTCCTATAATAGTTCAGCTATTATTATCTCTTAAGAAGGAAAGCCATGATAAGTGAAATGTACACTAGGAAATCAATATTTAAGAAAATTTCCGAGAACATCTGCTAGAAAGCTGGAATCTGAAGAGAGATTTCAGTCTTTCCTTCAACAAGTGAGGAATCATTTGACTGGAAATGGACACATTGCTATTCCTGTGATGACTCCATATACAGTGATATCTTATACCTGTGGATTGACCTTAAGCATGGTCAGAGAGGTAGACTTTCAAGAAGCTTTTGAAGACAGATAGAGCGGTTGAGAGATTTCGGGAGGGAGTTCCAGAGGTAGAAGGTTAGTGAATAAACAACAACAAAAATAAATAACATTTGTGTCGAGCCTTTCACATTGGGAGGATGTCCCAAACTGCTGGAAAATCAGGGATTTGTACCCGATCAAGGGGTTGGGATCAGGAAGGGTCGAGATCAGGGAGGGTAGGGGTAGGATAGTGACCGAAGGCGCTGTCGAAGAGGAGAGTCTTGAGATGTGCCTTGAAGGAAGCAAGGAAGGAGCAAAGCGAAGGGATTGGATTTCAAAGGGTAGGTCAGAGAAGCTGAAGGTCCAACCGCCAATGGTGGAGCGAGCCGGGTGGGGGTCGTGGAGCAGGCCTGAGCCTGCTGAGAGAAGGGAGCGAGCAGATTGATATGGCATAAGCAGGTCAGAGAGGTGGGAAGGAGCGAGGCGTTGGAGGGCTTTGAAGGCGAGGATAATCATTTTGAAGGCTCTGCCATTAATGACAGAGGACTAGCTAATTCTCAGCCGCCCTGAGTTTCATTGAGCAGGGGAGTGAGGCTGGAAAAAGTCACAGAAATAGTGAGAGGTGAGATTGTGTGGGAATGTGTAGGTGAGATCTTGAAGTCGATCCAAGAGACAAGGAGACAGTTGAGCCTGGTGTGGAATGGGGAATGGCAAGCAAGTTCAGTGCAAGTTAAGAATGCAAAAGTGCAAATTTTGTATTAGCTAGAGGCTGCAGAAGGTAGCGCTAAGGAGATCACCTGAGCTTCTGCAATGACAATTAATATCTCAATTATTCTAATTACTCAATTAAAACTGTGGTAATATTTTTTTTCCTTCCAGACGTGAATTTGCAATATATCTATTTTTTCATCATATATCTGTTATCAAGCCGAGTGGTCAATAAGACAGTTCTTGCCTTATTGACCACTTCATTTTACGAAGTTGCAACAATAAGCAGAGGTCCATGTGTGGGATCAGTTGTAGGTGTGGTTACTACTGAACCAATTCTGCCTGGACACAGTTCACTTTGAACAGGGATTGATAGAGCATTTGGTTGAAATCAGATTCCCGAACAGCGAATCAGAGTTGCTAACGGAATCGAGAACCGCTGTGAGTAACCTGTCACAGCCACTGACCGCTCCACATCGGCAGAGGTGGATTACGAGGTTTCCCCCATGTTGGTGATGGCACACTACTGGTTTCTGGATGGATTCTCAGTCACTGTCACTGAATCCCATTGTGAGGCCCCACTGTTTTGACCCATCACCGTCCTGCCGAGAATCCTTTATGTCACATAAATATTGAAAATAGATTCATAAATGCCACACTCAGAAGGAGCTGCACCATCCTTGAAGAAAAGCCTTATGGCAGTGACGAGGCACAATAGCATTGACAAGTAACAACTCATTAGTAGATCAGTGTACATACCACACATCAATGTGCAAGATAAGAAGCAGTGTGTTCCTGTGCAATAGAAAGTGAGAGAAATGGGACACGAGCAGATGTATGCTACCTGCACTGAACCGGGGAGGTGACACTCATAGGAATAGAAATGCTAACACAGAGGCCCTCAGTGAAGACCCTAAATGAGTGCATAAAGATAGATAGGGAAAAGCAAAAGGGTAGACGGGGTGAAAAAGAGTTTACTGGCAGTAAGAGGCTCTGCTCACTGAGGAAACCATGAGAAGTAAAGAAAATCTTCAGAACCTTGAAAAGACCTTGCCCATTCCCTCTGGCTTTAGCCTCTGGATAAGTTGGAAGAAAAATGTTGAATGTTGTATATAAAAAAAACACAGAGAATGAAGTGTGCAGACAAAGGAAGTTTCTGACCTAAATTAGAAGTAATCCACTGGGTCCCTCATTTATAGTATAAATGGAGCAGCATCCAGTTAAGGTAGTCCTCAATGTGGGTGGGATCCAGTTAAGGTAGTCTAGTTACATCACTCAAATCACAGTGCTCTAACCACTGAGCTACAGAACTCCAGATATATATTTTGTGGTATTAAATATATTTTGTAGTAATATTTTTTACTACACCCGGAAAGCAATCTGCCAATCAACTAACAAGTGGGTTACTTGATTACTGCAAGGTAAAAAGAGGAATGTGTGTGGAATAAGGAAACTTGCTTAAGGTTTCGCCCTGCCTGGCAGGGTCTCACTCACTCAATTGGTGCTCATATAACAAGTATAACAAGGGAAAGAGATGGAAAATATCTGATCAATGTTCACAAACAGGACAATAATCCTTAGTAATAATCTGGACAAAGGATGAGAATCCATTCACTTTGCAGTATATTCTGTGAAGTACTTTGAGATGTCTCAAAGGCACGATAAATTGCTATATCAAATGCAAGGATTATTATCATTATTAGCCTCTCAATTTTGGATTGAAGTCCTATATTTGGATTATGTTCCGCATTTTTCCTTTGTTAAAATTGGTGAACTTTCATTTTTCAGCGCAATTTTTTCAGACTGCTGGTGAGAACCATTTGCTAATTCACCACTTTAATTCTGCAAATAAGCAAGTTGTAACTTGCTGACCAATTCCAATAGTGCGCATTTGTGAATTCACTAGATCAGCAATTGTTCAGAAAACAGCACACTTATACATAGGAAAACATCCATTTAGCTACTTTTGTAAATGAGTCTGTTCCACAAATCCAGGCACCAGGTATATACCATTCTGTATATGAAGCTTAATATTAAATTTGAAACCTAAATACCCTACAACAACAACTTGTATTTATATAATGCCCTCCACACAGGGTAGCATCTCAGAGCTTTTAAACTCTAGTAATTTAAGTCTGCCTGTTTGTGGATCATTGATGTTGCTAAATTGGCTGCTGCGTTTGCTTGCAAAATACACAGTCACTACACTTTACAGTAAATCCTGTGAAGCACTTTGAACCGTCCTCCCAAATTGAAAGGTGCTGAATCAAATGCAAGGATTATTGTTATTTAAGATAGTCTGCTAAATACTTTATCTGTGCATCTAAGCATAATGTTCATATCAATCTGTTTTTCTAAGAAAAGGAGCATGTTTAGCTCTGTGTTCCTCTCATATCAAATCCTAGTGGTTATACTGTACTATTATCCATGAAACATTTTCTACCAAACATGCAGCGTAGATTGAGGATTAGCTAACATGAATCACACACCATAGCCCTTCTTCAAGCATCACCTGAAGGTGGCTTCAGAATGATGAACTTTTCACCCGCAGCAGTAAAATTGAGTGGTGTGAATTGCACCGGGTATATTCTATCTCCTCCTCCTCCTCCTCCTCCTCCCCCTTTCCACTGTTGTTAATATAATGGAAAACCTAACTATGAAAAATCAACTAGGAAACATAGCATAACATAATGTGTAGGAGCAGGAGTAGGCCATTTGGCCCTTCGAGCCTGCCCTGCCATTCAATCATGGCTGATCTTCTAATCTAACTCCAGCTAATGTGTGGTGAAGGAATGTACTATAAACAACGGAATGTTTTTTTGTATCGGGAGAAAGGGAAAAAATTGTAACAGAAGATTATATTTATTAATGTACGTTGCGTTGGTTTTGGATTTCTGTTGTGTCAAATATTATATTCATAAATATATATATGTTTTTAAAAAATCTTACATATGTTGCTTTGAAGTGACTAGTATTCAACAGACTGTGATCAGGGTCATATACATAGCCTATCCAAGAAGCTATCACTACCCCTGGGATATATTCAGAGCTTTTAGTTTTTTTCAATATTAATATTCACACAGAGCAGTGAGCTGTCAGCAATGGAGTTCCTTGTTACGCAACTATTTAATAGCACAATATGACAACATTCCAACTCGCTATTGAACTACTACTAGGATTAAACAGAGCACAAAGTGGACTTATGACTCAGTTTGACCTGAAGTATCAATATTGCTTCCAACTGTGCAGTCACTTGAAAGTTGCAATTAGTGATACAAAGTTGCATAGAGCATGAAAAGAGAGGGATCAGCGAAGATGTAATGTACTGATAGCATATTAAGCTGTTCCATCATATTGCTTAATGGATCTATATCGATATCTGCAGATAGAATATGTATTTTATTCTACCTAGAAAAGATTAGGGAAAAAAACTTAATGACTGTAAAATATATAGCTCTTACTGCTGGAATCAGATGAAAACCAACGTAGAATTATTACCTGTGTTTTTGATAACAGGGAACTATAGATAATAATCTTGATTTTGATATCCTTGTCTATAATGTCAAAACATCTCAAAGGACTTCACAAGTAATTGCTGTCACGTGTAGTGATTGGGTACTTGTGAATATGGCAGCCAATTTGCACACAGCAAAGTCTTACAAAGATCAATTTATTTAAGGATTGTTGACCAGGACATCTTATCAAATAGTGTCAAGGTCAGGCAGAACCTTGGTTTAAAGTCTTATCCAATGGACCTCTAAAAATGTAATGCTCTCCCAGCACTGATAATATCACCTCCGGTTGTGAGCTCAACACCCTGGAGTGGGCAGGGAAGCCACAACCTTCTGACTCAGAGACAACAGTGCTACTAACAGCTGACCCAAGAATTATAGTGCACTCTTTAAACCTGCAAAATAAGGCAATGTTACTTAGTGAACTTCTGGTCATTTACGAGAGGTCATTTACTGTCTTTTCTACCTGACATCCATGCCATGACCCGTTCTGCCTTCCCTCACCTCCGCAACATTCCCCAGCTCCACCACTGCCTCACACCTTAGGCCGCCGAAACCTTCATCCACACATTCATCACATCTAGGCTCGACCACGCCAACTCCCTGCTTGTCGACCTTCCCAACTTTCCTGCCACAAGCTGCAGATCATTCAGAATTCTGCAACTCGTATCCTCTCATGCACCATGCCCCATGACCCCATCACCCCCACCCGGCTCCACTGGCTCCCCATCTCCCAGAGGTTAGACTTCAAAATCCTCAACGTCACCTTCAAGGCTCTCCATTGCCTTGCTCCTTCCTACCTCTGTGACATGCTAAGCCTATACCAACCTGTCCGCTCTCTCCGCTCAGCAGGCTGTGACCTGCTCCACATCCTCCGCCCGGCCCATCCACCATCGGCGGTCAGGCATTCAGGTCTCTGACCCCACCCTTTGGAACTCCATCTTACATTCTCTTTGCCTCGCTCCCTCTCTTGCCTCCTTCAAGGCAGGTCTCAAGACTCTCCTCTTCGACTGCGTAATTGGCCACCCTCCTACCCTCCCTGCCCTCTAGCCTCCCTGATCCCAAACCCCTCTGCTCGGGTCCAAATCCCTGACTGTCCAGCGCCTTGGGACATCGTCCCAATATGAAAGGTGCTAAACAAATGTAATTTTGTATTTTATTGTGTTGTATATGTAAATGGAGTCAATTTAGCCATGTATTCGATATTTAATCAGTTGAATGTGCCAAAGTTGGACCAAATAAATTAATGTTGCTATAAATGCTTTGAGACGTCCACTCAACGTGAAAGATACAATATCAAATACAAGGATTGTTATAATTATGATTATTGTTTGTTATGTTTGGACCAAAAAATGCTCTAAGTCTGTACAAGTTGAAATTATAATAATAATAATCCTTGCATTTTATATAGCCCCTTATCACGTCTTCAAAACATCTCAAAACACTTCACAGGATGCACTGTAAAGTGAATTTACTATATATTTTGTGGGCAAAAGGTGGTAGCCAATTTCGCACAGCGACGTCCCACAAACAGTCATGGATTGAGCGAACACATTATTTTTTTAAAAAATCACTTAATCATAGAACAACAAGCAACTACATAGAACTACAGTGATTAAAAGCACAAACCTCCCAGTAACTTACAATAACAGTCTTGCAGTCTTCCCTCTGGTAAGAGATTTTCCAGCACATCATCAGAGATATATATTCCTATGTGAACCTGATCTTCCAGCAAATAATTTTTTGGAATCTTTTAGAATGTGAAAATTTTACTTTCTCATCATGAATAGTTCAATGATTTTCTACACGAACATTTAAACTGCTCAGTCGAATCTGCCAGACTAAAAGTATGGTTTCTTTAAGCAGGGAAAGACTCTGAGTGAAAGCTCTGAGCACATTTAGAATTCTTCACTAATCAGTCAGTAGTTGGCATAATCAATGAGATTTGTGCGCAGAGTAGTGCTCTTTTGACATATTCTGAGCTATAACTGCAGTACACTGCTGCTCTGTGGGGGTCTAAGACAGTAAATCAGTAATATGATCAAGTTTTGGCTTCAAACTAAAACTACTGCTAAATACAGTGCAATCCCCTTTCAATCAGAAGAGACCTGGAGGCACTACATTTCTACATATTGTTAAGTGGAATCAGTACTAATATTGATTTGCAATTTTGGCACCTGAATTTGGGATTTCCCACATATCAGTTCCCAAACTTTCGTACAATACTCTGATTCTAATTGGAGACCAGACACGTAGACTTTAAAGAAACCGAGTTTCCAACATACACAGTGGATATACATTTGTGTCATTCAGTTAAACAATCTCCCACGACTGGTAACAACAGTCAGGATCTACAGCGGAAATGTCATAGCTTTGGTCCTTCAATTTCCTTGTTTTCTGATCCATAATGCTCTATTACACCTGTTTGTATAAATAAGGTCAATATCGAAGCTGTCCTGAAATGAGCTGTCTGAGAAGACGTTATTTTCATTCAAGAAAAAATGATTACGAAGAGGTAGCATGATTCAGGTTTTTGAAATGCTGAATGGCATAAAAGATGCAGATATATGCAAAGCATTTGATTTGGACTTTGAGCCAAACACAGTTTGCATCCACCAAGATATTAGAAAATGCTTTATTCCCTATTGTGTAGTCCACATATAACCCAGATGCTTCCACCACAAACACACACACATATACACACACACACACACACTAATAGACACTAATAATTGTCAATGTGTCCATTAACCCCTTAATAATAAAAACAAATATCTATTTGAAAATTGGAATGAAATTTGGTGGAAGAATTATGTGGACTAAGAGGAACATATATTCCATTGCATGCTTTCAAAAGTGGGTGGGAGGTTATATTTGTGGAGGGTGGTAATTCTGGTGTTTTAGCTTTGAATATTTGGGTATATGCAAAAAAACATACAATTTACATTCATATAGTACCTTATACATCGGGAGAATGTCTCAAAGCACTGGATACTCCAGGGGTGGGAGTTAAGGAGGTGAGGAGGGGAAAAATGACTCAACACCGTGGTCAAAGAGGTAGGTCCCGCAGTGGAAAGAAGAAAAGGAGGGAGTCGTGAGGATTCTGGGATGGAATTCCACAGATCAAGGATAAAATAGCTGCCTGCCGGTGATGGGACTGATAGGGTGTGGGATGTGAAGCAGACAAAGATCACAAAACCAAAGAGACGTTTGTAAGAAGAAGGCCTTTCAGCCCATTTGATCTCATCTTTCTAGCAGACCCACCCTACAGTGTTCCACATCACAAGATCAAATGGGTCCAATGTCCTGGCCTCAACCACCCTTTCTTGTAACCGTGTTCCAGTTGTTAATTACTCAGTGGGCAAAAGAAAAACTTCCTGGCCTAAAATTCACTTTGCCGCCCTAACCAACAGAATTAATAATAATAATAATCCTTGCATTTGGTATAGCGCTTTTCACGTCGGGAGGACGTCCCAAAGCACTTCACAGAACACACTGTAAAGTGAATTGACTGTATATTTGTGGGCGAACGCGGCAGCGCACAGCAATGTCCCACAAACAGTCGTAGATTGAAAATGACCAATTTTTATTATTGTTTTTGATTTTGGAGGTATTATTATTAGGCGTGTGGAGTAAGGAAACTTGCCCAAGGTTTCGCCCTGCCTGGAATTAAATTCAGGTCTCTCACTTGCAGGACTCTACAATTCACAGAATTCTCTTTCACAAGATGCAATTGATTGAAAAAAATATACTCTTGAGTGTGCAAATGGTAGACTCAATAGGCCAAGTGGCCTTTTCTTGTGCCAAGCAAAAAATACAGCCCGGCTTGAATGGAAATACAGTTTAATAACAGTGACATGGTCAACTGGAGTGAATTTGTGATATTCAATGCGATAATGATTGCAGTCCCACAACTCTGCTGCCACTAACACCAGATCATAGTTTACAAATGTTTGGTGGTTTGGTATGAGTGAGGGGGAGAGAGAACACATCCCTTTCATCATAATAATTATCACTTCAGATGGAATTCATGGGAATTACTGTGAAATAGAGTCACTATGTATTTGTAAACAAATGCAAAGCAAAGTCCCACAAACAGTCATGAAATGAATGACCATAATTAAGACCAAAAGCATTTATTTTTTGTGTGCAATTTTTAGACTTTAATTTGACGTCCACAGACTAGCTTGTAACGTTTCCGGTTTGATACTTATTTTCTAGGCTTGATCTGCCAAAAAGGGGCATTGTTTTACTAAACAAAAATCCACCGCAAATCCTGCCCTGGCGATAATTAGCATCAGAGATAGTAATCACAAAATATCATTAGCACATCAAAGGTGTAATTTTAATCCCATAGGATGGATGCATTATATTGCATTTGCTTGAAATGTTTGAAAGGATAGGCTACCACCCTTTCCCTTCCCATTTCCCAAAGCACTTTTCAAAGGCAATTCTGCAAATTAAAGCACCTTATGCCCAAGCAAATGACTGGAGAACATTCTTTGCAGCCTTGTGTACCTAGCAGTTAAAATCATGTTGGAAAATCAATTTATATTTCTGTCTTCAACTCTGTACATACAAAGCTCAAAGGCTGAATGAGAGAAATAACAGCCGGGGAAATACTGACAGGCGCTGCAGATTGTTTGAGTCATTGATTTCCCCCAAATGATGCTGAGAATTTACAGGAGCACCGATTGAAAATAGGTCAAAAAATGGGAGCAGGCCAAACGTAAATCGACCGACTCTCACACTGTTTAAAACCAGCAATTTTTTACGCAACATCTGAAGCCTATAATCAGGAATTAGTGAGGTAATCTGGCCACATTAATGAGCTATCCATCTCTATAGCAACCTCAGGAATGTTCAAATGAATTAATAGTTTTTCCTTGTTTACAATACTGACTCATTCATTCTGCAGACCTCAAAACTGGAACACTGCTTTGAAACCGAATCAACTAACCACTACACATAGATTTATCTTATCTCTTCACCTATTCTTTTCAATATTAGTGGTGGTCTGTAAAATGAGGCATTGTCCCTTGCTTTCTCACATTGTTAAAACAAAATTAAACTCAGAGACAAGTGTCAGCTGAACTGATCTTGGTTGTAGTTATAATGAGTGTGACCTCATTGATGGCCAGGAGATGTAAATGAGGTCCAACATTGTGCCACAGAGTTGAAATGATGCAAGTTTGTGGCTACAAAACCCCACTCAGCAAGTTAAAATAATAAATAATAATAATCCTTGCATTTGATACAGCACTTTTCACATCTTCTAGATGTCTGAAATCGCTTCACAGAATACATTGTAAAGTGAATTGATTGTATATTTTGTGGGAGAAACGCAGCAGCCAATTGCGCACAGCAGTGTCCCACAAACAGTCGTGGATTGAGTGACCAAATTTTATTGTTTTTTTCATCTTGAGGGATTATTATCAGATTTGTGGAGTACGGAAATTTGCCCATGGTTTCACCCTGCCAGGAATCAAACCCAGGTCTCTCGCTTGCGAGGTGAGTGCGCTAACCACTGAGCTACAGGACTCCCTAGCTCAACAGTGTACTTGTCACATGTCAAAAGCAGACCAGGCACAGCTAGGGTTATTTTATCACTCATCCATATTACCACCATTCATCCACATGAGCAACAATGTGTTCGGCTCTCAGCATATGGTGATTAAGAAGGCAGATTTTCCTGGTGTCCTGGCCTGTTGCTTTTTGTGTGGCATTGCTGTATGCAAAATTTCCTGCTACTTTCGCCTACAAAATACACAGTCACTGCATTTCAACAGAATTCCGTGAAGCACTTTCAGATCATAGAATCGTAGAATCATAGAATCGTGCAGCACAAAAAGAGGCCATTCGACCCATCGAGTTTGTGTCGGCTCTTTGAAAAGAACAATGTAAGGTCAATCCCACTCCCCAGTGCTTTCCCCATAACCCTGCAAACCCGTCCTCCTCAAATACCCGTCCACCGCGTTTTTAAAAGTAGTTATCGAATCGGCCTTGACCACCCTTTCAGGCATTGCGTTCCAGATTTGAACAACTCGCTGCGTGAAAAAATTTCTTCTCACCTCCCCTCTGCTTCTTTTGGAAACTATTTTAAATCTGTGACCTCGAGTCACCGACACACCCACCAGTGGAAATAGTTTTTCCCTTTCTAACCTATCAAATCCCCTCATGATTTTGAAAACTTCTACTAGGTCTCCTCGTAACCTTCTCTGCTCCAATGAGAATATTCCCCGCCTCTCTAGCCTTTCCTCATAATCAAGATCCCTCATTCCTGGTACTATCCTCGTAAATCTCCTCTGTGCCCTTTCCAATGCTTTAACATCCATTCTATAGTGTGGTGCCCAAAACTGGGCGCAGTATTCTAACTGAGGCCTAACCAGTGTTTTATATAGGTTAATCATAACCTCCTGACTCTTGTACTCTATGCCACTATTTATCAAGCCTTATATCCCAGTATGCCCTTTTTATAGCTTTATCTACCTTCAGCGCATTCAACCTTTGCAGTATTTCCTCTCTGTTTATACTTATCCTATCCATCTCCTCTACCCTCTCCTCCGATACTGCGGCATTTGGTGCATCCACTTCTTTTGTGAAGATAGATGCAAAGTACTCATTCAGCACATCAGCCATGCCCTCTGCCTCCACAATAAGATTTCCGCCTTGGTCCTTAATTGGCCCCACCCTACCTTTGACTAACCTTTTTTTCTTGATATGTTTGTAAAATATTTTAGGATTCCCTTTAATGTTACCTGCTAATCTTTTTTCATATAATCTTTTTGCCCCTCTTATTTCTTTTTTCAGTTCTCTTCTGTATTTCCTTTCTTCTATTTGGTTGTCTTCTGTATCTTGGGTTTGACATTTGTCATGCGCCTCCTTTTTCTGCTTCATTCTAGACACAATTAACTTTGTCATCCACGGAGGTTTGGATGCCCTACTTTTCCCTTTCGTAGGAATGTATTTGTTCTGTCCCCGAGCTATCTCATTTTGAAGACTTCCCACTGCTCTTTAGTTGTTTTACCTGCCAATCTTTCTTTCCAGTCCACCTTGGCTAGGTCCCTTTTTAACTCACTGAAGTTAGCCCTCTTCCACTTTTTTCAGTGTTTCAATAAACATGATAAGGCTCCATACCAAATACAGTAAATTTTATTATTAATACTGATAATAATCCTTGCATCTGAGTGACCAATTTTTTTTTAATGTGTTATTACCCCAGAAAAATTATCCGCCAATCGACTGACAACCAAGTTCCTACTTACTGCTAGGCAAACAAAGGCATGTGGATTAAGGAAACTTGGCTTGCTTGGAAACATGGAGCAAGGTTTCACCCTGCCTGGGAATCAAACCGAGATCCTCACGTGAACCACGATGCATGGAATAGGAAGATATGGGACAGAGTAAGGAATAAGTGGAGACTCATGCGATTGAGGCGAGTGCTGTAACCATTGCGCTATAGGACTCCACTGGTTCCATCATACGACCATCACTTCACATAATAAAGCATAAGTTTGTAATCCCAGACATTGAGACAGACCTCTATAAGAACTTTGTCATGAATTTGGATTTTACAAACCAATACAATTTACATTGAAGCAACACCCTTCAAGTCGGGAAGATGTCTGAAAATGCTTAATAATGCTATATCGGCACCTGAGCTGGGAGTGGAAGCCGAAGGAAATGGGGAAAGATGGCCAAAAAATATAGTCAAAGAGGCACCTTTTGACACTTGCTTTGAACAAGGGGCGAGAGGGAACAAGTTGGAGGGACTCCAGGATGGAGTTCCAGAGACCGGGGCAGAATGGCTGAAAACTCGTCACTGATAAAGGGGAGAATATTGGTGGAGATTCATGAAGCCAGCCAGTGCTCAATAAGTGGGGGATGGAGCACCCGAGCCAACGTGGTTGAAAGGAGGCCGAAGAGTTCGGGTGAGAATATGGAGCTATCATTAGATTCTGTTCTCTTTAATAGATTGACTAAATTGATAACCACAATATAATGCAGTTTGAAGTGGAAATATTGGAACTTTTCAGTTATTAAACTGTAATGAACTTGAATTTATTCATCTTGTATTGTCAAGAGATGTGATGCTAAAACCATTTTGCAAAGAAACATCAAATGCATTATTTGGGAAAGCATATCACATGTTTTGCTCAACATGATTTTGTTCATTTTCTTTGTTTAATTAATATTTTCCCTACTGGCTGAAGACAGTCGAAGAAACAACTGTAATTAAAAATGTATACATTTCATCCTTCTGGTTATGAAAGATATTTTATCATTGATTTGCATTTTAAATATCAAACATAAAACAAATTACTGTCAAAATAATTCTCTGTTAAATATTTAATCTACTTTGAAGCTTTACAATTGTTCTGGTTTTTAATGTTTATGTATTTTCATGGGATTTTCTTTGCCATCCAATTGCACTATTCTCAAGAGAAAACATGATCAAGGCATTCTGCTTTATTTGGTACAATCCTTCCACATTCATTCAATATTAGAAACAGAATTTAGTTACCCTGATAACTGACAAGCTTATCCAGATAGTAGCTGAGTCAAGCTGATGGCAATAGTCCCATGTTTGTTTCATGGTCTGTTCAGAATTAGTTGATGTGAGTTAGTGTGGCCCAAGAGCCATTATAATTGGCAATAATAATAATAATAATCCTTGCATTTGATATAGCGCTTTTCACGTCTTCTAGACGTCCCAAAGCGCTTCACAGAATATACTGTAAAGTGAATTGACTGTATATTTGTGGGCGAACACAGCAGCCAATTGCGCACATTAATGTTTCACAAACAGTCATGGATTGAAAATTATTATTAGACGTGTGGAGTAAGGAAAATTGCCCAAGCTTTCGCCCTGCCTGGAATTGAACTCAGGTCTCTCGCTTGAAAAGCGAGTGCTCTAACCACTGAGCTACAGGACTCCACAATATCACCATGGATTAGGCCAGAGAAACTCAACCAGGAATCCTGCAGATAATCACACTATGGAGTTTGCACACCACTGAAAATAAACAAATAGAAAAGTCCAAACTTTTCCACAATGCAACAAAGATTTTCAAACACAGGTCTAGGAGGAAGTCTTTGGGATATCATCCCAAGCTCCTGAAGGAGGGGGTCGAGCAAGGTTTTGCAGCAACAAGGACAATAATTTGCCTTTACATTGTGTATCCCATGCAGGATGAATTTCTTAAAGTGTTTCAAAGAGACGACAGGAATCAACAAGTGTGAGGAGAGGAGGGGAAATTTAAAGGTGTTGAACAAAATTAATTGATTAAGTGGAATTTGAAAGCAGACACAAGGTGAAGAGATTTGGGAAGAGAGTTCCAGTGATTCGTGGCTTGTTGGCTAATGCTTGGCTATGAAGGATCGAAGGGAATTTTTTGTCATTGAAGGCAGTATCCCAGAGTGAAACGATGTTAAATACAGTAGTAGATTGCTATTCTTTACCCCCGTTCCATTTCTTCAGAGGTATTGGTATGTATACAATTCTATTCTAGAACAAGTCCATTGGCTTCAAGGAAGTCAGTGGAGCATTCCCAGTAAAATCAGATAGAACCAATACAAAGCCTAAATTGGTACTGAACCTGGAAAGGTGCTTTCATGCCTATCTACACAAAATATATCTGAAAAACTAACTGTGGTAGAAGGGACAACTGAAGGAATCCATAAGGACATTTTTGCAAGGGGGATTTTTTTGATTTCTCAAATCCACTCTGATCACTGATTTTCCCAGTTCCATTATCCAAAAGATCAGGTCATCCACTGCCCATATCCTCACCCACACCAAACTCTGCCTACCCATCACCCCAATCTTCACCAGGCTCAACTGCTTCCCTGTCTCCAAAAGGATCAATTTCAAGACCCTCACCCTGACAAACAAATCCCTTGACTCCCAAGCACCTTCCTACCTCTCTAAGTTGCTTATACCCCACTCCTCTGCTCGCCCCCTTCAATCAGATGGGACAGACCTCTGCGCATCCTGTAATCCCTCTGCATCTTCTTTGATGGCCGAGCCTTCATTTACTGTACCGCTAACCTCTGGAACTCCCTGCCTCAATCTCTCCATCTCTCTCTATCTATCTTTAAATCCCACTTTAAGACCTACCTCTTCAACCTATGGCCTCTGGTCACCTAACCTTTCCTCTCTCCCTTGTTCGGCAACCAATCCCACCACTGTTACAGATGCTATCCAGTGCTGTAAAAGACCTTGTGAGCCTATCATTTCTGACTCCTTCTTCTAAACCTGCAAGGTGGCACAAAATAATTCTCAGTGCAGTATTCCTGGAATACTTCTGAGAGCACTCTCTGTCTAAGGCAATTTCTTTTTCTGATCTGAAGTTTGAACAAAATTGGGATCTCTCCAGTTTTCTTAAAAAAGAAAGAGCTTAGTAAGATAGCCTTCAATCAAACAAGATGATGATCACAGCCAATTTGATGGGATTGAGACAGAATTTAGATTTTTGAAAGTTGAGCAGCGTAAGGAAGTGTGATTGGTATTAATGACTGGAAGTTGTCCATCACATTCAATGCGAACACAGGAGCTGCTATCAATCAGAGGCTGAAGATAAATTGACTGGAGGCAATTTACCCCAAAATGCCCTTGGTTAGTTGATAATGAGAGGTGAAAGATATCATCCACAAAGTCAGCATTTGGTAATTTGTAAAACTGAACTTGTCAAGGGCTCAATAATAAAACAGCAAGTTTTGAAAAAAAAACTTTACGGGACTTGGGACAAAGAAAATAGAGCTTGGAAATATAATAAGCACAATAAATAAGTCTTCTATTGTATCTATAGACAGCAGTCAACACGGTGATTGAATAGAGGGGGAAAAGAAGTAAAAATATGTTCCAGAATGTGAATTTATCACAATAGAATTGTGGAAGGTTGCCTGACAAAATATACTGTTTAACACCACAACTTTCTTAAAGGGATCCTCCAGATCATTCACCACCTCACCACAGTTGATGTTAGCTTTAGGAAAGGTCAATAACAACAGGTTGCACTTATATAGGAGAAAGTCTCAAAATGCTTTACAAGGTCTCAGTTTGTTAGGAGGGAGGCATGGGGGAAGGTAGAATGTGGTTAAATGCGTAGTCAAAGAGATATGTTCAGTAGTTAGAGAGTTGAAAGCAGAGGGAAAGGAGGAGAGGCAGATGGATATCAGAAGAGAGTTTCAGAGATTGGGGGCAAAGTATTGCTGGTTATTTGATTCAGTGCCTTTGGGCATCATGCCCAGCACTTTGGGATGTCCTCCCAACATGAAAGGCACTATATAAATGTAATTTTGTTGTTATTGATCAGATGTGGATCGAGATGAGCTCATTGCCTGCCTTAAACGACACATGTAAACTGTCTACTAAGGATCTTTGATTGGTGATTAGGAGCAAGAACTCTGGCTGATGGTCCTTTCCCCAATGGCACAGAAGACAACTGTCGCTCCCAAACTATTGTGACGGCTGAGATAGTAATAATAATAATCCTTGCATTTGATATATCGCCTTTCACAACGGGAGGACGTCCCAAAGCGCTTCACAGAACACACTGTAAAGTGAATTGACTGTATATTTGTGGGCGAACGCGGCAGCCAATTGCGCACAGCAATGTCCCACAAACAGTCGTAGATTGAAAATGACCAATTTATTTTTGTTTTTGGTGTTTTTGGAGGGATTATTATTAGGCGTGTGGAGTAAGAAAACTTGCCCAAGGTTTCGCCCTCTGCCTGGAATTGAACTCAGGTCTCTCACTTGCAAAGCGAGTGCTCTAACCACTGAGCTACAGGATTCAGTTAACTCAGTACAGATCACAAATGGATCTGCACCTTCCATTGTTTTATGTTTACCGAGTGGTGCTTTTTCACAGCAGGTTAGCTTTATTACAATTATTAACCAGTGAATTGCAGAAAGAAACAACAATGCAATAACAGTATATTTTCATTTGGGGGAATTGTTTTCCAGGATACCAGCAAAAACCTGCATTCATTTTTCGAATAGTGCTATGGGATCTTTAAGATCCACATGAATAAAGCAGCTGGGACCTTGTTTTAACATCTCATCCAAAGGACTCAACCTCCTACAATGTAGTACATCCAAGACCACATTAGAAGTGTCAGTATAGACAACATGGGATCCATGGACTGATGTGGGACTTGAACCCACAACCTTCTGACTCAGAGCCGAAAGTGCTATCAACTGAGCCAGGCTGACACCAAATGAATAGGACAGAAAACAATGTTCAATAACTCTAGAGAATACAGTAATCATCTTAACAAATAAATTCCTCACCTTCGGGCCCACCACAAATTTGCAGCATCTGAGGTGAATTAGACTTTATTTTGATCAAAGGGATAAAAAGGGAAAAGGGCCCTTTTGTGAAAGTTTTGTAACAAGTTAAGATCAAACACTTGCATTCAGTGTTAAGATTATGACCAGACTTTACGAGGATGAACGGTAAAAGAGCTACAAAACTGTCAGAAGCTATACAACGCAGACCATACTGATTATACTGGCAGCGCTCAATGCACACAATCGATGCCTGCCGTCAATTAATTTCCGTGTGCTTTTATGCCGCATGGGAAAGCAGAATTTATCGAGGCCGCAAGGATAAAGTCCCCATTCCTTTAAATTATTTTGTTCACATTTGCTCTCTCTTTTGGGCTCCCTCCTTTTTTACTTTTTCTGACTGACAAGCAATCTATTCTCCAGGACAAATGAGAGCAGCAAGTTAACTGAGATCAACGGCAAGCAAAACAGTGAGTTCCACAAAATGAAATGGAATTCAGACAATATTGAGATGTGGCGTTGCATCTGCTGGGAAGTGAGGTACTAGCACTTTCATCCTATACACCTTTCTGGATTAAAACCCAGGAACTGGAGATGAAAGTCCAGCGTGGAAAGCCCCAGTCTTCCAAATGAGGAAAACATGTAATGCTTATCAAGCTGTTATTTACTTACATTAGCAAAAGGAAAATATAGCTGAGGGAAATCATATAAAAAAAAACTGTGGATCGAGCCAAGCACTTAGCACAAGGCTTGGTTGCAACCCATGTGGAATCAGCTGTTTGCAACAGTTGTGCAGAGCCGTGTGGATTATCTGGAGGATAAAGTCAATTGATGTACACATGGGCCGTTAGCACAATATATACAAATACAAACACTTTCAGCAATAAACACGGTGCTGAGCTGCTCCAGCAAAATAGGTAAGTTTAGATTCCCCGGACATCATGCTCAAACTGTACAGTGCTGTCTTCAGGCAAGAACTGAGAGTATTGCATCGTGTTATGGTTGCCAAAATGTAGAGGTCTACCCAGGATCTCAAGGTAGTGTGAAGGAGAGGGATGAAACAGATCCCCAAATGTTTGAGGGATATGCTATAATAATTGGGTTTGATATAGTGCCTTATCACGTCTTTGAGACATCTCAAAGCACTTCACGGAATATACTGTGAAGTGAATTGACTGTGTATTTTGTGGGCTATGAGGAACAATTAGATAAACTAGAGATTATCAATCTCGAATAAGAGGTCACTCAAAGGGAGTTTTATGAATATATATAAGTCCCACTCTCTGGACCTCCACCTGGAGTCCCCACGACTCACTCTTTCAAGATCTGCCTCAAGACGTACCTCTTTGTGCTTTCATTCCTCTTTTCCCTCCCAGCACAGGTGCCAAGCCAGGATTGTCAAGCACATTGGGTTATCCTCTCAATGTGAAAGATACTGTATGAATGTAAATTTGTATCATATAAATGATACTTACCAGGATAGATAAAACAAACAGTTCAGTATGTTCAGATGCACCAAAGCATAGAGATAAGTTGTGAAGAGTAATATTAGGACAGAAACAATATATTTACACAGAGAGTTATGAAGACCTATCATTTCGACTGTGCTTTTGGTCATTTTCAGTTATCAAAAATAGGTCTGAAATTCATAAAAACAGGGTGATTTACTCTTAAATGTAGCGAGCAGACATTGTTTATTGCACTGTACTGACTTAATAACATATTGGTAGATAGATGTGCTGGAGTCTCACATGAAGATGGGCTTGTTGTCACAACCTACTTGGAACACTTTTCACTCTGTTGACTGTACCTTTATTTGGATTGGTTAAGTCAGGAACCTAGACAAAGAAAGTCTTTGGGAGTCTAAGCGTTGGTCAAAAATATATAGGACCATCATTGAGTCATATCCTCCACAGGTCAACACATGTAAAATTACGGTCAGATTTATACACCGGAACAAATAATTATCAGGAAGACAGATGTTTAGTATGCACCCCTTGAGTCCCCTGAGAGGGATAGGAACAGGCAGAGGGAATGGTTTATCCCCATTGTGTGAATAGGCTTCATTTGTATGCAACATACACAGGATTTCACTGTCTGAATTGTTGTTATCTGCTCACTTGGAGGATAAGATGTGAAGGGCTTGTCGATGCTGTGAATTAATATTCCAAGAATGAATATTCATCGTGTATTCACAGCTAAATAATTCAGGTCAGGAAGGGTATATGGGAGCAGCAATACCAAAGGTCTTGGCACAGTCTTGAAATAGTCTGATCTGCCACCTTTACAAGAGCAACCTATGTGTCACCTTAGGGACATTTCTCAAATATCTTTGTATTCACTGCCAAGTAGAAGGGCCAAATCACGAGGAGACTCTGACTTGCACGCTCAAAATTTCCATGTGTGGAATCCAGGTACCCAAAGGTGATGATGAAATAGTAGCAGACAGCACAGATTGTAAAATAATGTTTTTTGAACAATTTCAAAAACACAGGACAAGAGATCAAATTTGTTGTCTGTTGCACTACAGATAGTCATGCAGCGCAAACTGTATTTCATAACAGAGCTGTCTACATTGCCAGTGATTCTTTATATAGAACATGATTCTATTATGGCTGATTTTGTAAAGTAATCCCTTAGGACTAAAATAATGCAATTGGTTTGATACAATATGTTGATAGTGTATGTATCTGCAAACATTTTCAAACAAATCAATAACAATAAACCAAAATGACATATCTAATTTAGGTGAAGTACAATATATATTGTATCAATATGATCCTGTACTTATCTGGTGAAAAAGATCTGTATGTTTTTAATGTCAGTCTGCCTCAGTTGGTAGCACTCTCACCTCTGAATCAGAAGTTTGTGGATTCAAGCCAGGTCAGGACTTTGAGCTCATATAGTCTCATAAGATAAGCTAACCCTCCAATGCAGTCCTTGTGGAGTACTCGGGTAGGACTGCATTGTTGGAGGTATGGTCCTTTGGATGAGTTGTTAAACTCTTGTCTACCTCGTTGGGTGGACACTGCATACTACTAATCCCATGATGCTGTTAAAAGAAAGCAGGGAGTTTCTCCTTGTATACTGATCAACAATCTCCCAAATAAAAAATAGGGGCTAACTTCCTAGCTCTTTGTGAGACAAATGAACTTGCCTGTTTGCTTACAAATATAGTGACCCCACTTTAGAGTAAACTTTTTGACAATGTCTCAATATAAGGTGCTATATCAAAAGCAAGGATTATTATTAATTTAATTAACCCACTTCCCCTCCCCTCTCTCCTCCTGACACCAGCTCGGGTCTGAAATGCTGTACATTGTCCGGCTCCTTGGGACGTCCTCCCGACGTGAAAGGCGTTATACAAATATAATCTTGTTGTAATATTATGTGTTTCTTGGGATACTTCATATGGAGATGAACTTGCTTGCATTAGAATAAAGAGGATTAATTATACATAGTGCTTCCCAGTAATTGAATGTCACCCAAACCAACTAATTGGACTGTGGCTAACAACAAATCAATATTTTGCCATGTTTCTCACAGCATGACATCCACACTGCTGTAAAAAACTTCAGGTTGACAATCCTGGTCAAGATTTCACTCAGCTGGATGATGCAGCACAAGACTTCTAATTCTGTATAATGATCAAACAGAAAGTAAGGAAGTTCATTTCACCAAACATCGCCTGAATATTGACAGAAAAACATTTAAGTCTTAAAATTAAAATTCTGTGGAATCTTTAAAAGCCTCAAATTCAGTCTTAATTGGGAATTTTTTAAGGAGAATTTAAGACTGTTCGAAAATTCCACCCCAATCCTAAATATTAAGTAAATGATGTTATGGCTAAGATAAGGACAATTTTGGACCTCTGTTCTCTAACTCTACGATTCTGAAATTGAACAGAATCAGAGGTCTTATTCTGGATTAATGACAATACAAAGGAGTGTGCCATTTGATCCATGCAGCAATAACACTAGATTATATCAAATTCCATAAGGCAACGTAAAAAAACAAGCAGAGCTCATATGCCAAGAGAAACATCTGCTTTTATTACCAAATAGGAAATGTTAACCACAGTATTTCATCCTCCAACAAACATTCATGTGCTTCAGTTTAAAATAAATTCCAAAAGTTTATTAACCTGATAAATTATATCAGAGCAATAACTAAGCGTTGATGTCTTCAAGACGCCAGTAGATTCACTCATTTTATGCAAAATAAATCTACTCTGAGTTACTGAACTTCTGACCTTAAAGTAAAACAATCTGGCTGAATTTGCCAGCTGCAAGTTTATAGTGCATTATTGGTCAATTGCTAGTCAATGCACTATTTATTTGGGAAGTCACGTGTGCTCGAGCTAAAGTTAGGAAGACAGTGACAAAGCTCTCACACATTTCATGCTGAGATACGTTGCCCACCAGGAAGCTTGCAGGGAGTTCCTAGTACCCACTATCCATCTAGTGAGGGCTCAAATCTACGTTTGTTGGATGTCAAACGACTACCGACAAATGATAGTGATAAATATTTATTCACTGATAAATGAATCAAAACTCCACCGCCCGTATCCTCACCTGTACCAAACTCTGCATCATTCTCACCCAATCCTTACCAGCCTCCATTAGCTGCCTGTCACAGAACAGCTCGTTTTCAAGATCCTCACACTCACCTACAAATCATTTCATGCCCGAGTACCTTACTACCTTTCCAAATTTTGCGCACTCCACTCCTCTTCCCATCTCTTTTGCTTGGCCAGTTTGGGCTTTTTGTGCATCACTCAAACCCTCTGCTCCACCTCAGCAGCCATGTTTTCAGCCATGACATCTTGATTCTCTGGAACTCTCTGCCTCAATCCTTCTGCCTTGCCCCCTCTTTACCAGTCTTCAAAATGGACCTGAAAACTTTTCTATTTGACCGTGCCTATTGTCACCTCCCCTTTATCCCGGCTGAAACACCTCTAATTTTCATCACTCCAAGATGAAACCAGCATGAAGGGTGCTATAAAAATGCAAATTATGATTGTTGTGTAATATCACTGAGAATTGTAGTAAAGCCAACTAAGAATATCAGCAGACCATCCAGTCTCAGTTCTCCTCTCCCCAACTGAATGACAATTGTTATTCCGCTCACAAAATATACAGTCAATTTACTTTACAGTATAATCTGTGAAGTACTTTGAGACGTCTTGAAGATGAGATAAGGAGCTATATCAAATGTAAGGATTATTATGATTATTTTTCTTCTTTTGAAATATCGGCATAAGGCAGAGAACAATGGAATTGAATGAACAACTTGCTCTGAGAGCCAGTGCAGCCTGATGGGTTCCTTCTGCATTGTAAATTTCTATAATTCCTTATAAATATTCCCAACATGACAGTCAAACGCATGTTCTTGAGTAAGGCTGGAACAAACAATGAAAGCCCCATAATGTCAATAAGCTGAACAGAAACACATGTGGATATCTTACCACAGAGGAAAGAACTTGACAAGCATCCAATCACAAATGGAAGCTCCTCCAAGGTTTTTCTGCAAAACACAAATAAACAAAGTGTCAATATTTTAAAATTCAGATATTACTAATATGTTGCATGGAGAATACATAACAACTGGAACACACTCAAAGGACTTAATATCACTCGAAGCCACAAGTTGTATAATTTTGTAAATCTGAACAGAAACCTGAAAACACTGCATCCCTTACAAACCTGCAATGAAAAATTGTGATTCTTAGGAATCAGAGTTAAGTAGATCCTAATATCCATGAGTTATTTTAAGTTTGTAAAGTTCATATTGTGAATCTGTACAATTGCACAGTCAAAGCCCATTTATTTTTGTTACTGCCACTATTTTCATGGTGAACATCTAAATTTCTTCATCTGCAATGTCCCTAAGGTCTGTTACAATTATAGTGTCTCAGGATTTTGCCCAAAAGTAGAACAATCACTGTACAGGTGACATTTCTCCAGCCTTTGGTGTAAAAGATTCCTGACCACAGCTATGCTGACATTCCAGTGCACATGATGCCTAGCACTTTTGGCGATGAGAGACCGTAAAGGGAGAAATCCGATTCCGTAGTCGATTCAATTCAAGGCCTTATGTGGAACGCTGCCCAGAATTTAAGACCAAGTGGATCGATAACAATCAGGTTCATCAGGAAAATGACCAATTATTTCCAAATCATTAAGAAATTATTTGTTACAACTTGAAAGAGTTTCAGGATTTTTAAAAAAAATCCCATGAAGCACCTGAGACATTTCAGCAGTGTCCAAAAGTGCTATGCTAAATGCAGCAATAACAGCTTGCACTTATATAACACCCATCTCACAAGGTAGGGCTTTGGAGCAGTGTTGAATTAAATATATTAATTATAATATATTACATTATTCATATAAATACTTTTTTACATAAATTATATTATATTATTATATTATACTCCGGATTGCCCTGAAACATCATTACAAAATTAGATTTTAATCAACTTTCTCCACTTTGAGACCACTCTATATTTTCTTTAAGCGATCCTTTAAACGCTTTGCTAAAAATGAAATGTGCAATCTGATTCCTGAGCCAGAAGATGACAAATCGCTGCGATTGTAATCAAATGAGTTCAGACTCACCAATTCTAGCAACTAGTCTTTATTTAACGCTTCACACTCACAAATACTTCAAATTTGGGACTTTGGGTATTATT
The DNA here is from genome assembly GCF_018977255.1 of Callorhinchus milii. Taxonomy (NCBI): domain Eukaryota; kingdom Metazoa; phylum Chordata; class Chondrichthyes; order Chimaeriformes; family Callorhinchidae; genus Callorhinchus; species Callorhinchus milii. Next base: position 82,264,383 of record NW_024704742.1, on the reverse strand, counting down.
ATTAAATGGAGATTAAGTTCAGTAACCAAACTATGTGATGTAATCTCATGGGAAATCTGCTTCATAAGTAAATAATTTTCTGTTCACTGGAGCCAAAGCTCATTTTAGGGCTCTAGGGTAGAAATTCCATTCAGTGTTACATGTCATACCGTTGGTGATGCACATGGGCATCTCATTAGTGGCCGAAAGGACCAAATGTGATACATTCAATACTGTCCAGAAGTTTAACCTATCTATAGTAAGACATCTCATTAGAGATTGCTGGGTTTAAGCACAGTTTCCTTTCTTAACAGATTCCAATGTTTGTTTAGAACTATCGAAATTTACAATACAGAAGAAGGCCATTCGACCCATCATATTGGTGCTGACAGTTTTTAAGAGCTATTGTTTCAGTTCCATTTATGCACCCTTTCCCCATACCCCTGCAGTTTACTCCTATTTTTTAAATATATCTATCTAGTTCCCATTTGAAAGCTATTATGGATTCTGCCTCAAACAATACCTCAAACTTCCACCCTTTCCCTACAACCCCCACATTACCCATCCCTCCTTCCATTTGAACCTGCCACCCCCTCCTCTATCATCACCACCATATTCTTTATGAAGCCCACCACCTGCTCCCTGGAACCCATCCCCACCCCTCTCCTTAAATCCCAGCTCCACCTCTTTGCCCCGCTACTCGCCGACATCATCAACCTCTCCCTGTCATCTAACACTGTTCCTACACCCCTCAAAATGGCCACTATCACCCCCACCTTGAAGAAACCTTCCCTTAACCCAACACAGATTTCCAGCTACTGGCCATCTCCCACCTGACCTGCCCTACCATCGGTGGCCTCTTTGCCCCCACACTCTGGAACTTCATCTCACGTCCCTTCGCCTCGCTTCCTCCCTTGCCTCCTTTCAAAGCCAATGTCAAGACCCTGCTCTTCAATCGTGCCTTCGGTCGCCCTCCCACCTCTCTGCCTTCCCTCATCCCTACCTAACCCCTCCCCCATGCTCGGGTCCTGACCCCTGACTGTCCAGTGCCTTGGGATGTCTTCCCAACGTGAAAGGCGCTCTATAAGCATAATTTTTTTGTTGTTGTTGTCTGTGTGTGAGAAAGAAATCTTAAAAGAATTCTCGTAATCTCTCCATTTGTTTAATTGCATTGAAAAAGTTTCTCACAAAGGTGCTGAAAGTAGTCTTAAATTTCTTGATCCAGCATGAAGACCTTGAACTAGAATCAATCAGATCTAAAATAAAATAGAAAATGCACACCGTGTCTATCAGTATAAGAAAAAGGCAGCTTTATGTTTTGGGCTTAATATATAACTGATTTAGGCAGTTTTTTTTGTCTCCATCTCTCAAGCTGCAACAAGCAAACGACTCCGCTGGGAACATTTCACCTGGTCACACCAGTTGCCAAGGTCCATCTATGATCTACAATAATGTCATTATATGTACTGCGTACATATTAACTTTCACACAAGCAAGTAGCATAGGAACTAGGGAATAGATAGTCATAAATCATTCTGAACAAGCAGATGTTTCACACGCTTGCAATTCTGAGGCTATAACTATTTCCAACTTATGGATTGGGGGAGTGTGGCTGGAAAGAAGGGCTAAAATTTCTCACTTCTCTTGGGTTTGGTGAATGACAAATATGGATAATTCTTCCCCAGTGTACTATGCACATGCAAACATAGAAAGCTGTGCCCAATTTATCCGAAGCTATTTTAAGCAGGTTGCACAATTTATAATTCATTTTATATTGTAATTTATATATTACATTTATATGATATTTTATTCTGAAGTAGCACTGGCTGGGTACTGAAGAGAGCTTTTTCAACTCACAAATGACAATTGGCACTTAAATGAAACTGCTTCCTTAAAATTTTGTGGTCCATCCACTGAAGATCCACTTCAAAATTAACGTGAAGGAATTGTCACTGTATGTCGGTTATCTCAATTGGTAGTTGAGTCAGAAGGTTGTGGAACTTGGAGAACCATATGAATCCTGACACCCCAGGGCAGTACTGAGGGGAACACTGCATTGTTGGAGGTACTGTCCTTTGGATGGGACATTAAACTAAGGTCCTGTTCACTGTTAAGGCAAACATTAAAGATCCCAAGGCACTATTTCAAAACAGGAAGGAGCTTCTCCTGGTGTCCTGGCCAAAAATCCCCTGAAAACAATTGCTCTTGCACTCCATAGCTATTTATTGGTCTCTGTTATATGCAAATTGGCTGCCCCGTTCGCCCACAAAATGTACACATTTACAAATATCCTGGGAAGGGAGATATCTCGATGACATGATGCAACACTATATCAAATGCAAGGATTAGTACTTTTATTATAAATTTAGTAGTGTGTGCAAAGAACTTATTGCTTGAGTTATGTCATCATATCTGAGCAATTCAATCCTTTAGCTATTTATAATACAATACACATTTACATTTATATAGCTCCCTTCACATCAGGAGGACGTCCTAAAATGATTTTTATAACTGGTGTATGTTCCCCATGGAGGTATAAATTCAGTTCTAGTGAACCAACTCATCCTCCAATCAAAAAAGGCCCCTTGAAAGTCTTTATCCTCTCCCATGAAATGTTTGCACAGGATATTACAAGGTGATTGTGAGTTTTGGTGGAATATCCAAAGTAGCCTAATGTGCAATATTCGTAAAACAACATTCACAATTGTACATTTATATAATTTGTTTGTCTCAAAGTACTTCACGTAGCCAACTGGGGTCTGAAAAGCTGAGGAAAGATGGAGGGAAAGGTGATCAAAAGCACAGTCAAAAGAAAAGATCTTAAGGGAGGCTTTAAAAGTGGGGAGGGAGGAGGGAGAGAGGCAGAGAGACTTCAGGAGGGCCACTGTTCATTGAGTGGCCAAAAGCCAGGTTAATTTATCAAATGCAAGAATTGTTGTTATTAGTATTACTTTATCTCATCCTCTTTTCTACTTTTTGTCGGTCTCCTGAATTTTGGTTCTGGCAAATTATCATCCAACTTTCTCAATTTTTAAAATAAATTGCTATTCTGCTGAATGTATCAATGTACATAGACTTCCACAAGGTCTGTTTGCATTATTGCTGTGTAACATTGTATAACTTGTTCTTTAGGGTTTAGGAACTCTCACAGGGTGTGCTGGGATTCAAGTTTTTAAAGCTTGAGCAATCATATATATTTGTGCAGGCCTAATGAAAGTTATCCAGAACATTACATACTGGAAGCTTCATGGTAGTATGACATACAGAAATCTAATGTGAAACGAGGGGAAAATGATTAAATTTCCCACAGGCTGAATAAAAGCTTTTGCTGGATTTGTATTTTCCATTTTGAACAGAACTCGATCGAAGAGAAGGAAACAAAAATGTGTTAACACATATGCTGTTCATTCTCTCAAGGTTGCATCAAAGCAATTTGATGCACTTTGTGAAGGGTAACTAAATGGTTTCAAGAAAACAATTTTTAATGTTTACATTTCTGAGGGCAGGTTGCCATTTGACCATTAGAATTTTGGAGCTGTGTGTGGATCAAGGTCAAAGCTGTAATAAGTTATTCCTGGATTGATCCAGAAACAAAGTTTTCCTATTAAACCTTTTAAAAAGGGGGTTTCAAGGTCAAGGCATGTATTGTACCAAAACAGATAGAACAGTATATTTGTAGTCATGCTACAAGCTCTTGACAGTGATTCTATGGCACTATTCAAAAAGAGGTTATTTCTCCCAAAGACCTGGTCAACAATCTTCCACATAAAATTCGCTACTCACTACATTGCTGTTTGTGGGACAATGCTGTGTGCAAATTAGCAGTTGCATTTGCCCACAAAATCCACAAACACTACACTTTATCCTGTGAAGCACTTTAAGACATCTCGACAACATGATCAAGGCTGTAACAAATGCAAGGATTATTATTATATTAATATTTTATATTATTAATTTGTGACCACTCCACAGTTTCATGCTTGCACGGTTTCATTTGAAAGTGTTGAACTGCAAAGTGGAGGAAGTAGGCACCTGCTGTATCAATGAAATGCTTTCAGTGGTGAAGATGATTTGAAGGGTCGTCCAACTAGAGGAAGCTCAACTACAGGAAGCTTTATGCATTTAAGGGAGAAGGAAGATAGAGTGAAGATAAATCAGAGGAAATTCAGTCAGGAGAAGGTTAACGTGAGTTAATGTTTTGACCTGAATCGTTAACTCCCTTTCCTCTCAGCATAGATGCTATCTGACCTGCTGAGTGTTTATATTTCAGATTTCCAGCATCTGCAGTATTTTGCCTTTTGAGGAGATGGTTAATTGGGGGTCTTATCAATGTAACACTTCCACAGCGTGAAGGAAGCTTGAAAAACAAGGAAGGTTCGAGATAATTCTTAGAAATTGAATAGGGATATGATGAAGATGGGAAACTCCTGCTTCGTACAACATTGGAAGCTTTTCAAGCTTAATAGTACGTAACTTGTACAGGACTAAATAAAGAAATGAATAGCATGAATCCAGATGCTTTTATGTGTTGTATTGGTCGAAGAGACTTAATCAATATTAATTTTTGAAACTGGAGTTAAATTACCACTGGGAAAGAGGGTCATTAAAGTTGCTTTCTGGCTCCACGTTTAATGGCTTTAGGTCAATTTGTCTCAAACCAAATAACCTGATCCACAATGCTTAAGAGCTTCGAAACATTTATTCTACATAAGAGACGTTACCTCAGTGCAAAATTAAAGTTGGTTGGTGGAGTTATTTTTTTAAAAATGTATCTGCCAATGGTAATATTTTTAGAAATTGCAAGCCGCAGCTGAGGTGAACGGGGTTTAGTGCAGCAGCTGGTGCAATGCTCAATGAGCACTAAGTTTGAAAACAGATTCTTATCCTAAAGAAAAATTGCTAGTGCACAAAGTGCAGAGCATAGCAATATATCAGATAGGGCCGACTCTCTCCCCCACTTACAGCACTGCACAGACAGCAAGGTGATTTGTATTGGCTTAGTTTTAATGCTTAAATCAACACTATGAACAGTGCATAATAAATAAACGTTTGAAGAAATAATTTTAAGATGCATTAGATCTCCCATCTGTTCTTTATGTTAGTAATGTGACTACCACTGCCTTGGTTAGTAAATTAGGTGAGATTTCAGTGTCAATACTTCATTGAGTGACATTTGCTTATAAAATATGATCTGGCGACAACATCTGATAACCATACTTTTTTCATTTCCGTTTCCATTAGGCATTTTTGGTGACATTCAAAGGTCAGTCAATTCCTTTTAGAGAGGTAATTCTGTCACAGTCAAGGGACAAACCACATTTATTTTCTGTCCTTATATAGCATGAATGATGAAGGCCTCACATCAGTCTGCTTACCCTTATCTAAATACAAATCATAAATTACAAATGTGTCGAGACCTTGTGAATTAATAAGAACATTTCCAAGCTATCTGGTGCACCTTGGGGAACTGAAGAAGTCATGCTGTAAAGACCATGTCAATAATAAGGTGACGACACTTTTGTCCTTATTGTCTTTGCTGTAAATCTTGACAATTCCATACAATACATTTCCTTAAATCAACATAAGTAAATAGTTGCCATTCAGCACAGCATCTGCACATCATGTACCTGTCAAACAACTCGTTTTGCATGCAATGCTGTCCTTTAACCTCAGTTAAATGTGCGAGGACAGAAAATAATAAAACTCCCTTGTGTGCCTTTTTTACTAGAAGTCTAGAAAGTTACAAGTTACAGTAACTTTTTCCATGCTATGTCTGAGAAGGAACTTGGAGTGTGATGCTCTCCTGCATTTAACTTTGAGTATTATGTCAATCTCATGAGTAAAATTGTATTGACTGAATTACTAAATTATCTCCAATAGTTAGCATAATTGTATAAAACGTTTGGAGGTGTAAGATTGTTTTTCATTGCAACAATTGACTTTATTAAAATTTATGCTAGTACTTGTTATTTTATTTGCTCTTTTATAGAGCAATAATTAGACTCCAGTGGTAGTCCAAGTTACACTCTGGAGGCCTCAAGGCTTGGCTCTCACCAGCCTGTGCTTAATATTTTCTGAAATTAGGAAAGCAATGTGTGTTCCTCTAGTGTACATTCCAGACATGGGGAAATTACCATGTGTCGGTGGCAATACATATGTGGAACTCTGGTTTAGATACTCTTAAGCATGGTGATAGGTTTCTGCATGAATCAGACATCCAACTGACCGAACAATTGACCCTACATTAAAGCTGTTTGTCAATGGCCGATAAGAAAAACACTTTAACCTTATTAATAATAATAGGAATGATCCTTGCATGTGATACAGTGCCTTTCACATTTGGAGGGCATCTCAAAGTGCTTCACATAATTAACTGTAAAGTGTAGTGACTGTATTTTTTGGGAAAACAAGATGATCGACATGAGGAACTTGAATTCATTCTGATTGCAATAATTTTCAAACCAATTTCTTTAGTATTCCCCACCCTGCCAGCTCCACCATCAGAGGTAGGGCCTTGAACCTTTCTGCACCCATCCTCTGGATCTCCATCCCAGAACCTCTCCACCTTGCCCTCTCCCTTACCTCCTTTAAGGCCCATCTCAAGGTCTTTCTCTTTGACCACACCTTTGGTCATCGTCCCACCACCACCACTACTTGCCCTCCACTCCTCTTGACTCCAGTCCACAGCTCAGGTTCAAACCCTTGACTGCCCAATGCCTTAGGATGTCCTTTTAATGCGAAAAACGCTATATAAATTCAATTTGGTGTTGTTGTTATCAGATTTTGCCAACAATTGCCCTCTTTTTGTCAATTTGGAGGGAAGACTTCTGCATTGATATCATTTGATCCCCAAAGTTTAGGGAAGCAACAGTCCAGACTATTCATCCACCCCCACATCCCCAAAATTCAATCCAGGCTTCATACACTCTGAAGACAACATTGGTTCTCTCCCCTAGACCAAGCAGAGAGAATGTGTTGGATCCTCTGGATTATGTGTCACCTCAGTCTGCACCTATCCCTGTTTAATTCAATACTGTTCTAATGGAAATTTATGGTCAGTTTATTTTTGAAGGCGTTAATCTTTTGGGAGCCTGGTTAACATACTTATTGGGGAAAACTATTTTTCCAATATCCAGTCCTTTCCACAACCTTTTAAGGTTGAACTTTGCCCTTTACTGTTCTGCTCTTATGGTACAAGTCAAAATGCCTTCATACATGTACATCATCTGTGCATTTAGTCTAATCAGGATCAGAATGAAACCTCCTCTCATTCAAACTCAAATGTTCAAACCTCTCCATATGCAAGCTCAATTTGCAATCCAAAACACATAGTCACTGCACTTTACAGTATATCCCATGAAGCACTTTGGGACATCCTCCTTATGTGAACGTGTTATATAAATGTAAGGATTATTAATTATTATATAACTTGTAGCTCTGAGACCTGTAATCATTGTGATTTGTTTGTATATGAACATTTTCAATGCTTCAGATTCATTCTGAAGGTAAGGTGCTCATAATTGCACCAAACAATCTAAATCAGTGATCTATACAAGGTTAGATTAACCTCCTTCAATTTAAAGTTTGATTGACTAGTGCCTCTGAGAGGCGCTGTGCAATTGATTAGCTTTGTTGACAGCAACTTCACTTTACGTGTAAACCTCCTGAAAGTGATCAATAATCACACAAAAATATTTTCCCTTCTTCACCTCAACTAATAGACAGCTCTTCAATGCATACACTTATTCTTCCAATGTGCATTGCCAAACATTTATCTATATTAAAATCCATCTGCCACTCCTTGTCCCATATGCTTGATGGTCCAGATGGCCTTGAACCCTGTTTGTTTTTCTTATACTATTCAGTGGTTTACCCAGCTAGATTTCATCAGCAAATGTTACGATACAGTGAGAAGTGTTCTCCTCCAAGTTATGTTTGTTGGATGTTCATGGAAAGAGCAGGATACCAGAAAAAGCACTTGTGCAAATCAACTTGTTACCTGCTCCAGGATGAGCTTTTCCAATGTACTGTCACTTTCTGCCTTGTGTTGCCAGGTTTCTATCCCTTCAGCTAATTTGCCATTTAACTCTATGAGCTTCAAACCTCTGTAAACGTCTTACATGTGGAACTATACAGAACACCTTCTGAAAAGCGAAGAAAATTACATCCACTAGACAGCCCTTCTTATAGTTTAAATGCCTGCTCAAAGGTCCCTATATAATTTTGTGGCTGTTTTGAGGAGAATAAGACTGTTCTCCTCTATCATACTAATCGGGCTTATAAACGAAGGGCTTCTGATGAAGAGTCGTGAACCCGAAACGTTGAATCACTTTCCTTTCTCCACAGATGCTGCCTGACCTGTTGAATTTTCCCAGCTCTCTCTGTTTTTGTTTCAGATTTCCAGCATTTGCAGTATTTTGTGTTTTGGGCTTATAAACGGTTATTAGTATGTAACAGGAAGTGTAAAGGGGAAGTGTCTGTATGGCATTCCCAATAGTCTAACTGGACCTAACCCTTCAGTGTGTGGAGGATATGAGAATGAAGGTGAACGACCACACACATGCTATACTCAGGACTTTCACTGTTTAGCAAATCAGGCTGGGCTGTTGAGCAAACCACTGATCAATACTGTATTACAAATTTATCCATCAGAATTATTGAGCAACTTCTGACAGATTTAAGGCAGGATATAGTTCAACTAAATCATTGGTAGACTCTGTTCCTAATAAGGCAAAACACTTTCGTAGTTGTAGATGAGATTTTGCTGCACACAATTTGTCTGCCTTGTTTGGCAAAAAGATATACAGTCACAACACTTTACATAAACTCCTGTGAAGCACATTGTGACATCCTCCTGATGTGATTTACCCCTCATCACCCTGTTCAACTCATTTACATTGGTAAATTCACCACCAACTTGCCAGTTATTTACTATACAAATATATTTATTTGAAACAATAATAGTATAATAATCCTTACGTTTGATATAGTGCCTTTGACATCAGGGGTACATTTCAAAGCAGGTGACAAGATTTACTGCATCAGCATCCAAGGCTGCACTCTCCACCTCTCAAAGCCAATCAGGAACCTCGGGGTTCTGTTCGACCCTGAGCTGTCCTTTCTCCCTCATATCCGCACCACAACTGGCACCGCCTTCCACCACCTCCGGAACATCGCCAGACTACGGCACTACCTCAACCCTCACGCTGCTGAAACCCTGGTCCACGCCTTTATCACCTCAAGGCTGGACTATGGGAACTCTCTCCTCGCCGGCCTTCCCGGCACCTCCCTCCACAAGCTGCAGGTCATTCAGAACTCTGCAGCTCGTGTACTGTCCCGCACCAGGCTTCGGGACCACATCACTCCCACCCTCGCTCGCCTCCACTGGCTCCCCATCCCCCAGAGGATCGAATTCAAGATCCTCATCCTCACCTACAAGGCACGGCCTTGCTCCCTCCTACCTCTCCAACCTACTATCCCCCTACCTACCTGCCCGTACCCTCCGTTCCTATGGCTCCACATCCCCCACCCCAACCGCCCTACCATCGGTGGCCGGGCCTTCTGCCTCTCAGCCCCGAGGCTCTGGAACTCTATCCCCCAGTGCCTTCGCCGCCTCCTCCCTTTCCTCCTTCAAGGCCGGTCTCAAGACCTTTCTCCTTGACCGTGCCTTCAACTCCCCTCTCGACTCTCTACCCCCTCCTCGCTCCCTCCCTTCCCTCCCCTCACCCTGACCATTTCCCCCCTGCTGGGGTCCCGACCCAACTGTCCAGCACCTTTGGACATCCTCCCGACGTGAAAGGCGCTCTATAAATGCAATCTTGTTGTTGTTGTTGTTACTGTTAGGTTTAGTGACTGTGTATTTTGTAGGCAAAATTTTGTGGAGTCCTGTAGCTCAGTGGTTAGAGCACTCGCTGTGCAAGCGAGAGACCTGAGTTCAATTCCAGGCAGGGAGAAACCTTGGGCAAGTTTCCTTACTCCACACACCTGATAATAATCCCTCCAAAACCAAAACAATAATAAATTGGTCATTTTCAATCTACGACTGTTTGTGGGACATTGCTGTGCGCAATTGGCTGCCGCGTTTGCCCACAAATATACAGTCAATTCACTTTACAGTGTGTTCTGTGAAGCGCTTTTGGACGTCCTCCCGACGTGAAAAGCACTATATCAAATGCAAGGATCATTATTATTATTATTAACGCTCTTTACAACTTCCAATGAAGGGTCCTACCTAAAATATTAGTTAGTTTTCTCTTTCAGATATCCAATTTTTATTTCCCATATGTTTATTTCCCATTATGTTCAGTTCATCGACTACTGCAAGAAGACTTAAAGGGGTAATATTTTACCCTGGTCTGGATTTACTTTATAATTGTATAATAGCACTCCAAGATGCCATCTTGTGTAAAGGCAAGTTGTTGTAATAATCCCTGCATTTGATCTTGCTTCTTGAGATGTCTTATAGTGCTTCACAGCATCATACTACATATTTGTAGGCAAATGTAGCATTCAGTTTTGCCTAATAAAGTCCCACAAACAGCCATGAAATGAATGAACAAGTTTATTTGGCAAACACTTAAACACAGCCTTAATTTTTAAGTGAGTTTTCTTGAAGCTCTTTTAATGATTCTACAATAAAATCAGTTTCACACTTAAAACTGAATTTAACAATTTGTCAAATTCTTCACTCTGAAAGGGTACCTCAACATCGTAAATCCAAACGATGGTGGATTTTCTTCCCTTCACTGGGCATATAAGAGTGTGTGTATTAATGTTCTGATGTTGCTGATATGTGAGTGTTCCAGGAATTCTCACAGTAACAGGAGTAAAATCTAAACCGTCGTGCTGTGCATTTTGTGAGTTCGCCAGAAACCCTTCTGAAAGCTGATGGCAAGAAAAGCTCAGCTTTGTTTTATGTAGGTCATAGCCAATAAGTATATTATACTGAGCTTCTCTGACTGCCTCTTCAGTGTGTGTGGGTCTCAGTTTGTGGGTATTGGTGGGGGTGGGGGTGGGGGGGGGGGGGGAAGGAGAGGAGGACTAAGTATTCAAGAGAATAAAAATATAACACGAACAGAGATTCATAGCAGTATAGCTAAGCAGGCCATTCATTCGGGGATTCATTTTCCTCTCTAGAGCAAGCGATTTTCCGCTTTATTCCATAGAAACTGGGCAAACAATTCTTACATCTTGTTTTCAGTATTGTGAAATATAATTCCTATGCCATCGCTTTGTTTGCTTAAAACCTATTGGATATTAACATGGAACACTAGCAAATGCAGATGGAACTGGGAATTAGGAAAATCTGCTTACACAAATTGACTCTGGCTGCTGCCAGCCATACACTGCTTAGTCGTTTGTTATTTTCTCTTTGATGATCAACAACAATCATTTTTCAAAGGGGAAAAAAAATCACAAGGCACAGAACAGTGTTACAAATGTGAAAGTTGTAAGTCTTGGGCTGGGGAAGAGTTTCAGGAGATGCTTATGTTTGCTTATGGTCTGGAGCAGCAACGGAGCCAGCCTGAAGCAGTAAAGATACAGTGACTCCTTTGGCGTTTATAGTGTACATACATACTGCAGTGTTGTAAAAACATTCTTTCTTTTTTGGGTACAGAAAGAGAATGCTCAGGCAGGCAAGAAGAGAGAGACAGTAGATACTAAGGGAGGGAGAGAGAGGATGCTCAGAGGGAGAGAGAGAGAGCATGGATCCTCAGTCATAGATATCGAGAGAGAGAGAGAAAGAGAAAATGATGCTGAGGTCTCAGAGGTTCCTTAGATCCTTCAGCTTAATAGGAAATCAATCCAGGAACAGGTGAGGGTCAACAAACTCTTCCTCTTCCTCAAATACAAGGCCTGGAATTCTACCGTAAGACAACTGCCTTACATTTTATCTTCATGTAGAATTAGGAAAAAATTTAAATTCAGTTCATTTTAAGAATAAATGTAAGATTTGTTTCAAAATTCTGCTAAATTTTAATTTGTTTTAACATTCAGCTTCTGGTGGTTTATCAAGTATTACATTATATATTATTAATAATAAATAATAATAATTATTGATATAATAAATTATGAAGAGGAGCATCTCAAAGCACTTCACAGGAGTCACTGCAAAGTGTGGTGACTATGTATTTATGTGGGCACATTAAAGTGTTTTCCTTTTCCAAGACAAAGGCAAAATGTGAAATCCTGGACATTGTTGAGAGGTGTAATATTGGCTTGCCCTTCAGTGTTCCTTCTCTTCTACACAGCAAGTAACTCATTCACTTCCATTCATTGACTCTAGATGGTGCCAGCTTAGATCCTTAAATCACTTTACAAGTCCATTCACACACTTCTCCCAGTTGCTGTTCATTAGAAATAATAATTCAAGCACTTTAAAACTACTTCCAACACTCCTTCCCACTCACTCTCTGACCTCTCCATCCATGGTCTCCTACTTTGTTCCAATGAGTCACAGCGCAAGCTCGAGGAACCATTTATCTGATAGGGACCGAAATGATCACAGAAGAGGGGGAGGGGGAAGGTGAGCTGTTACAGCCCTCTGGCCTCAATATTGATTTCAATACCTTCCCCCTCCCCCTCTTCTGTGACCATTTCCACATCATCTGGGTCCCAGACACACCGGTTCTCTCTCTGGTCTGCCTATTTTGTTGCATTCCCCCCACCTCACTCCCCCCCAATTTTGTTTTGTATTATTATTAATACCTCTATTCCCCTGCTTTGTTGCAATCCCCCCTTTGTTTTGCATAATTAACACCTCTTTAACCCATCATTCCCTGTCCTCTATCTCATTTTCTTCCTTGCCCTGCCTCCCCACTCTCTGTTATCCCTTAAAAGCCTCTCCCCCTTCCCAAATGCCCCAGTTCTGATGAAGGGTAGTGGACCCGAAACATTAACTCACTTTACTTTCTCCATAGATTCTGCCTGACCTGCTGAGTGTTCCCAGTGATTTCTCATTTTGTTCCTTTAAAACTACTTCTCAGCTCTCTGTGTTCCCATACACAAATAAAACCCAATGATTCACATGTGAAATTCATCTGCTCTTCAATGCACATTGTCAGCGGTCTGATAATTACTGAAATTGCGCTGAGGTAGCAATATGGATTTTTGTTTTAAAAAAAAGATCTATTTCTCCAAGTACAACCCAAGTAACTTGGTTCAATGTGAAGCAACACAACAAATTACGTTGTGTTTATATTCACTGGCTAAGTCATTCGTTCAGCATTCCTCTCATATCCCAATATGAGCCGTAACCTATTTCATGGACTGATGCTCGGCAGATAAGCAAGTATTTGTCCACAGAATCATTTTTTGACCTTCAGAACTTGGAGTAAGATCCTTTTTTTAAAAAATGCATAATGACCATAATCAACTGGAAAATGATAGTGATTTGAACTGTTCTCCTGGATTATCTCTCACCCACAGCAGCCCTTTACACGTGAAGTTATTTATTCATTTTCCCTGCCATGCATTTGAAATTATGATGTCTAACAGCATGCACGCAGGAATGACATCTGGTCCTTCCATCAGCTCTGTACATTACTTCCTCCACAACATCCAGGCAGTACCAAAGCCAACTCACTAACAACCAGCATGTGTGCTGCATCTTCTTAATTCAATGCTTCTGGCTGATAAGAGCACATACACAGGAATGAACTCATCCCAATTCCAAGCTTTGTGTCCTTTCACAATCAATTTTCCAAGAGATAACTCAAGGTGATAGACCAATTTAAATGTCAAACTACCATAGCTACACATGGTACTATGGGTCCTTTTCACACCAAGATAGCCATTTGTTCACACTATTAGGTTAGATATTGCAAACATGTGTTTGTTTAAACAATAATCTACCAACTGCATTTTTCTATGTTGCTGCTTAATTAAAATTCAAATCTGTAAGCCTTTCTATAACAAAACTATAGAGCTATTGCACCTATGAAGTTGTTTGATTCTGCTGCTGAGAATGTAATCTTATGAACAACCATTACATTCGTGGTTCAGGGTGGGACATAGAATAACAACCACAAGATTACATTTATAGAGCGCCTTTCACATTGGGAGGACGTCCCAAGGCGCTGTACAGTTGGGTCAGGACCCGAGCAAGGGGGAAATGGTCAGGGTGAGTGGAGGGAAGGGAGGGAGCGAGGAGGGGTAGAGAGTCGAGAGGGGAGCTGAAGGCACGGTCAAAGAGAAAGGTCTTGAGACCGGCCTTGAAGGAGAAAAGGGAGGAGGCAAGGCGAAGGCACTGGGGGATAGAGTTCCAGAGCCTCGGGGCTGAAGGCCCGGCCGCCGATGGTAGGGCGGTTGGGGCGGGGGATGTGGAGCAAACCGGAGCCAGAGGAACGGAGGGTATGGGCAGGTAGGTAGGGGAATAGTAGGTCGGAGAGGTAGGAGGGAGCAAGACCGTGAATGGCCTTGTAGATGAGGATGAGGATCTTGAAATCAATCCTCTGGGGGATGGGGAGCCAGTGGAGGTGAGCGAGGGTGGGAGTGATGTGGTCCCGAAGCCTGGTGATTACATTTGTATAGCGCCTTTCACGTCGGGAGGACCTCCCAAGGCACTGGACAGTGTACAGCATTTCATACCCAAACTGGGGTCAGGGAGAGAGAAGGGAGGTGAGGGGAAGGGGGATGGCCAATGGCATGGTCAAAGAGGTTTTGAGGCGGGACATGAAGGAAGCTAAGGAGGGGGCGAGGTGGAGTGATTGGGGGATGGAATTCCAGAGGTTGTGGGGCAGAGTGGCTGAAGGCTCTCCCGCCAATGGTGAGGCGGGTGGATTGAATACAATACAATTTGCATTTATACAGCAGCTACCACATTGAGAGGATATCCCAAAGTGTTTGACATTTCTATCTGGGTACCCGAGCTGGCTGGTGAGAGCTGAAGGGGGTTGGGAAGGGAATGGTAACTGAAACCAAGTTTAAAGAAGAAGAGGTCTTAAGACATGTGTTGAACGAGGGGAGAGAGGGAACCAATGTATTATATGATTACCACATGGTCAAAACAGTGTTTAAAGGTAATTAATCCAAATCCCTTCAGCACTTCACTTTTCTACAAAACAATATCCCTTCCTGTGCTGTAGTACAAAAGGGGTCACCACACCCCAGCAAATATACTTCACTGATTTATAATCTATAGTTGTTAAACAGTTTAACTTTAATTCATTAGAAGGCAGAAGCCAAGTAATTGAGCTCAGACAGCCTGCAAGCAACCCAGGTTCCAGGCAAAACACAAGCCAGTGAGAAACCTCCACTCTGTGGGCCAACCCTTGAATGAAGGGGTTACACAATCTTTTTACCTCATCACTGGTCCTGCCAGATAATCAGAGGGTTATTCTTAGAGACAGACCACCCCATTTGCATCCTCCACTCTTCCCCTCTGCTTTGCCAAAAGATATATTTAAATATGGTGCTTATTTAACAACGCAAAGAGTTGTGTGGATCCACAAGAGGTTTCCAGTCCCAAATCCAGCATTCAACAATTGCTCTACTGAGGACAAAGTCTAATGTAAAGGCATTGTGTAACAGAGCTCAGGGTGTCTCATTCAGGGAATCCTGTGACTCTGCCATTGCACTGGAACCCATTCATAGGTGCTCTTTGTCTCTAACACTACATTCTTGGACTTCCATTCAGGGGGTCACCGTTGTTACAGTTTTCCCCATTCAGAAAAACCTGGTCTTCCTATTTCCTTATTCATGATCAAGCAGAATAGAAACAGATGCTACCCAACAGAACCCTCCCCCCTGTCTGTCAATCTACTGGTGTCACTGCTGTGATCAATGGTGGAATCCAAACCATTCCTGACAAACAGACTGGATTTCGATAAAGTGTAAAACTTCACAGATTCAGTTACAGGTCCACTGAAGTGCAGTTAAATTGGACACAGCCTGCAATACTTTATTCAATAAGTTTTCAATAACTAAATGAACTAAGTAACATTCAAATATCTAGTTGGATCAGGATTGGCCCATTACTCTACTTGATTGGAAAGAAATTGTGCACCTCAGCAGATCAAGTGATGCATGGCGCCCATTAAATTGGGTTTGGAGTCTTGTGCGTCATTTAGTTGAGTGCAGAGCTCAACACCTTGTAGGAACAAGTCAGGCCCATTGTCCGAATAGACAGGTAGATGATCCAATGTCTGTGGTGTATAGTGTGTTTAAAGTGAGCAGCTCAATAAAAGGGACAATTACTGGATTCATTCATTTTTGAGGACTGGATTGTTCGCTTGCTCCCTATTGATTACCCAATTCTCCTGGATTAATCGTGTTACCTCTGACTATCTAAAGCACCTTGGTTGAAGTTTTCTCTGTTCTGAGCAGGTAGGGAGGAGGGTGCTACTGTTGTTGATGAGAGCAGGAGGGGAAGAGATTTCAGGTCTTTTATAAGGTCGGTAAAATAAAAGCACAAAAAACATTAAAAAAAAACTCCTGGTATAAGATGATCAAAAGGCTATTTTATTTTACCTCTGTTTCTTTCCCCAATCATAAATAGCTGCTGCTTACCATTCAGTAATTTTGCATTTTTTGCAAGACAAGTGACTGAGATGGCAAAATATTTTCAAAAGAAAAGGCATTGTCTTGTTTAAACACAATTTATAACACTCTCCCGTGCAAACCTGCTTTTTAATATTCAGGTAATATTGGACATAAATTGTAGTAATCCTTGACACACATCTCGTCTTAATTAGCACAGGGAACCTGCTGAGCTCTACTGCAATTTGTACCCAGTTATGACATCCCTAATGTTTTACAAATGAAACAACTAGGCAATTGCAGCTAGTCAATACACTAAGAACCTTATTTTTTGGCAAGCCGGGTATTTGACATGTGCAGAAACTCCCATCAGTATGTATATGAGTATCCAAACAAAACTAAGAATTCCATACATCCCACTTACACATGGAAATTCCAGAGACAGATTGTTGGAATGCGCTCTCTCTCTCTGGAGGTACACATCCTGCTTACATACTTTTGGAAAGTATAAGGCAGAGGTTGGCAGGAGCCAAGGCTTGGGGACCCCAGAGTGTGCAAACCTTGGCACCACTATTCAGATGGAAACCACAACATATTTTATCTATCATTCCAAAAACACAAAGCATGTCACAATAAATACACTTTTATTTGGTAATCCAAGTCAGTGTTATTCCTGTTCTACTTCAAACTCACTGGTTATGTATTTTGCCTAGTACTGCCCGTTGTTATTTCTTAATGTATTTACAAACTTGTAATATAGGTACAGACGTGCACTCTTAATGCTGCTCTCAATAGATCTACTAACAAGCGAGAAATACTGCACTCTTCTCATCATTTAATCATTCTGTTACTTGATAAAGTATTTGCTCTCATCTATTTGACCCAGAAAAATTTGGTCCTTTGACTGTCCCTATAACACAACTGAACACTTTCCCAGTCCGTACTGGTTTTAAACAATCAAGAATGTGGCTGCCAGACTTTTAGTTTGTTTTTTTGTCTGTTATTATTTCTATTTCTCACCACTAGTCTGTGCTGTTGTATCA
The DNA here is from genome assembly GCF_018977255.1 of Callorhinchus milii. NCBI lineage: Eukaryota > Metazoa > Chordata > Chondrichthyes > Chimaeriformes > Callorhinchidae > Callorhinchus > Callorhinchus milii. The sequence continues at coordinate 82,246,882 of NW_024704742.1, read as the reverse complement.
AAAATGCACATTTGTCAGAATCCACGGACATTAGACCGAGAATTACAAGCAAACATATATATATTAACTGAAGTACATTCAAAGGTTTCTTTACATTTCTTGTAAATTTGCATTCAAGCCAAATATATCCAGAGTTAAGTTATTCAGACTCTGATTTCAATGAAAACCACAGTGCTCTCTCTATACATTGCTGTGCTCAAATTGGCTGCCGCACTTGCCTACAAATACACAACCACTTTACAGTAAATCCTGTGAAGGAAGCGCTTTAAAATGTTTCAATGCCGTAATTAAGTAGCTATATCAAATGCAAGGAGTATTAAAAGTACGTCACTACAACCCAGATTAAAAAATAACTGATTGGAATGCAATTCGCAACAAACTGGCTGCTAATTCTTTATTCCAGTTTTTCTCCCTCCTCTGAAGGTGTTGGACTCATTTTTTTCCTTCAACAAAAGAAGAATCCCACAGACTCTAGGATGCCCTGCAAAATGTCCTACTCACATAAGAAACTACTGTCCATGTGTGAGCCATGACAATGAGGTTTGGCAAGAACTCCGACCATAGGATAATTCAAAGTGGACTCTCATCCTTGAATTTACCTAATAACCCCCCATACCCACCCACCACACACACACACACAGCCTCCTGCAGGGGGCTCTGGATTGCACTCAGCAGAAAGAAACATGATTGATTTCCACCCTTCTAACCCAGGAGTACTGATCTCAACTGTCGGGGCCAATCGCTGCACTGTTTTAAAATCAGTTTCCTCAGCACCAACTGGGATTCAACCTCGCAATCGTCTTCGTTATATACTACGACTACTACTACTAATAAAAATAATCCGTACATTTGGCATAGCCCCTTCACATCAGGAGCATGTCTCATAGTGCTTCACAGCAGATAGTGTAAAGTGAAGTGACTGTGTTTTACCAACCAATGAGGCAGCCTATTTGCACACAACAATGTCCCACAAACAGCCATGAAATGAATGACCAATTTTATTTGGGGAATGTTTGGCCAGGACACTGGGAGAAACTTCCTTCTCTTTTTGAATTGTGCCATGGGATCTTTAGCATTCACCTTCCAGCCAGATGGAGTATAGTCTATTGTTGCACCGGGCAATGTCTTTTAATCACTAGGGATATTGTAGGAGCTCTCAGCTGGTTTAAACAGGCCCCTGTATATGTTCTGTCATTCTCTGAAACAATGGAAAGCAATGAACCATGCAGCAAACCGGTTTCATGTTGTCCGGCACACAAGCTAAATAAAGCATCAGACTCTATAAATGATTCAAAACCTTATATAGGTGAAAAGTGCAGTAATTATGCTCTCATGGTATCAACACTCCCAGAAAACAATCAGATTTCTCAAGAAGATTACGTACCCTTTCCTCAGCTTTTCCTTGACTATTTTCACTAGGTTTTTTTATTTCTCCTGTATCCCACCAGGATTAAAAATACACCAAGTACAATTACATTATTAGGATATTCTGTTAAATAATAAATCCGGAAGCTCCACCTGGCAGAGACTCGAGTACCTCATTAACCCACAAGTGCCATTTCCGTAATAGAACACACTTGGATTGACGTTTGCTAGTTTGCTGATAACCGGTTGCAAACCCAAGGAGGATGCACATATCCTGCTTGTGTGTTTAAGCCTGCCTTGTAAAATATCCCAATTTTAAGCTCACTGCATATTAATGGGCTATAAATTGGTTACAGACATGCCTCTTTTTCTTTCCTCAAATACAGTTTGCTTTCTTTGCTGTATCTAATCACTGGTGTCTTATCTTTTTGACCAGTTAACTACAGAGGTGTTTGTATACACAAAAATACCAATTGCTACCCTCATCCAAAACTAATTATAGATTGGAACTAACAGTTCTGAGATCGCAAATGTTTAAATGCATGGAAAGGTGAGCACCAGGTTCTGATGGAGAAGACGCTTTGCTCTTATGTTCCTGATATCTTTTTTTGAGGAGGTCACTAAAATGGTAGATAAGACAGTGTCTACGCATGCTGTTTATATGGACTTTCAGAAGGTATTTGATAAGGTTCCACACAAAAGATTACTAGCAAAAATGGAAGCACATGAAGTTGGAGGTAACCTTGTGATGTGGCTTGGTAATTGGTTGGGAGGCAGGAAACAGAGAGTAGGGATAAAGGGAATGTTCTCTGATTGGCGGGATGTGACAAGTGGTGTCCCCCAGGAGTCTGTACTCGGGCTTCATCTTTTTGCCATATATATATGACTTGGATGAAGGACTAGAAAGTTTCATATCCAAGTTTGCAAATGACACTAAACTAAGAGGTTCAATAAGTTATGTAGATGGGAGTAGGAAGTACGAAGGGACTTAGACAGATTAAGTGAGTGGGCAAAGCTATGGCAGATGGAGTTCAATGTAGAGAAGTGCAAGGTCATCCACTATGGATTGAAAAAAAGAAAAGCTGAAGGACGGCACATCCAACACTGCATTGGAGTGTCATCTTAGACTACGTGTTAATCGATCAATAAGATCGGACGATAACATATCCTGAGTTACAGTAAGTTGTAAGATACTACATACTATAAGAGGCAAACCTGAGGTATTTATGAAAAATGAGTCAGGGGGCTGATTATAGGCACATTGGATATTTATTACATTCAATGTGCCGGAGGTGGACCCCAAGCCCTCTCCTCAATCCACCTTCAATGGTGAGATTCATGAAGTCAAGTATATGGCATTTTAGATCAATAGAGGGACACGTGGAGGGACTCGTGGAGTCCTGTAGCTCAGTGGTTAGAGCACTCGCTTTGCAAGTGAGAGGCCTGAGTTCAATTCCAGGCAGGGCGAAACCTTGGGCAAGTTTCCTTACTCCACACGCCTAATAATAATCCCTCCAAAACCAAAAACAATAATTAAATTGGCCATTTTCAATCTACGACTGTTTGTGGGACATTGCTGTGCACAATTGGCTGCTGCGTTCGCCCACAAATATACAGTCAATTTACTTTACAGTGTGTTCTGTGAAGCGCTTTGGGACGTTCTCCCGACGTGAAAAGCGCTATATCAAATGCAAGGATTATTATTATTGTTATTAAAGGGCTGCCCCTGGCAAAGAAAGATAAAATGTAAGGCTAAATTGACTCTTGGTATGTAGGGTTCTTCAAACATATAGGATGTAGAATGGGATGAAATGTTGATTGTAAGGTCTTGCAGAAAGTTAACTTGGTTAAGTTCAGCCCTTTTTCTTTATGAGCACTAAGTGGGCAATCTCCTGCAGATGGTTAAAGATAACAAAGTGTCACATTAGTGCAGTGGAGGGTACACTTTTATCACTGGGGTAAAGCGTGCTGTTGGGTCAGAGTAGAAGGAAGTTCAACAACAACTGCAACAACAACTTGTATTTATATAGCGCCACTCATGCAGGTAGTGCCCCAGGGCGCTTAACCATGAATGTTTGACTCTGACACCTGCTGCAAATTATGTGATATTTAATCATTCTGTAGCACTGCCATCCCTCACTTTGAGAAATATAAAGATTATAAACACAGCCAAATATCATTGTTACTGTAATCGTGATTCCTAATTCTAATAGTGTGTGAAGTGGAACAGTCAAAATACGTATGCCTCAAGGGCTACACAATTCCTTTATGATCCATGCACTATTATAGATTTGACACCGGTTTATACGTTATATTTTATTCCAGTAAACCTGCTAGCGCAACGTGTAATTATATGCACCGTCATTATCAACACTATATTTTATTAGCGTTAGTTTAAAAATATATTGATTAGCATTTTTGCCATCCAATCATGTCGGAGAGGTGCTCTCCTTGACAGGATTGCGGAGGAGACAGCACGGTTATCTCAATTAAGTGCCTTGAAATTAGCAACTGCGGAACTACATCCAAAGTGCCTGCATTGGCAGCATAGGACTGTGGCCACAGTGGCACCAAAAAAAATATGAGATTGCATTGGTGGCGCCTCAAGTGGTGAATCAATACTGTCGCTTTCTCTGTGTAGCATTACTGCTAATGGAGGATCAAAATACAGCCAATGATTTCCGCTGCCCTAAACCCCACTTGCCCTGCAAATCATGGCTTATTTTTTTCCTGCTGCATTGTGACACAATTGGTCTGGTATATATGGTGTGTGTGTGTGTGTTTCTTTAAAGAATTATCGAATAAAAGTTCCTTATTGAAACTCCAAAAAAAACTGTGAATGAGTTTAAAGCACTCCACAAAATCAAGGATAATTTAACACAGTGGAACCAATGTTTGAATTTAAGAGGATGAAGCCCTTTTAATTTATTTTTATACTGCATTCTACTGAGTTAATTTCTTCCCTTAATTTCTATGTGAGGAAGCAGCCTAATTTAGGGGGTTTGAACCCAGCAGTTCAATTTTCTCAATGAATGGCATTTGTGTCATTTTAAAGGTGACAAAATTATAATCCTGAAGTGCTGTTTTTAATTGCAAAATATATTACCCAGTGCGTAGCTAGAATTCATTATAAAAATGATTAATAAATATTTATATATATTATATTTAAACACTTTCACATATAATATCGCACCATTCGTGCCAGGAGGACATCCCAAAGCACAGTCACAGTAAATATTGTGGAATGACTGTGCATTTTGTAGGTGAACATAATTTTTATGCGGAAGAGTGACAGAAAATACTAACAATGAAAATTCCTGTCCTAACTATAAAAAGGCCCCTATTTACAGGATGGTTGTGGAGTAGAACTGTAGGCTGCACAATCAAGACACCAGGAAACACACGTTTTGCACATGGAAATAGAAATGCATTACAGCTCAAAGATTCGCTGGGGGTTTAAAATCAGAATGACGCGCTAAAGAGTTCGATTTAATGCCAAAATGTAATAATGTACTGCACTTGTGGATCAGCAAAATGACATGGGTCATGGGTTCTACTTTGGAAAAATGCACAATTATATTGACTCAGTAACCCTTACATCAATCAGCATGAGTTATTGCCTCATTCATACATACATACATAAGGAAGCATTGCTGTTCTGCTGCCAACCCATGAAGCTCACAGGGAGTAGTCAGAAATACTAACAGCAAATGCTTTTGTTATCAATGTAGTTACTGTAGTCTTAGTAGACAAGCATGAAAGCATTCTGTACAAAGCAAGGTCCCACAAACAGTCATGAGGTGAATTACCAATTTACAATTACAATCCATTGTATTTGATGCAAAGCCTATTGTTGAAAATGTTGCAGAACAGTTCACAAGTAACTGCTGTAAAGTTTAATGATTGTATTTGTAGGCAAATGTGGCAGCCAATTTGCACACAGTAATGACCCATAAATAGCGAAGAACTGAATGATCAATTTATCTGAATGATTGGGGCACGGGACCTTTAGCATTCACCTGAATAGGCAGGAAGCCTTAGCTTATATAATTTAGTTTATATCAATGCCGTAGGACAGCCCATCCAACATTGCAGAGTATTCCATTGCAATGTCAGCCTGTACCAGGAGCTCAACTTCCAAAACACAGACCCAGAGTGTGATTTTTCTATACACTGTGCCAAGCTGACACCAAATATAAACTAATGCGTTCTAAAAATAAATCAGTTGTTTTATTGTGAGGCTGTACCGTGCAAAAGGTTTGACTTCTCATATGAAATTCCACATCATGGGCTATATATTTTAACCATAACTTCAAGGAAAATATCAACAATCATGAAGACGGCATGTTTCAGTTAGTAGTTGATACGTTAGTACTAAATTCCGGATCAGAAATTCCACATAGAAGAGAGTGTTGTTTGCTCTGGTACAATGGAATTTGATACTCAGGTTAGAATCACAGCACCGCTGGCTTGTATGAATTACAGTCTCTCTACAGATTAAAAGATACACCGTGCCACCATCTGAAGGAGAAAGACCCATGTCAAGATTTGAACTCTCATAATCTATGATGACACTCCAATGCAACACTGGGGTGTGTTGCATTGTTGGAGCTGCTGTCCTTTGGATGATACGTTAAACAGAGGTTGTGTCTGCCTGTTCAGGTGGACTTTAAAAATCCCATGGCACTATTTGAAAAGAGAAGGGAGTTTCTCCTGGTGTCCTGGCCAACAATCCTCCAATTACAACTGTTCACTTACTCCATGCCTGTTTGTGGGACTTTGCTCCCACGTTTACCTACAAATATACAGTCAGTCCATTTCACAATAAATCCTGTGAAGCACTTTGACACATCCTTCCGATGGGATAAGGTGCTATACCAAATGCTTTATTTGGATTATTATTATTATTGAAGAGATAGAGTGTTTTTTTCTTTTCACAAATGTTTCAGATGTCCCCCTTCAATAGACTTGTTAATAACCCATTGACTGTACATTTTGGTCATTAGCTTGTGGGTAAAAAAATCCTTCAGCTCATTTCTGATGTCTTTGTTTTCTTTTTCCGGTTCCTCTTGCTCACCTACAACCAATAAAACAACTTATAAAGCTAGGCTGATCAGGTTCTCCAGACTGACAGGCCTAGTTTTGATGAAAAGCTCAGAAGGAACATTACCCTATCTCTCTATTTCAGATGCCAATTGATCTCTACTGGTTTCTAAAGTTTCTGTTTTGTATTCTTGGTTATTTAAAGGTACCTCTTTGACCACACATTTGGACATCTTTCCCCTTCTCAACCCCCTCATCTCTGACCCCTAGCTCAGGTGGCCATTCAACAATGTAAAATGCAATACTGTTTACATTTTATTGACTGCATGTAAACCATATTACCTTTATCGACATAGAGTCAATTCAATTTGTGGAGAAGGGGGAACTGAAGAGATGTTATTAAAAATGTTATTAAAAAAGTGAACACACCAACAATATGAGTTCCACAGATCTATTGTGGTACACAACATATTACATATTATTATATTTCATATGACTGAATAAGAATAATCCTTACATTTGATACAGCACCTTTCACCTCTGGAGGATGCCTCAAAACGCTTCACATGATTTACTGTAAAGTGTAATAACATTTTGTAGGTGCTTATTCTAATAATAATCCTTGCATGTGAGAAAGCACCTTATCATCATATTATTGGTTTCCATATTATGTTTTATATTATCATATTACCACCAGAAAGAAATGTAATAGACTTAGGAGTAATGTAACTCACAGTAGCCTGCATCCACTTTGCACAGACTGACACTGCCTACATCATTGGGACGAGGGCATACAAAGTGGCCTTTTTCTTGTGAGATTATACAAGGACAGAAGCCAGACATTCAGCTCATCATGCCAGCAATGAAAAACATCCTCTCAGCACAATCTGTTAAGTGCTGGGGTGTCTGAGAGGTCAGGTGTAAACAAACGGCTTCTGTACCCGGCAAGTAATAACGGCAAATAATCCTTGCATTTGATATAGCGCTTTATCAGGTCATTGAGTACATCTCAAATGTTTCATAGAATATATTGTAAAGTGAATTCACTGTGCAGTGTTCCTATTTAGTGTTCCAGCAGTGGAAAGGTAAACACGGGACTTACTGATTAATGGGTATCCTGCTAATAGGAATAGAAGCAGACACTAATGCATTCTGCATCCATCCTGATGTTTTATAGATCAGTTCAGGTTAGGTTTCCACTTTACAAGCAATGGTGAAACTGATCCTTTATTGGATTAGTGGATATGCACAGGTAATGTTCAACAATAAGGGGCACTGTACTCTCAGCAGTGAGAGAAGCAGCCCATAATGCCGCAGTATAGAAGAAAGAACTTGCTTTTTTATAGCACATTATTATGCTGAAATGGCTCAAAGTATTTCACGGGTAATAATTACCAAGTGTTTGATCAGCAACCTAGGAAAGATTTAATGAGAGTTAAGAGTGAGCCAATTACTGAAGCCTCAAACAAGTAAAGTCAGCTGACCATGTTAGGCTCCAAGATCTTGGCTTTGTAGAGTCCTGTAGCTTAGCGGTTAGACAACAACAAGAAAATTAGATATGGATAGTGCCTTTCATGTCAGGAGGACGTCCCAAGGCGCTAGACATTCAGAGCTTCTGACCTGAGCTGGGGGTTGGGATCGGGCAGGGTGGAGGGTAAGCCGAGAAGTAGAGCGATCGAAAGCACGGTCGAAGAGGAGGGTGGGTCTTGAAGGAGGCAAGGGAGGGGACGAGGCAGAGGGACTGTGGGATGGAATTTCAGAGGGTGGGGGCAGAGTGGCAGAAAGCCTACCTCTCAATGGTGGGGCGAGCGAGGCAGGGTCGTGAAGCAGGCCAGAACCTGCTGAACAGAGGAAGCAGGCAGGATGGAAGGGGATTAAGAGGTCGCAGACGTTGGGGGGAGCAAGAACATGGAGGGCTTTGAAGGTGAGGACCAGGATCTTGAACTGTATCCTCTGTGTGATGGGAAGACAGGGGAATCAGGCAAGGATGGGGTTGATAGGGACACAGAGCCTGGTGCGAGAGAGGACACGGACTGCAGAGTTCTGGATGATCTGCAGCCTATGGAGGGAGGAGTTGGGGAAGACGACAAGCAAGGAGTTTGCATAGTCGAGCCTCGACATAATGAAAGCGTGTATGAGTTTTCGGCAGCCTGTGGTGTGAGACAGTGGCGGAGCCGGGCGATGTTGTAGAGGTTGTGCAAGGCACAGTGGGTCATGGTACAGATATCGGGTAGAAAGGATAGTTGAGGATCAAACAACATGCAACAGTTCCAGACTGGCGTAATAAAGTGGAGTGTGCATCCATGGTGGTGATGCTGTCAGTGCCTGAGGTGTGGAGGCACATCAGGAGAGCATCTGTCTTGTTGACGTTCAACTGAAGAAAATTAGTTCACATCAAGGACTTGATGTCTGACATACAGCAGTGGTCCTGGAGTCAAGTGTGAAGGCAGGTAGGTACAGTTGGGTCTGCAGATGATGTCACCAAGAAGGAGCATACAGATATTGAACAGGAGGGGACCAAGGACAGAGCTCTGAGCAACACTGCTCAAGACGATTCCGGGGCTAGAGGAAAAAGTGTTTGTGGAGATGAAGCGGAGGCAATGTGAGAGGTATGATCTGAACCAGTCAAGGACAGCCATGAAGGTTGAGGTGGATAAGGATAGAGTGGACGACGGTGTGGAAGGCAGCAGAAAGGTCAAGGAGGACGAGGAGGCAGAGGGAGCTCTGGTCGCAGATTGACAGAATGTCATTGGTCACTTTGACCAGGCTTTTTTCTGTGCTGTGGGCGGCACCGAAACCCGATTGGAGGGGTTCGTGAAGGGAGTGGCGGGGGAGGAAGGAACAAAGCTGGGAAGCAACAATTCATTCCAGGACCTTGGAGAGGAAAGGAAGGATGAAGATGGGGCAGTAATTTAAGAGTGGCGATGGGTCCAAGGAGGATTTTTTAAGAATAGGAATGATAATGGCTGTTTTTAATCGGTTGGGAACAGTACCAGTGGACAGGGAGAGGTTTATGATGTCTGTGAGTAGAGGAGCAAGGAGGTGGAGCTAGAGAGTAAGGAGAGGAGTAGGGATGGGGTCAAGGGAGCAGGTGGTCGATTTCATGCGTATTTTAGTGATAGTGAGAGAGGAGGGTGAGACAGGTTCAAAGATGTCGAGGCCAGGGTAGTGGCCAGGTTGGGAGGGGGAGATGGGTAGGATGTAGTAGACAAAAGGGTAAAAGTAGCTGAGCGGATCACCTCAACCTTCGATTCGAGGAAGTCCAGCATCGCCTCGCAGTTGGCATTGAAGGTGAGGATGGGCAAGGCATGAGAGGATGGGTGGAGAAGCCAGTTGTTGATGGAGAAAGTTGTCCTTGGCTTCCAAGATTGTCTTGGAGTAGAAAGACGATTTAGTGGAGGCGAGGGCAGAGCGGTAGGATTTGATAAGACCCAGTCAGATATGCCGATGGACCATTAAGTTGGATTTGAGCCAGGTACGTTCAGCAACACACAACTGTGCTTTAAGGGAGTGGAGGTGGTTGGTGTACCAGGGTGACTTATGTGAATAGGAGACGGTTAAGTAAGAGAGAGAAGCGAGGGAATCGAGAGTGGAGGAGAGGGAGCTGTGGAGAAGAGTGATCAAGGAGGATAGGAGGAAGCCCAGAGGCAAATGAGTTCAGATGACTCCAAGGCAGCCGAGAGGGAGGGGGGGAGATATTTTCCAGTAGTGGTAGGAGATGGAGGTGGGTTGGGTGGTGGTGGGGAGAGGGACTGAGGAGTTACGGAAGATGAAGTGATAGCCCAAGATTGTTTTGTCGATGATGGTGAGGTCCGAGACGGTGAGGTCACGAGTGATCACCAGGTTAAGTGGATGACTGTGGACGAGGATATTGGAGTGTTATGTGGAGTGAGAGGTTGAGGCAGTAGATAAGGGAGGAAAAGTCAGCAGAGGTAGAGCAGAAGGGGGTGAAGTGGAGGTTGAAATCGCCAAGGATGAGGAGGCATTTGGAGCAGAGGGAGAGGGAAGATATGAGTGTGGAGATGTCGGGGATGAAGGTGGGGGTGGTAATAGATAAGTAGGATTTTGAGGGAAAGGTTGGAGGGGTGGTAAAGGGTAAGGTGCTCAAAGGAGGGAAAAGTTCCAGAGGAGTAAGAAGATAGGCAGAGCGGGGCCGGGAGATAAGAGCCACACCACCAGCACAGCGGTTAGGTCGAGGGATGTGATGGAAGGTGTAGCCAGGTGGTGTGGCCTCTGTCAGGGGGAAGGGGTTCCCTGGAGCGATCCGGGTTTCAGTGAGTGCGAGAATGTCAATGTATTCATCGACAATGAGGTCTTGGATTGTGAGTGTTTTGTTGGAGAGGGAATGGTTATTTTGTAGCCCGATGCGGAGGGGACAGCTGATGGCGGAATTTGGGGGGCAATGGGGGCGATTGACAGGGAGGGTGGGAATGTAGATCAGGGAGGAGAGATTGGCCCCCCGGGTCAGGGACTGGTGAGCCTTGCGGCGAGAATGGGGGACAGGGCAGTCAGAGTGGCTGCTGTTGGACAGCCAACGGCGTCTGCCATGGTGGGCCCGAGGGAGGATTCGCAGGCTGGAGCAGAGGGAGGCTGTGGGACAGTCGAGCAGAGATAGGAGTCGGGGAGGGAGGTGGGAGAGGAGGACCAATCAGAAGTAATGGTGGATAGAGGATAGGAATGGGGGCATTTTGGGGAAGCAGCTTGGGTCAGTGGCAGCAGCCAAAATGCGCATGCGAGACTAAGAGCGAACGGCAAGTGGCAGTGGGGGAGGGGTGGGGGATGTCAGTGAGGCATGGTTGGGTCATTCCCCATAATGGGTCATTATGGGGAATGGGGGACAATGTTATAGTCCCAGTGAGTCCAGGCTGAGAGATTCAAAGAGCACTTGCCTCACAAGCGAGAGGACTTGGGTTTGAATCCCGGCAGGGTGAAACCTTAGGCAAGTTTCCTTGCACCACACACCTCTATTTACCTAGCAGTAAGTAGGAACTCAGTTGTTAGTCAATGGGTGGAGCGCTTTCTGGGGGAAATAATCCCTTCAAAAATAATAATAATAATAATTTGGCTACTCAATCCCTGATTGTTTGTGGGACACTGCTGTGAGCAATTGGCTGCCTTGTTTCACCCATAAAATATATAGTCAATTCATTTACAATATTTTCTGTGAAGCGCTTTGAGATGTCACAATAATGTGATATTGCGCTATATCAAATGCAAGTATTAGTATTATTATTATTTATAGACAATCTGAGGGCAAGCTCAGACATACCTGCGAATCACAGAACTCTAAAGATGTAGGTTCATCGAAATTCACATAAAAGAAGAATGACCAAATCACTTGACCAAAACACATTTGATTTTTCCACCTTCACAACAGGCTCTTAGTATGACATTAAAACCATGGTGAAAGGGTTAGTTTTTGAAGGAATGTTTTGAAGACAGAAGGAGAGGGTATGAGTTGAAGGGATTTGGGGAGAGAGTTTCACAAAATGGTGGCATTGGTGCTAAAAGCTAAGCTGCTGTTTCAAGGGACAGAGGGCGTTGTAGACCTGTAGCAAGCCTAAGTTTTTAGAAAAGAGAATGTCAGGGTGAGTGCTACTGGAGGAGATTGCAGAGGTAGGTTGGAAGAAGAGTATGGAGGACGAGTGTGACCTGGTGAGAACGGGGGCGATGAGCACATGGATTCCATTGAGGGAGAGAAATCAGGTTGCACAGTGTCTAGCCTTGAAGTGATGAAAGTATGAATAAAGGCAAATCATGGTGGGTTGTACGGATATGGACTCCAGCCCAGCATGTGATTTTACCAAGGAAGAGCATATAGAAGAATGTGAGTAAAATCCTGGTGTACAGGTCAGATTACTGTGTGGGTCAAGAGAAGAAGCCATTAAGAAGATAGAGTGGTACACAATCACAGAAACATGAGGTGGGTCACCAACAACAGACGTGCAGGAGATTCCAATTTGAAAGAACAGTGGTTGTGGAAGCCAAGAAGGCTCAGGGAACTCTGTCCTCAGACCCATAAGACTTCCTTTGTGACTTCGACCAAGGCTGTCTCGGTGTTGTGCGGGAGTCAGAAATTTTGTCTACAGAATACACAGTCACTACACATTACAGTAAATTCTGTGAAGCACTTTGAGACATTCTTCTGACATGAAAGACTATATATCAAATGGAAGGATGATTATTATTGGAGTGGAGGGTCTCGCACAGGGAATAGTGGGAGAGGTCAGATTAATTGGGAAGCAACATCATGCTCCCGGTGCTTTGGAGATAAAGCAGCAGGTTAGAGATAGAGGGGATTTGATAGTAAGAGACAACATTGAAGGCTGCCATGGTAGCCCTCAAATAGGACATACAGTACATATGAACAAGAAAACATTTCAAATCAATTTACCTTCAAAATCTGAAGGAACAGGGAATAAGGTGTATCAGGAAATCTCTTTTTTTAAACAAAAATCAATTTTATAGGCTGGAGGAGCAGCACTCAGGATTCAGGAGCACCAGGGGAATTTTCTAATTAACTGGTGACCGCACTTGCTGTTGTTTACTGCAGGACACCAAAGGGAGAGGGGTTTTGTTGGGTTTGCTCTTTCCAATATGCAATTTATTGGAAAGAGCAAACCCAACAAGAGTTACTTAGAGTGATACAGCACAGATATTGAGATATCCTCTCAGCGTCAAAGGGCTATACAAAATACAATAATAATACTAATAATCCTTGCATTTGATATAGTGCTTTATTGCGTCTTTGAGACGTCTCAAAGCGCTTCACAGAATATACTGTAAAGTGAATTGACTATATTTTGTGGGCAAAACAAAATTATTAAAGGATTATTATTACCATTTCTTATACCAAATCCTTCCTGGTTCAGAAGCATCCTTCGCAACCCTGATGTTCACATTCTTTGAGTACTGGTAAGTAAAAACTTTTAAGATCAATGAAACCAATCCTGATCAGCATGTTTGGGTTAAGCAGCTTCTGTACCAGAATCAAAAGAGATTTACTTCTCCACAGAAGTGAGATTTTCTTATCTTACTCTTAATACTTCAACATCATTAAAATCTTCTGAAGCCTCAAAGGACATCAACAATAAACTGGTATTGTTTCCAATAATATTTGTGATACAAACATTTTTAATTCAATGCAGAAATAGTTCTTTATTCTATCTGACTTCGAGTGGCAGCTCTTTGGATCAATGCTTGGCTGTAGGAGAGGTGGCAAAGATTCAAGTTAATTAGTAAAGACTGGTAACGAGATCCTGTTCAGAAACCATCACTACAATGGGCTCCAGTCCAATAATGGCAGCAACAAGAACACTCATGGTAGTGCTGCACAACCTCTTTGAACTCGAGGGATGGAATACATTTACCTTGGTACACCAAACATTCAGAGCAAACCATAAGAACATAAGATTTGCTAGACAAAAGAAGAAGGATCATACAGTTTGCCTTCCTCCATCATAGCAGTCGCATGCACATGTCATGTCCCAAAGTATTTACTGTATCCTGCAATATTATTCCCTAAAAGAAATCTAATTGCTTTTGGAAGAACAAACACTTTTTGCTTCCACCATCTCCCTTGGGAGTCTGTTCCTTACGTTTACTACTCACTCACTGAAATAGTGTTTCCACAGATTTGTTTTGAATTTACCCCCCTTCTTTTGCAGGCCATGTCCTCTGGTTCTACTGTTCTGGACAAAACAGCTTATCATGGTCTACATTATACAGTCCCTTTAGAATCTTAAAAAACGATATCATATCGTCTCTCAACTTTCCCTTTTCCATTGTGAACATGCCCGGTTTACTTAATCTCTCCTCATAGTCCAGCCCCTCCATCCCTCAATCATCGTCTCAACTCCTCAATTGCACCCTTTCAAACTGAAGATAGGAGGTGTATGATAGCAGTGCTGGACGGCTCCTGCTTTCTTCAGCCCTGAAGAATAACCTTAAAGCTTCTGCTCACCACCTACTTTATTTTTCCCTTCTGTTGCTATTTCCTAATTTTTCCCCTTGTGAATTTCAAGACACTGCACTACTTTTGTGCTGTATTCACTTGCAGATAACGTAACATACATAACACAATTGAAGCAGAAAGCATTAATGGATTCAAGAATAAACTCAATGAATGCATGAGGGAGAAGGGAATAGATGGTTATGGGGAGAGCAGGCTGGGTGGAGGAGGGATTAGGCTTGCTGAAGGTTCATGTGGAGGACTAAACACTGACTACTTGAGCCGAATGGCCTGTTTTGATGCTGTACAGTCTTAGGTAAAATCATTTCAAGGTAAACAGCTTTAGAGCATATATTGCATTCATAACTGCTTAATCTGCAAACAATTGGAATTTCTGGCTGGCTGGTCATGTATTATATTGTTTTAAAGTGTGGCATGACCAAACCACCAGGGAAGAATCTAGCCCATGAAAGTAAAAAAAAACACAAACTTGTTTATTTAAAGATTAAAATCTCCGATGGCAGTGAACCACATCTGCAACCTACTTTTCAGCACACAAGCTACGTGCAGAATCTATTTTAAACATCTCTCTCTCAATGAGGTGGAGGAACAGCGTTGCACGTTCTAGCAGCAAATGTTCTAAGGCAAGAATATATACAAAAAAAATGTTTTTTTTCCAAGTCCATCTGCATTTTCTTTTTGGGAAATGTACACCTTAAAGCAGTAAAATTTCTGGCATAGAAAACAGAAAATGCAATAACTCTGCAGAAGGCTGATCAGCAGCAGAGAGAGATGGAGAAGTAAACATATATAGTAAGAGTTCGAATCACTGTGCACTGTTTTCTCAGAATTTCCAGGATTTGCAGATGTTTCTTATTATTATTCTGTTCTTTTTGCATTATTCATTAAACATGCAGAAAGCATAGTCTCACCTATTTGAGCTGGCCACATTAATTGGGTCAAGCAATACAAGCCATGTATTTTGTTGCCTATGGACGTCCACGGCAAACTAAGCTAGGAATCTCCTTATAATGATAAATTAATATCTTGTTTATTAAGAATTCACTGTCTGTGTTGCACAATAATGTCACACGTTATATTTTATGAGCAGTTTTCGAAAAGAGAAGAGAGTTTCTACCCGTGTCCTGGCCAATGATCCCCCAAATAAAATTGTTATTTGCTTCATGGCTGTTTGTGGGTTCTTGCCCTGTGCAAATTGACTGCTCAATTTGCCTACAAAAACAAATCCACCATCATTACACTTCACACAGTGTCGTGAAATGTCCTCCTGACACGAAGGGCGCTATATCAAATGTAAGGATTATTATATGGGCACAAGTGGTGTTACTGTGTTGATTTTTAAAAAAAGGCTTTCTGAAGATAAAAAAAAACATGCTGTATACTCTGAATGCAAAAATATATTTTCTGCTGGTGTCTCATGTTCTTTGAATCCGCAATAAGTCAAATTGTATGAAAGGCATTAAACAGGAAATCTTGGCATCACACAGATTTCTTCATTACTAATGTATAACTTCAAATGTTTAACTAAATATTTGCTCTAAATGGCACGAGTATTCAACATTAACATAATTCCCAGGGCTCACTCCAAGCACAGCCAGCAAAAGCGTGGTTATAATCTGTAGCAATCCAGGAAGTCCCGCAAGTTTTTGATTGACTCAGAATTCTACCTACTCCTAGCCTATTAGATCAGTTTGTCTCAAAAATTAATAGCACCTCAAATTGTGGAGAAGTCTTAAACTCAGTCTTTATTTGGAACCCAGTTCTTTTAAAGAATAAACAGTTATTTTTTGTGAAAAAAATGGTTTTCTAATTAAGATTAAATTCTAAACTTTAGGACAAAGTGATAAGACTAGGTGGTATTTTAGGTCTCAGGTCTCTATTGAGTCTGCTCAAAGTACTTCATAGAATATACTGTAAATGAACTGACTGTATATTTTGTGGGTAAATTGCAGTAGCCAATTGTGCACAACAATTGTGATATATGGGGTACTGCAATGGACCTCGGCACCCATGGTGAGGTCTCTTGAACTTGGAGAGGGAAATCAATCACGGTCACTGCTCCTTGTCAGTATCCTTTGAGACCCCTGTGTTTGCTGTATAGTTCAGATGCCGTCCTTCAGATGAGACTTTAAACCAAGGCCCCCTCTATTCAGGAAGGCATTAAAGCTACAATGGCACTATTTGAAAACAGAAGAGAGTTTCTCCTGGTGTCCTGGCCAACAATTCCCCCACATAAAAAAAATCTGTAAAAAACAGCAAATCACCATCACACTGGAGCTGTCCAGGCTGGTAAGTTTCCCAAACGACAGAAGCCATATCTGCTGCAACTAAAGATCACCAAACCACGGAGATACTTGGCCTGTTCATCAACACAACACAATTAAGATGATGCCAATCGGAAGTGTTTAACAGGAAGTGGTTCTCAGCTCAATAACTGAGAGGACCCTTGAGGGTATCGACTGCTTTTAGCAAAGAGAATCATACACTGCTTTGGGAATCTGAATTAGCTGGTCTGCGTGCACAGGCAAATGATGAACATCAGAAATTATGGGTCAAGTGGGATTTCTGTGAAGGCTGAAATGAAAATACACACATCAGTGGTTATTAGTTTATCGGTGGTACCTATGGAATGCTGATTATCTCTAGCTCA
The DNA here is from genome assembly GCF_018977255.1 of Callorhinchus milii. Classification (NCBI taxonomy): domain Eukaryota; kingdom Metazoa; phylum Chordata; class Chondrichthyes; order Chimaeriformes; family Callorhinchidae; genus Callorhinchus; species Callorhinchus milii. The sequence goes on along the minus strand of NW_024704742.1, from coordinate 82,229,852 downwards.
AAAAATAAAGGAAAATAAACACATTTCCTCAAATTTCCTCAGGATGAAATTACACTACAGCAAAGGTGAAACTCAAAACAACCTCATGAGGGATCTTATCAGAGTCGAAGGCAAGTCCTCATTCTTTTTTTAATAATGATATGTCAAACTTTGGTACTTTGGTTAGTCAAAGAAAGATAGAGGAGGAGAGTTCAAAGATCAAATGCAGCCACAGAAAGGCAAATGCAACTTCCGATTTCCATCAACTGCTTTTTGAAGAGGGTGTGAAAGTGTGATGTACCATCAGTCAACAAGGAAAATAATTGACAAGCATTATCCCACAAGTCGGCAGGTTTTTCATTACAATTCAGCCACACCTGCTCCCCGTCTGCTATTTTTAGATTGTTTTCCGCAGTTGGAGTTTGCACAGAGCTGGCGTGCAGCTGGGCAATGTGTTTGGATTAGTTGGTAGCCTGCGGAACAGTATAGGAATCTAACAAATACTTTGGAGACAAATGGGCCGAACTTTAAACTAAACAGGCAGCATTCTGCTAAGATACAGTGAATATTAAAATAAAAGGAAATTTTGAATGGAAGAATTCTAAAGAAATGCAATGTTATTGTTTGGTGTGATTTGCATTGAAATGTGAATTGTTTCATTGACTGAGTGAACCAGCTGAGGATACTGCAGTTTCTAGATAGGCTCAAAGAGCTTAAAAACAGCAAGAGATGTGTACATCGTTGAGGCATTATGAGAGAGTCATGGCACTAGGGTGGTCCTAGCTGGACAAGCAGCAGGAAAGTTTGCCAGCAATATCATTGGCAAACTAAGCAGTTTCAGATGGTCAGACTCCAGCAGCACCCCAACGCACACTCTTGGGTCCTTAATCCTTGGCTCTTGCCAACCTACGCCTAATAAGTGCTTTGAGATGTCCAGAAGACATGAAAAGCGCTATATCAAATGCAAGGATTATTATTATTATTATTATAATACTTTCCAGAATTAGGTAAGCAGGAAGCATCTCTGCAGGGAGAGTGTGTATTCCATTCCAACAATCTATCTCTGGAATTTCCATGTGTAGGTGGGATGCATGGAAATCTCAGTTTGGTTTGGATACTCTTAAACATGGTAATGGGTTTTCACATGTGTCAGTCACCTGACTGACCCAAAAAAAATGGACTCAGTCAGGACTGGAGAGGTTTCAACAACAGACTGGAAGCAAGCAGATGTTGTTCCCATATTCAGGAAAGGTGACATATTCTGGGAACTACAGACTCATTTGCCGGACTTCATTAAATGGAAAAATGATGGAAGCTATTATCAGAAGGAAAATAGAAGATTACTTGTATAAAAATAATTTAAGAAATGACTGCCAACATGGGTAGAGAAGGTGTAGATCTTGTCTACCCAAATTAATAGACTTTTTGAGAAACTGATAGCCCAAACTGATTGTAGGAAGCCATAATAATAATAATATAATAATAATAATCCTTGCATTTGATATAGCGCTTTTCACGTCGGGAGGACGTCCCAAAGCGCTTCACAGAACACACTGTAAAGTGAATTGACTGTATATTTGTGGGCAAACGCGGCAGCCAATTGCGCACAGCAATGTCCCACAGACAGTCGTAGATTGAAAATGACCAATTTATTATTGTTTTTGGTTTTGGAGGGATTATTATTAGGCTCTGTGTGGAGTAAGGAAACTTGCCCAAGGGGCATAGTGTACCTTGGACTTCCAAATTTTACAAAGTACCACATGAAACACTCCTTCACAAACTAATCTCACTGCTTATCAAGGGTCTGACATGGACTTGGAATCTATTTTCTGAAGAAAAGTAAGGAGAGACAATGTTAAGCGGGGTACCTCATGAGTCTTGACTTTGATGAAACCGAAGTTTGACTCTCCCTTCAAAGTGCCTTTCATACATTATGGAACACAATTATCCTTGCTGAGAACAGTTACATATTGACTGAAGATGCTCAATAAATATCTATTAGCAATTCCACGTGTCTTAATCTTCTTTCAAAGCCTCATATGTGAAACTGCAGCAAATACTTACTGAAAAGCCAAATAAGTACTGTTCCTGAGCATAAACATCATCCAACAGTTACGACTTCAAAGAACTCCAATAATTTCTTATGCTTGAAATGCTTGTAAATCTATCCTGAATCCTGTTCCTCCTGATACCATCTGTGCCCTTTGGACAAGGGTAAACAAATATAATACTAATCTGTATTGGGGACCCGTCTATTCCTTCTACACAGAAAGGACCTGGATTTCCAAGACCTTTTGTAAAGTAATTACATTTGAGGATGACATCAAGTTGAGGTGAACAGTGGAATCAGAGGAGGCAGCAAAGATCTTTCAAAGAAAATATGATAGGATATGCACATGAACTGAAGACTGGCAAATGAAGTTCAATACAGCTAAATACAATGCATTACATATAGAAAGTAAGAACAGGAGACACGTATTATGCTGATCAGACCGAATTTGCCAAGGGGGAAGCTGGTAGTGATCTAGCACTATTCGTTGATTCGTTGCTCACGATATCAAAACAATGTGAGGCAGCAATAAACAAGGCAAACAAGATTCTGAGTTATTTTGCTGAATCAGTTGAGTTCAGGTCCACATAAATCACATTCAAGCTATATAGTGCTTTGTCGGGCAACATCTAAATTTCTGGTTGTTTTGCACATATGCAGAAACACAAAGTAACATCGACAATGACTTGAAGACCCGGAGGTTGTCCATTTCGGTCAAAAATGATCAACTTGCAGGAAGGGTCTAATGCACAGAAAGTGAGTCGGACAGCTGTACGCCTTTGCGGTAAAACTGGCGTACCTAGTTGATATTTGCTAATTTTAAAAGAAGATTTCACTGTAGAATGTCACATCACAGACACAGGACATTCGGCCCATCAAATATACACAGGTGTTTTTCTCCACATGAGTCACCTAATCTATTCCAGCATTGCTGCTCACTCACCATGCCTTTTAATACTTAGTCTCTTCAAACATCTGTCAAATTCCTTTTTAAAAGAATTGCTGCATTCTCCTTCAATTACAGTGGAAGAGAATTCCACATCCAATCGCCCTCTGGGCTAAGTGCGTCTTATTTGGTGTAAAAGTCTTGTGGACATTCAATTCTTTAAAAAATTCTCCATACCTCACGCTCTACTAATGTTAACTTATGGAATTCTGACTCAATAAATGAATGCTTAGAATTTTTGTTTGTGAGGACCAATGTAAAGAGTTAATTTTGCACATCATATTTTGCCCCTCTCACCCCCCCCCACCCCCCCCCCACCCCCCAAACACATACACAGACATAAGCTTCCTTCTCGTCTCAGCTAGCAGCAGACATATTTCATCCTTAGCATACTGTCTGCTAACTCACACAGCTAAAAACAAAATCTTTGAATATTTTAAGTACTTCAGAAGAGCAAATTATGGAATGATTCTGAGAGATTACATTGTAAATGGAATGAGCTAATAAACCAGAAGCATGTTTGCTTTGAGACACATGTTAAAAGATGCAGGAGGTGAGAGGGGAGCGCGTAGTAAATTGCTTTAAGCAGAGAGAGAAAAACACAGCCAGAGCTGAAATACTGAATAAGGAAGTCAATAACAGTATAATGGTTAAGAAGATCCCACTTTCTGCCATTGACAATTCTTCTTACTTCTTCCGATGTTCATTTTAGTAAAACTCAACTAAGCATTTTGTGAATCCCAGTCCTATGTTTCCTTGTACCTTAAAACAATTCTTCTTGGCCTTTATGTTATCTGTGACCTCCTGGTTCTGCAGTCCAGCTGTATGGACACGTTTCTCCCTTCTCTCTTCTTCTTCCAGAACCTCTTCAAATGGTTTTCAATAAATCCATTTTGCCTGTTTTATTGTTCAGCTCTGCTTCCTACATGATTCTACCAGAACTGCTCTGAGATCTGCTATCTTGCAGTTGTAACTTCAAAATCATTCTTGTTGGCCTTGATTTTAATCATGTTAATAATTTTAATCATAACTACCGTGTGTAATGCGGGTGGGAGAAAAGAAAAAGACAAAGAGATGTGAATAAAAGCGTGTTGTTACAAACTGGAAGGCACTGCCTGAAAGGGTGGTGGAAACAGATTCACTTTCAAAAGGTAATTAGGTACTTGAAAAGGAAAAAATTACAAGGATATGGAGAAAGAGCGGGGAGTGGGACCGATTGGGTAGCTCTTTCAAAGAACCGGCAGAGGCATGATGGGCCGAATGGCTTCCTTCTGTGCTGTGATAATCTATGATTCTATGAAAACACATCTGTTATTGTTTTATGCAAGTTGCTATTGTCATTTACAGGCAGTAGTTACCTTTAAACTGCAACCTATATCTCCCACAAACTGCAACCCATGTCTCCCCCCCAAACAGGCAAGCTAAGAATGCCTGTAAGACCTTGAAGGTACTTAACTTGCCATCAATCCTATGACAGATTTGCTGCAATGGCAGAGCGCTGCAGGAAGATGATCAACAAGGACGTTGCCACACAACACAAAATCTTGTGTGAAACCCAGTGAGGACTTGAACTGCCCCATCCAATAATATGCCATGGGGAAGATTGTTTTTGCCTAATGTTTCTGATTGATTTGTTACAATTCAGGCATAATGAAAATATTTTCACAAATCCTTTCAAAACATCACTGGGAAGAAATTCCACCTGTTCATTCCATTAATGTAAAGTTTCAGAACATCCAGAATTTGGCAAATTCTTCAATACAGCCTTCATTTTGAAGTTATTTTGCTTTTAAGAAACAACAAAAAAACGACTTCAAAGTTAAGATTAAATGAATCAATACGCCAAATTCTGGGCACTCTAGAAGGCTACTATATTAAAGTAAAATCTAAGACCTGGGTGAATTTCTACGCAGATATTTCTAGAAAGTTACAACAAACTTATGGCAGTTTTTATTTCAAACTATTTTTCGTCTGTATATGGTAGATTCATGACCAATTTCTTCATGTTGCTATTAATAAGATTTGCATCTGATTCCTCAACACAATGGGGCCACCAAAAATATTTATTTAGTCTTACGGCAGAAAGACTTTGATTCAATAATAACAACTTACATTTACATAGCACCCTTCATGCTGGACGGAATTTTGGAGTGCAAAAGTTCATGATATTTAGTCTTGTGGCATTGCCTTGTTTTCAGATTTTATTTTCAGTGAAACAACATTCAATCTGCACTTCACTTCCAGAATCCATGTTAGCAAAATCACAATGCAATATGTATCCAGGTTATCTTTCATGGGCACCGTTAGAATTCTGCCAGTTGAACAAAATTAAAATATTAATACTCATAATCCTTATACTAATATAGAATCAGGTCAGGAGGATAACTCAAAGCAATTCACAAAATAGACAATTATGTGTAGTCACTGTGTATTTTGTAGGTGAACGAGGCAGCCAATTTGCACACAGCATTGTTGTCCCACAAACAGCCATAAAGTGAACCACTGATTTTATTTGAGAGATTGTTGGGCAGGACCTAATGAGAAACTTACTTCTCCTTAAGTGTCATCTTCAATATGCATTTGAAAAAGCAGACAGGACCTTGATTTGATGCCTCATCCGAACGACACAGTTTTCAGTGCTATGCCAAGACTGCATTAGAATGTCAGGCTGGACTTTATGAGTTCAAAGTCCTGACATGGAGCTTGAACCTACAACCTTCTGACTCACAAGTGAGCATCCTACCAACTGAGCCAAGCTGACGCATAAATAATAATAATAATAATCCTTTCATTTGACATAATGCAGTTCACATCACGAGGATGACTCAAGCGCCTCACAGAATTTACTGCAAAGTGCAGTGACTGTGTATTTTGTGCGCATATGCCTGGGCCAGTGAAAGCCACCTTGTGGCCCATAGGGCTTTCAAAAAGCATTCCCCCAGAACATTCGCATGAGTTTCAGTAAGTCCGTGTTCAATCAGTAATGTGTTTTCAGTAAAAATTGGCATAAATCAAGAAATATTCAATCAAACAAATTTATTTTGTTCGACAACTGCAACCACTTGCCTAGGCAAATTGAATGTAAAGCACCACACATAGCTCAGTAAACTTCAATATAATGCAACTGTCTATCTTTCTGATTGAAGGTATTGCAGTTAAATCATTAATTCACGGATTGCATGTACTAAATACAAATGCATGCTTATCGAATTGGAATATAATCAGAAGAATCAGCAGAAAAGTAACATGTGAAGCCTTAATTATGATTTCAACCAACTGGGCTTTCTCAGCTAACTGCTGGCTGACAGACTTTCTCACAGGCTGTCAGAAGAGAAGTCCCTTCATCAGGTGAGATTAGAAAGAAGAAAGGTTTTCCTAAAAGTTTGTGATGATCCTAAAAGCTTGTGAAAAATCTATTATTAACTGAATGAAAGATATCATTGGCCGAATGGCCTCCTCTGTGCTGCATAATTCTATGATTCAACCACTAAATGATAATTTAATCATAGAATCATTTGTCAATCATTTGACAAAAAAACAGTAAAATTGGTCACTTCAATCCACGACTGTTTGTGGGACACTGCTGTGCACAATTGGATGATGCGTTTCACCCACAAATATCCAGTCAATTCACTTTAGAGTATATTAAGTGCTAAGCGCTTTGAGATGTCTAGAAGACGTGAAAAGTGTTATCTCAAATGCAAGGGTTATTATTTTTATTATCAATTAATCATAGAGTCATAGAATTATACAGCATAGAAGGAGGCCATTTGGCCCATCATGTCTGTGCCGTCTCTTTGAAAAGAGCTTCCAAATCAATCCCATTCCCCCGCTCTCTCCCCATAGCCCTGCAAGTTTGTCCTCCCCAAATAATTATCTTCTTCTCTCTTAAAAGTTGTTATCGAATTGGCTTCCACCACTCTTTCAGGCAATGCATTCCAGACCTGAACAACTCGCTGTGTGAAAAAAATTTCTCCAGACCTCCCCTCTGTTTCTTTAAACAACTATTTTGAATCAATGTCCTTGGGTTACCGACCCACCTGCCAGTGGAAATAGTTTCTCCTTGTTCACTCTATCGAATCCCCTCATAATTTTGAAAACATCTCATCTTAACCTTCTCTTTTGCAAAGAGAATAATCCTAGTTTCTCTAGCCTCTCCTCATAACTGAAGCCCCTCATTCCTGGTACCATCCTGGTAAATCTCTCCACCCTCTCCAATGCCTTGACATCCTGCCTAAAGTGTGGTGCCCAGAACTGAAAACAGTATTCTAGGTGAGTCCTAGGTGAGACCTAACCAGTATTTTATATAGATTCATCATAACTTTCTGACTTTTGTATTCTATGCCCATATTTATAAAGCCTAGTAACCCATATGTTTTTTAACAGCTTTATCTACCTGTCCTGCCATCTTCAAAGATTTACTTATATGACCCCCCAGGTCTCTCTGTTCCTTCACCCTCTTTAAGATTGTACCATCAGCTCATATTGCTTCTCCTCATACTTCTTCCCAAAATGCATCACATCGCATTTCTTCACATTAAACTTAATCTGCCACGTGCCATTTTACCAGTCTGTCTATGTCTATTTGCAGTCTGCTACTATGGTCCTCACTCTTTATTACATTTCCTAGCTTAGTAACATCTGCAAACTTGGAAACTGTAATCACTATACACAAGTCCAGGCCATTCATATTGATCAAAAACAGCAGTGGGTCCCACTACTGACCCCTGTGGGGCACCACTGCACACTTCCCTCCAGTCAGAAAAGCTTTCTGTCTCCCAGCCAGTTCTGTATCTATGCTGCCACTGTCCCTTTAATATCGTGGGCTTCTATTTTGCTTACAAGTCTCTTTTGTGGTACTTTATCAAACTCTTTTTGAAAATCCATATAAACTACGTCAACTGCACTACCTTCATCCACCCTCTCCATTACTTCATCAAAAATCTCTATCAGGTTTGTTAGACGTGATTTGCCTTTAACCAGGCCTTTATGTTGGCTGTCCTTTATTAACCCATATTTTTCTATGTGAAAATTTATTTTGTCTCAGATTATAGTCTCTAGAAGTTTTCCCACTACTGACGTTAGGCTGACTGGCCTGTTCCCGGGTTTATCCTTCTGCCCCTTTTTGTACAGGGGAGTAACATTTGCAACCCTCCAGTCCTCTGGCACCATCCCAGTCCAAGGAGGATTGAAAGATTGTGGTCAGAGCCTCCGTTATTTCCACCGTTGCTTCCCTCAGTAAACTAGAATGCATCCTGTCTGGACTGGGTGACTTATCTACCTTGAGCACTGACCATAACTTTAGTACCTCCTCTTGGTTTATTCTTATTGTATCCAATTTCTCTACCCACTCCTCCGATACTGTGGCAATGGCTGCATCCTCTTGTTTTGTGAAGACAGATGCAAGGTATTCATTCAGTACGTCAGGCAACCCCTCTGCCTCCACAAGCAGATTTTCTCTTTGATCCCTAATTGGACCTACCCTACCTTTGACTAACCTTTTATTCTTTATATGCTTATAAAATACCTTAGAGTTCCCTTTTATGTTACCTGCTAATCTTTTTTCATACAATGTCTTTGTCCGTCTTATTTCCTTTTTCATTTATCCTCTGTATTTTCTAGATTCTATTTGATTATCTTTTGTATTTTGGATGTTACATTTATCATAAACCTCCTTTTTCTGTTTTATTTTAATCCCAATTTCCTTATTCGTCCAGGGAGGTTTGGATGCCCTACCTTTCCCCTTCTGTATTTGTTCTGTCCCCAAATTATCTCCTCCTTGAAAGCATCCCATTGTTCGCTGGCTGTTTTACCTGCCAATCTTTCTTCCCAGTCCACTTTAGCTAGGTCCCTTTTTAACTCAGTGAAATTAGTCCTCTTTCAGTGGAGTATTAATTGCTTTGATTGCTCCAAGTCTTTTTCCACAAGTACTCTAAACCTAATGATGTTGTGATCACTGTTGTCCAGATGCTCTCCTACTGAAACCTGCTTTACTTGCCCCACTTTATTCCCAGAACTAGATGCAGCACTAATTCCTTCCTCATTGGGCTGGATACAAACTGATCCAGAAAGTTGTCCTGCACACATTTCAGAAATCCTTGAAAATCCATATAAACTACGTCAAACAGCTGATTAATGTTAAACTTCCAATAAGTGCTCAGTGATCACACAAATACAATTTCTGTCAGCTTTTGCCTGGATAAATGTTCATTTATGATCAAAGAACATTTCTCACGAAGATTGTTTTCCTTGATTTAACATGCACTTTTATGAAAAATTAAACTGAATCTGCTACTTTTCTGAGGGAATATAATTCTTTGACAGAATTTGGCATTTGTGAGAAATAATGGAATCAGGATATGTGAGCTGCATTAGTACCTCACCTGTGGTCACCTCGGTAATTGTTTGCTTACAAAATCCAGTCAGTAACCTTAACAATAAATCTTATGAAGTGCTTTGATACATGCGCCCAATATGAAAGCGACAATACCAAATGTAAGGATTATTATTATTAATCAGTGTAATTGACTATTTCACACATTCTTCACAATCTTTGCCTCCCCTCCCCATTTTAAACTAATTATGACTAAACTGCAAAGCTCACTGGAGGGCAACTCACTATTAAGGGAAAAATAGAGTGGTCAACAACAACAATTTACATTTGTGTAGTATGTTTTATGTCGAGAGTTTTACACAGCTGACTTGGCATACTGTCTGATGGGGGTGGGGGGGCATCTGATGTAAAAGGGGTGGGGGTTGCAGAAGGTGAACCAAAGTCCAGTCGAATAGATAGGTTTTAAGTCATAGTGAGTTTCCTCTGTAACTACTACTTAAAAGAGATAGAACTTCAAGAAAATATAGTATGAAAAATAGACAATTGGGTGAGGTATCAAAGGGTGACCTGTCTGAGTCAATGACCACAGAGCGGAGCAATTGTGTGGAACAGAACAATGAAAATCAAGATATATTGCACAAACTCCTACTTTACTCATTCTTTCATTGTTTCCCAATACTGTGGAATGTCTTACCTCCTTCAATTTTCTCTTGCTCTTACAATCTGAAGCCTTTTCTTTTGTTACACAGGATGACTTGAAGCAGAAATATAGGTTGAACATTATGGCCACAGATAATAATAATAATAATAATAATAATCCTTGCATTTGATAGAGCGCTTTTCACGTCGGGAGGACGTCCCAAAGCGCTTCACAGAACACACTGTAAAGTGAATTGACTGTATATTTGTGGGCGAACGCGGCAGCCAATTGCGCACAGCAATGTCCCACAAACAGTCGTAGATTGAAAATGATCAATATATATTATTATCTTTGGTTTTGGAGGGATTATTATTAGGCGTGAGGAGTAAGGAAACTTGCCCAAGGTTTCACCCTGCCTGGAATTGAACTCAGGTCTCTCGCTTGCAAAGCGAATGCTCTAACCACTGAGCTACAGGACACAGATGTTGAGAACAGTGAGCGATGTCTCAAGCCAGACCCCAGTGAGCATGAATCCACATCACAAAATTGTCAATCGAGCAGCAAACTCATGGGTCTCCCTCAGGGAGTTCACAGGAATGGTTAATGGAAGAAATGTCAAATGACTACACTGGGCAATGCTCTGCCTCGGCTCAGAGAATTTTTTTTGTTCGGAGAAATCAAAGGGAAGCAGTGACCTGGATTAGACCAGTGCTGAAGTTGTCTGAGAGATGTTGACATTGCATGCAAAAAAAGGGAAGACAGGTAACACCTCCGATAAGTAATAATACTAATCCTTGCATTTGATATAATGCCTTATCACATTGATGAGACACCTCAAAGTGCTTCACAGAATATATTGCAAATACATTTTCACACAAAAAAGACAAATTCAATTTCTTTAGTAAGTAACCAAAAGAATGAAGTTGAATGATAGATCATTAATCAGGGAATTCTCTTGGACTATAGTGTGAGGATGCAATGATAATAACAATCCTTGCATTTGATATAACACTTTGTCATGTCATCAAGACGTCTTAAAGAACTTCACATGATATACTCTAAAGTGATCTGATATTAACATAGAAAGCCTCAACTCACTTGGTATGTTCGCCTACAAAATAGTGTCACTACACTTTATAGTATATCCTGTAAAGTGCTTTGAGACATGCTCCTGATGTAATAGTTGATGTAAGCCAGTCCAGAACCTTGGGGTCTTGTTTGACCCTCAACTATCCTTTCTACCCCACATCGGCGCCATGACCCGCTCTGCCTTCCCCCACATCTGCAACATTGCCCGCCTCCGCCCTTGTCTCACACCACAGGCCACCGAAACCCTCATATATGTTTTCATTACACTGAGGCTCGACTATGCAAACTCACTGCTTGTCGGCCTCCTCAACTCCTCCCTCCACAGGCTGCAGATCATCCAGAACTCTGCAGCCCATGTCCTCTCCCGCACTAGGCTCCGAGACCCTATCACCCCCATCCTCGCCCAACTCCACTGGCTTCCCAACACACAGAGGATACAGTTCAAGATCCTGGTCCTCACTTTCAAAGCCCTTCAGGGTCTTGCTTCCCACTACCTCTCTGACCTCCTAACCCCCTACCATCCTGTTCGCTCCCTCCACTCAGCGGGCTGTGGCCTGCTTCACGTCCCCTGCCTCGCTCGCCCCACTATTGGCGGGCGGGCCTTCTGCCACTCTGCCCCCATCCTCTGGAACTCCATCCTGCACTTCCTCCACCTCGCTCCCTCCCTTGCAACCTTCAAGACCCATCTCAAGACCCTCCTCTTCGATTGTGCTTTCGTTCTCCCTGCTTCCCCCCCTGCCCTCCACCCTCCCTGATCCCGACCCCCAGCTAGGGTCTGAAACTCTGTCTGTCCAGCACCTTGGGACATTTTCCTGATATGAAAGGTGCTATACAAATGCAATTTTGTAGTTGTTGTTGTTGTCGGTGTTGTATCAAATGCAAATGTAATGTAGGGATATGAAAGATGGCATTTCTATCCCGCACATTAGATGTAGTAAGAAATTGTATCTTTCAAACCAAGCCCTGTTTAGACTGTGGAATTACTGTGAAAAACAGCACAAATTCAGTGTGAAGGATGGCGATTTGTGCTGGAGGTGTCTGCCTGACAACTCTAAAGGGGCCGAGGTTCTTTCAGCATGATGTTTATTTGCTGCAGTACAAAATCAGGAGGTGGCAAGAAATTTGGAACATGCTCAAAAAAAATCCAGAAGTTTGACAACAAGAACGTTAAGGCACATTTTTGCTGTGATGTATAATTCCGCCAATTCCGTTCTCAACCCTTTGACAACGATACAAATAAAATGTCCTTTGGGGCTGGTTAGTGGGGCTCCACTCCTGTGTTTGCACTTGTGAATGCAATCCTCTACCTCCAAGTTAATATGATTTAAGAGCAAGAAATAACAAATTGTTTCTATAGTATAAACGTGCACAGATTTGGGAAATCTACAGAATGTAATATTTTAAATTGAGCTAAACATTCCACCCTTGAGGTTTTTAACAACCAAAGTCATTTGTTGGTGCCTTGTTCACTTAAACTTCCTTTTGTTGAAAGCACAATGCTGTATTAATTTGCTCATAATGCTTGTCAAAAATAGCCATCTTTAAACAGTCGCAAACTTCACAGAAAATTATTCTATCAGAGTGTTCAAAAGACTTTGCTGTGAAGGGTATGAATGCAGCACAATGGTAAACATGTCACTAGTTGCTAATTAATGTACAATTTGGATTCATTCTTCTGTCACTTTGCTTGCGACATCCGCCACACTTTATTTTGGTTCCTAAGCAGGAGAATGAATGACTCAACTGCAAAATCCTTGATGGAGATACAGATATACTTATAATGTGTTGGTTAACCAGATCACCATTTAAGGTCCTCATCCCTAAAGAATATAACTCAGGTCGACCCAACCTCTCTGATCATAGTTAAGATCCTTCATCCCAGGCCTTTTCTTCACAAACTAGCACTTTTCTGTCTCTCCAATCTTCTCCTAACTCACTTCTCCTGGAGACCTGTAGCTCAGTGGTTAGAGCACTGGCCTTGCAATCAAGAGATCTGGGTTTGATTCCCAGCAGGGCGAAACCTTGGGCAAGTTTCCTTACTCCACACGCCTGATAATAATCCCTCAGGCAAAAAACAATAATAAAATTGTTTACTTCAATCCACGACTGTTTGTGGGACACTGTTGTGTGCAATTAGCTGCCGCGTTTTGCCCACAAATATCCAGTCAATTCACTGTACAGTATATTCTGCAAAGTGCTTTGAGATGTTCAGAAGACATGAAAAGCAGTATATCAAATGCAATGATTATTATTATTATTACTCTGGTCGTCCCCTTCCTCTAAAGGCTAACTTGGGGTAGCTGTGTAGCTCAGTGGTTAGAGCACTCGCCTTGCAAGCGAGACACCTGGGTTCAATTCCAGGCAGGGCGATACCTTGGGCAAGTTTCCTTATTCCACACGCCTAATAATAATCCCTCCAAAAAACAAAACAATAAATTGACCATTTTCAACCCACGACTGTTTGTGGGACACTGCTGTGCACAATTGGCTGCTGCGTTTCACCCACAAATATACGATCAATTTACTTTATAGTCTATTCTGTGAAGCGCTTTGAGATGTCGAGAAGACGTGAAAAGCGCTATATCAAATGCAAGGATTATTATTATTATTATTAGCTGTGCCTCTGCCCTACTCGCACCACCGTCAGTGCTTTCAAATTCTGTGCCCTTGACCTCTTCATCCTTCCGCTCTTTTCTATCTTCAAGTCTCACCTTAAGACCTACTTAGATATAAATTTAACTTTTAATTAAATTTCACCCACAAAATACACAATCAATCCACTTTACAATATATTATTACCTCTGACTGTATTATGGTCACCTCATGTCCCTCTTCCACCCCTCTTCCACATCCCCCCTCCCCCACTCCAGTGGAACAGCTTTGATATGAGCTCAAAGTCTCAACATGGCAATGAAACCTGTAATAATGGTTTCTCAATACAATGTTAAAATTGCATACCTTTTTTTAAAAGCAAACAAATTTTACCCTCTTCTATAATAAGCTGATTAACAGGAGAATAGCTCTATTTACATAAATATATCAATGCCACCTAATTTGTTGGCTTGAATTGATTTGATCATCTCATCTTAATATTCTGCCAAATTATCCTGTTGTTATGTGTCACCTTGCTCGTCTCAATTACTTTCCGGTCGATAAATTTTGTTAGCAAATCTTGTCAACCGATCTAGAACTGTCATCTAATTTCCTATTATTTTGACATGTTGAGCATGATACGAGTTCCTTTTCTCAGCTCTGCCTTGCACACTGTCTTGCCACTTGGAATCTTTCCTCTATTCTGTTGCTGCCCCTAATTTTTCCCTCTTGTCCCTGACAGTTTCCAAACACATCCAACGTTGCCTGTGTATTTTCGATGAATCAAACCCAAGACTCATTCCCTGATCGCTCAGTTCATAAGTTCACTGTTTTGTGTGAAACTGAATCATTGATACCATAAGGATCCATATTTGACCCCTGGTCTGTGGTGAGATAGTTGATTGCTGCATTTGGAAGATTTTATTGGCAACAGTGCCTGAGTTTAGATCCCCAGTTGTCATACTCAGGCTGTACGGTGTTGTGGTCAGCACCTTGAATACCACATACAGTTCTGGTCACCGCAACATAAGGAAGCTGCCCTGGCCTGGAGACAGTGCAGAGTAATAAGTATGTTCCCCAATGTTAGAGGAATGAGCTATGAGCTCATGAGACAAGACAAGCTAGGACTCTTCAGATGTGAAAGAAGAGGTCTCAGAGGTGACAGAGGTGTATACAACTTTCAGTCTCCAGGGTTTTAATCTCTCTTGTTCAACAGTGCTGTTACACTCTTGTGGTTTATGGTCTGAAACTCTTGAGTCTGTGTAGCCTTGGGGAAATCTGGGGTATTTGCAACTCTTTGTTTGATACTGTGCCTGAAGTCTGCAGGGGCTGGAGAGAGCAAAACCTCAGGAAATATCGACTCCAGCACAGGCTTGGAGCAGCAGAGATTTTTAAATTCCAATGGATTCAGGCTGACTTCACACCAGTGGCTAACACTGGACGCACAAGCAATTACGTATTGAGTTTGTGGCTTCCTAGCTGTGCCACTGGAAGAGTTGTACTTGTTCCTGTCAACTAATTTGACAGAACCGGCTGGACCTTTACCTTGTGTGCTGTTGCCATTATAAGGCGAGAATAGATTGGAATGCTAATAGCTCTATGGTCGTTCAGTTCTGAGTGATCAGTCCAGCTTAGGGAATCCACATGTATGGCAGAATTATACATGGAGTGGGTGGGGAATTGACCAAGGGAAGGTCAGTCAGCAACTAATAGACTTTTTCCATTACATGTTTATCCTTGAAAATCTAGTCTAAACTTATTTTTATTACAGGTCATATAATATGTGAGGAGCCCAGAGTTTTACCCTTTTCAAGGTTTGTCTGCTATTTTGTTGATGAGTTCCTTTATTACCCTTGTAATAACCATGACAAACATTAAGGTCATTGAGGTTACTAGATTAGTTTGCTAGCCTAGATTTATAATATTTACCAGACATGAACAGACATATTTATTGAAAAATAATGCACTCATTTTGATAGACATGTAATACAGGTGCATGGTTTAGAATTCCTGCCTCAATTTGAGTGAACCAAGACACTACCCTGAATGAAGAGTGCTATACAAATGCGAGTTCTTGTCTTTGTATCCATTAAAATTTGTCAAACATGCCACATCCCCACCTCCATTCCAGGTTAGTATCAAGAAGCAAGTAGTTTGGATACATGTCGTGATTGCTGCCTTATTTGCTGAGGAACAAAAGCTATTTATATATATATATACGCTATATATTATATATATATTTAAAGTTTCTCTAAATGGGCACTGCTGACACATACAGATGTGGACATTCAGAAAACATTTCTTTTCAAAACTTAAATACAAATCTTTCCCAAATCCTCTCATGACATTGCGTTGGGCAGAGCTCAATTGTGCCCGTTTCTTTGCTCTCTAATAAAAAAAATCTTTGGATTTGATATAGCGCTTATCACGTCTTCTAGACATCTCAAAGCGGTTCACAGAATATACAGCAAAGTAAATTGACTGTAACTATGTGGGCGAAACACGACAGCCAATAGCAAACAGCAGTGTCCCATAAACAGTCGTGGATTGAGTGACCAAATTTTTTTTTTTTTTAAGGATTATTATCCTTGGAAATGTGATCCGCCAATCGACTAACAACTGGGTTCCTACTTACTGCTGGTTAAACAGAGAGGTGTGGAGTAAGGAAACTTGCCCAATATTTCACCCTGCCGGGAAACATTTCTCTCTGCCCTAACAAGAAACAAAGAAATTTCTTTGAAGTTTTTCATGCAAACATCCCTTTTTCATTTCTCCGCCAGCAATCACCTGAAAGAAAGTGACAGAAAGAACAGTGTATTGCAACAAAAACGATTTTATTTGAGCGGTTTAATTTGGTGAATTGTCATGAGTGAAGCAGCTTGTAGATGCTGTTGGGGCTGATGGTGTGAGGAAGCTGAATTGATATACACAGTTTAAATGGCAGGATCGTTGAAACCCAGGTTAATGACTATATCTACTGCTGTTAATTCAGCCCCATCACACTGTCAGGCTCATTTGCATTCGACCAGCCAGCTGCCGCAATGATGTCACCGGCAGCATTTAAAGAACAGTAATCAGCAGAAAGACAAAAATAAATGAAAGAAACCTAACCATATTCACTGTTCTTTTGACGATTTATTTGAAAAGGTTTGGCTCAAGACGAGATTCCTTCGATGAAGACTCCCCGTGCATCAGGTGCAAGAGACATTTGATATCTGTTCACAAAATGGCGGCAAATTCGGTTGCAGCACGGTTATAAGGATAAACTTGCATTTGTACAGTGACTTTCGCACACGATGAACATTTGCTTCCCACTGAGCAGGGCGGAAAGAGAGGGCAATTTGAAGGTGTTTCACTAAAGACACGGTTAAAGTGATAAGTGGGGTATCTCAGAACAAACAAGATATCAAAGTCCCACTTTAGGACCTGTCTGATGCAGTTAAAACAAATTAGGCATTTATGGTACGTCAGTGGCTCCTGTGTTAATGTTTCTATTAAGCAGTTAGCAGTTAAGATCTTATGATACTGACAACCTTTGTTTCTGAACAATGTTCGATCCTCTCTCTGTATTTATGTACAGCCTCTCAATGCTTTTCCTGACCACCATATTCATCCAGATTTTTTTCTTTTTTAAAATCAGTATTATGCAATAAATTAAGCATTATCAGTTTTAATCATGTACAAATATCTACAATTATTTTTTGGTACGAGGAGAAGAAGAAAGCAAGATTGTTTGTAATCTGAAATCATGCAAACTGCCTGTTAAATTAAATAAATTCCTTCCCTGGCCACACCAAATTCTCCCACATTCACTTCACAGAAGCCTGCTTCACCTATCCTCCTTGGGGAGGGTGGGGTGGGGTAAGCAGGGTTTCCTTGGAGCTGAACTCACTCCAAGTGATATGCTTTTCAACCAAATATTGGAATCAAGCCAGCCCTATGTGTCGGTCTCAGGAGTCCAGTTCCTCAGCCAATGGGGTCCCTAATATTCCAGGGCATTGCTGAGGACAGCACAGCCAGGACCTTGAAAGGCAGACCAGTCACTGGGGGCAGGAAGTCAACTGTTAACCCTGCAAGCCAAAGCCCTAACATGCAAGGTGGTCCTAGCTGGACAAGCAATGGGAAAGCTTGCCAGACAGCAATATCAATGGCAAGCTCTTGCCAACCTGCGCCTAATACTTTTCAGAATTAGGTAAGCAGGAAGTGTCCCTCTCGGGAGAAAATGGGCATTCCATTCCAACAATCTATGACTTTAATACGTTTTGATAACCTTCAAATGAGAGTGCCAAGTCCACATCCTTCAGATGAGATGTAAAACCGAGGTCCCATCTGCCTGTCCAGGTGGGCGTTAAAAAAGCCATGGCACTATTCGAAAAGAGAAAGGGGACTGGACTGTCATTCTGGACTATGAGTTCAAAGATCCAACTTAGAGCTGGTACCCCACCCATCTGACTCAGTGGCAAGAGTGCTACCAATTGAACCAGGCTGATAAAGACATAATGTACTATCCACAGTCATTGTTGCATAGATAAATACTGTATGTACCAATGCTCGAACTGATACGATCAATAAAAACAATTTAATAAGAGAAAAGAAGCAAAATAAATGACTATGCTGAGAGAGCAGACATCTTTTGAGATCCATATCTGCTTTCTGCTGAGAAGTTATTAGACCGGCAGTAATGGAAGCCTTTTAAACCACTTACTCTTGCCCAATTCTGGTAGGCGAAGTTAATAAATACAAATAAGTGTCAAGTATCTATGCACAGTAAGGGAGAAGAGGAGCAATCTAAATGAACAAAATACGAGTCATGCATTGTCATTTAGAAACCACCAAAAAAAAATCTTTCTGGTGAAACTGCATCTTAATTTTTTCATTGAATGATTTACTTAAAAAATCATAGCACAGAAAATGGCAAGTAAACATTGAGCTATGGCGACAGGTACGTATCTTAGAAATGCATTTTATCAAACTTTACATGGTTCTGATGGCCTTTTTCCATTTCTCCTTCAGGTGAAAATGGAAATCTTCTGGCACCTGCAAAGCATCAGCATGAGACTGAACAGGCATTGGAAACTGTGAACCTCCATGAACTAGACATGTGTGCCATAATCGCACGCGATGCTACATTTCCCAATTTCAGGAGTATCTTCTGTAAATTGAAAGCTACATACCTTTAGCAGAAAACAGAAATTGAACTGACAAGTATTTTAATAAAGTCCATGTTCATGGCAAAAATATATGCAAAATTGTAAACATAAAATGCAAGTCTGGCAGTCTGACGATTTAAACTATTAATAAGACATATTTTATGCTCTAAGAGGCAACACCCCCAAAAAATGTTGAATTTAAGCCCTTTATTTTATAATGCCACTTAACACCCAGCAGCAAGCTTGATTTATACTTATCTTGGTTTCATTAGATTAGTCATAGAAATGCACATTACAAGACATTAAATAAAAATTTATATACTACATAATGTTTTGGTGCAGATAGATGTCAGCCTGGCTCAATTGATAGCATTCTCACCTTTGAGTTAGAAAGTTATGGGTTCAAACCCTATGTGGGACTTCACACACTCCAAAGTATCACACTGCATCCTGTGCTAGGTGAGTATTGTGTTGTTGGAAGTGATGATCTTTGGATGAGATGTTAATCCAAGGTCTTGTCTACCTATTCAGGTGGATGTTGATAATCCCACAGCACTAATCAAAAAGAGAAGGGACTTTCTCCTGCTGTCCTGGCCAGTAATCCCAAAAAATTGCTCATGCTTTTCATGGCTGTTTATGAGATATTGCTGGTTGTAAATTGGCTGCTGTGTTTGCCTACAAATACACAGTCACTACACCACAGTAAAATCCTATAAAGTTCTTTGACAAGTCTTGATGATGTGATTGGTGCTATATCAAAATGCAAGGAATATTATAATACCTGACTGAGGACAGTTGATACTTCCACAACCTTCAAAATCCTCAATTTTGCAGTGCACTATAATAGTACATTCACACACACACACACGGCACACACACACACACACCAAACACAGACAAGGGGTAATGACAACAACAAAACATTAGATTTGTATAGAGCCTTTACTAATCTAATTTAATTATTATTTAATAATTTCATTTAATAATATTTAATAATAATTTAAGAATCACTTTTTAAAATAAATAATAATGTGGTCACTCAATCCATGGCTGTTTATGGGACACTGCTGTGTGCAACTGGCTGCTGTGTTTCACCTACAAAACACACAGTCACTATACTTTCCAGTGTATTCAGTGAAGCACTTTGAGACATCTAAAAGACATGAAAACTCACTATATCAAACGCAAGGATTATTATTATTACACTAAACATTCATTTCTAACAAAGAGTAACTTTTTTTAATAGAAATCTGAGAACAATTTATAGGACGCTTGAGAACGTCAACTCCCCCCCAAAAATAGAATTTTATTCATTTAGTATCACTACCGAGAATGATCAATATTACTGCATAACATTACTTTGTTAGTACGATTGTTGCAATGCTTCTGTCTTAATACTGTTGTTTTAGAATTTCAGATCATGCAGAATATTGGAAAACTTTTAAATTCGCTCTTTACTTGTATGTCAGATTTCCTTTTCTGAAAAGGACAGGATAAAAGTGAGGCAGGATCAAGGTACTATTACAATTGCTCCCCCAGTAGAACTTCCTGCTGACATGAACCGTCTAGTCTCAAACATCAAGGCATTTGGTTGAAGTACTGGAGGGCTGCTGGAACCGTACCCTGTATATAAGATGCCACCTTCAGCATGGTGTGGGGTGGCAGAGTTATTGGATGAGAAAATAGACGATCTGAATTTGCCCATGAAAATATAATCCAGAAGGTTTTGGGTTCCTGTTTGTTCCTGGATTGATTTTTTGACAATATCTGCTTTGTCTGTACCTCCCAGACAGCAAGCCATGCATGACAGATTTCATTATTATCTGTGCAGGAGAGAGAAATGCAGTACTGACCTCAATACAGCTCAGTGCCATTTAGGAAGCATTTCTTTCAAATGTATTTAATGCAGATGAAAACCTCATCGAAGGTTTAATATGATGATATAATTAATGTGCCAGACTAAAACTGATCATGCCGCTTTGAACAAAATAATGGACCAATTTACCGAATCTGGAGTAAACTCCTGATACATTCTATTCCTATCTCTGAAGGGATACACCCTAATTAATCATAATAATAAAATAATATTAATCCTTGGTTTTGATATAGTGCCTTATCATATGCTTGAAATGTCTCAAAGCACATCATAGGATAGATAAACTGTAAAGTAATGTGAATGTTCAAATTTGGGGGTGAACAGAGCAGCTAATGTGCCCACGACAGCCATGGAGTGAGTGACTGATTTTATTTGGGGATTGTTGGCTGGGAGAAGCTTCTCTTTTTGAACAGTGCCATTGGATCTGCTGACACGTAACTCCTCAGGGAATTATTGCAGCAACTCAATCAATTAAGAAAATTCTAAGTACTCTGACCTTTTATATAAAAAACATTTTGTGGTACCTCTTACTCTGTTTGTCCAAACGTCTGATTTTAGCAGTAAAATTGTGAAGTGTTTCCATAAAGTATACAAGATCAATGCTCAGTTGTTTTTTAAAAAATGACAAGCTCTTTCACTAATATTAAGAGGTGTTTTTTGGTCTATGTTAAACTGGAAAAGAATCGAAAAGCAAGTTTCTGCAACTAACTCACACCACTTGACACTTAAAGATGGGGCCCAAATTCCAGATGAGCAATATATGCAAGAAATTTTATGGAACTGACCTCAAAGTGAATCTTGCATAATGCACGTCAGCTTACACTGGAAAATGATCTGGAAACCCACATGTATACAGTATTACAGTTAAATGCATACTTCTATGTTACAGGCTATATCTGCAGTGCCCAATTGGCTGCTGCTTTTCGCCCACAAAAATACAGTCAATTCACTTTATTGTATATTCCATGAAGCGCTTTGAGACATCTAGAAGTCATGAAAAGCACTATGTCAAATGCAAGGATTATTATTATTTTATTATTATTATATGTGCAGGTTTGCAGTATTCCAGGGAACTCCTGATGACAGCACAGCCACCCTAGCTCATTACAAGACTTCAAAGGGCAGACCAGTCAGAGGGGGCAGGGAATCCTCCCACTCAGCTCCTGTTACCCTGTAAACCAAACCTCTAACTGGTAGGGTGGCCCTAGCTGAACATGCAGCAGAAAAGCTTGCCAGACAGTGCTATCGATGGCAAGCTATGTGGTTTTAGCTGGTTACACTCTAGCAGTACCCCAATGTACACTTTGGGGTCCCCAAGCCTCGGCTCCTGCCAACCTGCACCTAACACTTTCTGGAATTAGGTAAGCAGGAAGCATCCCTCCAGGGCAAGAGTGTACATTCCATTCCAACAATCTCTCTCTGGGATTTCCATGTGTAGGTGGGATGCATGGAATTTTCAGCATTGCTTGGATACTCTTAAGCATTAAGCATGGTGATGGGTTTCCACATGTGTCACACACCCGGCTGATCAAAAAAAACAAATTGTTTGGTGAACGTATGGGTAGCAACTGTTTGTCCTAATAACCTGTCTCCTGCTCTGCTCCTCTTTGCTGTTTCTGTTCAGTCGTTATCTGCATCATTAAGCAGTGCACATCCATAAATAACAACATTTTATAACCACATTGTTCAAAACATTTAGTGGAGAAGCACCAGTGAATCAAGGACTCCTCGGTCTGTTGGCTACTAAAATCCTATGGTGACCTAGACCGGATTCAGAATTCCTTTAATTGAAGTATCATTGTTGTGGAGTGAGGCCGAAATCTCTTGAGACAGGAAGTCTGCCAGTACAAGGCATGTCCAAAAGAATAGAGCTAACAAGCAAATAAGGGGTCTGCATGAGCTGAGGTTTAATTACAGTTAAATACAGAGTTGCAGGTTTGCTATTTGATAAAATGGCAAACACTGTGGTGAAGTTGCCAAGTTAGACTTTCACTGGAAAAGATGTCACCTTCTGGTTTCCAGCAGAATCAGGGGAAATTCCTGTGTTCTTGAGAAATCTTTTTTTTGACCATATTTCAGTTCACAGTCAAGGATCATTAAAACAAAACTCACCAGAAACCCACAACAAATACAGTGAAATCAGCTATTCAAAAGGCAGGATACAGTAGACAACAACACATAGCATTTATATAGCTCCTTTCAGTTGTAGCGCAAACTACCTATTTTAGATAATAATAATACTTCTTGCATTTGATTGCCTTATCGTGGTGAAATGGCTCAAAGACTTCAAAGAGTTTGTTGTAAAGTGTAAAGACTGTGTATTTGCAGGTGAACACAGCAGCTAATTTGCACATACAGCTATGGTGATTTTGATGTTTATTTTACTGTGGTAGGTTTTCAAACCCATGTCAGGTACTCTGAGTTTATAGTGGAGTATAGTGCTTGGGGTGCACTGAATTATTGGAGGTGTTGTCCTTTGTATAAGACATGAAACTGAGCCACATCTGCCTGTCCATTTGGATGTTAAAGATCCCATGACACTCTTCCAAAAGAGAAGGGAGTTTCTCCTGGTATGCTGGCCAACAACTCTTCAGTTAAAATGGTTCATTCACTTCATGGCCATTTGTGGGATGTTTGCGCAAATTGACTTCCATGTTTTTCAATAATAAGTCACTAACTGCACTTAACAGTAATTACTGTGACATGCTTTGAGACCTTTTGACTTGATGAGGTGCCATATCAAATGCAAAGGATATTGTGTTATTATCCTAGCATGATACAGAACCTGATACAGAACGTACAGAACTTATCAGCGTCCAGAGACAAGAATGCCCTAGACATGCCAGCACTCTAAGGATTAATGTCCATGAGACCAAAGGTGAAATGGCTTTACTTGTGAGGCAAACCATGGGTTATTTACAACTTATTCACTGATGAAATGGCATTTGAGGTATTCATCTGCTGCTGAGAATATGTCTTATTGTTTACATATTCATATCTTTACAAAATAATGTATTGTATGTATAATTATAATCCTTCCATTTGATACAACATCTTTCATGATAGGAAGGTGTCTCAAAGCACTTCCCAGGATTTACTGCAAGTGTTGACGAAGGTCATTGACCTGAAACGTTAACCCATTATTCTCTCTCCCTGGATGCTGCCTGATCTGCTGTGTGTTCCCAGCTACTTCTGTGTTAATAATAGATTTCCAGCATCCGCAGTACTTTGCCTTTTATTTACTGTAAGTGTAGTGACTGTGTATTTTGTAGGTGAACAAAGCAACTAATTTGCACATATCAACATCCCACAAACAGCCATGAAGTGAATGATCAATATTATCTGAGGTATTGTTGCCCAGGCTCTGGGTGAAACTTCTTTCCCTTCAACATCCATCTGAACAAGATAACATCGCATCTGAAGAACACCACCAACAATCAGCACTCCTCCAACACAGCACTGGAGTGTCAGCTTAGACAGTGTGAGCTCATAGTCCCAACACGGGGCTTGATCCCACAACCTTCTGACTCAAAGGAGTAAATGCTGCAAACTGAGCCAATCTGTCGCAGGGACAGTGTACAAGGTCAACCGATTACCCTTAGCTGTTCTTGATTCATTTGGTATTGGTGAGAGCTGCCTAACTCTGCAACAAAGCTGTGTCAGCCAAACTACTTCCATTGATAAACTAGCCAGCCAACGTATCCTCTTGACATAAAAGTTTCAGCAGCATCAGAAGTAATTACTTTCAAAATAACAAACCTTTTAAGTGCTTAGGCCGGGTTACTTTTATATCACAATGTTCACTTTAATTTATAATTAGTTTGTTTCCAAGTTATATCCTTTGCTGTGGTTAATTCTTTTGAAAATAAATGTCAAATTAATATTTATTTCATTACCAAAACGGAGAAGGAAAACTCCTTTTAATAAGTGGCTCTCTATTGAATTACAAGCTTCACTCTAGTATTTCCTGAATGGCTCTCATATTATTCCACATGTTCCTCCTCTGGATTTCTAAGCCCACAGCCTAAGAAACTGATTGTGGTACAATCAGTATTTATGCTGACAAGTCAAACTCACATCTTCCAGCAGGGTCACTGGATAGCAATCAACAGCGAGAATTTTGGCAGATTAATTTTCACTATCCCTGTCTCCCCAGTTCAAGGGCACTGAGGTCAACTGAGCGCACCAGATCCCACCATGGCTGAGATCAGCTAAACTGCTTTATTTTCATAAAATATAATCTGCTTTCAGCATTACTTACAATACTAGAATGGGGAGGGAAGGGAAAACATGTGTAAACCAGTGAGACATTTCAGCTTTAAGGGCCCCAAACTGAATCTGCAATGCACAATTCCAGTTCAATTAGATCATCTCGGCAAGTGCCTAGGGATAGTATAATGGCTACTTTTCTTGTTGCTATGAGCATAAAAAAGATATGAGATGCAGAAATCACACAGCTGTCCAGAAGAACATAATCTTTGTTGGGGCTGGAAGAAGCAGT
Source organism: Callorhinchus milii (assembly GCF_018977255.1). NCBI lineage: Eukaryota > Metazoa > Chordata > Chondrichthyes > Chimaeriformes > Callorhinchidae > Callorhinchus > Callorhinchus milii. Next base: position 82,204,695 of record NW_024704742.1, on the reverse strand, counting down.
GCAAATTGCCAACTTCTCTTTTGTGATTTTTTGCCATCTGGTGAATTTAAAAAAAAAATTTTTTTCCCCCTAAATTGCATTAGCTGCCTTCTCTTGCTATTTAAAGCATGCAAGGAACCCGATCTGCATAACAAGTCACTGGGGACTGCTGTGCAAAAAGCCTACCTATTGAAGGGATGCCATAGTGGTTCTAAATTCACATTTCGTACTGTCAGTAACAAGGATAGCTGAATTGCAGGTTCCTCTGTATATTCTTGCAAATGCAGTCTTAACAGTGAATGATTGTGTGAAAATTCCTGTGAAATGTTCAAATATTAACTCTGTGTTGATCAGGAAATGTGGAGCCTCAGGGCAAATCAGCCACCTGAATCCGATGCACAGAATCTAACTTTCTTATTTAAAAAAAACCTTACAGCTACACCATACTGTAATGTCAGATATCTGAATGTTCCAAATTCATTCTGATCAATAATCCACCTCAGCCGCATTATTTCTAGACGTATATACATGTAAAAAAAACTTTAAAAAACTGAAATTCCTCTCTGTGCAATAAGGTATCTACAAGAGTTATGGATTTACAGCACAGAAACAGGGCACATGGCCCAACTACTCCATTATCCTCCACACAAACCATCACTCAAAAGTACAATCATTCTGATCCATTGGACTATACTCAGCCCAACCAGAAAATAGCATTGCTCTCAATAATAATAATCCTTGCATTTGATATAGCGCTTTTCACTTCAGGAGGACGTCCCAAAGCGCTTCACAGAACACACTGTAAAGTGAATTGACTGTATATTTGTGGGCGAACGCGGCAGCCAATTGCGCACAGCAATGTCCCACAAACAGTCGTAGATTGAAAATGACCAATTTATTATTGTTTTTTGTTTTGGAGGGATTATTATTAGGCGTGTGGAGTAAGGAAACTTGCCCAAGGTTTCGCCCTGCCTGGAATTGAACTCAGGTCTCTCGCTTGCAAAGCGAGTGCTCTAACCACTGAGCTACAGGATTCCTCTTATATAATGATACCAATCCATTCCACTGTACAAGATGTCTAGAATGTCCTGTTCATTCACCCCATGTTTTTTTCTCTATAGTGCATTGACTAGCAACTAAAATATGTGGAAGAATGATGATAATTGTATTTCGAAGTATTTAATTGTATTCTGTAGAAGCGTTTAACTGTATTTAGACTCCCAGCCGTTCAGAGGATCAGAATGAGCGCCATCATTTTCATGGCAGACAATGATCCGTCACCACGTTCAGTGCGACATCTTCAGTAAAATGGATGGAGTGATGAGGTGAAATACATATCTGAAAGCTTGGTTCAGCTCCTCTAAAGTCTCATATCACTCTTTTGTAACAGGGGGATAACAGGACTTTTTGTACAACCTCTGAGCAACCTAACACAGCTTGCCTGTATCTATAGGAGTAGAGTAATACTAGTCATTGCACAACACTGCCACCAAGCCACATAGACCAGTGATAACATATGGGCAAAATCAAGTAGTACAAGTGTTTCATTGGATAAGCACCTCAGACATAGAAACAGGAATTGTCAGCATTCATCCAGGTATTATCTTGCTATTTTTTCCAAATCACCCTTTTGTTTCTTCCTCCATTTATACTGAAGCATTAACTTTCAAATCAATATTGTAATACGAATAACAGATTAATAGAATGTTTATGGAACATAAAGAGGACATTCTGTACTTGATATCATGTCTATGCTAGTGCTAGCTTCCTCCATTAGAACTATCCACTTATTTCCCTGCTCGTTCCCAGTATCCCAATGTTCCTCAAATGTTTATGCCATTCCTATTAAATATTCTTACGGATTCAGGTGCAATATTCATTTGTGGTAACTTATTCCAAGTTGTCACAAACCTCTGTGTAAAATGTTTCTCCTAACCTTTGCTCAACCACCCTTAACCTTCTGTGCTCCAGTGAAAACAGGCCATAATAATAATAATAATAATCCTTGTATTTGATATAGCCCCTGATCCTGTCTTCAAGACGTCTCAAAGCGCTTCACAGAATACACTATAAAGTGAATTGTCTGTATATTTTCTCTGTGAGATTGTGGGCATAAACTCTCATCTCTTCTGTCATCTTGCTAAATTCTAAATTTGTGCTTTTCTCTCGATAAAACATAATGATATTAATAAACCTTATATTTGGTATTGTAGACGTTGGGAGGATGTCTTAAAGTGGTTCACAAGATATACTATAAAGTGTATTGACCGTATGTTTTGTGGGCCAACTTCTTTGTAGTCATCCATTTGGTGAGTGGCCAGCGGAACACAAGAGAAATTGAGCAATGACATTCCCCCCGCTATGCAAAATATATGGCAGGAAGTGCAGAAGAAACTGCACAACTTTACCAAAGTGGCAAGGTAAAGAAGAAATATTGCAGTGCAGAGGGATGACACAAAACTGATCTATTCACAAGAAAGCTGACATTTTAAATTATGGCTCAAAAATAAAATTGCAAACTAAAAATCTGTCCTGATAAATAAATCTCAGCAAAAGACAGAAAACAAAGTAATAATTCTACATGTGAAAATAGCAAGAATATGCAAATTATATTACGCATGTCATGATTGGGAGAACAAATGTACTACTGCAAGACGTATTCATGGGCCAAACCACAATAGCTCAAACTTCATTGCTCCTATGTACAGGGGACAAATTGATAAACAACCAGTGGTACAGAACATAAAAGGTGATAGCCCCCACACCTCAAACAACAGCCACTATCCAGTTAGGCTTACTCAGATGGACAAGCTGAAGCAGGGAATGAGGGATGATGGACCACATTAGTGATGTGAAGCAAGTATTAAAATATTATATGAATTGCATGCTATGTTACCACACACTGGTTGTGCACGTGAACTTCACAGTATGTGCAATGACAGTATTGCCATGTGCCAGGACAATATGGGAGTGCTACTTAATTGACTCAGTGCATGTTTGTCTTATTGGGGTCAAAATGCAACATTTGCAACAGGATTCAAAAGGGATTTGTAAATATTGATGCACATCTTTGTGGTTCTGTAGTCAAATAGAAGCAGGCAATATGCCAGGTCTGTGCAGGAGTCACGTGCTCTATTTAAATGACTAATGAAATGGAGCACTGGATGAGTGCATTACAATCTGCCTTTGATGACAACAACAACACCAGTGGTATCTGTAATGGTGATCTCATTTAGGTCAGACATAGACAGAGTTGAATTCTCCCATTACTGCGAGAGAGGTATTGGGTCAAACTCACATTTTGGTTTGAACTGTCTCATAGATCCGTTACAAACAACTTTAATAATCCTTGCATTTTACAATAATAATAGTAACAAGGTAGTTATGGGCAATGGGAATGGCCGGGTTGGAAGGTCGCAGAGGTAGGATAGGGGGGGAATTAAGGGCGTAGAGGAGTTTTTCACTGGCGAAAGAGGGAGCTTTCTGTGAGGAAACTGCACGGCACGTTACTTGGTGTCTGTACTCGGTTCCCACCGCAGTAGACGAGGGAAGCTCCAATCGTCTGTCCTGACAGTGAGCCACAAAACACTGCCCTCACTTCTCTCTCTCTCTCTCTCTGCCCTCTCATTCTTTTTGTTTCTCTCTAATAATATTAATAATCCTTGCATTTGATTTAGCGCTTTTCATGTCTTCTAGACATCTCAAAGCGCTTCACAGAATATACTGAAAAGTGAATTGACTATATTTGTAGGCGAAATGTGGCAGCCAATTGCACACAGCAGTGTCCCACAAACAGTCGTGGATTGAAGTGACCAATTTATTATTGTTTTATTTTCTTGAGGGATTATTATCAGGCGTGTGAAGTAAGGAAACTTGCCCAAGGTTTCACCCTGCCGGGAATTTAACCCAGGTCTCTCACTTGCAAAGCGAGTGCTCTAACCACTGAACTACAGGACTCCACAACTCATCCCTGTCTCTCATGCTCTCTCTCACAATCACTCCCTCTCTCCCCCTCTCTCACACACACTCTCTCTCTGCCCCTCTCACACTCTCTCCCCCCACTCTCAATCACTTCCTCCCCTTCTCCCTCTCTGACACATTCTTTCTCCCTCTCTCAGTTACTTTCTCTCACTCCCTTTCCTTCTCTTCCACACACTCTCCCTCCTCTCGCACACTCTTTCCTCCTCCTCCTCTCTCTCAATCACTCTCCTCTACTCTCTCCCTCACACACTTTCTGTCTCCCCCGCCCCTCACACAGTCTCTTTCCCTCTCTCTCACACTGTCTCCCTCACTCTTACCCACACTCTCCCCCACACACTCTCTCTCCCCTCTCACACTCTCTCTCTCTCCTTTCTCTCAATCAGTCACACAGGTTACTATTTCCAGCGACAGGAGCATTATTCCCATTCCCTTCTCTGCATCATCCCAACACTGGCTCCTGTGCTGCCATAAGAGGACCTTCCCCAGCGAGGGAGAGTGCAGGTGGTCAAAAGTTCAAAATGGTCTCGGGCCAGATAAAATCACACCTGTCAAGCCACCTGTTGGACCATGCTGGCCTTGACTATTGGTTTCAAATTCCAAATTGGAGCTTGAGCCCACAACCCTCTGACTCAGAGGCAAGAGGGCTCCCAACTGAGCCAGACTGACACTTATTTTTTTTCACGTCAGAAAGCACTTTGCAGGATTTATTGGACTCAGAGATTCCTAAACCTGACAGTTATGGGTTGCCACTGTTCTGTACATTCATATCTCAGTGGGCGTCTTAAACTGATGGCCTCCACCAATGGTATGGATCATACAACACTGACATAGCCGGTTATCACACATATCAGTGGCAGTTAGAATCATAGCACAGAGAAGACCATTCAGCCCATTACGTCTGAACAACAATGGCTTGCATTTAGCATCCTTCATGCAGGATACTGTTTCGAAGTGCTAAAACAGTGTTTCCCTGTCTTTTCCCAATACCCCGGCAAATTATTTATTTTCAGATATCTATGTCATTCCCGCTGAAAAGGCAATATGGATTCTGCCTTGACCACCACCACAAAAGAATATTCCACATCCTCAAAAGTAGCTGAGTAAAATTAATCCTCCCAATCTCTCCCTTTACTCCTTTGATAATAATCTTCAATCGATATCCTTTAGTCATCGACTCACTGAACCCTGGAAATAATTTCCTCTTATCTTTTGTAGCACAGTCTAGAACTAAACAAGTGGTGGTCGTCATTGCCTCTGAGAGTATCATGAGCACAGTGACGTCTCCACCAGGACCAGTGGCAATGAAGCAAGGCCATCAGGGTTAGTCATAGATACAGAATACAGGCTCTGTGTCTGCTCAATTTAGCAGTATATAACCTTCAAACAGGGGAGCACTTAGCAGAAAAGAAATTCACCACATAGGGCAAGTATAAGAGCAAATCACTTAAATGAAGAGTCAATTGTGCAAAATTAGTGTTAACCACAGATGATTCATCCAGTGCTGCTTTCTCTGATATTCCGTCATTATAATTTCACTTGAATTCTTTGGAACATTACAATTTATGTCAGTTTTTTTTATGGCAAACATTTTTTTGTGGTAGACATAAGTTTATGCTGATGCACTTTTAAGTTAGCATAAATTTATGCGCTAGTCTTATTACTCTTTCTACAACGGTTTCCTGTCTTACTCACATTGTTTCAACTCTACTGTCAGGTCAATTTAGTTCTCTCCATCTTCCAAGGTGGTTATTAATTTCTTTGCATACTAATGACTGTCAATGCCTCCACCTGAAATATTACTGGGGAAACAAAGGCTGGGATGTGTCTGCAAGTGAAGACAAATTCCAATGAGGGAAGCATGTCAGCATGTTTAATTCTTGCAGGAAATCACTTACTGCCACTCACTTTGTTAAATTAACCATACTGGCTTGGTTTTTGCTTGTTTGAGATGTTGAGCACTGAGCAGCAAATATTGAACATTGACAACCTCCAACTCTGGAAGCCTGAGATAGGAACGTTCAGAGAATGAGTGCGATGAGCTATTTTCCACTTCCTTGAATTCTTTATTTTCTCTTTCTCTCCCGAGAGTTCTCAATTGCATTGTCCTCCTTTCAGCCACAAGTTCCTTATTAATTGTACTGATCCTTGAAGATTTATGATTTTTTTTGTTTCCTTCTGTTCTGTCTCTATTAAAAGAAAATTCAACCTGTTGATTGCTCCTCAGTGGAGCAAGTTGAAAGACTTCTTGATGAGCATTGTACACCCACCGGCTCTTAAATTCTGACCTAACAAGGGAAGCGAGTAATCACAATGGTTCTCTTTTTGGAAGATTAAAAGGCGTAATATTACGACGTGGAAATGTTGCAGGATAACAGAGCAGAGATATATTGTATCAAAACAGGAAGGGAGATGGGAAGACCCTGAAACGCTGACCAAAAAGGTTTAGTAATAACAGAGATTAATTTGTCAGAGTCAAGAACCTACGTCATCCAAATAACTAGTTGGGTACCTTTACAATGCTTGGAAAATGATTTAGCTCTTTCCATTCAGTAAAATATTGAAATAATAATTCTTACATTTGAAATAGCACTGTTCACATCAGGAGGATGTCTCAAAGTGTTTCACAGGATATACTGTAAAGTGTAGGTACTGACTATTTTGTAGGCAAATCCAGCAGCCAATTTTCACACAGCAATAAACAAATATCAAAATAACTGCAGATGCTGGTAATCTGAAATATAAACAGAAGTTGCTGAGAACACTCAGCATGTCAGGCAGCATCTATCGAGAGTGGAAAGTGAGTTAACGTTTCAGGCCGATAACCTTCTTCCTGATGCACCTGAAATGTTAACTGACTTTCTTCTCTCCATAAATGCTGCTTGACCTGCTGAGTGCTCCCAACAGCTTCTGTTTTTATTGCGCACAGCAATGTTCAGCAAACAGCCATGAAATGAATGACCAATATTATTTTGGGATTATTGGCCAGAACCAAGGGAGAAACTCCCTTCTCTTTTTGAGTAGGAACATATGATCTTTAATATCCACCTAAACAGGTAGACCAGAACTCGGGTTAACGTCTCATCTGAAGGACAGCATCTAAAACTTTGTGGCACCAGCCTAACACTGTATTGGCATGACAGCCTAGACTATGAGTGGGGACTTCAACCAAGAACCTTCTGACTCAGTGGTGAAAGTGCTACCAACTGAGCCAGGCTAACACCTAAACTATAACATCTATAACCAGCATGCAGCAGCCAACAGCTAAGAATTAACAGAAAGTTAGTCTGCAGGTGCAGCAAGCGATTAAGAAGGCAAATGGTATGTTAGCATTCATTATGAAAGGATTATAGTATAAGAGTAGGGAAGTCTTGCTGCAACTGTATACGGCCCTGGTGAGACCACAGCTGAAATACTGTGTGCAGTTTTGGTCTCCTTATTTAAGGAAGGATGTACTTGCCTTGGAGGGGGTGCAGCATAGATTTACTAGGTTAGTACCAGGTATGAAGGGGATGAGTTACGAGGATAGGCTGAACAATTTGAGCCTATATTCTCTAGAATATAGAAGAATTAGAGGGGATCTTATAGAAACCTATAAGATCATCAAAGGACATGATAGAGTAGATAGTGGGAGATTGTTTCCCCTGGTTGGAGAAACTAAAACCAGGGGTCACAACCTTAAAATCAGAGGCCAGCCCTTTCGCACTGAGTTGAGGAAGAACTTCTTCACTCAAAGGGTAGTGAATGTATGGAACTCACTACCCCAAATGGCTGTTGATGCTCAGTCCTTGAACATATTCAAGACTGAGATAGATAGATTTCTTATTGCAAAAGGGATTAAGGGATATGGGGTAAGGCAGGGTTATGGTATTAGCTGGAGTTAGAATAGAAGATCAGTCATGATTGAATGGCGGGGCAGTCTCGAAGGGTGAATGGCCTACTCCTGCTCCTACATGTTATGTTATGTTAGAAAGATTAAACTAGATAACTGTAAAGGCTATTCACTAAAAGACAGCTACTCCACTCAAATCGTACAGTAATTTTATGGAACAAAAATTTTCTTCACCAAAACTTTGGAGTTGCTTCTGTTGTCTATTTTTGGCCATTCATTACATTTAGTGGTGAATCCTCTGAGGTAAGTGGAAATCAGGGAAATCAGATGTGAGTTTCTCTTAAGGCTTGGAATAGAACAGATGTGCTATTGTCTACAATTCTGGAAATCTGGGGGAATGTTTGAGGCAATATCAATATTTCTCAATGTTTCAACGGCTTTACTGGATATAGCTTCTGCCTGATTGAGTGGTAAAGAACTTAGCACTAGTGTGTTAAATCTTCATGCCTGTAACTTGCTGGACAGTCAGATTGATCTGTGATTTTGTGCGTTGGGCACCAACGTTCAAGCAGCACTTTCCCTCTATTTGTTAATGCACTTGATCACCAACTGCAATCCAGCCAAAAAGTTGTTTTTTTAATGGCAGCACATAATTAATATTTTATCCCCTTGTTAACCAAATAGACATATCTTGTATTCAGGCACTCAGATCTGTCTATTTTCCAGATGAGCACAGAAAAGGCTTACATTTGTTTTTGTCAAAGAGTGTTTGACACATTCATCCAACTGATCCATCTAGCGGACATCCATCACTTAATAATATCCAAAGAAGACTGAGAGTCCCATGAATTCCACCTACACATGGAAATTCCCAAGATATTTATTGGAATGGAATTCAGACTCTCTCTCTCCCCAGAGGGATGTATCCTGCTTATCTAATTCCAGAGAATATTAGGTACAAATTGGCAAGAGTCAAGGTTTGGGTGCCTGTAAACGGTCTAGTGAAGTACTTCTGGAGTTTAATAGGCTAAAATCACAGATTTTGCCATTGAGAGCAATATCTGGAAAGTGCCCCTCCAAGTCCTACTGATGAGCCAAGCTAGCTGGACTGTCATCTGTAGTGCCTTGGAGCAATAGTAGTTTTTAAACAAATCTATATGTCCCAAATGAATTTCACAAGAATGTCTCAAGTGATGATGATCTACCCAAGGGCATGCCTGGCGTAGAAAACAGACTAGCGTCACACAGAGTGTTGCCTTAATTCTGATATTCCGTTGCCAAGCATACCGCCTTGTAGCCAGTTCAGCATCAAGGAGACTCCAACTACCTTCCCCCCCACACACAAAAAAAGATAGAAAAGGATCAACAATTACTGCAATCAAAAAAGAGATATTGGCTATAAAACTCAAGAGGTGGGGGGTGTCAAGAGAAGGCAGCATTATACTTATCAAATTATTACCTTAATTCTCCAACACTTTATCACTTCTACCAGAGCTAAATCATTGTCTGATGTGTAGAGACCTGAGAGACCACTGAGCCTATAAGATCAATTAAAGAGTTTTGATAATTTGCCTCATATCACACAAATAAGCTCCTTTAGGTCCTGATAATATTTCACTGGGACTTCAGAGCACAGTGGAGGATCTATAATCATCTTTATATAACCTCCACTTTGTCCTTGGGTCACCACCACCTGAAACATTCTCGTGAAAATCATTTGGGACACAGGGATGTTTAAAAACTACAATTGTGTTTAATTAACTTAGACTTGGATCTCAGTATGAGAAGACCATTCATTATCCGACGGTTATCCTTCAACTTGAATTATTTTCTTAATCTCGTATGTGAAAAAAAATGTTGTAAAGCCATTTGCCATTAAACAATGAGATTGAGGTATAATCTCACAGATGCTTAGGCAAACATATTGCTATTAAGGGATTATCTTTATGATGGTCTACAAACTCACTTTACAAATTGATGGTTGGAGCTGGAACCGGTTCACTTGTTTCCCACGAAAGACACCATGAAAATAATCCTTGCGTTTGATACAGTGTCTTCTCACATTATCAAGATGTCTCAAAGCACTTCACAAGATTTTACCATGAAGTATGGTAAAGGTGTATTTGTAAGCAATGTCTTACCATTTTATTGCATGTATATTGCAATTGTCCTATTTAGTAACAAACTCCAGGGGAGAAATTCTACCTGGTATAGATTTATTCTGTTTATGAAGCATTTTGGAGTGCCCTGAATTTGAAAAATTTCTAATTTTTAAGCTGTTTATTCATAATTACTTTTAAGATCAGAAAATCGACTTCAAAGTTAAGATTAAATTCAACAATTAGCCAAAGTTCAGGCACTTTGAAATGCTACATAATAGAGTAAATCTAGACCGGGGTGAAATTTCTCTCAAACCACTGGCAAAATAAACTTTGCATGAAATAATGTTTCCAAGTTACTATCTGGCCAATTGCCTTTGGTAAGCAACACTACATTATTTTTGGGTCAGCCGGGTGTCTGACAATTACACAAACTCGGCACCATGCTCAAGAATATCCAGGCCAACCTGAGAATTCCACATATATATGCCACCTACACATGAAAATTTCCCTGTTTGCAGTCTACATTCTCTCCCTGGAGTGATGCACCTGCTAACCTAATTCTGGAGAGTGTTAAACTCAGGTTGGCTAAAGCCAAGGCTTGGGGACTCCAGAATGTGTGTTGGGGTAACTGCTCAAGATTAATCCGTTAATACCACATAGTTTACCATTGAGATACTGTTTGTCAAGCTAAGATCACCTACCTGTTAGGACTTTGACTTGCAGGGTCAACAGGAGACGAGTGGGAACAATTTTGATCTGGCCCTCCAAGTCCTGCCGATAACTAGGCTGGCTGGTCTGACATCAGCAGTGCCTGCCCTGTAGTACTGTGGACCCGGCTTAGGAACCAGATGACTAAGATTGCCACAGATGGTTGACTTGATTCCGAAATTCCATGGGCAAGCACGCAACCTTGGAGCTAGTTCAGCCTCAAGGACAGGCTGCTTATCTTCCTCTAAAGCAGTAGTGGCCAACCTGTAGACCCCGTGCTGGAAGTGACCAAAGGAGCAATTAAGAAGCATCCCATGATCATTCACACTAGGCTAAGCAAGTTTCCTTGCTCCACACGCCTCGGTTTACCTAAGCAGTAAGTAAGAACCTGGTTGTTAGTCAATTGGCGGATCGCTTTTCCAGGGATAATAATTCCTTCAAAAAAATAATAAAAATAATTTGGTCACTCAATCCATGATTGTTTGTGGGACACTGCTGTGCGCAACAGAAATCTATCCAATTTGTCTTTGAATGAATCAACATTTTCTGCTTCGGACGTCTCCCTAGGGAGCCTGTTCCATATGGTTACTGCTCACTCACTGAAGTAGTGTATTCATTCTGAATTTACCCCCCCTTCAATCGGAGTCAGTACTTTATTTTCATATACAACATATATATATTAATAAGATGTTGCACAGATGGTGTATTTGCTGCAGAGCAAAGAGCAATATTTTTTCTAAATTTTGCTTTTGTGAGCAAGTGAGCAACTTTCTCATCCTTTCACCAACTGAATCTATATCCAAAAATACAAACTGCTACGTAACAATCAATAGCTTCATAATGCTCTTTAAAAGCTATATAATTGAACTGAATTAGTGTTTGGTGGAATCAATCATGTCCTGTTTGGTCGGTGAGTTTCAGCCTTCTGCCGCCACTCTCGGGAACTCCTTCCTGGAGTTCCTCACCTTCCACATTTTCAAAGCCTGCATTAAGACATATGCCTTTCAATCATCTTAGCCCTCCCCACTCTCTTCACCTACCTCCGCCACCTATCCCAGCCCAGCTTGGGTACCCAACTAGCAGTGTAAACATTTTGAGACATCTTCCCAATGTAAGAGGTACCACATACATGTAAATTGTATTGTATTGTGTGTGGATGTTTTGCGGTTAATATTTTGATGGTTGTTATGTAGACTAGACTAACCATCAAAGTATTAACTGCAAAACACCAGAAGGTTTGCCATAACCATCAGGCAGCCACAAGTTGGCCCATAGACTCTGCAGATATCCCTCCGTAGTTTGTGTGAAAATTTCTCTACGAAGAGCTTTTCTCAACACTTATTTTATGAAGTGACCAAGCGCAGGGTCAACTCAAAGAAGTTAAAGCTCAGTGAAAATTCCCCTGATCCCACCAGTAATCAAGCAAGTCTCCAACATTAACCAAACCTTGTCCTTTACGATTCCGATTAGCTGTTTTCCACAGGAGACTCATTCATGATAGCTCATGAGAATCATCCTCTTTTTTTAAAGCATATTTGTTCGACTCTCTTTTTAAATATTTCATCGAAACAACTTTTAAAGCTTTGGCTGGGGGTTTATTCCACAGATCCATTACTATCATTTCTAATATTATTAGAGACTTGTTAATTCTCTATTCATGTCATGCCGTTCTTTATTCACAGTCAATGTTAAATAACCTACCATATTATTCATGGCTTCTATCATTGTAAAGGCCTGAATCGTGTCCCCTCTGAATCTTCTTTAATGAAAATAACTTCAATCTGTGAGTCTTTCTTTAAGCCTTGAGACCAAAGATTGTCCCAGTTACTCTTCTCTGAACTTGTTCCATCAAATCAAAGATACTTTTGAAAATAGATTGCCCAAAATTGCACCCAATAACATTAGAATTGCATTATCAAAGAATTGTCCAAGCTCAACAAAACAAACGGGCTGATTTTATAATCAAATTGCTTTGTTTCATTGATTGGTTTTGTAATACTGTCTGGCAATTGTTTGTGACTAATATAGTGGGAATGCAGGAATATGTTAGAACAAGCACTCAGGTTTTTAAGTGCTTGCAATAGAATCAAATTGTATGCTGCATCGACATTGTTAGCTGCTAAATTTATGCTACCCTTACACTGCATCAAGGGTGCAGTAAAGGATCTATTTTTATAGCGATGCAAGTGGAGAGTTGTGTTCACATTTGCCCATTCACATTGCAATAAAACTGGGAAGGCAAAGTTCTGTACATAGGAACAGGAGCAGACCCATGTGTTCACAACTACATGCACACTGCTTAATAATAATAATAATCCTTGCAGAGGCATGTGGAGCAAGCAAACTTGCCCAACATTTCGCCCTGCCTGGAATCAAACCCAGGTCTCTCGCTTGCATGGTGAGTGCTCTAACCACTGATCTACAGGGCTCCAGGCCTCTGGTGTTTCAGCATTCTGCTCGCATTTATTTTCACCTTGAATCAAAATGTTATATTTTTAGGGGAGCTTCACACTGGCTGCTTTTGTAGTGCAGCTGATGTGGATCACACTGTAACCCCCAGTGTGATATCACCTACTCTAGTTAATGTTTCAGCTTTAGATGGACCCTTCAGAGCACACCACACCCATGCAACAAAAACAACAACAACAAGATTACATTTGTATAGCACCTTTCACGTCGGGAGGACATTGTCGGAGTCCTGTAGCTCAGTGGTTAGAGCACTCGCTTTGCAAGCGAGAGACCTGAGTTCAATTCCAGGCAGGGCGGAACCTTGGGCAAGTTTCCTTACTCCACACACCTAATAATAATCCCTCCAAAACAAAAACAATAAGAAATTGGTCATTTTCAATCTACGACTGTTTGTGGGACATTGCTGTGCGCAATTGGCTGCCGCGTTCGCCCACAAATATACAGTCAATTCACTTTACAGTGTGTTCTGTGAAGCGCTTTGGGACGTCCTCCCGACGTGAAAAGCGCTATATCAAATGCAAGGATTATTATTATTATTATTATTATCCCAAGGCCCTGGACAGTTTTCAGCATTTCAGACCCGATCAGGGAAGGAGAAAGGAGGGGAGGAGACTGGGGCTGACTGATGGCATGGTCAAAGGTGAGGGTTTTGAGGCGGGACTTGAAGGAGGCCAAGGAGAGGGTGATGCGGAATGACTGGGGGATGGAATTCCAGAGGTTGCGGGAAAAAAAACAAGTACATTGCAAAAACAGTGCACGTTCTCTTAAGTCCTGTATGTATTTCATAACAAATTATTATTATTATTATAACAAGCAGGTAAATATAAGAGATGTTAAACCAAGGTTCTGTCAACCTGTTCAGGCAGATGTTAAAGATCCTGTGGCAATATTCGCAAAGAGAATATTTTCTGCTGGTGTCCTGACCAATAATCCCACAGATAAAATTAATCATTCACTTCATGGCTATTTGTCGAGTAACTTCTTTATTAAGTGAGTAACCCCAGAGGATCGAGTTCAAGATCCTCGTCCTCACCTTTAAAGCCATCCTATCTCTCTGACCTGCTGACTTCCTACCAACCTGCCCGCTCCCTCCATTCATCAGGTTCTGGCCTGCTCCATGTCTCCCGCCCGACCCGCCCTACCATCGGTGCTCAGGCTTTCAGCCTCTCTGCCCCCATACACTGGAACTCCATCCCACGGTCCCTTCCCCTCGCTTCCTCCCTTGCCTCCTTCAAGGCCGGTCTCAAGACCCTTCTCTTCGACCGTAACTTTGTTCTCCCTCCCACCTCTCCACCTTCCCTCAACCCTACACCACCCCTCCCCCATGCTCGGGCCCCGACACCTGACTATTCAGCACTTTGAGACGTCCTCCCGACGTGAAAGGCGCTCTATAAATGTAATTTTGTTGTTGTTGTAACTAGAGGTCCTCAATTTAAGACAGTAAATGAGCAAATGGGATGGTTAGAATTTTTTTCACCCACAGATTAGTTAGGATATGGAATGCCCTGGTATGAGTGCTGGTTGAATCAGAATCCTTACGGCCTTCAAGAGGGAACTAGACAAATACCTTAAAAAGAGTCAGCTAGTGGGATAAAGGGAAAGGGCAGGTAAATGGGACTGAAAGGATTACTCTTGACAGAACTGGCACAGCCACGATGGAATGAATGGCTTTTCTCTGTGCCATAAATCTCTATGTTTTAAATTGGCTGCTGTGTTTGTCTACAAAATAAACAGTTGCTACATTTCATAGTCAAATCCTGTGAAGTGCTTTCAGGCGTCTCCATGACAGTACAAGAAAAACCACTTGCATTTATATAAATGCATTGCCTGAAAGGGTGGTGAAACTGGGGGCTTGGAATCACATAGTCTAAGGTAACACTCCGATTCAGTGTTGGTGGTGATTGGGGGATGGAGGTTTGTGCGGGTGAGAATCTGGGCTGCGGAGTTCTGAATTAATTGTATTTTGTCTATGGTGGAACTGGGCAGACCAGCGAGGAGGGCATTGGAATAGTCTAACTGGGAAGTGACGAAGGCATGGACTAGTGTCTTGGCTACTTTTGTTGTGAGGTACGGTGTTTTGAGGTACAGTAAGGTGCTATATCAGATGTAAGTTTTATTTTATACAGTGCTAGTGTTATAATTGAGGTTGTCATTGCCACTGGCCTGTCCTCAGCAACTGCAAAGTGTAATAATTTGCCAATTTAGTCTTACCAATTTGTAATCCATCCAAGCCGGTAGTCTGTGGACATCTTTGCTTTAAAAGGAGTGAGTGCCAAAGCGACAAATCATTTTACAAACAGATCAGACCAGTGAGTTGTCTCAAAGTACCTCACAGAATATACTGTATGTTTTACGAGCGGATGCGGCTGCTAGTTTGCATAGCAATGTCCCACAAACAGCCATGGAGTGAATGAGCAATTTTATTTGAAGGATTGTTGGGCAGGACACGGGGAGAAACTTCCTTCTCTTTTTGAATAATGCCATGGGATCTTTTTCATCCACTGAACAGGTAGATGTGGAATGGTTTAACGTCTCATCTGAAGGACGGCACCTCCGACAATTCAAGATACCACCAACACTGAATCTCACCTTAGACTATATGATTCCAAACCCCAATGTGGAGCTTGAACCTCAATCTCTGATTCAGAGGCAAGAGTACTACCAACTGGGCCAGTCTGACACAATGCAGCGTGTGCCTGTGTGTGTGGTTACATGAACAAAGGAGTAACTCTGAGTAAATCTTTGAACTGGTAATCTTACCGGTGCTGGTGCTATACGAGAGATTATTGCAGATTTGATCCCGCTGACAAAGAATTATTTATATAACTGCTTCATCCACTTGTACAGATAAATCAGACCAGAAGAGTAACAGCTGGCACTCTCATTGGAGGCACTGACTGTATTTTGAGTGGTGGAGTCCCCCAGGAATATAGAAATATTATAGTTTATACGCCTGATTATTCCTATTGAAATGCTGTGTATCTGATGAATTTCAAACATCTACCAGTGGTTAGAATCACAAGATCACACGAGCAATATGAATGAAAAAGGCCCTCTCATCCATTTGATCTCAGCCCTCCAGAATGCTCACTCTGCAACATCAACATCTCCTGCTAATATCAAGCTACTTCTTGATTGAATCCAGCACCCTCACCTCTGCTGCCCTTCCTGATAACCTGCTCCAACAGTTAATCATCCCCAGTGTAGAAAAATACCTCCATGGCTTGATATTCACTCCAGCCTTATCCTGTAAGATGATTTTGTGTTACAATGTCAGAATTGTGAACAATTTCTTAATTCAGTCTTAATAATAATAAATTTAATGTATTTGAAAATAACACCTTTCACGTTAGGTGGATGTCTCAAAGCGCTTCACATGATTTAGCTGAACAGGGTAGTTACTGTGTATTTTCATTGTTGGCTATAATAAATCCCTCAAAATGAAGAAAGGTAGCATTTATCCACCTAATAATTTGTTCTATATCAGCTTGGTTCAGTTGGTAGTACTCTGGACTCTCATTCAGAAGGTTGTGAGTTCAAGCCACACGTTGGGATTTTGAGCTCATAGCTGATACTCTAGTGAAATGCTGGGGGAGTGCTGCATTGTCAGAAGTGCTGACCTTCAGATAAGAAGTTGAACAAAGGTCCTGTAAGAATGCCAAGTGGACACTAAAGATACCGTGGCACTAATCAAAGAAAGAAGGGAGTTTCTTAGTGTCCTGGCCAAGAATTTCTGAAGGAAAAAAAAATGATCATTCACTACATGACTGTTTGGGGGACATTGCTGTGTTCAGATTGCCTGCTGTGATCACTTTGCCTGCTGTGTTCACTGCAGACACACAATGTGGCAGAGGGCGAAACCTTGGGCAAGTTTCCTTACTCCACACAGAGCCTAATAATAATCCCTCCAAAACCAAAAACAATAATAAATTGGTCATTTTCAATCTACGACTGTTTGTGGGACATTGCTGTGCGCAATTGGCTGCCGCGTTCGCCCACAAATATACAGTCAATTCACTTTACAGTGTGTTCTGTGAAGCGCTTTGGGACGTCCTTCCGACGTGAAAAGCGCTATATCAAATGCAAGGATTATTATTATTATAATGTCCTTACACTTTTGCAGTAATTCCTGAGAAATGCTTTGAGATGTTTCAGTACTGTGATACAACGTTATATCAAATGCAAGTATTATTTCTATTTTTCTACCACTATTCAGCATTCTTTCTTTCTAAATTCTTCATTTCAAGCGTCACTCCAAGATAAGTGAGGATTCAGGAAACCTGCTCTGAGGTTCCAATAGTATCAATTGATATCAATTACTGGCAAGTATGCAAGAGTGTTTCAGTGTGAGCTGCCCACTGATGCTTTCCTCTCTGCCTGTGGAGAAGTCATAGCTTCCCTGGCATAGCAGCTTCTGCTAATGGAACAGCCAAGATCAGAACAACTCTACAAAATATAATTTGGCTGGCTCCTTAATTTTTTTTGGTCAGCCGGCTGTCTGACACCCACAGAAACCCATCACTTAATAACATTCAAGAGAGACTCAAAAGTTCTACATATGTATGTCATCTACACATTTCCCTGTGTCTGGAATGGACTCTGAACTTTCTCCCTGGGGGGAGCTATCCTGCTCATCTGATCCCAGAGGGTATTAGGCACAGGCTGGCAAGAGCCAAGGTTTTGGGACTACAGAGTGTATGTTGGGGTACTGCTGGAGTTTAACCAGCAAAGAACATATAAACTGCCACTGAGACCACTGCTCGTTCACCTGGGACCACCTGATATGTTTAGCTTGCAGGGTTACCAGGAATCATTCCCTGAGGGTGCATTGTTTTTTTTGTTCAATATTGACCGGAAGTGTCCCAGCTTTGTCCAAGCTCAGTTAACTGAACTCTTGGCTGAGTTAGTAAGTGTGTAACTGAGCCATGCAGAGCAGAAGGTTGCAGATAAAATTTCCAGCTTTTGCTTAGTCAGCTGAGCTCAGCCAGAGAATCAGTAGGGATGCTAGAATCGGCTTGTTTCCCTTCATGTACATTAAAAATCCATCTGTCACTCTTTAGCCCATGTGTTTAATCAGTCTAGATTTTTACCAATGCTGGTTATCCTTTTATATTAGTCACCTGCCCACGTAGCTTGGCATCATGAGAAGTATCTTTTAACAAGTACAAGAAGTGCTCTTCTTCGAGTAGTTTGCAATTTATATTTAGTTAGCATCTTTTACATAAAAGAATGTCTTAAGTGCTTAACAAGTTATCAGAAGTGACTACAAACCAGAATCAATTAAGTCATTTAAAAGAGAAAAGGATAAACACCTACCGAATGAAAGATTAAAGCACAGTGGAGAAAGGTCCATTGGGGAGCTAGCAAGGCACAGACACAATAGTAATTCTTACATTTGATGTAGCGCCTTATCACATCTTCAAGACATCTCAAAAATGTAATATAAAGTGAATTGACTGTGTATTTTGTGGGCGAAACGTGGCAGCCAACTACGCATAGCAGTGTCCAACAAACAGTCTTACATTGACTAGCCAAACTATTATTATTTTAAAAAATGTATTTATTGTTTTGAAGCAATTATTACTCCTGGAAAAGCGATCCGCTGATCGACTAACAACCGGGCTCCTACTCACTACTAGATAAACAAGGCGTGTGGCATAAGGAAACTTGCCCAATATTTCACCCTCCCCAGGAATCAAACCCAGATCCTCTCACTTGCAAGGCGAGTGCTCTAACCACTAAGCTACAGCACTCCAAGGGGCCAAATTATCTTCTGTACTAACATTTCTGTTAGAGTGAAAGCTACAGAATAAGAATGAGAAGAATGGGGTGATGGAATAATTGTGTACAGTTGTTGTCACGATTACAAAGAGTGTAAGGGGGTCTTTTAATCTGCAGACATAGTGCAAAAGACAGCAACAAAGCTAATACATTGTTTTAAATGGCAAGTTGCAAGGAGTGATTACTTAAGAAATAGGACTCTTCAGCCTCAAAAATAGATGTCTCAAAGGTGACCTCAAAGATGTGTTTAAATAAAACAAGTACTGGAGTCTAGAAACCTGGAACACTGAAATGAAATACACCAAGAGAGCAAAACAAGAAGGCCAAAGTTGGAAGAGGGCATTCAGAATAGACACTTTTTTTTGGATCAGCCGGGTGTCTGACACATGATGAAACCCATCACCATGCTCAAGAGTACCCAAACCAAAATGAAAATTCCATGTATCCCACCTACACATGGAAATCACAGAGATAGATTGTTGGAATGGAATGTGTTCTCCCTTCCTGGAGAGACACACCCTGTTTAATTCCAGAAAGTATTAGGCGCAGGTTGACAAGAGCCAAGGCCTGGAGACCCACAATGTGTGTTGGGGTATGGCTGGAGTCTAACCATCAGCATTGCCCTGGAGTACTGCAGACACTCCTGGCTCAGGAATCGAACTACCGAGACTGCCACAGAGGGTGAACATGAATCTGACATTCACGCTGTCCTCCGCATGCACCCCTCTCAAGGAGGATTGAAGAATAGATACCAGGAAGTATTTCTTTCCATACAAAATAATCAAGACCTGGTAACAAGATAATCAAGACCAAGTAACAAGTTATTAGGAAGGATAATGGACCACTTTAAGAAACAGCTTGCTGATGTGATGAGAAAATGGTAGAATTAGTTTTCCGGAAGGATGAGATCAAAAGGGCCAAAGGACTTTCTTTATCCGAACCTCTTTCATGATACAAATTAAACTCAACGTTAATAAAAATGATATGAAATTATTTACACATTAACCAGCTGCCGCTCCTTCCCACTCATCATGTCCACAATGATTCTTACTCAAGTTGCACTTGAGTTAATTCCATCAAATTTCTGCATATTAATGTCAAGGAATTATTTTAAAAACACCCACAGCTCCCACTTGCCTGTTCAGTTATCTTGCAAAGTCTAGTTTTTAAGTGAATAACCTTTTACAGCCGCTACATCACACTTGGCTCTAGTTCCACTCTGGCTCAAGGGAACTCCTCACAAGTATTCCTTAAGATGCTGAGATCGATGAACTGCCACTCCATCTATTGTGCTTGTGCCTGTGGCTCAATGTAAGCTTCCCCAAAACTCGTGCAAAATCATAACATTACCATCCCGCTTGCCTCACCAGATATAGGCATCTGTGAATCATGTAATCGCAATTGGACCAAGAAAGTTGCATTAATTCGATGCATCAGGTAGAAGAGAGGGAAAGAATCAAACCAATTGGACTATATACTTCATCCACCTTTATGTGCAATGTGAAATCAATATTAATAATCAGCAATTTCTAAGAGATGGGAAGTCTGGGTAAGGGCCAACTCTCCCAGATCAGACTTCTCCTGCACGTTATATTTTCCTTGTATTTTCCAAGATTTGTTCAGATATTTTTCAGTGCATGCATTGATGAAAACGCAACAAGAAAAGTACAGAAACAATTGAACAGTAGGGATATTCCAATCCAAAACACATGTAAACGGGGAAAAGGAACACAAGAAATGTAAACAAAAGAAACTGATCAAATGCAGGAAATGTACATTATGTAGAACATTTTATCATACTTAGTTTTTTTCTGCTATTACCTTTAGTATGGTTTTGATGCTCTCTCCGTCTCTGTGCCGGTTTGCCTTTTTCTTGCTTATGCTCTTCCCAGCTTCTCTCTTGCTCTCTCTCTCTCTCTCACACCACACACCCTTGGGGCTTGCCAAGATGTGCAGCATGAATAATGAAAGTCGGCTGCCGAGATTCTCTGAGAGTCTAAGCAGCTATTTAGAAGGCAGCAAGGCAGAGTACAGTTCCTGGTGTCACGGAGCATTAAGGTGCAAGTTCAATCTCCCGCTAAGTTGTCTTCTCAAAATGACTCGACCCACACAGGGCTGTGCGGAAATGGTTACCAAGCTTTAGTGAGATATTTCTCCACCGGGAGTGAGGGAGAGAGAATCAGAGAGAGGTGTCACTGGACCGCTTTCAGATGTCTCAGCCTCCCCAGCTCAAGGTCAGTATAGCTACTGTCCTTGAACCTGGCAGGAGGAGGCATGCGGCTGCAGGAAGGAAGAGCTTCAGTCTACACTGAACTGTTGCTGAGCACCCTGGAGTCTGCTTCACAGCAGGAGGATCTATTTGCCAGAGCCCCTCACATGAGGACTTGGTGCTGAGTAGTACTGCTGCATTGAGTTGGACTTGGACCTCAAGAAAGTCAAGGTGGCTGGCATGTCACAAGCTGTCCTGTAAAAGTCCTCCCACCACGATGTCCGTCAAATAGCTGATGAGGAAACTCTGAGGATTTGGACAGCAGCTGCTAGAAGGTGTTACCTGGAGCCTAGGTTCATGACCACACGTTCATCTATGCAGGGCTTGGAATTCACCTTGATTAGCTTACAGAGAGGTAAGCAGATGCTGCTCAAGATCCACACCTCCAACTGGTGGAACCCACCTTCAATGGGAAGGGATGCATTTCCAAGCTGTGGGCAGGAAGATGGTGACAACGCACTCACATTTTTCATGCTGAACTGTGTTGCCCCCAGAAGCTCACAGGTAATTTCTGATACCTGCCTTCACCTTGTGAGGGTTCAAACACCTGCTTGTGAAATGGGAGGTGCTGGGGGTGGTGGGGAGGAAGGTAAGCTGGGTTTCCTTGGAGCTGAATTGGTTCCAAAATGACATATTTCAAAAATGTTGGAATCAAGTCAACCTTCTGTGGTAGTCTCGGTAGTCTGGCACCTGAGCAGAATAGGTTCGCAGTAATCCAGGGCACTGGTGATGACAGAGCAGCCAGCCTAACTAATCATTGGAACTTAAAGGAGCAGATTTATGTGCTTTGGGATGTCCTCCCAAAATGAAATGCACAATGTAAATATAAACTGTGTGCATTGTATTCTTCCCACTCAGCTATGTTTAACCCTGCAATCCACAGCCCAAACAGGTAAGATAGCTGGACAAACCGAGGGAAGCTTAGCAGACAGTGCTTTTAATAACAAGCTATATGCTTTTAACTGTTTAATTCCAATATCCCTACACACTCTCTAGGGTCCCCCAAGCCTTGTCTCATGCCAACCTGTACCCAGTACTAACTGGAAAACGGTAAGCAGGATGCATCCTTCCTTGGAGAGAACACATGGGAATTTCCATGTGTAGGCAACATACATATGTGGAACTCTCAGCTTGGTTTGGATACTCCTAAGCATGGTGGTGGGGTTTCACATGTGTCAGACGAGCGGCTGACCAAACAAAAGGTGGCATCTAAAAGCAGTTTAGTGACACTTTGCTCTGATATCCTCTTTCTCATAAAAAGGTTGGGCAGAGGAGCACTTGCCCACTTTGAGCTTAGGGCCTTCTTGGATTTTGGAACTGTGTGCTCACAGAAACACTGGAGAAATTGTGGACCGAAGAAAGAAAGGGCAACAACAGCGCGTAGGAATAGAAAGCTTTTAATATAGGATAAAGACTCAAGAGTGCTTAAAGAGCCAAGGAGATTCTTATAGATATCGGAATGTTATATATATCCAACTGAAAGCTACTGTACTATTCATTTCATGGCTGTATGTGGGACATTAGTATGCACAAATCGGCAACCATGTTTGACCACAAAAACATAGTCACTCCACTGTACAGATATCCTGTGGTCTTCCTGATGTGAAATATTAACTGTAAGGATTACTGTTATTAAACTCCATAACATTCAAACTTGCAGAACTGTCAGAAGAACACTGGGAGGTAAAACCTGCACTGTGTTTTATCTTAATTAGCAACACAAACACAATAAGGAATATCCATTGACTATGTGAGATCAGAAACTCCCCTCTTTATTTGAATATGCCATGAGAACTTTAACGGCCCTCTGAAATGGTAAAACTATTTTATGAAGGGAGGGCTACAAATGTGATACAACACCATCTACATGTGTGGCTTTGGCAAATGAGTAGTTCTCTGAACATTAATTACACTGGAGAATCCATTCAGGTAATTAGGTGACTTTAAACCCATGATACTTAAGGAACAAATGCATCGGTATTTCTTAATGCCTCCTTGTGCTACTTAAAACAAGGAATACGTTAAGAAACACTGCAAAATTTACCTCCATTTATTTTTCATCACTTCAAGATGAACCTAATTTCAGTGAAGAAGCGGATCTTGATCTTTCTCTTTCAGATGTTCAATTTCTTTGATTTTTCTAGAATTTTACTTTTTATTTCTGATTTCCATCATTTTTCATTTTCTTTTTATCTTCAGCAAGTTCTCCTCTTACCATTTCGACACTTTTCAATGCATAACTCAAATTCAATCTACGCTTCCAATTTGATTTTTGTTCAGAGAACTACTATTCAGCTGGAGAAGGGAGTTTCTTCTGGTGTCCTGGCCAACAATTCTCCAGATAAAATTCACTTCATGGCTGTTTTGTGCGACCAGCTGTGTGTAAATTAGCTGCCACATTCGCCTACACCTAAAGACTCAATGTAATTGACAGGAATTACTTTTGAAGTGTTTTTGCGACCTTATCAATGGGAAAGGTGTTATATCAAATGCAAAGGACTATCCTTAGAACATATTAACAGCTTGGTGTTGCAATAGGAGCACAAGAGGGTGAGTATTCAAAAATTAAAGTTTAAATCCAAGATGTGTTATTTTAACTATTTATCCAAGGGGTGGTACAAAAAGAATCCATGATGATCTGAGCTACAACATGCAGAGGCATGTCTAGAGAAGGACACAATATATTCCAGGGAGGGGCACGGAGGGAAAGAAGGGAATGTTCAATTGGAAGGAAGAGTCATGCCTGGGCTGTAACTAACACTCTCTTCGTCTGCCAACCTGTGGAAGGAAGTGGTAGGTGTTCGAAAGCTACATCAGGTTCCTTTCACAGGAAATCATACAGACTAAGCTTGCCTGAAGAAGGAAGAAAAGCTAAACATAAGTGATTCTAGGGAGAACACTGAAACATGCCCCAAACATTCGTCCAATACTGTTTGAGCTTCAAGACTTTGATCAGTGAAGCTGAGCTTCTATATAGGTTCAGGCTGCTGAAAACCAACCATCCTCCGAGGATGGCTGAACTCTACAACAGGGTGTTTAAGTAAGAAAAGGCAGGAGATTTCTATATCACTCACAGACCATTATGAGTGAGTCAATCACCAGTGGGGAGATTCCAACAGACTGGAAACATAAAAGTGTGACAGAATCATATCTGGTACCTATATCTGATAATAATCCCTCCCCCAAAATTATAATATTAATTTGGTCACTCAATCCACAACTGTTTGTGGGACACCGCTGTGTGTAATTGGTTGCTGTGTTTCACCCACAAAATATACAGTTTACAATATATTCTGTGAAGCACTTTGAGATGTCTCAATGATGTGAGGTGCTATATGAAATGCAAGGATTATTATTATTATCATCATTATTACAGATCCATTAGCCTGACTTCAATAACTTGAAAAATAATGGAGTCAATCATCACAAAGAAAATGGAAGATTATTTGTACATAAAACGAAACCTAATAAGTGAGAGTCAAAATAGGTTAGTAAAGCATAGGTCTTGTCTGACCAATCTCGTAGATTTATTTGAGTAGGTGACAGATCAAATTGACGGTCGGAATCCATAGGATATAGTATATCTAGACTTCCAAAATGTAATATATAAAACACTCCTCCACAAACTGTGGTCACTGAATATTAAGAGCAAGACATGGACTTGGATTCAGAATTGGCTGAAGGGAATTGGCAGAGGGTCATTGATAGGAGAGCTAGGTCAAAATGGAGAGAGGTATTAAGGCTGTTCAACCCTTCAACCCTGTTCCCTCATTTAATTAGATCATGGCTGATCTGTACCTCAACTAATCCTTTCAATTCCAATTTCCCGCTTTCTCGGCATATCCCTTAATATCCTGACCTACCAAAAATCTATCAACCTCACTACTGAAGGTGTGGATGGATCCAGCATCCATGGCCTTTTGGTGGGGAAGAGAATTCAAGATTTCTATCACCTTTGAGTGAAAAAATACTTCCTGATTTTATTCTTAAATAGCCTGGTTCTAATTTTAAGACTATGCCCCTTGTTTTGGATTCCCCAACTAGAGGAAATAGCTTCACTGTATCTACCCGATCAAATCCCTTTATCATTTTAAATCTCTCAATCAAATCACCCTTCAACCTTCTAAGCTCACAGGAATACAATCTAAGTTTACGCAGCCTTTCCTCGTAACTTAACCCTTTAAAGCCTGGTAACATTCTGGTGAACCTGCACTGCACACCTTCCAGAGCCCATATATCTTTCCTGAGGTGTGGTGCCCAAAACTGAACGCAGTCTCCAGATGGGGTCTGACTAACGCTCTCTACGGCTGAAGCATCAATACTTCCCCTTTGTATTCCAGACCTCTTAAGATAAAGGCAAACATTCCATTCACCTTTTTGATTACTTTTGCACCCGGGAACTAGTTTTTAGTGATTTGTGGATATAGTCACCCAAATCCCTTTGCTCCTCCATAGTTCTTAAATTCTCCCCATTAAGAAAGTATTCTGCTTTATCTTTTATTGGTCCATATTGGATGACCTCACACTTCCCTACATTGAACTCCACCTGCCACAGGTTTGCCCACTTACGTAATCTGTTTAAGTCCCTTTGTAACTTTCTACTCCCGTCTACATAATTTACTGAGCCTCCCAGCTTAGTGTCATCTGCAAACTTCGATATAAAACTTTCCATTCCTTCATCCAAGCAATTTATATATATGGCGAATAGCTGAGGTCCCAGTACAGACTCCTGGGGGACACCACTTGTCACATCCCACCAATTAGAGAACGTTCCCTTTATCCCTACTCTGTTTCCTGCCTCCCAACCAATTACCAAGCCACATCATAAGGTTACCTCTGACTCCATGCGCTTCCATTTTCACTAATAATCTTTGTGTGGAACCTTATCAAATGTCTTCTGAAAGTCCATATAAACGACATCCATATCTTATCCACCATTTTAGTGACCTCCTCAAAAAATTCAACCAGATTAGTCAGACATGACCTATCCTTCACAAACCCATGCTGACTGTCTTTGAATAGCTCATACCTGTTCCAAGTGTTCAGTCACTCTATCCCTGATGATGGATTCCAGTATTTTCCCTATAACTGACATTAAGCTGACAGGTCTGTTGTTTTCTGGTTTCTCCCTTCCTCTCTTAAATAAAGGGGTGACATTCGCAATTTTCCAATCTCAGGGCACAATTGCCGAATATAGTGAGCTTTGGAAAATTATGACGAATACATCTGCAATTTCCTCTCCTATTTCCTTTCACACCCTGAAATGGAAACTATCAGGTCAAGGAGATTTGTCTATTTTGAGCCTCATTATTTTCTTCATTACCATTTTTTTATTTATATTAATTTTATTAAGCATTTCTCTTTGAGTCTATATTAGGAACCTTATATCTATCATATCCTTGCATCTAATAATGTCCTGGAAGCATAGACCCAGTAAAAGGTCATTACATTTGCAAATGACATCAAGGGGAACAACAACAACAACAAGATTACATTTTCACAGTCAGCTGTCGGGGCCTAAGCATGGGGGAGGGGTGGTGTAGAGGTGAGGGAAGGCAGAGAGGTGGGAGGAAGACCAAAGGCACAGTCGAAAAGAAGGGTCTTGAGACCGGCCTTCAAGGAGGCAAGGGAGGAAGCAAGGCGAAGGGACCGTGGGTTGGAGTTCCAGAGTGTGGGGGCAGAGAGGCTGAAAGTCCGGCCACCGATGGTTGGGCAGGTCGGGCGGGAGACATGGAGCAGACCGGAGCCTGATGAACAGAGGGAGCAGGCAAGTTGGTAGGGAGTCAGCAGGTCAAAGAGGTAGGAGGGGGCAAGGCCATGGATGGCCTTAAAGGTGAGGACGAGGATCTTGAACTCAATCCTCTGGGGGATGGGGAGCCAGTGGAGTCGGGCGAGGGTGGGAGTGATGGGGTTGTGGAGCCTGGTGCATGAGAGCACATGAGCTGCAGAGTTTTGGATGATCTGCAGCTTGTGAAGGGAAGAGTTGGGAAGGCCGATGAGGAGGGAGTTCCCGTAATCAAGCCTTGAGGTGATGAATGTGTGGGTGAGGGTTTGGGCAGCCTGAGGGGTGAGGCAGTGGTGGAGTCTGGCAATGTTGCGGAGGTGGTGGTAGGCAGTGCCGGTGATGGCGCGGATGTGGGAGAGAAAGGACAGTTCAGAGTCAAACAAGACACCCAGGTTCCTGACTGGCTTAGTGAGGTTGAGTGTGCAGCCATGGCGGCTGATGCTGCCAGCGCCTGAAGTGCGGAGGCGCGGGCGCGAACCAATTAGGTGGGCCTCAGTCTTGCTAACGTTGAGTGGGAGAAAGTTGGCCCTTGTCCAGGACGTGATGTCGGACAGGCAGTCGGTCAGGACCTCAGTAGTCCTGGAGTTGAGGGTGGAGGCAGAGAGATAGAGTTGGGTGTCATCCGCATACATGTGGAAATTTACCCCATGTCTGCGGATGACATCACCAAGGGGGAGCATGTAGAGGGTGAAGAGGAAGGGACCGAGGACAGAGCCCTGAGGCAAGGGAGAGTTGAGATGGGCCTGTAGCTGGATAGCTGTGATGAGTCGAGGGAAGGTTTTTTTTAGGTGGGGGTGATAGGGAGAGGTTAGTGTAGTCAGCGAGTAGTGGGGCAAGGAGGTGGAGCTGGGATTTAAGGAGAGGGGTGGGGATGGGGTCGAGGGAGCAGGTGGTGGACTTCATGGAGGTTACCGTGTTGAAGACAAAGGAGGGGGTGACAGGTTCAACGGTGTGGAAGGAGAGATGGGAGATGGGTAATTGTCGGATGGGTAATTGTATGGGGTGGGGATAAGGAGGGGTTGGAAGTTGGGAGGGCAGTGGCAGCTGTGTGGATTCCCTCGATTTTGGACTCGAGGAAGTCCAGCATTTTCTCACAGTGAGAGTCGGAAAAAAGTATCTCCGAGGCTTGTCGGGAGGGAAGAGGAGCCTGCTATTGATGGAGAACAGGAGCCTAGGATTGCCTTTCGTCTCTAGGATTAATCTGGAACAGAATGATGATTTGGCTGAGCTGAGAGCATAGTGGTAGTTCTTGAAGAGGTCCAGCCAGATATGACGCTGGACAGTTAGGCTGGATTTGAGCCAAGTGCGTTCGGCAGACCACACCTGGCCCTTAAGCAAGCGGAGGTGGCTGGTGAACCAGGGTGAGGATTGGGAGTAGGAGGCAGTTTGGGAGGTGAGGGGGGCAAGAACGTCGAGTGTGGTGGAGAGGGTGCTGTGGAGAAGAGTGAATGCAGTGAGTGGATTGTTGTGAGAGGTGGCCCAGAGGGGGAGGAGATCAGAGGACTCCAGGGCAGCAGAAAGGGATTGCGGGGAGATCTTCTTCCACGGGCGGTAGAAGATGGTGTTAGGTTTGGAGGCAGCGGGGAGAGGGATATTGGAGGTGAGGAAGATGAAATGGTGGTCAGAGATGGCCTTGTCAGTGATGGTGACATCCGAAACGCTGAGGCCCCGGGTGATCACCAGGTGGAGTGGGTGACGTGGGTGTGGGTAGCTGAGTGGATGTGGAGAGGGAGGTTGAGAGAGGAGAGGAGAGAGGAGAAGTCTGAGGAGATGGAGCAGGAGGGGATGAAGTGGAGGTTGAAGTCATTTATGTTTCAGCCAGGTTCATCTCTGAGTCAGATGCTTGTGGTTGAAGCCCCACATCAGGGCTTTGGACTCACATAGTTCAGGCTGACGTTCCACTGCAATGCTGGCGGTGTGATACATTTTTGGAAGTGCCCCATCTTTAATTGAGATGGGAAACCGAGATTCAATCTACCTGCTCAGGTGAATGTGAGTCATACCATGCTAATAGTCAAAAGAGAAGGGAGTTTCTCCCAGTGTCCTATTCCAAAATTCTCCAGAAAATAATTGATCATTAGCTTCATCACTCTTTATGGGACTTTGCTGTGTGCAAATATGTTATACGTTACAATATACAGTCACTGCAATTTGAGACATCCTTCTGACATCAAATACATTAATAACAAAATTTGTAAGACAGCAAAAGTCTTATAAAGCAAGCTTGCTAGATTATGCATCCGGGCTGATAATTGCTAAATAAAGTTTATACAGATAAATGAAGGTACTATATATAGGAAGAAAGAATATAAAAAATACACTCCATGAATCGAATAGAACTTGCCAATGGGGAAGCTGAAAGTGATCCAGGGGTGTTAGTTGACTCATCATTCACCATGTCAAAACAGCACAAGGTAGCAATATATAAAGCAAACAGGATGTTGCCTACATTGTTAAATCAGTTGAGTTCCGATCCCTAGATATCACACTCAAGCTACTGAATGCTATGGTCAGACCACACCTAGACTACTGTAAACAGTTCTGGTCTGCCCAAGCCCGAGAGACAGTACAGACAACCACAAGGATGATCCCCAGTGTCAGAGGAATCAGTTATGAGCAGCGAATAAACAAGCTGGAGCTCTTCACAGTCTTGAAGGGAGAAGTCTCAGAGAGGACTTCTTTGAGAAGTTGCACTTCTCAACGTCTGTGAGAACTTGCACCCACATAGAGGTGCATAACATCTTAAATGGGATTAAAAAAGTAAACCTTGAACAATACTTTCAGATACACCAAGACAATAAAACAAGAGGGTGTAGGCTTAGGCAAAGGATAATTTCATGACAAATCCCAGAAGATTTCTTTACCATGAAGGTAATTAATGACTGGAACAGGTTACCAGGAAGAGTAGTAAAGGCCAGGTATTGGACTCATTTAAAAAACAGCTTGATGCTGTGATGAGAGGATGCTAGTTGGGTGTTCTGGAAGAATGAGATCAGATGGGCCAAAAGGCCTTCTTTATCTGAACTTCTTTTGCCATCTCTTGAACATATAATGTTGAAAGAAAGTGGAAAAAACATACCAAGTTCTGTGAGAAGTTGCACCCCATATAAAGAATCCAAATCTAAACGTAAACTAATTTACTTTTTAATTTTTTTTAATGTTTCCTTAGTTGGCAAGAATGATGGTGAAAACTGATTGCAATTTAAATGAAAAGTACTGAACAATCCAGTCAACATCAACAATGCATAAAGATGAAAAAATGTCCCTGAATCTAACCACGGAAAATATCAAATACATGATTGGCCTCTCAGATGACAAACCTGTCACTAGCTGTAGTATACACAATATTGCCACACAGAAACTACCAGAAAATCACAGCCTACTTGTGATGGGGCTCAACCTTCTAACCTCAAGAATCTTTTCTGTGTAGAAAGTATCTCACAGCTTTTCGTGAATCACATTTCAAGAGTGTGTGATAGTGAGAGCAAGAGAGAAAGAATGAGAGCACATCACAATTAATACTGCATATATCATTGTTACTTCTTCTATAGCCTTAACTTCATGATTTGTACTAGCCAAGACAGTCAGCTTCCAGCTACAGTAACTGCATTAACCTTCCAACACTACCGTAACCAAATATCCTCAGTTGGACTTACCTCAAACAACTGCAAGGCAATCAATGACTGACAGTGTGTTCAGTGCAATTCCCTCCCACCTTCAGGCTACGCGCAGTCCTCCACCCTGAGAGCCGTGTAAACATCCACAACAATCAACCACAAAAGCTCTCCGAACAGCTAATCATCACTTCTGACAGCGATGATGAATAACTGTCTCGATAAAGAATCCCACAGTGCATTCATCAGGGACCCAGAGCACAATGATCAGTCTGCTGACTGCTGCTAAACCCGAGTGCTCCACATTCAGCCACTTGCTGTCCGTGTGTTCCGCAGGAAAAAAAAATGTTGCATATTATTCACGTTCTTCCAAAGTTAACTGCTGTCATTTGTTTTCTCCGTAACATTAAGCGGCTTCCATAAATCCCTTAGAGTAATAAATTCCAATTAAAGAAATGGGAAGGAGAAAATGTGCAACATTACTTAAAAATAACAATCTGAGTCATTGATCTGTGCAGGTTAATTTCTTTTCAAAAGCGGACTATTTATCTGATACAATTTTGAATACCAGTGAGCGACCAGGAACTAACAAAGTTCCCAAATTGTTGACAAAAACTGAAGATAGAGATAGCAGGGAAAGGTGGACAAGTCAGAAAGAGAGTGTGTGACTCTCCCCTGTAGGTGTATGGCTCATGCATTACCTCCCCTGGAGGTAGAAGCGTGTCTCATACAATACTAATAACAAATACACAGATTAGGTATGTGCCTGGCAGTCACACTTGTCTAATCTGGGTAAGTGTTATCAGTTCTTCAAAGTAACTAGATTTTGTGCCCATAGACAACCTGGGGGAAAAGGTTGCAACTTTATATATGGTCATCATTTTAATCAAAGTAATTTTTCTTGACATAAATGCAGAAAGATCGATTTGCCAAGAAACATTGCTTCATATATGGACGTCCCTGTCAGTGATTTGGAAGCACACTCTCTTTTTCCAGTGCTGGTTTTGTAGGAGATCAGTAAATCACCTTCACATTTAAATCTCCACACTATTCCTTTGGAGATTTGCGGTATCTTACATGCAGCTGCTTATTCGACTTTGATGTAAACCGGAGAAAATACTATGTGCAACAAGAATTGTTAGGGCAAAGAAAAATTAAGTTATTCTAAACTTAGAATGGCAATCCACAACAATATGAAGATGCAGTGTAAAAAATAGGTTTCAGTACTGTATGTGGTATCTGCTGATCAAATTTTACCTAATAGAAGGTTATGATTAGCACATAAGGTTATATGTTAAATACGCACTGGAATCAAAATGAAATGCATTTAGCTTTGAATAAGATTGTGATAATGTATCTCACCTTACAATTATTGTTTCAAAAGTTAGCACAACGGAATGAGACACTGGTAAGAATTTCCACCCTCCTCCCGCCGTCATACGATATTCAAGGCCAACATCCGTGAAGGTGGATAATGCATCCAATTTTTGGCCGATGAATCAGGACATTCTACAAACCACAAGTTCAAAGGACAGTGACACTTTACTAAACAGAACATCGGAGTCGAGTCATATCTACCGTAAAAATCAGCGATTCACTGCATCAGTCACTGTCTTCACTGATGGTTGACCCCTAAACACTGTATTGTAGATTATTACAAACTGATGTTTCCTTGGGAATCCAATCTCTTTGGCCTACATTTCCTAAATTGCAAACATGTGTCAGACATCTACCATTCTTTTGCCTGTCTTTGTCTACCTAATCATAAATCACATATCCAGAGATCCTATATTGCAACAAAAATAGAACCCATAGAAATTTATAGCACAGCAGAAGGCCATTTGAGCCTCATGGTACCTGTGCTGGCTTTTTTAAAGAGCAATCCTTTCAATCCCTGTCCTTTCCCCATACCCCTGAAGTATAGCTCTTTTTAGATATCTAGTTCGCTTTTGAAGCTAATATGGATTCTGCCTCAATCACCACTCCTGGCAGGGCATTCCATATCCTAACTATCCTGATCCAACCTCCATATTTGCAAGCTATCTTAAATAGAATCCCTCTAGTCCCTGATTCACTGACCAGTGGAAATAGTTTTTCCCTATGGACTCTATCAAATCCTTCAGAATTTTAAAGTTCTTGATTAGGTCACTCCTCAAACTTAGTTTTTCCAATGGACAAAATCCCAGTTCCTCCAGGCTCTCCTCGTACACCAAACCACTCATACCCGATATCATCCCAGTAAATCTTCTCTGAACCCCCTTCTATCACTTCCTAAAATGGGTGACCAAAACTGGACATATATTGTATCTACCGTCTAACTAATGAATGATAGCATTAACATTACCTTTTAGCTTGTATATTCTATACCCCTGTTGATAAAACCTAAGATTCCATTTGCTTTCCTGACAGCTTTATTAAACTGCCTTCCCACCTTTGTTTTCACCTGTGAACACTCACCCCAGGTCCCTCTGCTCTTCAAATTATTTTAAAATGCTACCATCCAACATGTACTTGCTCTCCTTATTCTTCCTCACAAAATGTATAACCTGATGATGATGGAATGCAATCTAAGCTCTTTAATTAATAAGCTCTATGAAATTGCCTCACTTCACTTTTATATCAGAACATCATTGGAGCACTTCCCTGGCAAGCGATAGACCTGGGTTCGATTCCCGGCAGGGTGAAACCTTAGGCAAGTTTCCTTAGCCCACATGCCTGATAATAACCGCTCAAAAAATAACAATAAAATTGGTCACTTCAATCCACGACTGTTTGTGGGACACTGCTATGTGCAATTGGTTGTCGTGTTTTGCCCACAAATATACAGTCAATTCACTTTACAGTATATTCTGTGAAGCGCTTTGAGACGTCTAGAAGATGTGAAAAGCGCTATATCAAACGCAAGGATTATTATTATTATCAGTTTTCAAATACAAGAGAATTCAAAAACTTTTAAAACGTTGCTAACAAGTTTTTTTAAAAAGAAAGTTACCCAAATTATAGTAATAATCTGTACATTTGATATAGCACCTTTTCACGTTGATGAGATATCTCAAAGCGCTTCACAGAATATACTGTGAAGTGAATTGACTGTTATAATGTGGGCAAATTATCTTTTTGGTCACTGTGAACAGCGTGTTATCCAGAGGGATCCAAGCACACAATACACCTTTGCTACAGATGGAAGGATTAGCATTGAAAGAAGTCAGATACTCTTTGCTTTGTTAAGTGGTGTGAAAAATCGACAACAGTAACAAAATTATATTTATAGAGGGCCTTTCATTTCGGGAGGACGTCCCAAGGTGCTGTACAGTCAGGGGTCAGGACCCGAGCATGGGGAAGGGGTGGGGGAGGGGGGAGGGAAGGACATTATAACGGACTTACTGTCTTGACTTTGCGTTCTGTTTAGTAGAGTCACTGTCTGGATAACCTGTTGTTGATTGCCCTGATCCATGAGCCAAATATTGAATGCTCCTTCAGGCTTCATAGATTTTAGCAGTGAGAATGATGCCCAAAACCTTTCAGAAGGCAGCACTATGTATTTATTGCTTTAAAAGAGACTTGATCACTTCTGTGTGGAGTTGTATCAACCTATTTGGAAGATCAACCTAATTGGAAGATTTGACTGCTGAGACTACTCAGTAAGTTCATATCTTTTAAAATGCTAATTTTCCAAAACATTTAATTTTATAATACATGCAAATTAACATTTGTATGGCACCTTTTATGTCAGGAGGCTTTTCAAGTCACTTAACATTCCTGGCTTGGCACCCTAGCTGGGGATGGAGATGGGTGAAGATGACCGAAAGCACAATCAAAGAGTTGGGTCTTAAGGAGGATCTTGAACGGGGTCTGGGAGGGAGCGAGTCTGATTAAATTTCTATATCAATATGAATATTCAATAAAAGCAAACATTTA
Organism: Callorhinchus milii; assembly: GCF_018977255.1. NCBI lineage: Eukaryota > Metazoa > Chordata > Chondrichthyes > Chimaeriformes > Callorhinchidae > Callorhinchus > Callorhinchus milii. The sequence continues at coordinate 82,170,260 of NW_024704742.1, read as the reverse complement.
AATGTTTAAAAACAAGATCAATAGCAACTGGTGCAACTGTTGTTGCCATGGTCTACATGGATCTCGAAAATCATTATATCTGGCTACTACGGGAACTCTCTCCTCGCCGGCCTTCCCGGCATCTCCCTCCACAAGCTGCAGGTCATTCAGAACTCTGCAGCTTGTGTACTGTCCCGCACCAGGCTTCGGGACCACATCACTCTCACCCTCGCTCGCCTCCACTGGCTCCCCATCCCCCAGAGGATCGAATTCAAGATCCTCATCCTCACCTACGAGGCCACTCACGGCCTCGCTCCCTCCTACCTCTCCGACCTACTATCCCACTACTTACCTGCCCGTACCCTCTGTTCCTCTGGCCCCGGTCTGCTCCACATCCCCCGCCCCAACCACCCTACCATCGGTGGCCGGGCTTTCAGCCTCTCAGCCGCTAGGCTCTGGAACTCCATCCCCCAGTGCCTTCGCCTTGCCTCTTCCCTTTCCTCCTTCAAGGCCGGTCTCAAGACCTTTCTCTTCAGCCGTGCCTTCAGCTCCCCTCTCGACTCTCTACCCCCTCCTCGCTCCCTCCCTTCCCTCCCCTCACCCTGACCATTTTCCCCCCGCTCGGGTCCCGGCCCAACTGTCCAGCGCCTTGGGACGTCCTCCCGACGTGAAAGGCGCTCTATAAATGCAATCTTGTTGTTGTTGTTGTCGTTTTATAATCTTGATAAAGTGTCTTGCATTATACTGTACTTGACCCCACTTTCTTTAACAGGTAATAATAATAATCCTTGCATTTGATATAGTGCCTTATCACGTTGTTGAGACATCTCCAAATGCGTCACAGAATGTATTGTAAAGTGGATTGATTGTGTGTTTTGCGGGCGAAACGTGGCAGCGAATTTCACACAGCAGTGCCCCATAAATAGTCATGGATTGAGTGACCAAATATTTAAGGGATTATTTCCCCTCAGAAAGTGATCCACCAATTAACTAACAACCAGGTTCTTACTTACTACTAGGTAAACAGAGGCGTGTAGTAAGGAAACTCGCCTAAGATTTCGCCATGCCCAGGGAACGAACCAGGGTCGTCTCGCTTGCAAGGTAGGTTCTCCAAACACTACACTATGGGACTGCGTGTAAAGCTCACTCTTTTTGAGTTTATAAAGCTATCAAGATTTCTGTTCTGTTGAACTCTTGGAGAGTGAACCAGTCAGTATGGTAGAAAAAGCTTCAATAGAGCACGAGCAATGAGTTTCAGCTAGAAGGCTGAGAAAGTAATACTAAAGATTTGGAGATAGACACCAATATTTTTGGCAGATTGGAGAGTTGCTTTAGCTTTTAGCTCTTAAAAGATGGAAAATAATTCAATTCCGATCATAATCCTTGCATTTGGTATAGAACCTTTCAAGTTTGGAAGATATATCAAAGTGCTTTGCAGAATTTACTGCATATTTATATGTAGTGACTCCATATTTTGTAGATGAATCTGGCAGCCAATATGCACAGCAATGTCCCACAAACAACCACGCTGACCTGCAGATTTTGTTCAGCATTTGGAGAATGGAAAGAGAAGTACTTTCATTGAATTCTTAAACAATTTACCAGTTGTTTTTTTATTGCAGAATCTAGTTGATATTCAGAAGGCCTCAAACTGTGTTACCTTAAAATGTACTCTTGAGATCAACTTGCAGATTTGTAACTTGCAACAGTTTCCTAACATCAATAACTCACTGATGGTATCTACAAGTATAGACCCTTTACCAGACCCCATAATATCTCCCTAATGCAATTGCTCGACGGCAAATGGGGAAAGGAAAAGTGCTGTGGCACAAACATTGTTTGCAGAATATTTCCAGGAGCATCTATTACACTGGTAAAAAAGAGGCACAGCTGTTGTTTTTACACACGTAGGTAAAACAAGCGCTTTAGAAATATCCACCGTTAAACTTTGACTGTGGTCTTCTGGTTACATTTGTCCTTCTGTTTATTTAATCAGTTTAAGTCTTTAGCCCTCCCCGAACACACTTGTGGTAAGGACCATCATGTGTAGTTATTTCTGCATTGATAAACTAGATTTTGGTGCCTCTTCACTGTGTGGCCTGCTTATATCATCTGTCACTCTATACTGTTGCATCAAATCAAGGTGGAAGCACTACAGCAAAAGGTATGAGGTACACTGTTTATGAATGAATGAGCTATAGACGCGTTGGAGCAGTAAAGTATTGTCATCCTTTTTTAGTACTCTTGTAAGGTAACAACACATGCACAATATCTCCTGAGACAGATTGGAGAGTGTTTATATTCCACATGAGTGAATGAAGCCGATCTAAATCACAAAACCAGCACTTACTAAAGTTAACATTCTACTAAGGAACCCCGATGACCTTGAAGCTCAAACAATCATGCGCATTACAATTCCTTGAATTAAAATCACTTTAAATAAAAGGGCATTACATAGGTTAAACACTCACGTGGTTTAACATAAGAGTTAATTTGTGTGTTCTTTTGACAAGACTATTGCTATATGCAAGTGTAATTATTGATATTCTGAATGGATTAAAACAAATCTAAATTGCAAGGTACAATATACAGTGTATATGGAGGGATTACCCTCTCTGATCTCCCCATTCTGATAAATAATAACAAAACTTTTTGAAAGGCCATACTGAAAAAATAATAATCCTAGCATTTGACATAACAGCTAATCATGTCATCACAACATCTCACAGCTTTTCACCAGAATTATTGTAAAGTGTTGGGACTGTTTATTTGAAGGTGAATGAGGCAGTTAATTTACACACATCAATGTCCCACAAAGAGCCATGAAAGTTCATAACTAATTTAATCTGTGAGATTGCTGGCCAGGACACCTAGAGAAACTCCCTTCTCTTTTCGAATGGTGCCATGGAATCTTTAACATCTACCTGGACAGACAGATAGGTCTCGGTTTAACATTTCATCTGAAGGACAGCACCTTGGAGTGTTAGGCTAGATTGTAAATTCAAAGTAGCAACGTGAGACTTTCATGGTTTTCAATGATTGTTTTGGGGTTAACTGATTTTAAATGATTCTGAGGAAGGCATGGATAATACAAATACACTCTGCATACTTCAGCTTGTCTTTTGTGCATTTTGCTTCAAATTACAATATAAATATTATGCAAGGAATACTATGAGATGCTCGTGCTTAGAATGAAATAGTACAGTTTTCTTCTTTTACATCTTTGGTGTTAGTCCTAAATCTTTCCAATAGATGTAGCAAAGACCAGATGAAAAGTTACCACTCATGTTCCCCAACGAGGTACTTAAATTTAAGACTTAATCTAATATTGTGCCAAAACATTGTTCATATTTCTCACACCAATCAACCTTACAGCTTGTCGGGGTCAAACTCTTAATCCAGTGTCAATTGTGAAGTCCTGTAGTGTATTGGTTAGAGCTTTCGCCTTGCAAGAGAGAGCACCTAGGTTTGATTCCTGGACAGGGCGAAACCTTAGGCACGTTTCCTTACTCCACACACCTTTGTTTAGCAGTAAGTAGGAACCTGATTATTAGTCAATTGTCAGATGCCTTTCTGGGAGTGATAATGCCTTCAAAATAAATAAACGAATGAATAACTAATAATTTAGTCACTCAATCCATTACTCTATGTGAGACACTGCTATGCACAATTGGCTGCCGCATTTCGCCCATAAAATATACAGTCAATTCACTTTACAGTATATTCTGTGAAGCGCTTTGAGCCGTTTCAACAAGTTGATAAGGCATGACATCAAGGGTAAGAATTATTATTATTATTATAATTTGTACTGAATTCAGCAGTTAGTTGCTGCACTGGGTGCTCTGCGGAAATTGCCCAAATTTATTTTGCCCGATCCTCACCCAGAAGAGGAACCAAACTTACTTCTCATCATCCTGTGCTGGATCAAGTGTTCTCTACTGCAATGAAAGTCAAACAATGCAATTTAAATCTGCATTTGCAGCAACAATACATTTCTTCACTGTAGGGTGGTTTGAATGAGCATTCCAAAAATTTACACGATATTCTCACTGTGAACTAACCAATACGTTGTAAAGGTTTAGCATAATCTAGCATTGTTTTAAGTCCTTCGCCTGAAAGGTATCAATTAGTGATGTGTCAAAAGATTCTTGTAAAGCAGTTCCCTCTGAGAAAGTTGCACTGCAAGAGGAAGTGGGGAAAACAGAACATATCAAATGAACAATTCTTTGAGAGCTTGACAGATCACCATGTGATTCATTTCAGGTAAAGGACTTGAAACAATGCTAGGTAATGCTAAACCTGCATTACTTATTAGTTTGTCCACAGTTAGAATATCATGTCTGGGCAGGGCGAAACCTTATTCCACACGTCTGTTTCCCTAGCAGTAAGTCGGAACCCGGTTGTCAGTCGCTTGGTTGATCACTTTCCGGGGGTAATAATTCCTTCAGAAAAAATAATAATAATAATTTGGTCACTCAAACCACAAATTCTTGTGGGTCATGGCTGTGCGCAACTGGCTACCGCATTTTGCCCACAAAATATACAGTTAATTCACTTTACAGTATATTCTGTGAAACGTTTTGAAACCCCATGATGACATTGTAAGATGATATATCAAAATGAATTGGGACACTTTTCGTGTCCCACTTCAGAAAGGATGTTTATTTTTAACAGAGCCAGCAAAAGCAAAATGGGCCAAAAGCCCTCTATGAAATTCTATGATACCGACATATTTGCAGGAAGATAAAACAAGTAAAACCAATAAACCCAGTAAGGAACCTACATATCCCTGGTGGACACTCATTAACAAAAAAAATCTGAAATATTAATGTTTCCATTGCTAAAGTTCTCCAGTTTATTGTATTAAATAAATGGTGTTCTGCATCATGCAATGAAACATTTGGAAATCCTGTGTGTTTGGAAGACAAGTCAATGCCTGAACATGAACCAGTCTCAAAGACAGCAACCAACAAACAACACCATAACAACTTGTATTTTTATAGAGTCCTTCACATCAGAAACGCTGAATAATGGTGTAGTTTGTTGCCGAGCCAGGAAGATAGAGGAGGTGATCATAGGCATGGTCAAAGAGGAATGGTTTCAGGTACAATCTGAAGATGGGCAAAGAGGGAACAGGGCAGGCGGATTGAGATAGGGACATAGTGGCTGAAGGCATGGCTGTCGTTGGTGGAGCGGAAGGGTTGAGGATCGTGCGGAAGGCCAAAAATAACATTGACACCATGAAAATCCTTTTAGGGATGATATGAAGTTTGTTCAGTCATTGGAAGGCAAGTTCATGCAGTGGGCGAGCGTTTAATTGCTACAATCTTGGTAATATTTGGCTGGTTCATAAACACAGCAGTAAATGACAGTGCTCCCGTGAATGCATACTTTCATGTGAGTGAAGAAAAGAGATATTCCTATCAAGCATGACAGCGCAGCTCAATGTGTGACATTGGGTCCACCTTTTGTCAGAAGCTTACTGCTAAACACCACTGCTGATTGCAGCACTTAGATCTGACATCAGCAAAGAAAAAATCCAATCCCTTTGAAATCAGCCTTTGTGTGAACTTAGAAAATCAGGAGCTTTTCAATACCTCAACATAAACACTAATCATTCTCATACCTTCCCTCCTGACAGCTAGATTAGCTGCACACAAACACAGGATGTAAGAAATGTAACAAACGAGTTACGCTTTCAATAACTGCTGTTGTGGATATGAATGGACCACAAATGAAACAACATGGGTTTTCCATTAAAGCTACTTGCCTGTGTCAAATGGGACGATCGATAATACCATTTATGGGACTGTGAAATCAAGCCTTATCTTTGGCCTTTGAGAAATGTAAACTACGGCAAACAAGTAAATGAGTCCTAAACCTTGGCAATAAGGCATTACCATAGCAACGTAGAAAGATGCAATTAGGATACAAACATGTGAACTGTGTAGTGCTATTTGAAGAATTAAATTAATCTTACAATATCAAGGAATTAATAAGAACTTGTGGAAAACAATGGTGTCAACTTTCAATTTATAAAAATCCTGCTCGAGAGAATGCATACGTGTTGCTGACTGTAACTCAGGGACAATGGGTAAAAATTCCATCCGGTGTCAGGTAGGTACAGTACTTTTGGTGATGTGTGACTGCAATGGGAAATCCCATTAATGGATGACATAGCCAAAAGAGACCAGTTTCAACGCTGAATGGAATCTTTAACCTTCCTTGCGTTTTTTTGATATAGCGCTTTTCACATCTTCTAGACGTCCCAAAGCGCTTCAAGAATATACTGTAAAGTGAATTGACTGTATATTTGTGGGCGAACGCAGCAGCCAATTGTGCACAGCAATGTCCCACAAACAGTCATGGATTGAAAATGACCAATTTATTATTATTTTTGGTTTTGGAGGGATTAATATTAGGTGTGTGGAGTAAGGAAACTTACCCAAGGTTTTGCCCTGCCTGGAATTGAACTCAGGTCTCTCACTTGCAAAGCGAGTGCTCTAACCACTGAGCTACAGGACTCCACAGGAAGGAAGGAAGGATCTTTAACCAATTATGATTAATTTCCAATAAAACTTCTAAACAAAATCTAAAAAAAATCCAAACCAGACCAGCCTCATATTTTCCAATCCGTGCATTTCAGCCCATATTTGTTGACTGGAAGGTGAGACAGCGGTTAGAGCACTCGCCTCGTAAGTGAGAGACCTGGGTTCGATTCCCGGCAGGGCGAAATGTTGGACAAGTTTCCTTATTCCACACACCTCCATTTATCTAGCAATAAGTAGGAACCTGGTTGTTAGTCGATTGGAGGATTGCTTTTCCGGGGGTAATAATTCCTTCAAATAAATAAATAGATAGATAAATAAATAAATTAATAAATTGTTCACTTCAATCCACGACTGTTTGGGAACTCCATCCCGCAATCCCTCCACCTCATCCCCTCCCTTTCCACCTTCAAGTCCCATCTCAAGACCCTCCACTTTGACTGTGCTTTCGATCTCCCTGCTTTCCCCTGCCCTCCACCCTCCCCGACTGCCAACTCGGGTCCATAACTGTCTGTCCAGCGCCTTGGGATGTCCTCCCGATGTGAAAGGCGCTTTACAAATGTAATTTTGTTGTTGGCGGTGGTGGTAGTGGTTATTTGTGGGACACTGCTGTGCGCAATATGCTGCTGCTTTTCGGCCACAAAATATACAGTCACTTTATAGTACACTCTGTGAAGTACTTGGAGACATATCGAAGACGTGATAAGGCGCTGTATCAAATGCAAGTATTATTATTATAATATATCATTGGCTTCTATTCTGCATTCTGCAGACTAGTTTTGCAAGTTTTTAAGAGTCCAGAGATGCCCTCAGTCATAGATTTCACACCCTCACTTAATACTTTGAAATCTCAGAACCATTTTGCTACATCCATAACATTCAGGTTGACTGCTACAGTTAATTTCTATGCGACACAGACTCCTTCTATTCACTAGACGGAGATATATTTGACACTGCGCAGTCCACTCTTTCGAGTTGCAATGCACTCATACTGAGAAGAGAGAAATACATCCACTCCCTCAAATCACAGACGCACATGTTATCATCAGCTATGCTCTGATCCTATTGTTGAATTCCTTTGTGTCTTCGGTATTGCGGACTGCAGAAAGATAAAAAAATTAGGGCCCAAATGGACCCTAACCTAATGGACAATGTAATGGTGTATATCAATCACATGGGGTGCTGGTCCATATTCATGGATGTTGCATCAAGTGAAAAAAATGCCAATTTTCCTGGCTAAACTTTTTGATTTGAGCCAATTCATAATGCCAGGATTGTTCAAATCTGGGGAAAGAGGAGTGAAGGAAGGGGAGGGAGAAAGGGGAGAGAGGGAGGAGTGAATGTATAGATGGGTGGATGAATCCTGGAAGGCATCGTATCACAACCCCACCAACTCCCAGCGCACAACTTCACCAAATACAAACACAAGGCACATTTTACTGAGCAGAATTCAACAACAAAACAAAATAGTTTGCAAAATAAAACAAGTTTTCTTGCAGATATTTGATTTATTCTAAAGCTGCAGTATAAAATTGAGTTCATAATTCCTGCAGACCATTTACTCTGTTCTGCACGCTTCAAAACTTCCGGACTACCCAGAGGGTCATGGAAATTAAAAATTATAAGAATTTTTAAGGAAAACCTGGAATTACATTAGCTGTAGAATGAGTGGATCTACCAATACAAGGAGAAACCACATCCAGGAATATTTCTCCTCAGATGTCCCCAAGCTCCTTATAGCTCATGTGAAAACTGAATCAACATATGACACTTCAATACAACACCAAAAATTATTTCTGCAATATAAATGCTATAATAGGAAGAAAACTGTACTCTGTTGACTTCTTGGAAGACCTTAATACACCAATGTTTATTTTTGTGCTGCAGATTCTCATGTATTGGTTCTTTCTGGTTGCATAGAGGATATTAAATAGAGTGTTACATAGAATGTTACAGCATGGAAACAGGCCATTCAACCCAACTAGTCAATGCCACTGGTTATACTCACCATGAGTCTCTGCGCCTCCTATTTCCTTCTCCTACACCACTCTACTACCTTCTCCCTCATGTATGCGTTCAGTTTTCTCTTAAATATATTGATAATTTAGCTCCAACCATAGACTACTGGCAGTGTTTAGTATTGTAGCTTGTATTATGACGGTACTGCTCATCCTGTGGCCTCCAGTCCTAATAATACCAGTGCTTCCATCTGATGCAACACCGTATGTCAAAGTGACTCCAAGCACTTTGCACAATAATAATCTTTGCATTTGATACAGAGCTTTTCACGTCTTCTAAACGTCTCAAAGAGCTTCACAGAATATACTGTAAAGTGAATTGATTGTATATTTCTGAGCAAAATGAGGCAGCTAATTGCACACAGCAGTGTCCCATAAACAGTTATCGATTGGCTGACCAAATTATTATTTTTTAAGGAATTATTATCCCCGGAAAACTGCCCTGATGGGAATCAAACCCTGGTCTCTTGCATGCTAGGTGATCGCTCTAACCACTGAGCTACAGGACTGACATGTACCAAACTTTGCATGACCATCATCCCAATCCTCACCAGGCTTCATTGGCATTCTGCTCCTAATCTCTGGAACTTCTGTGCCTCAAACTCCTCCTGCCTCACCCTCGCTTTATCTATCTTTAAATCCCACCTGAAGACTTATCTCTTAAACCGCGAACTATGATCACCTTCCCCTTTCCCTTCTCCTTTGCGTGGTGTTCATCTGCCTCACTGTGCGGTGCTCCAAGACACGATGTTCATGAAGGGGACTATATAATGCAACTTGTTGTTGATTTTTGTGTTGTGCTTGTAATAATAACAATAATCCTTGTATTTGATATAGCGCCTTATCAAGTCATTGAGGCATCTCAAAATACTTCACAAAATATCCTGTAAAGTGGAGTGACTGTGTATTTTGTGAGTGAAAATTATTATTGTAAGTAGGATGACGACTTGTCTTACATCTAATATAGCTGCTATGGTGTGACATGTCTTGTCACATATTGTATATCAACGATGAATACATTATTACCGCTATCACAATGTGCACATCAATTAGAAATTATGTTAGTTTTGAAACTGACAATGTGTGTTGAATATTATATTATACAGCAGGCTTCAGAAATGCGTAGCTTAAGAGAAATGCACAGAGACATGCCAAAGCTCCACCTCCTACTATGTATCCATTGGCAGGTTTTGCAACAAGGGTGTTCGTAACCTCATGAATATATAAGCCTGGCAGATAATCTTCCAATGACTGAAATATTGGAGACCACACTAAACTTCTTTGTTCCCTTGACCTGATGTCAAGTTTTGTGAGAACTCTAGGGTGGGTTGTGGCATTGACAATGTGCAAAGGCAAATTTTCCTCATTTGTCCACCTGTAAGCGTGTAGCTCTCTATATGTAGTGCCAATTATTTAGAAACATAGAAATTCATGCCACTAGTTCCCTCTTGAAGGCCAATATGCATTCTGTCTCAACTAACATTCCCAGCATGGCATTCCATATCTTAGCTACTCTGCAGGTGAAAAAAATTCTCCAAACCTTCTCATTTGCTTGTTTACTAACTATCTTAAATTAATGCCCTCTCATCACTGGCTCACCAATCAGTAGGTAACATATATTTGGATCACATATATTGTGATAGTGGTAATAAACTGATACAAAATGAATGATTCTTAGCTCAGTTGCAGGGTGGCAATTCATCACTCACTAATGGAAGCTTGACACTTAAATGGAAACAGCAAGGATTAGATGATATGACTCCTAACATCATTTTGGGAACTTTCTGGGGTGAATGCGCTGGTCACTTACTGTAATTTGTAAGACTATCATTCAGAAGTGAAACTACAAGCAATAACCAATACGAAATATTGGCATTATCTTAGTTAAATACACAATAATTAAGGAAAAATGTACAATGTACAATTTTCTCGTTTGATTTCCTTATAATAAACTTCCCAGAAAATGGAAGTAAATTAGGAAACATTACATTGGTTGAACTGCAGGGAGACGGGTGAGGGCAGCTGGAGTGAGTTTAGTTTCATGAGCACACACTATGGGTGACATCCAGCATGTTATTTGGGTATTACAATGTTGGAGGTGCCATCTTTTGGATGAGAGGTTAAACAAAGGTCATATCTACCTGATCAGCTGGATGTTGAAGGTACCGCGACAAGATTGGAAAAGAAAAGGGACTTTCGGGACATTCACCTGATGGCTGATTGTGGGATCTTGCTTTGTGCAAAACAGTTGCTGCGTTGGCCAACAACTACACAGTCACTACACTTGACAAAAATAATCTGTGAAGCATTTTAAGTGTTTTTGTCATGCTACATCAAACACAAGAATTACTGTTACGCATAAGTTGTATCAGTCGGGACTATAACACTTAATATGACTTACCCGCAGTCTGAGTTATCGGCAAACTTGTATAAATCATAAAATCTGATTTAATTAATAATCTACACCACCCATGCATAATTCAATAAAGCCACTAAGTACACATGGGTTGATGGGTCAAGACTACGTTTCCTGTGATTCAATGCATCTTGCCCTATCACCTCATGAGCACTTACCAGCAAACATTGGAACTGAATCGAGGAAATTAAGTTCTTTTGGGCGTACAGTGACGGATCAAGACTACATTTCCTGCAGTTCAATGCAGTCGGCTGCTACGTGCGCAAGTGGTAACGGATCAGGACATCATTTCCCATGGTTCATTGCAGCCGGTAAGTGTGAGAGTAACGGAGAATATGGGAGCGGGATTACAAATTGGGAAATTGTTTGCTTATACAATACGACTTGTACAAAGAAATCTAGGTGGTTTTGGAAAGAAACTGAACGTGATTTGAGTGCATGTTCGACTTAAGTTTCAGTGTGTGGTAAAACCTGAAGAGCTGGCAAGTGGGTGCGGTTACTGAGAACTGCTATGTTATTACTGTCAACACGAGCCCTGTTTGCAAGATAAATTAGGTCATAATAATCTTGCTAAACATTTAAATTCCCATTGACTGTGTTTGTGCCATTATACACATTTAGCTATACTGACTGCCTTTACCCCTGGGAACACATGACTCTTGTATATGTAAAGTTGAACTGATTGCATTTTGAGTTGAAACAGGAATTTCATTAGGAACATATTCCACTTTTCGATGTACATCAACATGTCCTAGATGTTCCTGACATATCTTCGTGCAACAACTGAAAGCTGCAGCGGTTATGCAGATATTTGTATGATTCACCTCACCTGGACCACATCTTTCTTCATGTAAAGTCAATGCTTCTGAATGCATGCTGTGCTTTTGGTGTTATCTGCTCCACATGCACACCTCTGGTTTTCTGAAGTTTTTCAATCATTTATATTCATTCCATAACAATAATCCTTACATTTGATATTGTGCTTTCAAACCTGGAGGATGTCTCTGAGCATTCCAGAGGGCTTACTGCATAGTGTCTGTTATTTTGTGGATAAATGTGGCAGTTCCCGGGAATGTCCCACAAACAGCCATGGAGTGAGTGACAAATTTTATTTGGGGGATTTTTGGTCAGGATACTGGGAGAAATTCCCTTCTCTATTCGAATAGATAATGTCCACATGAGCAGGCAGGTGGGATCTCAGTTCACCATGTCATCTGAAGAATACATCTGTCAGCTTGGAGCATGTGAGTTCAAAGTCCTGATGTAGGTAGAACCCAAAACCTTCTGAGGTGAGTACTATCAACTGAGCCAGGCTAATTAATTAATTATATTTATTTTGTTAGTTGAATTGTGATTCGGATACACTATTCCAGACCCAGAGAAATTTCCATGCGTAAATAGCACATTTGGATCTCTCAGTCCATTTGGATACTCTTAAGCACGTTGGGTTTCTGCATATGTTTAGTACCTGTCCCCCCAAAAATAAATAAAAATAAAACACAATGTTATAATTATATTTGTTTGTAAGAAAAAAAGGAGAGCAACGTCTGTAAACAAATTTGAAGTTAATACTACAGCAAATACTGAAAAGAAATATTCCAAATAAATCAAAATGGACATTTCAAGAAGCACAGGAAAATCTAAAGAATATTCACTGCTGTGTGACGCATAATTAAGAATAGATAAAATAAGCCACTATTTTATATTGTCAGTGTATCTGAAAACATGGTCATGTACTTACTTTTTCAATTCCATCTCAAATGTTATATACCTCTATAAAGTCCATTATAAAATGTCTTCTCTCAAGCCTGAAGAGCTTGTTTAATTCTTGCTCATAGCTCATTCCTCTAATGTTACGGATCACCCTCATTGCTCTCCTCTGAAGTATCTCTGGGGTATTTATGTCACAATGACCATTGCTGTATCCAGTACTCTTGCCAAAGCACTAAATATCTTGAGTATAACATGTGGGCTTTTGAACTCAACTGATTTGGCAATATAGTTCAGAATCCTGTTTGCCATGTTTATTGCTACCTGACATAGTTCTGACATAAGTCAAATTGCATCCTTAGATCTCTTTCAGATTTGCACTTGGGAAGTGGAAGTACATTTAGAGTACTTGTGTTTCCTATTCTTACTTTCTATATGTAGAACCATGCATTTATCGCATTAAACTATATTTGCGAGTTAGCTGCCCATCCTATCAAGTTCGCTTTGTCAGACCTTTGCTGACTCCTCTGATTCCACAGAGCAAAAACTGACATGCTCCTCATCCTCACCTTCAAGGCCATCCATGGCCTTGACCCTCTTACCTCTCTGACCTGCTGATTCCCTACGAGCCTGCCCGCTCCCTCCGTTCATCAAGCTTCTGCCTGCTCCATGTCTCCCGCCCGACCCTCTCTACCATCGGTGGCCGAGCTTTCAGCCTCTCTGCCCCCACACTCTGGAACTCCATCCCACGGTCCCTTTGCCTTGCTTCCTCCCTTGCCTCCTTCAAGGCCGGTCTCAAGACCTTTCTCTTTGACCTCTCTCTCCCCTTTTGACTCTCTACCCCCACTTGCTCTCTCCCCTCACCCTGACCATTTCCCCCCCTGCTCGGGTCCCGACGCCTGACTGTTCAGCGCTTTGGACATTCTCCCGACGTGAAAGGTCCTCTTCAAATGTAATTTTGTTGTTGTTGTATTTTGTTGATTTTAACATAATTTTTATGTATATGACAAATAAGGATAGTTTTTGAGTTTAAAATAATAGTCACTATCTCAGGTGAATTCTCAAACTCCTGAAATGCTGTCACATGAAAAACAAATATCGAAGAAGTGATCTTCACCAATCCATATTTTATCTTGGAATAACTGAGTTTTTATTAAACTATATTAGAACTGAGTATTGCAATGTTGTACTGAAAGTAACACAACACTGACTCACAGTTGTAGAATATATGAAACATTACTTGAAATTTCACATACAAATACAACACAATTACATTTGTTATCCAAATGGTATCCAGACAATGGAAGCCAACAAATGCAAGAAAATATAAAAGAGGTGAAAAATAAAGGATACAGAAATCAAAAAAGCTGACATCAGTAATTAATATTTGTCTCCCCCCACCATTCTAACAGATGTACAGATGTTTTTCATTGTTCCCACAAAGAGCATTTTGTGACATTTAAATGAAACTTTTGAAATCTACAGGCCAGTAAACTTCATTTGCTAGAAGTGGCAGTGCTCATTTACATTGTATGTACATGTCTTTTAGAGTGTGTCACTCTTCAAAATTAACCAGGGCTCCATATGTTTAAATAGATTTGCAATCTGAGCCCCGCTGAGTTTAAAGCTTATTCTGACATTTCCCCTATGTTGACAGCTTGAATGCATTGTTTTTAGCCCTTGATATTACAGCTACTGGGATTGTCAGTTTGATACACACACTCACATATGCAAAGCATATGAGTATGTACTCAAGGATACATATTCACAGAAACAGATGGTGCAATGCTAAAGTAACTCAAAATTCACACCTGACAGATCATTATAACAAAGGATTTCTTCATATTGTAAACTAAAACGGATATTATAGTAAAAATTTAATGTTTCTCTCATTATATCATCTCTCCATAACAATTCAAGTATTTAAATTTTAGCTGCTAAACAGATAAATCAATCGAATGTTCAAAGTAGTTTATTTCCTCATGAAATAACATCAGAAATATCAGGATGAGAAAAGACCATTTGGCCCATCGAAGCTCATGGCTGCACTACATTAACCTTCTGATGTGACACTGAATGGTAATGCCAGATTTCAGTGGACACCTTAGATTTTTGAGTTGCAGCCTTGAGTACACTCCTAAATATAGAATGGAGCAATGTTACAATACAATACATTTTGAAGAACTTTTAGTCATCCAAATTCATGCCAAAGAAAAACCAAACTAAGAATTCTATGCATCCCATCTATACATGGAAATTCCTGTGCATTGGAATGCAATGCGCACTCTCTCCCTTGAGGGATGCATTTTGCTTACCTAATTCCAGAGAGTATTTAACACAGGCTGCAAGAACAGTCTCCTTTCACTGTGTCCTGTAATGGCCCAAGTGAAAAACTGCTGGTATAGGGCTTTCATTGAAACAAGCTAAGCACTGGAGAGTAATAGAACCTAAAGGGCAGGCGAGAGCAGGTTTGTACTGTGAGGAGAAAGAGAAACAAAGAGAGAATGTCTCTGAAGAAACTTTGACTGTGACCCTTGAAAATTGAATTCTGGAAATGTTGTAGATTCCTTTGTGAATAAAATAATGATAATATTAATCCTTGCATTTGATGTAGCGCCTTATGTCTTTGAGACATCTCAAAGCACTTCACAGAATACACTCTAAAGTGAATTCACTGTAGATTTTGTGGATGAAATGTGCAAAGCATAATAGTATGCTTTTAAATATTTCACTTGATTCCTTTTACTCTTGAACTGTATATTTTATTTAATTTGTTCTGTACCATCAATTATTTGAAAACATTTATGCCTGAGCCATTATTGATACTTTGTCTCAGAAGGAGAAGGCTACAAGTACAGAGTATTCACAAAGTCGTGTTATCCCCTTTTTATCTTACAGTGAATGTTTATATCTGGCGCTTACACTGATCTGTTGTACGTCTAAATACAGTTAAACACTTGCACTAAATATAATTATTATCATTCTTCCACGTTTGTCAACGCACTGTAGAAACCATGAGGGTAACTTTGTGAACACCCTGGACATTTTCAATGTTCAATGAAGGGTCTGCCTTATCGTTTGCACCTGTGAGAATCAACATTCATCATGGGGGCTTATGAGAAGCCAACTTTTGAGTGTGATTGAAAGTAGGTAATGGGTTCTGCAGCAAATGTACTCTTGAGGGTATTCAATAAGCTGCAAACAGCTGCAAAAAATGTGACATGCGTAGGAAGCTCATAGAAGAGTACAGGATGAAATTAGGAACATCTCATAGGCTTTCAATACATTTTTCAAGCTGGCTGGGTATCATTTTTAATTACACAATTTAACTATTTTACAGATAACACAACATTGTGGAAGGGAGATACATGATAATCTTTGTTTCTGTATTGTATTTTCATGTGATGTATCTTCTACCTCAGCAAGATGTTCTTATTCTGCTGTCAAGAGTGCTACAGTCAAAGTCAATCATCAGCTTTGAGGAGTGAAATGAGAGATGTTTCAAACCTTCTTTGGGATTAGACATGTTGCATCTCTGTGCCACAAGGCCCTGCACCTTGTCCAATCTGACAGTCTATCCAATGACTGAACATTGAGTGCTTCCTCTAAATCTAGATGTGTTAGACCATTTTAAATGAATAATAATAATCCTTGCATTGGATATAGTGCCTTATCATAACAACAATAACAAATTACATTTGTTTAGTGCCTTTCACCTCAGGAGGACGTCCCAAGGTGCTGGACAGACAGGGATTTGAACCCAAGCATGGGAGTGGAGGGCAGGGAGGGTAGGGAGAAGAGGGTGGCACATTGTGTGGTCGTAGAAGAAGGTCTCGAGATGTCCCTTGAAGGAGGCAAGATAGGGAGCAAGCCAAAGGGACTGTGGGATGGAGTACCACAGGGTGAGGGCAGAGAAGCTGAAGGTCCAACGGCCAATGGTGGGGCTAGCTGGGTGGTGGATGTGGAGCAGCCCTGAGCCTGCTGAGTGGAGAGAGGGACAGGTTGATACAGGTTTAGCAGGTCACAGAGCTAAGAAGGAGCAAGGCCATGGAGGGCCTTGAAGGCAAGGATAAGGTTTTTGAGCTCTATCCTCTGGGGGATGGGGAGCCAGTGGAGCCAAGCAAGGGTGGCGTAGATAGGGTCAAGGAGCCTGATGTGGGAGAGGGCACGAGCTGCAGAGTTCTGGATGATCAGCAGATTGTGGAGGAAAGAGTTGAGAAGACTGACAAGCAAAGAGTTGACGTAGTCAAGCCTAGATGTAAGAAATGCATGCATGTGGGTTTGGGGAGCTTGAGGGAAGAGACAGTGGCGGAGCCAAGCGATGTTGCAGATGTGGGGCAAGGCAGAGCAGATCAAGGCATGGATGTGGGGTAGAAAGGATAGTTGAGGGTCAAATGAGACGCCAAGGTTCCAGACTGGCTTAATCAGGTGGAGTGCACAACCATGGAGGGTGATGTTGTCAGCACCTGAGGTGAGGAGGCGCTGACGGGAGCCAATCAGCAGAGTCTCAGTCTTGTTGACGTACAATTGGAGAAGGTTAGCTCTTATCAGGACTTGATGTCTGACAGACATTCAGTCAGGACAGTAGTGGTCCTAGAGTTGAGGGTGGAGGCAGAGAGGTAGAGTTGGGTGTCATCCCCACACATGTGGAAGTTGACCCTATGCCTGCGGATGATTCCACCAAGAGGGAGCATGGAGATATTGAAGTGGAGATGACCAAGTACAGAACCCTGAGGAACACTACACGGGATGGTGCAGGGACTGGATGAGCAGCCGTTTGTGGAGACAAAATGGAGATGGTGTGAAAGGTAGGTTCTGAACCAGTCAAGGACAGAACCATGAACGTTGAGATGAAGGGAGAGGCAGTGGAGGAGGATAGAGTATCATTGAGATGTCTCAATGCGCTTTGCCGAATATATTATAAAATCGATCGACTGTATTTTTTGTGTGAAACATGGCAGCCGATTACGTACAGCAGTACCCCACAAATAGTTGTGCATTGAGTGACTCTTTTTTTTATACCCATAAAGCGATCCCCCAGCGACTAATAACCACAAATTCCTACTTACAGCTGGGTAAACAGAAGCATATGGAGTAAGGAAACTTGACTAAGGTTTTGCCCCGACTGGGAACCAAGTTTGCTAACCACTATGTTATTGGACTCTACTTTCATTTCATAGCACTGTTACTTCTGGGTAAAGAAGGTGGATCAAACCCCACATCAGGATTAAAGCTCATAGACTGGGCAAACACTCGAGTGCTCACTGGTTCAGTTGATAGCACTCTCATCACTGAGTCAGAAGATTATGGGTTCAAGCCCCCTGTCAAGATTTTGCTCACAATCGAGACTGACACTTCAACACAATGTTAGGGGAAGTGCTACATTGTCAGAAGTGCCTTAAACCGAGGTCTCATTTGCCTGTTAAGGTGGACATTAAAACCTCAATGCAACACTACATTAAAACATTGAATATCCAATAAAACCTTTTTAAAAAGAGAAATTAATTAATTGTGGCATTCTGTGTGTAAATTGGCTGCCATGTTTTCCTACAAATACACTGTATAATAAATTCTTTGAAGTGCTTTCAGACATTCAATGACACGCTAATGCGCTGCAACAAATACTATTATCCTTGTATTTTATTATTACAAAACCAGTCACTTCATTTGACAGTAATTACTTTGAAACACCGTGAGAGGTTTTGACACAATAAAATTATACAAAAAAGCAAGTCCATTCTTCATGTTATATTAGCAGCCATCGATTTAATGTTTACAAGTCAAGCACCTCTTCAACTTCCTGAATTTATTCTGCCACGTGCAGTTCTCACTTCTGAAGAACGGTATTAAATGCAACATTAACAAAGGTTTACCTCTGCTCAAATCCTGTGTGTCCTGCTCTAATTTCCAGCTGCCACTCCATTATAAATCATTACATCAGTCCAACGCAAAGGGACCAACCTCTGGGTTCATGTTATCAAACCTGGTGGAAGGCCTGTCAGCCACAGCTCTCCAACACTCATCCACTCAACACATGAATATAGACTCCCACATCTAATTAGCAAATGGCAAAGTATATTCATGGTATTTTATGTTGCCCTGTTCTGTTTAAAAATATATTATATCTTGTCTTGATCTGTTCATTTTAACAAATAAATGAAAACAGCAACTGCTAAGTGCCATACCATGCAAGGGTATCTTATGGCAATAGAAAGCAACCAAGGGTTTGAAGATTGCTATCAAAGAGTGAGAACTTTCACTTGACCTGTAAACAGAAAGGATTCATTAACCTGGACTACTCTCCACAAAGTGTCTGTAAACTCATTAAGGTCCATACTCAGCAAAGCTTATACAAAGATTGACAGTTCCCATTTGGGGTTTTTAAAACAATTTAATTATTTAGCACCTTTCACATTGGCAGGCCATCTTAAAGCACCGTACACAACTTACTGAGAACCTGAGCTTCAGGTAGGAACTGAGGAGAGGAAGCGAAAGAGATGGTCGAAGAATTATTAAGTCTTAAGATGGGTTTTGAAGGAAAGGAGGGAGGGATCGAGGCTGGATGGTGTTGCAAAGAGTGTGGACAGCATGGCTGGAAGTTCACTCACTGATGGTGGGGTGAAGCTAGAGGAGAACATGAAGCAGGTGGTCTGCAGTGCGGAGGGAACAACCAGGGCAATCGTCACAGACGGTCCAAAAGTTTGTGTTGGACAAAGCAGTGTAGGAATATGATAATGAGGATGAGAATCTTAAATTAAATCCACTGGGGGAAGGGGAGCCAGTGGAGCAGAGCAGGAATGAGTAATGTGCTTGTGGAGCTTGGTGCGAGAGAAGATACAGGCATTAGGATGGTGTGCAGCTTGTCAAGAGAGGACTGAGGAGTCTGACAAGCAGAGTGTTGGAGTAGTCAATGCTGGAGGTCATGTAGGAGATGAAGAGAGTCTCAGCAACTGGGTGGGGGTGGGGGCAGATAGAGGTGAGGTGGGTAATGCTGTGGAGGTGAGGAAAAACAGAGATGTTGAAAGCCTAGATATCGAGTTTGAAGGACAGTTGGGGAACAAAGAAGACACTGAGGTTCCGTTCTGGCTCCTCTTCAAACCTGTATTCCAGAGTTATTTTCCCTGTAGCACCTTTCAGACAGTGTGGGCATAGAGGAGGTGTGGGAAGGAGCAGCGCTTAACAATGGCCCAGTTTGACACTGAGCCGGTGGGGGGATCAAAGAGGAAAGTCTTCCGGCTTGAGTCCAGCATACTTTGCCTGCCACATCCCATCCTCCTCAGCCAGTGGTCGTCTTCTCATTTACAAGAGTTGCCTGAATCAATATTCTAACAATTTCTCAGGTCAACCCACCTAGGGGCTTTGCTTTGATGTCCAGGTTAATCTATGCAATTTGCTGCCCAATTTCCCCTCAGCCTTCTGGTTCAAGAGCTCGCCTTGGCTGCTGGCAACCTTGTGTCTTATTGTTGTATTGCATTATTTTATTAGCAAGTCCTTCACTGATATCTCTTGCACTGGTACATCATTGTGTTAAACTTGAAACAAGTCACAAGGCTGTTACTGCACAATTTTTTTTAACCATGTACGGATATGTGAATTAAATGAATGAGAATCCCGACAGTAATTGAAGGATCCATTTTTGGAACTGAGCAGCAGCAGCAGAATATATTACTGACTTCAGCAAAGCACAAGCACCACGTGGTGTGAAGTCCCTGCAGAGAAGTGATTTGCATATTATCCTGCTGTCCTTTTCTATCAGGTTTCAGCCAACTTGCAGATCAGTAGATTTTTGCAGCAAGAATTCTGTGAGTCCACAGCTGAAGGTGACTTAAGTTAACAACTAAATTTGCTGGAATGATTTTGTTTTTCCCGCAGTTTATTTCCTCCATTTTATAATTAAACAACAACGTGCATTTATATAGCGCCCTTTACACAGGACAGTGTCTCGGAACACTTAACCTAGCACTTGAAATAAATAACCTGAAAAAAGTCAGATAAAGGCCCAAGGCTGATAATTATTAATATCGGTTAATAATAATTATGATGGTTATTATTTATAATAATTAATATGATTATTATTAATAATAATCATTGTTCTTCCATTTGATTTGGTGCGGTTCAGGTCTCGAAGCACTTTACAGGATTTACTGTAAAGTGTTGTCACTGTGTACGTTGTGGGAAACACAGATGCCCCAGTTCTATTGATTACAGTGTCCTGGGTTTAGACTATTGTAAGCCACAGACTCTGAGATAACCTTCCATCTCAGCTCCATTCTGTGCACGGAGAAGAGCAAAGCTCTGGACCTGTGTTGAGCAGACGTGTGCAGAGTTCCCCTCACCAGTGTCAGAGTGTTGGTGAAATGTTTCAAGCTTGTGAAGAGTGAACTCCCCAGCTGATACCGTGCTAACAAGGAAAAAAGTTAACGGCAAACTGGCAGATTACCTGGGTCCACTTCATTGCAAAGTTCAAAAATATGGCTTTGCACAGTTTTTGATGCTTTGAAACCCAGAACTTTTAATAATATATAATAATCCTTGCATTTGATATAGCACCTCACGTCACTGAGATGGCTCAAAGTGCTTCGCAGAATGTACTGTAAAGTATATTTTGTGGGTGAAACACTATTAGGAGAGCTGTAACTAGCTGGTTAGTGTGTTCGCCATGCAAGTGAGAGACCTGGGTTCAATTCCTGGCTGGGCGAAACCTTGGGCAAGTTTCCTTATCCCACATGCCTGGTAATAATCCCTCAAGAAAAAAAAATAAATTGGTCACTTCAATCCATGACTGTTTGTGGGACACTGCTGAGCACAATTGGCTGCCACGTTTCGCCAACAAATATACCATCAATTCACTTTACAGTATATTCTGTGAAGCGCTTTGAGTTGTCTAGAAGACGTGAACAGCGCTATATCAAATGCAAGGATTATTATTACCTGTCCTTTTTTTACTCTCTGCTTGAACCAATGTTAGATGACTCCTCAAAAGATGAACCATACAGAGGTGGCCATTCATAAGGTATACTGTAGCTTCTATGTTGGTGGAATGTTTTGAGTCAGCCAAGTGTCTGACAAAGGTAGAAACCCATCACCATACTTAAGGGTATTCAAACCAGACTGAGAATTCCACTAATGTATACCACCTACACATGGAAAGTTCCTTGTATCTTGAATAGAATCCAACATTAATAAACGAGAACATTGCTAATATGGCTATGGTTTCTTTAGAATTGGAGTCAGGAAGTTCGCTTCATTGTACTGTGGCCATGGGTTGGAATCCCAGTGCCCCTAAAACCACCAGTAAAACTGGTCATTGGAATCTCTTCAGTTCTCAAGCCATTAGGAGTTGGTGACACTTTGCACATCCACCTCTTCTGTAATACGAGCAGGTAAATTAAGTGTTGCATTGAGGTGACAGCTCTCATCGAGAGTGTGTATTCAAACTGGGGCTGAGGGACTGTATTACATTGTTAAAACGTTAAAATATCCCACTTCAAATGCGCATTAGGATCAATGTATTCCACAGCAGTCAGAGAAGACAGCCTTGTACTTGCTTTACTGCATTATGCAGATACTTTATTTTCCTGACACTGTTTTGTATTAACATAACTTTTATGTGAATGCAACTAGTAATATATTTATTATATTCATACCATTTTTCAATTTAGAATGGAATCTTGCAAATTAAGCCATTTTGTGCGACCCGCTTCAGTCAAATTCAAGTCAAGATTGTTCTCCTACTTTTGTTTATTTACTAGTTTTTCTCCTCCCATTTCCTTCTCAGCCTGGTTCAGTTGGTAGCACTGTCATCTTCGAGTCAGAAAGTTCAAAGTTCAAGCCCTATGTCAGCTCTCTGAACTCATAGTCTGGGCTGACAGGACAATGCAGTGATGGGGGTAGGTTGTATTATTGGAAATGCTGGCCTTTGGATTCAACTCGGATCCTGTCTACCTGTTCACTTGGACATTAAAGATCCCATGGCACTATTCAAAAAGTGAAGGGAGATTCTCCCGGTGCCTTGGCCAACAACCCAATTGATATTGTGACTTTCATGTCGGCAGGATGTCTTAAAGAGAGCTTCACCGTTGGGGTTGGGATACAGGGAAGGGATGGGGACAGAAAAGTTTACTGAAACCATGGTTATGTTTCGAGACGTGCCTTAAAAGAGGGCAGGACAATCCCCCAGATAAAATTGATCATTCGCTCCATGGCTGTTTGTGGAATACTACTGGGTGCAAATTGGCCACCGTGTTTGCCTACAAGATATACATTCACTACATATTACAGCAAATCCTAGGGAATATTTTGATGTCTTCTGATGTGAAAGGAGCTGTATCAAATGTAAGGGCAAATATCATTATTTTGTATCCTCCCCTCTCCTGAAAACATTTTAGTTTTCATTCCACTGGGGTATGGTTCCTCAGTAATCACTGGCATCCTGCCAAATCATTGAAGTGTGAGCTTTGACACAGAGTGTCGACAGGTTGTGTGACTGTGGGGAAATCACAGTCAAGACCAATTCTGCTCCCACCTGACAACATAGGTGGCGGGTGAAAAATTCTGTGGGGAGTGGAGCTGAGCCGTGTTCTGCTCATACATCCTGATGGCACTTCGCTGAAGGCTGCGGAGTAGGCATGTGTATGTCTGTCTGTTTGTGTGTGTTCTGGTACTGGATCCAACTTCTGCTCACTCAACTCACTGACTGCTCACTCACTTTACATTACAACCCATTACACACCACGGAGAGCAATGTCCCTCTTCGGTTATAACATTCGATTAACCAAAACTATTTGGGGGGAGATCTGAGCTTCCTCCAGCCATCTGTCATGCCTGACAGCCATAGAAGTGCACATCCTGCAGGGATCTCACAATGCTGATCAGGAGCAGATTTTCCCTTCTCAGATCACCCAAAACAGGACTTGGCTGAGATCAGCAAATTTAGCACAAATTGGGACTAGAAACTATAGCAACTTTGGGTGTAGTTTACCTTAGTGCTGGGGCCTTGATCGACCATGCTCTCCTGGCCAGCTCCAATTTCAAAAGTGATTTCAGAAGAAATAGATTTGGTGACAGATATTCAAGCATCTAATCCATTAATGAACCAAAGGAGTTTAGGTGGAGAGAAAGGGGGTGGGGGGAAGGGGTGGAGGAAAACGGTTGGAGAGTTGGCCAATATGAAAAAGGAGAATAAAAAAAGGAGGTATGGGAACAAAGGAGGAAAGAAGGGAGCGTTTGAGGGGGGAAATCCTCTTATTGAGATGCACTAGATGGCCTACCTCCAATCAGCCTACATGAGTTGCTGCCATGGTTTATAAAGACTGACATTTAAAAATCTTGCACCTTGTGTAAATAAAACAACAAAACAGATGGTTGTTACTTGCAGACAGGCAGAGGAGGGGAACACAGCAACAGTGCAATGTGCCAGCTGTTAATTAGCAGCAGCTTCTTTGATATTCTGCGGCTGTTTTAAACCGTTAGCGCTATTTGTAACCACTGCGACTGCCTCACCAGAACAGGTATCATAGAATCATAGATTTAAGTGTAAAGAATCATAAGTGTAAACTAATGAACCTTATGTAGGGCAAATATCTGCCCTACATAAAGTTCAGTAGCGCTGAATTCACCAACAGAAGCATCTGAGCATGAGCAGCATGCAAAATTATAATTTTGGCATAGAAACAAGTGTAGAAAACACGATGTAACCCAGGACACTCACACATTGTGTATGTTTAGCACACCGGATGGACCTACTGCTCCAGACCACACTTCCCAGCTTGAGCTAGCTGCTGCTACTAATTCTCCCGGCTCTAGATCCCCTCCCAGTGCTCCTGTTTCCCGCTCCCAGGCTGACCCAACCTGCTGCTCCGGACTCCAACAAACAGTTCAGACTCAACCAGTCAGCCTTGCTCCAGCTTCAACTCTTGACTTGATCGAATACCTGCCTCCAAAATCTTTGTGAAATTGACTTTTTTTAAAAAAAACTCTCCCCCACCCCCAAAAATAGCGAAACTACATTTTGTCAAAACTTTGCGACTTAATAAGCATATTTTTGTTGACTTGTAAAGAGCAAGGGAGCCAATATTCAGGCTTTGGAGCAGGCCGTTTGATTTTAAGCTAAATGTTCAACAGAATAATGATGATCCTTGCATTTGGAATAGTAGCTTTCACATTAGAAAGATGGTCAACGGGCTTCAGCAGTCATATTGTAAAGTGTAGTTACTGTGCATTTTGTAGGCAAATATGACAGCCAATTTGTTCAGAGCAATATCACAAAAACAGCCGTAAAATTAATGATTTTTTTCATTTAGGAGATTTGTTGACCAGCACACCTGGAAAAACTTTCTTCTCTTGTGAATATATCCATGGAATTTTTAATGTCCACTGTTAACAGACAGACAGAAGGGACCTCAGTTTAACACGTCATCCAAAGAATGGCACCTCCAACTATGCAGCACACCCCAGCCTGAATTGGATTGCCAGCCCAGTCTATGAGCTCAATGTCGCAATGCAGGGCTTAAATCTGCAATGTTCTGACTAAGAGGTACGGATGATACCAATTGAGCCATGCTGGCAGCATAAAGTGTAAACCAGGCACTAAAACACTGATTTTTTAGTTAAAAAAGCCATAGCAGTTTGTTTCTCTCCACTTCTGTTTCTGGCAGTGGAGAAGGTTAGAGATGATGCCGTCCATCTTTGGAAAATCTGTCTTGTGTTCTGGGAGCTGTCTAATTACAGGCGGAAACCTACAGCTGCCGGAGGCACAGCAAGTCCCTCGATTCGATCAATCAAGAGAGGAGTGGGGCAGCACTGTCCAAGCCTATATGGTGAAAACAGCACTCATTTACCAAGCACATTTTTGTGTGTGTGGGGAGGGAAAACAGGGGACATCATCTTCGACCACAATGCCAACTTAACTTTTTTTAAAAAAGTAACAAATTTCTGCAAGCTAGAAGCTATAACTTAATCCTTGCACTTGGCAAGATTTAATGTAAATTGTGTTGACAATTTGTAAATGAACTGCTATTGTGGCAAATAAAAAAACGACAGGGAAAGAGTAAGGAAATCCGATTAAAGCAGTTAGTCCTAGTGAATGAGCTAATGCCACTTGAGGTTCAATGAGTCGAATGGCCTCCTTCTGTGTTGTGGTTTCTGTGATGTGGGGTGAACAGTGAAGGTTGGGCTCTTCCTGCAGCTCTCAGCACAGCACATTCAATCAATCAGGGAGAAGCAGTGGCATTTCTGTCAATTAACTTCTAATTTACAAATCAGAACAGTTTGCATAAAGGAAGGACTTGCAGTTCCACAGCATTTTATCATGTCAAAGCATCTCAAAGTGCTTCAGAGGTAATTGTGTAGTGACTGTCTTATTTTTGCTGAGAAGCACAATCTTGCGGAAACCCATCACCATGCTTAAGAATATCCAAACCAAACAAAATTTCCACATGCAAATTCCTGAAATATTTATTGGAATGAAATATGCACTCTCCATGGAGGGATGCATCCTGTTTTTCTAATTCCAGAGAGTATCAGAGACACATTGATAAGAGCCAAGGCTTGGTGATCCAGAGTGTGTGTTGAGGTACTGCTGGAATCTAACCTGCTGAAAATAATAGCTTGCCATTGATAGCACTGTGTGGCAAGCTTTCCCGCTGCTCATAATAATAATAATTATGCTTGTCTAGCTAGGATCACCCTACACGTTAGGCTTTGGCTTGCATGATTAACAGAAGCTGAATGGGAAGAATCCCTTGACTTATCTGCCCTTCCAAATCCTGCCATTGAGCCAGCCTGGATGTCGTCAGCAGTGCCCTGGAATACTGCAGAGCCTCCTGACTCAGGAACTGGACTAACAAGGCACTGTCACAGAGGGTGGGCTTGATACCGACATTCCGTTGCCAAACATGACCCCAGTTAGGTCCCTCCAAAAATCAGAGGGGGTGGACACAAATTTGTGGCAGCAAATTCCTGCAAACAGACATGTAGCCTCATTAAAAAGAAACTAATGTTTACTTTAGTCTTTAACACAGCAAAATTACTCCAACTGGGGAGAGGGGGTGAAATGTAGTTTGTGTAGTTTCAGTGTCCGCACTTTTGAAAAGAACATCAACAGCTTGCATTTATATTGCACGCTTTGCGTCAATAGTAGGCTACTAACTTTTTTTATGTGGTTGATAAGCGCTCCAATACACTGCCCCACGTGAAGGACTCTATATAGATGCAGATTATTGTTGTTGTTAAGACAATCAGTCACTGGAAGAGATTACACACAATACATTTGAAAGGTGGTTCCTTGGAAACATGGCTAAATATTTATTTCTTCAACACATCCGTCTCAGAGGCAATTTGTAAAGCTATTATTGATGATTATCTTTGTATCTCAGATCTGAATTGGCTTAGAAAGGCTCAGTCAAGAATCAGGAACACGATGCTTTCACATTTTTCCAAAAACTAAGGAAACGCCATGAGCTTTTCAAAGGCTAGTCATAAATTTGCCGTGCATACAAAGACGACAATAGACAATAGACAAAATAATCTTCCCCTGTTACCTACAAGTTCAGAGGCACAAAATAAGATGTTAGGAAAATTACAACCTCTATTGCCCAACTTAACCTTTTCCATCTGTACAAATGACAGACTGCTGCATTGTGCAACAAAAGACAATAACATGCTGGGAGGCACTTTTAGAGGCGTGATTAGCTCTATTCTCCAGGCTCCTTAAGGAATCTACATAGGAGCCCTATGTTGTGAAGTCATCCTTGCTGCTCATCTGTGCACCCTCTCTATTGGGTAAAGTCCTTTTGGAAATCATCGTGTTCTAAACCATGCATAGTTTTCCAACCTTAGCCTTCCTTTCAGCGCTTTGGGACATCCTCCCGACATGAAAGGGGCTCTGTAAACGTGATTGTGTTATTGTTCCTTACGACATTTGGAATAACTTACTTCAAATTACAATCAATTAACCTTAAGGTGTTCATATTTGATTTGCCTCGTTGACTGTAGTTTCACACTGACTCAAAATAATTGGGAATGATCAACAATCATAACCCTATCCATTTACCCCTTCGCTGTGTGTCAGCCTGGCTCAGTTGATACCACTCCTATTGCTGAATCAGAGGTTTTACATTTGGTAAAGTGCCTTTCATGTCAGGAGGACACCTCAAAGCGCCTCACAGGATATAATATAAAGTGAAGTCACTATGTGTTTCGTGGGTGAATGCAACAGCCAATTTATGCACAGCAATGATCCACAAACAGCCATGAAACTAATCACACATTTCATTTGGGGGGATGGTTGGTCAGGACACTGGGAAAAAGCTTTTTCTCTTTTCGAATTGTGGGACCGGATTTAAAACGTTTCCATAATTTTGTGAAATCTAAAATTGTAAAGGCTAAAATGGTCTTACAGGCTAAGACCAGGCAGAAGTTTGAGCTTAGCATTGAGATACTGTAGAAAGCGTTTCCCTCTGCAGTTGTCTGTGTTTCACTTAAAAAACTTAAAAACAGTGACACGAATACTTGTAATGGGAAGAGCATTCTGTTTGCCAGCACAAACATCACCTTGACACATACAAGAGGCAAAAGGGAAAAGAGAAGAACAATTACAGAAATAAAATTTACCCCACCATCATCCCCTGTTACGAAGGAAGGCTGTCAAGTCACTTTTGAGGGACTAAATAATTCTTTATGAATTGATAAGGAAAAAGAGAAATAAAGCATGCTAAAGCTTGTTCTCTAGCACTGTACTAATAATGCATAGGTCAGCCCAAGCTGAGCATTACCTCAGATTTACAAATACACATTGGGAATTCAACTGGCTGACTGCTGGGGCATATACTGCATCAATGGGAGCAAGCAGTCAAGTGCAATCCCTCACATACAAAGGTTTGATAGAGTGTTTTTTGTCAGTAGATCTGAAATTAATGATACTGAGGTTTTAACAGGACCTGTGCAAGGTGGATTCTACCCGTTCCTCACACAAGATTGAGGAGCTCATGATTGCTTTTCCTTGGTTGGTAACAAGGATGAAATAAACCAGATAAACAGACCATTAAATCACAAGTATATTAAGACACTGACCTGATACAAGCAAGTATAAATCCTTCTCTGGAATGTTAGCTAAGCAGAGGTCTAAGATAAAATGGTACATTGGGCCTGCAATCACAGGGCTTTCGGGGATAGCCATCGAAATTCACAGGAATTTTAGTGTTCCTTGTAAAAAAAGAAAACTCCCATTGAAATTTGCGATTTTAAAACTTTGGCAACAAATCTTGGCAACTTGTGTGGCAAAATGATTGTAGCTAATTTGGAGTTTGGAAGAAGTCTTACTCAGAATTTACCAGAAACCTAGTAATCACAAAGGCTGACAAGGAGCTGACAGTATCAGTCACATCTTGAATATAATCCATCAATCTATAGCTTTGGCTCTTTCCCTGGATTGTGAAAAGACTTAATTTCATTCAGAAGGTAGTGGGGATAGACATTGGCTAGGCTAGCTTTCACAGTCACTTCCCCATGAGTGATGTCAAATCTGCACATATATATTATTTGATCTTCTGCCCAGATGAGTGGTATGATTTATTTTGCCCTTGACTTAAGAAGAAGCAACAAGTCATGGGTTCATTGTCACCCTTCTTTAAAATGGTAATCATCTGTATTAATAGGGCTCTACCTGGGTCATGGTTAGTAGAAGTAAGCAAAGTATTTCATTGCACTTCTTTATGTTTCATTATTATTTGTTGTATGAAATAAAAGGCTTTCATCAATATTCCTGGTGCAAATCAATTCAACCATTGGGTGTGATATCACACAGCATTTTTTCTATGAAAAAATCATTTTTGTTTATACAGCTCTTATAAGCACATCATTATCTTGTCTTGTCTTGTGCGGACTACAAAAATGAAAAGTACCAAGCCAATGGAATGATGCAGATTACTGGCACGATTTTAACAATTGGAACACAAGATTGCAAGAGTGGAATTGAAGGTCTTGGCTGGCTATCTTACTTATTTCAATCTCTCTGTTTGAAACCAATGTTTGTTCTGCTTTTTATAGTGTTGCCATGAAATTGCAGATATTTTACAATTCAAAAGTGCCAAGTTTAGAAAGTAAGCTGGGTCAAGTGGTTGCATAGAATGTGAGAGCCTTCTTTACTTTAGAAATCAGATTTATTATCATTACTACTGTACGATCACTACAAGATGATTTCAAAAAGGATCTGCACAAGGGCATCACATTTCAAAGGATTCAGGGTTATTAGATTATATGACAGGTGTCTCAAAGAAATATTTTGGGAACTTGGACAGGTATGCTTGTCAATTGTCTACTCCTATCTAATACTCCTGTTACTACAGTATTCTAGATGACAGGATTATATTTGCTAATATTCCCATGTTAAAAGCATCGTAAAAACACACTTGGAAAAATAGACTGTCTTGGCAAACATCAAAAACTAACCAAGATTTGAGATTTGGTTTTGGAACAACACAACACATTTATCTGATTGAAACATTTTTTTGCAGAGATTTTTTTTTGGTAATGGACAGCTTTGGTTACATACACAGGAAACCCTGTTTTATTGTGCTCTGGGTATTCAGAATTCAAACTTTTTAAAAAATAAACAAAACGCTAAGTTTAGCAGCCTATTGGATACCCACAGTTTCCTGCCTCACCATTCTTGTCTTCACTGTGTCCATGTGTAGGCCCGCTGTTCTCCTTTAGCACTGAACCTCAGATTGTTTCTTTAGTTAGGCTAGAATCCCATGAGCAGAAGATAGCCAAGTTTAACATACAGTACATTCGT
Source organism: Callorhinchus milii (assembly GCF_018977255.1). NCBI lineage: Eukaryota > Metazoa > Chordata > Chondrichthyes > Chimaeriformes > Callorhinchidae > Callorhinchus > Callorhinchus milii. The sequence continues at coordinate 82,139,795 of NW_024704742.1, read as the reverse complement.
ACAACAAATATGCCGGTAAATGCAATACCAGAAGTGATTATACTTAGCCGGAAATTCCGGCTCGCCAGACCGGATCTCCCTATTAGTCTGGCTAGGAGGGATTTGAGTGTACAAATAGATTGGATATAATTGTTAAAGATTTGTGAAACAATAATTCTGTTTCCAGGAAACTGACTTTACTGCAGAATGAGAATTGAGCATAAAATCATCTGATCTAATGCTTCTACAACGCTTTGTTGGAGATGATGGAACAGAATATAATTATCATGATAACCACCTTTTTTTAAAAAAACTACAAACATCAAAGGATGGATGATCATCTGAGCTAAGGTAGTGTGTCCTGTTACAGAATGGTAGAAAACCTTTGTGCTGGATAGGCTGTTTGATGGAATGATCAATTGCCTAATTGCTATAATCCTGAACTGGAGCTTGGATCAACAACAGTTTGACCATATGTAACATCAATGGCCAAAGGAACTAACAACTTGCTTTATGAGATAACACAGGAAGCTGAATATGTACGTACGTTACTGGTTACAGCACATAGATATCTCCAGACCAAGTGTGAAGCCATGAACATGCAATTTTGGCACTGTAAATAAAGGAACACTGGGATATTGCCCACTCTTAGAAGATGTGTTCTATTTATAGGAGCAGTGATGAATATGAAAATATTTGGCTGCTCTTCTTACAATCATATGCTAATTTAAAGAAATCAAAGTTGAAATGGTGACCCCCAAAAAATATAAGGCATGTGATACAGAGTTACTTTGTCCTGAATACCCAATCTACGATCCAATCCAACATTTTTTTTAAGAACAAGTGTAGTGTCCTAGGCCTTGAACACCCTTCCCGGTAATAATAATAATCCTTGCATTTGATATAGTACTTTATCATGTCTCAAAGTGCTTCACAGAATACTGTAAAGTGAATTGACTGTGTTTTGGGGGCAAAACGCGGCAGTCATTTGTGTACAGCAGTGTCCCACAAGCAGTCGTGGGTTGAGTGACCAAATTATTATTATTATTATATTTTTTGAAGGGATCATTACGCCTGGAAAAGTTTTAAAATAAATAAAATAAATAAATACTTCCTGGCTTCTGTCCTGAAATTGCTCTTTGTAACCCTGAACCTCTTGTCCTGCTGCCTTGTTATATCAGAAGGTCTTAGACACTTACTGAACCTGAGAGCATTTTATGGACAGGCACAATTTTGTATTCGTATTGCTTGAATCTGTTGGTAGTGGGGCGAGTATCTTTGTTTGAGCTGACAAGTTCCCAAGCAATCTAAGAGAAGGCACTTTCCCACAGGGAGGTTCAGAAAATGAGAATATATCAGCCTGAATCACTCTCATACATCTGCTCATGTTGGTTTCAGAATCTTATTAGTGCAGCTTTGGAAGTAGGTTACCTACTTGCCCTGTCAACCACGGTTGGAGCATAGTTTGCGGAATCCCATGGAAGATAAAAGGAAAAAGAAATACCTCATCATCTGACTTGTCGAGCACCTCTGCACAATGATGAGAAAGGCTCATTAAATATTGATATCACATCATTTCCGCAAACATAACACGAATGGCACTTAAACCTGAAACGCATCTCCTGTCTTTCAAAACATTTCCACTGATGTCCTCAATTGTGACACATTTTTACTCAGATTGACAGAATAGAATATTTTGACTCAGCATCACTGTGTGTAGCTTCTTACTTTAATATAATGTAACATAATTTACATTTATATCACACCTTTCTTATTGGGAGGGCATGTCAAAGCACATAGAGATGCTGAGATCCACAACTCTATTGGACAAGAGAAGGATGTTTCTCTCAATGTCCTCTCTCATAGTTTCTCTCAAGGTCGGCAATTATGATGGCTAATTGGTCATGCTTTTTGTGGCACCTCATTCTGTTCAATTTGGTTGCTGAAGCTGCCTACAAATGCACAGTCACTGCACTTGCCAACAATTCCTTGTGAAGAACAAGTAAAAGAATCACCAATCGGCACACAACTACTGTTTGTGACTGCCTTGGTCCCATTGGAGGGAATGCATTTCGATTAAGGTTTAGTGATTCAGATAGTTCAATGCAAAAGAAATGAAAGATGTGTGCGCTGAAGCAAGTTGATGAATGTAGAGTGGGATCATTAGTAAAATTGTAGAGAGGGTCATATAATGTTGCGGCCATTGATGCATAAAATAAATAAGTGGGAGAAGGAACAGACCCCTGGAGAACCCCAGAGTTGATGGAAAGGAAGTCAGAGATTCCTCAAATAGTTTACTGATAAAGGTATTTGGGAGGAAACAACATGGCTATTAACATAAATTTGGTGGAAGACCCTGTCGGACAGCTTGAAGATTCAAGGTTATGATAAGTTAATTACCATGTCCTTAACAGCAGAGTTTCAGAGGTATGTGAGCGACAGTGGAGCAGCCATGCTACACAAAATCTACTGACAATTGTAGATTAAATCACAAGTTTCAAAGTAAAGGATAATTTCAAAATTGGCTGGACCTTCCATAACTTTAGAAAGTATGGATATAACGATGACCCAAACTCATCCCATTGATATATTCACACACTTGAATTATGTCTCTTCTCAATCTTCTAACAATGAGAAGAAATCAAACTGCATGATCTTCTCCTCATAACTTTGGGATCTTAGATATAAATTACCCCAATGTCTTATGTCTTTCTGTAGACACAGTGACCAAATCTGGAAACAATACTCTAATAGGCTATTTGTACTGCATCTTGTGCATCGATTCAATGCAATTCTGTTGTCAAATTGGCAATAAAAGTGCAGTACAAATCAAATATTAGGGACATCAATTTGATTTGAAGGCCTGGACCTGAAACCACTGAATCAATCAATACCTTGACTACATTATAAAACCAGATTCTACTACTGACAAATTTAAAGAATGTTTAAACTTTTTTTTAAAATAGTATGTTTACAAATGCCCAGGAGGTCTATTTGAGCACACTGAAGCTTTATCAAACAACACAAATTACAATACAAACTTACGTTTAGTATTGCGTCTTTTACTTTGGGAGGCCATCCTAAGGCCCTTGTTTTTAGCGAATTCGTCATTTGGCCTGCATGTTAATAACATTAAAGTTAGTCTGCATTAGGCACTTTGTAACAGAAGGAGCTCTATATATGTGCTTATCTATAACAATAACAAATTACATTTATAGAGCGCCTTTCACATCAGGAGGATATCCCAAAGCGCTGATTTACATATGTTCAGAGTTCTCCTTAACTCCCAGGAAAGACCAAAATCTGGAGCTGAAACCAGTTTTGCATTCTGAATCCCTATATAGTCGCCAATGAATTGTGTCAAATTCATCACCATATCAGATGTGGTGTTTGGTAAGGATGTTAAAATATTATTTTAAAAGTTGACCATATTTTTGACCTGCTATATGCTCTCTCTCCTCAAAACACTTTTTTGTTAATAATCATTTATCTTCCACAAATACTCTTTCAAACCCACTGAAGCTATTTATTTTCAATTTTTTTCTATTTATCTCAAGATCTACTTCTTTGACTGCACTTTTACCCCCACACAGTGAATCTGCATTACAGTGAAGTGCTTTGAGACGTCTCAACAACATGAAAAGTCGCTATATCAAATGCAAGGATTATTATTGGTATTATCTTTTCCTTCCTCACCCCCTTCAGCTCCCATTCCTAGTTTGAGTGCCCAGCCACTACTGTTAAACATTTTGGGAGATTCTTCTGATGTGAAAGATCCTGTAATAAATGTAAATTTATACTCTATTGTGTCCTCGAAGCTTCAGGTTTTGTTGGGCCTTCTTGCTCTCACCCCCATTTCATTATAATATTGAACAGATCTCTGTTTCTCTTTTATACTTGATCTCTTTTAAACATATATATACACAAAAATATATATTTATTGATAATTAAGTTTTCAATGTAATATTTCACCATCAATTACCATACTATTCAAATGTAGGATTGGCAGGCACCTTTGGTTCGCTGTTAACTTTGCTAAGTGTTTACTTACAAAAGCCTCAGTCACTAGATTTACAGTAAATTCAAGAAACGTCTGCCTGACATGAAGGTGCTATATCAAATACAATTTTTTAAAAAAATTTAGTATTATTTCCATCCACACATTTCAACAAGCTGAATACGTAAGCTCTCTTGCACTGGTTCCATTAATTTCCTCCTCTATATATAAATCCAGGATAATTTAAATCTCTGAGGTTTAGCCCATGGACCTTTACAATCCAATTTTCTCAAGAATGTCAATGTCTCCAGTTGTTCTTGGTGGTTTACAACAGTTTGTTGTTGTTTGTGTCTTCTGTTTATGTGAGGAGATTGTCAACCAAATAATTCAAGCTGTTGTCCACTGAGGATACATTTGCACACTCTCTAATTGTCATGTCCTCCTCTAACAGCGCCTTGGGACGTCCTCCTGACGTGAAGAGCAAATGTAATTTGTTGTTGTTGTTGAATAGGAATGCTTCCCTTCCCACCAGTTGGCTACTTTTGAGCATTCCTTATCCCTTAACATTAAGTTCCTGTGCTTCCTTCAGATTCAGTAATTGATAATGGATGGTGCACATACGCAAAATCTTAGGCATTTTTCCTTATTCCACACAACTCTATTTACATACCAATAAGTTGATTGGTGGACTACTTTCCGGGGGTAATATTTATTCCCCCTATAATAATAAAAAATAAGGTCACTCACCGCATGACTGTTTGTGGGACACTGCTGTGCGCAATTGGCTGCCAAGTTTTGCCCACAAAATATACAGTCATTTCACGTTACAGTATATTCCGTGAAGATCTTTGAGATATTGTGACAACATAATTATCAAATGCAAGAATTACTATTATTACCTCTGAATTGAGAATGCTTTCAAAGAAATCCCTTGCATTGGGCAAGCAGTTATAGTGCTTTAAATTAAGTCAAGAGAAGGTGCCATTGCCACAATGGTTAAGTGTCTCCATATAATTTTAATAAAGCATATATTTGATATAGCCCTTTTCACATCTTTGTGATGCCTCAAAGCGCTTCACAGAATATATTGTAATTGACTGTATATTTGTGGGCGAAACGTGGCAGCCAATTGTGCACAGCAGTGTCCCACAAACAGTCATTGATTGAGTGACCACATTTTTTTTCAGGATTATTATCCCTGGAAAAATGATATATAGATATATAGCTCCCAGGGAAGATCAAAATCTGGAGCTGTTCACTCTATTGTTATAAACTGTATTTTATAAATAGAAATAAGTCCTAAGAATGTGGAGGATGTTGGACTCCACTTGCCGCTGTGTGCATTGACTTTGAGAATTGCAAAAGCTGCAACAATCAGTGACATGAAATAATTCACCACCGTGCTATTCATAAATTATGCAATTGAGAAGAGATTTAATTGAAAAACTATATTCTTGAGTACTTAAATCTTATGCTGAGTGCTTGCTAGTCAATTCCCATGGAAATAAAAAGGTATCTGCTTAAGTGTACATTCCAGACATCACTCTAAGGAAAAGGAAGTCTTAGAAACAGACATGGACGTCAACAGCGCAGAAGGAAGCCATTCGGTTCATCGAGTCTGCACTGGCTCACAGATCAATTCAATCCCACTGCCACACCTTATGCCCAAATCCCTTCAAGCCATATACTTTCCCTTCATATAACTTTCCTCTTGAAAGTTACAACAGACTTCACCTCCAGCACACTACTAGGCAGAGCTTCACATCTCAACAAATCTTCAAGTAAAACAAAATTCTTGTGACTGAATGATTTGAGGTGATTGATAATGTATAAAAACACTTACTTCCTTTCCATTGCCTGTGGAACTTTCAAGCTCTGTTACGTTATTCTTCATATATATTTTAAAGTCTTATATCAGTGACTTTTTTCCCCTTTATGCATGTCACCCTGGCTCAGTTTGTAGCACTCTTACCTCTATATTGGAAGGTTGTTGATTCAAGTCCAACATCAGGAATTTAAGCTCATTGTCCAGACTGACACTCCAGTGCAGTCCTGGAGGTGGGGGTGATGCATCATTAGAGGTGGGTATTAACCTCACAGCAGCATGGTTTTCTCACGTTTTCCTGGCCAATGATTCCCCAGGTAAAATTGACCATTCACTTCATGGTTGTTTGTGAGACAGGGCTAAGCACAAAATGGTTGGCATGTTTACCAACAAAATAAACATTACATTTTATAGAATACCCACCATACTGTCTTTCCATTCACAGCATTGAGTTTTTTTTATATGAGTCTAGTATTCTGATCTCAACAACCCTGCATAACTACCTCTTCTGGTTGTTAAGCACTCTCTAGGTAAAGTAAAACTTTCTGGTATTGGTTCTGAAATTCCCCTTTGTAGCTCTAAACTTATGTCTTCTTATTCAATTGTCCCTGTAATTCCCCGCCCTTTGAGTTCCAAACCTCAATGATATAATCAATGGCAACCATGATTAATAGCAACCCTGCAATATAAGAATCCAAATAACTGATAACTAATGTTTACTCATGGTAACTGATTATTCACATGGCCAGGGTGCAGAAACCAATTGTGATGTCCTCATTACTACTTGGGGATCAGCTAAATTAACACAGCAAGAATATCATGCATTGGAGCTGTTTTACACTGTTCCAGACTGTTTCCAATTAGACTGTGCCTTTCCTAACTGAACCACTGGGAGATGAGGTCAGACATCTTCTGTTCTGCTGTCATGACTGAGAGCTACAAATAATTAATAAAGAAGTTTTTGTAAAGATAAATAGACAGAATACTTTAACACATGTGAAGTTCTGATTTACGTAATAGCTTTGAATAGACAAAAAAGGATATAAATGGATTTGACCATACAATATTAATACTCTAAATGACATTAAAAATTCACACTTATATAAAGCCTAACAAGTTTTCAAACTACTTTGCAATCACAATGGGAGATTGAGCAGAGAGAGGTGGGGAAGGTGCTCTTTCGCACAGGCAACAAGATTTTGGTGGCTTTCCTTGGGGACAAAAGGCAAGTCAGAGATGGGGCAATAACTGCAGATTGCAGGGTGCATGTCTGAGTTTCTTTTTATTAGGAATTGAATGGGAGTGGGGATGGAAGATGATAGAAACAGATATTAGCATTTATCAGAAACCTATGTGACTATAAATATTTTCCTTAAAATAATCTTTCTATAAAAAGTGAACCTGCAGCAACCTGTCCTCTGAGTGAAATGGCCATGAAATCTTTCTTTGAAAAAAAACTGCTATTAATACTGGGGGGGAAGGAGCATTAAAATGCAAGTTTAATCATTGCATAGGATTGTCAATGTAGACTGTCTCTGTTTGTTCACCTGCAAAATACACAGTCATAACACTTTCCAGTAAATCTTGTGAAGTGCTATGAGTCAGCCTTATGATGTGAAAGATACTGTATGCAGGAAGTATTATTATTTTATTATTTATCGACACTCATTTATTACCAGAAGTTCTGAACTCACAAGTGGACATCAATACTTTTGTGAATGTATCACTGACCACTTGTAAAAGGCTCGAGGGCTGATTAAATACTGATTAAATTATAAGACACAGAATCATCCATTAAAGGTGCTGCTTTAGTATATTAAGTCAAACAAGTACCAGCTGTATTACAGAACTTACGACTCCTGAGTAGTAATCAGTTCACAAAAAATACTTTGCAGTTTTGAAACAAATTTTTTCAAGATCATGATAAAATTTTCAAGCTAAGAAACCTTGCCTTTGCTATTGTGCCTTTCATTCTAGGAGAACAATAACAACTTGCATTTATACGACGTCCTTCACATAAAATAGCATAGTGGTGGGATGGGATGCCAAGCAAGGGAGAAGGGGAGGAGGTGACCATAGACACGGTTCAAAGAGGTAAGCAGTGTGGACCCCTCAAAGTGCTTATTCACTGTAAAGTGTAATAACTGTATTTTGCGGGTACAACTTTCACTTTATTAAGAGATGCTGATGCTTTTGAGGTGTACAATTGAAAGAAAGGCGTAGGTCCTTCACATGGGCAGTGTCTCAAAGCGCAGAAAGAAAACCATCAGAGTAATGCAAATACAGTCGTCTTAACTTGTGATAGACAGAAAATGTGTTCTTGTATAGCATCTTATTACATCAAAGTGCAGTGATCGTTTCTTATAGGTGAGCAAAGCTGATCAAAGCCTCATGTAATAGAGCTTAGTATAACATTAAGTACCAAACATTACAGTGCTGTAAGATCTGCTGGTCAGCACTTTTTGTATTTACTATGTGTACGCTCATGAAGTCAACATGACAATCAGAGAGGCCAAAATGGCAAACATGCAGGTTATTAGATTATTACCAATGTCATTTCATATGCAGGAAGTAACAGTGACTTGATGACCCAGAAGTCAACCATTTTTTCTTCCCCGCACATGACAAGCACTGATGAAGCCAACATGGGCAGTTTGGATTTTTGGAGTAAGTAACTATCATACTGGCATACATGTCAGCTCTAGAGAAGATATGCATTTTGTCACTTTTTCCATTGCACAACACCATTTGTGCCACCAACCCCAAATTGGCAAATACATTGGAGCATTTCAATATGAAAGGTTCTGCACTTTTATACCTGCTTTAGCATAACCCTCATTCAAGGTGATGTAACTCAGCACTTCACATAGTCAATTTGATCCTCATTAGGGAGCAAAATGGGTACGAACTGCCTTCATTTAAGACTTAAGGAAAACAAATAAGGAAGTGAAATGAAAAGTGGAGAAAAGAAACTGAAGTGGAATGGGATGCTGCGTTCTCAGAAGATGAGCACTAGAACCATTTGAAATAATCATGTTTCTAACAAAATACTAACAGGAGAGCTAGCTGCTTCTTTATTGGGTTCTATTGTCCTGTCAATTTGTGTCGTCTCATTTGGTATAAATCAGCTGCTCCCTGTCAGCAGGAGGTGATCAAAGTCAGGCTCCCAATAACTGTAGGCCACAATCCTGCTGAGGATTTTATTGAAGCACATGCAGACCACAATAAACAGTTTTACGCACGGTGATGGGTTTCCACACAAGTCAAGCGACCCGACTAAACCCCAAAAAACAGTGAATGAAGTAATTTTCTTGATAAGAAAATACACAGAATAACAAAAGGCTTTTCCCTCACCAAAGCCTGTTCTTTCCACAGACTGTATAATTTAATCCTATCATTGAGTCAACCACAATTATTTGGCTCCTCAGAAAAGATCTCTAAAATTTCCATTGACCCTCAAGTAATCAAGCAAACCCCCAGAGTAACTCTCCATTCCCATATCTCCAGACACTCCATAGATGTCCTGCTTCAGCCACAGCAGCACCAAAATATTGTATTCTATAGACTTTTTCATTGACTCATACTTAATGATACAAATTTCAATCCCGTTCCTAACCAGATATTCTTGTTTTTGATGGAGTTAATCAATAATGCATTGAGTGATTTTGGTGGGAGTTCATGCTACACAACAGCTGCTCTGTGGGAGGGGTGGTGGGGGCAAGAGGTTAAATAGTTTACTTACATCTACATCAGAGTTTACCTAGGTGTCAGCAAGGCTCATTTGGTCGCAGTCTTGCCTCTTAGACAGAAGGTTTTGGGTTCAATGATGAGCAGAGCAAAATTACAGCTCCCAGGTTACTCTTTATATATCTTGAGAAGTAATAAATATAATATAATAATCCTTGCATTTGATATAGCGCCTTATCACGTCTTTGAGACGTCTCAAAGCACTTCACAGAATGTACTGTAAAGTGAATTAACTGTATGTTTTGTGGGCAAAACTTGGCATCCAATACAGTGCTGGTGGAATCTTGCATTGATGGGTATGCCACCACTTGGATGAAATGTTAAACCAAGGTCCAATTTACCCATTCCGGTAGACATTAAAAATCCTACAGTACTATTGAAAAAGAGAAGAGAGTTTCTCCCAGTGTCCTGGCCAACAATCCCTCAATAAAATTGGTCACTTCATGGCTGTTTGTGGGACATTGCTTAGAGTAAACTGGCTGCAGTGTTTGGTTACAAAATACACAGTCGTTATATTTTATGGTAGATTCTATGAAGCACTGGGAGACGTCCAAGTATTGTAAAAGGTGCCATATGAACTGTAATGATTATTATTATTAAACTACAAATACAATCACCACACCTTATAGTGGTAGATTTCCTCTGCATCCACACTTAGTCATTCAATCCTTGGCTGTTTGTGGGACATTGCTGTGCAAAATTGGTTGCCATGTTTTGCCAACAAAATACACAGTCTCTCCACTTTACAAGATATTCTGTGAAATGCTTTGAGATGTCTCATTGACGTGATTAAGCACTATATCATATTTCAAGAATTATTATTATGTAGACCTAACATTCTCAATGTTTTGAATATCAACATCTCATTCTCAGTATCAACATCCATGAAACCAGAGCACACAATAGATGTGGTTGATCATAGCATGCAACTGACTAAAAGGATTGTGTTTTACTGTTAAACAAGAAAAACTGCTCTTAATATTTCGGTGTGGGGGGAAAAGGCATTAAAATTTAAGGTAACTCATTGCAAAGGGCTATTTATATATGTTGATTCTGTATGTTTGCCTAAAAAATACACAGTCACTACACTTGTCCTGTGAAGCGCTTTGAAATTTTTTCCCAACATGAAACACATTGTATCAAATGTAAGGAATATTATTATTATTAAAATGTATTTGTTTTGTAAGACTTTCTTCATAAACTGATTTGTGAATCTCCTTGCAGGACAACACCATTATTCATAACTGCCCCTCGTGTGTCAAGGTCACAGCCTGGCTCAGTTGGTAGCACTTTTGCCTCTGAGTTAGACAGTCATGGGATGTTGAGCTTATCAACTAGACTTACAGCCCCACCATCTGCAACATTCTGAGACGTTATCCTATGTGAAAGGCACTATATTAATGAAAATTGTTGTTGTTGATATGGTGGGGAGGGGGCCAGTATTGGAGGTGCTATCCTTCAAGTGAGACGTTAAACCAAGGTTCAGTCTGCTTGTCCAGGTGGTTGTTGCAAATTCTATGACAATATTTGAAACGGAAAGTGAGTTTTACTCTGGGTTCTGTCCAAACAATCCTCCAGATAAATTGATCATTCAGCTTCAAGGCTATTTGTGTGACAATACTCTATGAAAAATCTCTGCCTGCACATACAAAGTCACTATGGTTGACAGCAATTCCCTATGAAGAACTTTGAGATGTTTTGACATTATAGGCACTGTATCAAACATAAGGAATATTATTATCATACATTAAAATATATACATTCATACATTCCCGGGTGGGGCAGCATTTTAGGCAAGTTTCTTTACTCCAGTTGTTTCTGTTTATCTAGCAGTAAGTAGGAATCCAGTCATTAGTCAATTGGCGATTGCTTTCTGCAGGTCATAATTCCTCCAATAAAAAAAATTGCTGATTCAATCCATGACTGTTTGTAGACATTACTGAGCACAATTGGCTGCTGTGTTTCACCCACAAAATGTATAATCAATTCACTCTCTGAATATAATATATTCTGTGAAGAGCTTTGAGATGTCTCAATAATAATAATAATCCTTGCAATTGATATAGCACCTTATCATGTCTTTGAGACGTCTCAAAATGCTTCACAGAATATACTGTACATTGAATTGACTGTACATTTTTGTGGGTGAAACCCGGTAACTATGCACACAACAGTGTCCCACAAACAATCGTGGATTGAAGTGTCCAATTTATTATTGTTTTTTTTGAGGGATTATCACCAGGCATGCAGTAAAGAAAACTAGTCCAAGGTTTCGCCCAATCAGGAATTGAACTCAGATCTCTCGCTTGCGTGGTGAGTGCACTAACCACCTAGTTACAGCTCTCCTAATAGTGTTTCACCCACAAAATATACAATCAATTCATTTTATAGTATATACTGTGAAGCGCTTTGAGCCATCTCAATGATGTAAGGTGCTATATCAAATCCAAGGACTATTATACATTATATATTATTAATAGTGCTGGTTTCAAAACGTCAAAAACTGTGCAAAGCCATACTTTTGAACTTTGCAATGAGGTGGACCCAGGTAAACTGCCAGTCTGCTGTTAACTTTTTCCTTGTTAGCACGGTATCAGCTGGGGAGTTCACTCTTCACAAGCTTGAAACATTACACCAACACTTTGACACTGGTGAAGGGAACTCTGCATACATGTCTGCTCAACACAAGTCCAGAGCTTCACTCTTCTCCGTGCACAGAATGGAGCTGAGATGGAAGGTTATCTCAGAGTCTGTGGCTTACAATACTCTAAACCCAGGACACTGTAATCAATAGAACTGGGGCAACTGTGTTTCCCACAACGTACACAGTGACAACACTTTACAGTAAATCCTGTAAAGTGCTTTGAGACGTGAACCACACCAAATCAAATGGAAGAACAATGCTGATTATTAATAATAATAATATTAATTCATATTTTTTTCTTGAGGGAATTATTACCTCCCAAAAAAGCGATCTGTCAATCGACTAACAACCGGGTTCCTACCGACTGCTAGGTAAACAGAGATGTGTAGTATAAAGAAACTTATCCAACATTTTGCCCTGCCAGGAATCAAACCCAGGTTTCTCTTTTAGAGGCGAGTTCTATAACCACTGAGCTAGGACTCCACAATGACGGTGTAAGGCACTAGAATGCTAGGATTATTATTATTATGATTATAATATCAGCCAACACTTGCTGAAAGAATGTTGCCAGGGCTACACTAGACCTCAGAAAGCCATAACATGCTTGTTGCTCCACCAGTGTCATTTCTAACAAGTCTCCCTGAGCCCTCAACAACTGCTAAGATAAAAACTGTTAGACAACTGCTCTTATTACATGGTGCAAGCTCCAGATGTACCCTGAGACACCAGCTAAAATATCAAACAAAACCAAGAGATAAGCAAAGAATGAAAACCCAGAGACAAAAAACAGCAGTCTAGGGCAAAGGCAATTTGGGAAATAAAGTCATGTTCAGAAAACTTTTGCCGAAGTCCAGCCCTTAACTTTCTACCAGCAGCATTACAGCAGTGAAATGGAAAAGATCAGTATATAATTTGCATGCACCTTATGTGAATGCATATTACCACTAAAAAATGAATTCTCTCCCAGCAACATTTAATGAAAGATCTAAGATGTAGCAGAAGCCAGAAAGCTAATAAAACTAGATGCTTTACTATCTTGATGTCCTCTCTCCCAGAATTAATGCAACCCAATCATGTATATACTATGGCTATTATTTGGATAGTTTGTTCTGCATAACTTCGCAAAAACATCTGCAAATCGCTTTTGATATTTAATTTGCATTCTCAGAACGCATGACTAGCTTGCACTCCACAGTCAAGCAGGTGGCTAATAAATAGCGTCTCATGTAAATATTGGATTTGGGTTTTGGGTTTTGAGTTTTGGGTTTTGAATAACCTCAAAGACCCAAGTGATGCTGTTCAATGTGCAAGGGAGGGAAAAATAGATCAAAAGGGTAATATTTATTAATCCAAACAGAACGATCAGTCATTCCATCCATTCGCTTCCAATCTCAAGGGGCCCATTAATGCACAGGCGGGTTGTTAATATTTGACTGGTCTCATACAAATTGCCAACTGTCTGGCTTAAATCACCAGCATGCCAAAGAGCCCAGCAATTGGTCGATCTACTATTTGCCAGACAGAATGGAGGGTGACCACAATGGTAGCGTTCTTTTTATCTGCTATATTTCACGTTTCGTTTTAAGTTGCAAGCTTTTTGAACGAAACAATTTATGCAGGAATATCGTATCTGTCACTTAGCTTTAGCCTCTTGGTGTGTTCACAGACCTTATTATAGGGTGAAGCTTAAGTAAAGTCTCAATGTTATTAATATATAATGTAAGGAAAGAAATACCTCAGCATAATCAGCAGTTAAGTCGCAAAGCCTTGACACAGTCGGTGTACATTATAAAGTGAACTCGGTCCAACTCCATTACAATGTTCAAATGCTGTGAATAACAAAATTAAAACAAGCCAACCCTGATAAATTGACAAGAGTTGCTCTTTATAGTGGCAGAGGATTAAAACAGCAATGAAATAACTGGTGCTAAAATAATCTGCGATGACTCCTGGATGCACTGTAAAGGCATTAGGAAACAGCTCCACTCTGGTCTGAAGCATTGTGATTGGGATAGGATTAATGTGCAGTGACAGTGGAAGGCTGTCTAAAATAAAAAGTCAATTTCTCGATTTGCATGCGTGAACAAAGCTGGCCTGTGGGCTCACACACACACCAAGCATCGAGTTCACACTATTAGAATGTTTCCTGTGTTGGTTGCATCAGGTGTTAAGGCATCATAATTTCATTAACTGTTAATCATCAGGCCAAAAAAATACTGGAGCACTGCATTCTTATGTTCAAAATTTACACATTTCTTTAACATCCTTGAACTAGTTCAGTACAGTATGTCTTGCAGAATTTGTTGTATTAGACAGTTTGTAATGTATTATTTATTGCAATTACATTGGCGCTGCATTTATTTACAGCCAGAGAACGTAAGCTGTTTTTCTGGGAACAATATGACCGCTGAAGGCAAGCTGAAAATAAGTTCATTTATTTGAAAAGAAAATAAACAGTAACGATGCAGAAGTAGGGAGGATGTCAGCAACATTTGTAAAGCAAATGACACTCATGTCTGTAAAATGAACTGCTCGACTTTGAATCGATATAAAAATCACAACGGTATTCCAGATGGATTTATTCATGTGTATTGTTGACAAGCCCATACTTTATATTTAGCAAAATAAAACCATCCCATGGATTAAAGTATGAAGTAATCATTTGCGCATTTGCTAACACACCACAATACTGATTGTATTGCAATGCACACGGTAATATTATGCTTACCCAAATATATTTGAAAATCTACTGTTCTGTGAGCAATTTCCTTTGTGATTTGCAACTAGGTTATTGAAAACTATATGCAGGATGATGAATTACCAAAGTCTCAGCGTGCCTAAGCTTACTAATCTTTTAGATCCTACGTCATTTTTCCTCATTAACTGGTAGTCAGAGAGGCCTTGTGTCCTTTTGTGTCATTGCTATGCGCAAATCAGCTTCCTCATTCACCCACAAAAAACACAGTCACTCCACTTTACAATACACCCGTGACATACATTGGGACCTCTTTCTAAAATGAAAGGCACAATAACAAATACAAGGATTATTATTATTTATTTGTACAAAGTGGCACAGTCAGCATGGCAGGTTAAAAACTCAGGGGAGAAATTCCACCTGGGTCCCGATTTACTCGACATTCTTTGTAGTTCAGAGGATCCAGAATTTGGCAAATTCTTAAATACAGCCTTGCCTTTGAAACAAGTTTTGTATAAGTTTCTTTTAAGAACTACAGATAAAATGACTTCAAAGGTTGAGACTAAATTCAACATATTGCAAAATTTTGAATGTTCTGAAATGCCGCCTAAACAGAGTAAATCTGTGCGCTGCATTGTTGGAGGGTTTGTCTTTCGAATGAGATGCTGGACCCCATTTGCTTGTTGAAAATCCCAGACCACTACTTGAAAATAGAAAAGGAGGTTCTCCCAGTATCTTGGTGAACAATCCCCAAGTAAAATTGACCATTTCCTCCATGTTTGCGCCATGCGCAAATTGGCCTCCGCTTTCACCCAGAAAAGACAAGGTCAGTCCACTTCACAATATATCCTGTGAAGCAGTTTATTTCATCCTCCTGACCCAAAAGGCTCTATAGCAAATGCAAGGATTATCATTATTACTGAATCTAGATGCAGTTGGAATTTTTTTCCGCACATTGTTTAAAAATCTGTAGAATATTAAAAAAAAATCAGCTGTATAGCAGAGTACTGCAGGTAGTAATCCATTTCTATAGTTTAGATGACGAATAAATCAGTCAAGTTTTATTCTTGTAAAGGAGACCGGAGCCCCGGGATGGATTACTGGTTTACAATGTTGCATCATTTGTGAAATTAATTCCAACAGCACAGATTTTGAAATCACATTGTAGAATAACATTTGTGTTCCAATTCATACAATTCAATTGCAGAAACCTTCTATCTGTCACACCACCTACTCCAACCAGCTAGAATACAACATTAAACAATTATAATGTTAGCATCCTGTAGTGTAGTGGTTAGCAGCTCGCCTTGCAAGCGAGAGGGCATGGGTTTGATTACCTGGCGTGGCGAAACCTTAGGCAAGCTTCCTTTCACCACACAGACATCTGTTTACCTAGCAGTAAGTAGGAAACCAGTTGTTGGTTGATTGGCAGTTCGCTTTCCGTGGGATACAAATCCCTACAAAATAATAGCAATAATTTGGATTAAGAACTGACTGAGTGACAGAAAGCAGAGGGTGGTGGTTAATGGGTGTTTCTCGCAATGGAAGGAGGTGTGCAGCGGTGTCCCCCAGGGATCGGTATTGGGACCACTGCTCTTTCTAATATATATTAATGATCTGGACTTGGGCATAGAGAGCACTATTTCCAAGTTTGCAGATGATACAAAGTTAGGTAGGGTAGTAAATAGCGAGGAGGACTGTAACCAACTGCAAGCAGACATACACAGAATGGTGGAATGGGCTGACATGTGGCAGATGAATTTCAATGTGGATAAGTGTGAGGTGATGCACTTAGATAGGAAAAATGATAGGAAGCAATATAGACTTGGTAGCTCAATCTTAAGGGGGGTGAACGTACAGAGAGATCTGGGTATTCAAGTAAGTGAATCATTAAAGGTAGCGGGGCAGGTAGATAAGGCAGTAAAAAAGGCATTTGGTGTACTGAGCTTTATTAGTAGGGGCATAGAGTATAAGAGTAGGGAGGTTATGGTTAATCTATACAAAACACTGGTTAGGCCTCAGCTGGAGTACTGCGCCTTACTTATGGGCACCTTACTTCAGGAAGAACATTAAGGCACTGGAAAGGGTGCAGAGGAGATTCACGAGAATGGGGAACCTTAGCTATGAGGACAGGCTGGAGAAGTTAGGACTTTTCCCAATTAGAGCAGAGAAGGTTACGCGGGGACCTGATAGAGGTCTTCAAGATCATGAAAGGTTTTGACAGGCAGATAAGGAAAAGTTGTTTCTGCTGGTAGGTGTGTCTGTGACCCGTGGTCACAGTCTTAAGATATCTACCAAAAGAAGCAGAGGGGAGGTTAGAAGAAATGTTTTCACTCAGCACGTTGTTCGAATTTGTAATGATCTGCCTGAAAGGGCAGTGAAGTCCGATTCGATAACAGCTTTTGAGAGAGAACTGGATAGGTATCTGGGGAAGACGGGTTTGCAGAGTTATGGGGAGAAAGCTGGTGATTGGGGTTAGTGAAAGCGATTTGCTCTGTCAAAGAGCCGGCACAGACTCGATGGGCCGAATGGCCTCCTTCTGTACCGTAACATTCTATGAATCTATGAATCTATCAAACTCAATCCACGACTGTTTGTGGGACATTACTGTGCACAACTAGCTGCCATGTTTTGCCCACCAAATATACAGTCAATACACTTTACAGTATATTCTGTGAAGCGCTTTGAGATGTCGAGAAGACGTGAAAAGCGCTATATCAAATGCAAGGATTATTATTATTATATTATTATTATATATTCTGTGAAGTGCTTTGAGAAGTCTCAATGATGTGATAAGGTGCCATATCAAATGTAAGGAAAATTATATTTATTACTTCTGCCAGGTACAATAAAGAGTAGCCTGGGAGCTGTAATTTTGCTCTGCTCATTAGGGCACAGATGTTCGGACTGGGAAATGGAACTCTGATAGAGTCAAGATTACGTAAAGAAACATCTCTACTCCAACAAGATAGATCAGAACAGGACCTTTATTCCCACAGTATGACTTTGTATTATGTTTAGGCTAGCCACCAATGTTTATACTGTGAACACAATGGATTATGGAATGAGACAAGGGCATTTGCCCCAAAAATCCTCCTCTGACCATGGAGGTCCAACCTATTTGTTAAATTCCATCCCACTCATTCTACCTCCTGGGAAAAGCACGTCATATGTTATTCCTTGATAACCTTAGAGGGATTCAAAATTAAACTACAAAATATTTGCCCAACCCCACAATTCAAACCTAGCCTCCTTCCTTCGCAGATATCATTCCTTCTTCCAACCCAGGTACCAGCAGAGAAGAGTATTTGTCTATCTATGTAAACCCTCCTAACATTTTGCCAAACAGATTTCTGTTTTCATCAGGCAGGTGTCTGACACATGTAGAAACCCATCACCATGCTCCAGATTAGCTAAATGAAACTAAATTTCCACATATGTCTACCTTCCTTGTGATTGGAATCAAATTTGGGACAATATTAGTTGCAGGTTGGCAGGAACTAAGCCTTGGGGGCCCCAGAATCTCCTTTGGGATACTGCTTTGGGATACTGCTGGAACTAAAACCGCATAACATTCGCACTGTTTGTCCAACTAGGATCAACCTACCCATTAGGGCTTTGGGTTGCAGGGTTAACTGAAGCTGAATGGGAAGTATCCCTGCCCTCAGTGACTGGTCTGCCCTTCCAAGTCCAGCTGATAAGTCACGTTGTCTGTGCTGTCATCAGCAGTGTCCTGGAATACTGCGGACACGCCTGGCTTAGTAACCAGGATAACTAACAGGGTTGATTTGTTTCCAATATTCCATTTCTGAGCATGTCTCCTTGGAGCTAGTTCAGCTCTAAGGAGATCCTGCTTACCTCACCCACTCCAGACTGCCGAATAGATTAATTTCTTTTTTTAGGAGAACTTAACATGTCAAATGCTTCTGTTGGGAGTGTGCAACTGTAACCAATACAATACAAATTTACATTTATAAAGGGCCTTTCACTTTGGGAGGATGTTTTCTGAGCAAAGGGAGCTCAGGAAGCTTTGAGGAGATTAGTGTGGGATGCGAATTTGGAGAGATTTAAGGGTGAGAATGACGATTTTAACTCAATCCCTCGGGGATGGGGAGCTAATGGAGCTGAGTAATGAGGGGTTGATAGGCTCACGAAGCCTGGTGTGGGAATGGACATGGAAACACTGCTCTGAGAAGGCAAAACATCCTTCCAATATCTTGTCTTGCTTAAGGCTTGTTAATTTCAAACCTATGTCTTTTAGCTATTGCTAATTCAGTGACAATTAGCATTGATTCCTGGGCATTCTTTCATTGTGCTCACTGGAAGCCAATTGGAATCTACCCAAATTCATCTACAACAGGAAACAGACAAGGAGGCCCTTTATTCTCAGACAAATTGAAACCTGAAGTAGAAGTAGAATGTATTGTGATAAAGAACTGTTGACTTCCAGGACATGATTGAAAGCAGAAAGTCATAATGTAAGAGGTGCAATTGAGTTAATAAATTGCATGTTAATGTTTGTGGGACATTGCTGTGTGCAATTGGCTGCTGCGTTCACCCACAAATATACAGTCAATTCACTTTACAGTGTGTTCTGTGAAGCGCTTTGGGACATCCTCCCGACGTGAAAAGCGCTATATCAAATGCAAGGATTAGTATTATTATTATTATTATAGTGTGATATGTTTTGGGGTTGAGCCAACAAGGTCACTGTTCTGGCCATGAAGTACGTGAGCAAAGCACGCACGATAAGTCCATGAGGTTTTATAGGGTAAGACGAAAGGGCGGGCACTAGAATTAAAATATCTGCCAATATCTAATAAATTAAGTATGTAATGAAGCGCTCCGAGATGTCAGTCTTAAAGTGATGAGCATTATATCAATGCAAATTGTTGTTGTTGGTGGTGGTGGTGGAACAGGTTCATTGGGCTGAATGGCCTCCACCTAGTCCTGTTTTCTGATGTTCCTGATGGGAGCTGGTTGGGATAGCTGGCATGGCACTACCGTCCTGCTAGTTTCTTGAATTTTGGGTTGAGGGGGAAAGAGCCATGGTGCATGTCAGGCAATCGACTGCTGGTAGAACACCCGCTACCAACTGGGAGGAAATGGAATTCAAGAGGAATCCCCATGCAGGGCAACAACTGGTCTGGAGATGGAGAGGAGTAGACATCTCCAAAGAGTTCCATGCCCTTTCCCCATGGTTTCAGTTGGCTTTGTGTGTTTGGTTGCAATAAAGTCAATACTTTATTTTACCAACCATGGTTCACAATATCTCCTCCAGTGCCAACACCCCAGTGGTCTCTACAGTACTACCTCAACCCTATGAATAATAATGAAAATCCTTGCATTTGATATAGTGCCTTATCACCTTATTGAGATGTCTCAAATATATTGTAAAGTGGATTGACTGCGTATTCTGTGAGCGAAACACGGCGGCCAATTGTGCACAGCAGTGTCCCACAAACAGTTGTGGACTGAGTGACCTTTTCTTTAATGCTTTATCACACCCAAACACCAACGTGATGAAGTTCCACATGTGAAACTTTTAAGGATGGTTTAAAAACTTGTGAAATTAATGGCAAATTAACAAGCTAGATTGAAAACTGTTTTAGCAAAGGGAACCATTAAAGATGGCAAATGGAATAAGTTCTTGCCTGGCGGCAGTGACTAGAAGCGTTCAACTGGGGTTTGGCTCCTGGTCCCCTCGTGTTTGCGTTATTCATAAAGGATATAGAGGAGCGTCCTCTTGGTAACATTGGAACATTTGCCAAAGATATGCAGCCACATAACTAAAAAAAATAAAAGAAACCACATTCAAAAAGATCTTAAGTAATTTAACAGATGGGAGAAACAGATTGATCAGATAAATGCAAGGTAATGCATATTGGATCAGGAAACAGGAAATATGTGTAGATGAAGAAGGGTAATCCTGTAACAGAATTGGAAAAGAAGAGGTTTGGGCACACTCAGTGAGCAGTCATTGTTACACAGAGTGATATGGCATAGAAACAGGCAATTTGACCCAACTAATTTGTGTCAGTGCTTACACTCCACATAATCCCCTACTCTTACAAGGTGAAAGTGCTGGCAAGCAAAAGAATTAAATGCTAGGTCACATTTTGATCGTCTTTGATTATCAATGAAAAATATTCTAACTTTCCAGATACCACTCATCATGCCACAATTATTACGTATTTGTGTCAATTTTGCAGTGTTGTGATGTGTTAATTAATTAATTCATTCATTTGTTAACACCTATGTGCCAGTTAATATAGGATGCCACTTTAGCAATCTTAACAAGATGAGTATTGGTTATTCATTTCCTGGCTATTTGTGGGACATTGCTGCGTGCAAATTGGCTGTGTGTACCTAAAAATACACAGTCACTCCATTTCACGGTAAAGTCATGTAACATACTTTGAGACATGTCGATGACGTGATAAGGCACTGTATCAAATGCAAGGACTATTATTATAAGTTTAACACATTGACTAGGACCTGGATGCCACATCGAAAAAATGGGCTTGGGCTGAAAATCAATATGTTTATGATTCAGGACTAGCTAAAAAGAGGCCTTTCTAAAAATGTTCATCAAAGATTTCTGCAAATAAAACTCTGGGTGATGGAATGCTGCTTTAATATTCTTCGAGCATGTTTAGACTGAGAGCACCACATTACTCCTGGTTTAATTTACTTCACTAGAAGTGTCAGAAGGCTGTAATGAAGCATTCAGGTGGGCAGCAATTGTTCTTCTGAGTGTACATAAAGGGAAAATGAACACAAACAGGAACCACAGTTGTTCTTATGCTCTACTGTCCAATCCAAAGGTCAGTTTCCCTTTTCACTATAAGATCAGTTTTGCATAGTACCCAAACTAAATTGCTTGCAGCGACTCTGACCTGTCACTGAAGCATAAAGGTTCAAGGGTGGAATTATTGCCTAATGTTCTGTATGGGAACCAATTGAATGAATGAACTGCCTGCGGTTACAGGTTTCTGCTGAGCATCTCCTGGATCACCAGTATCAAAGATACGCAGTGAAGTGCCACTAGTGCTGTCTGCTTGCACTGAATTTCACATCTCAGATCATTTTAGCACGTTTGTTCTGTTAGGTGGCATAGCAACAAAGTGCACAGGGGACAACTCACAGAGTTTAGATGTTTTGTCAAGCTGATCTTCATGGCAGGTAGAAAGGTACATTTTTCATACTGAAGGCAAACTGCTCACTTTGTTCCAGGTATGCTTTATCCAACAATGCTTGGGTAACAGAGCGTGATTTGAGAACAAGTGGGCAGTGCGGTGTGATACAAGCTTTCTGATCTCACCTGTGTCTCAGTCTCTGTAGGGAAGTGTGAGCAAATAGCAATCACTTCCTCACAATGACAAAACGATATTCGGAGGGAATTTCATCTCCAAACCATACCATCTCAGGAGAGGAACAGGAGAGAAATAGATGAAGAAAGCCCTTAGACCCAGTTCATCTTGTCATTTCAGAATACCCACCCTGAAATCCTCCCATTATAACATCACAAGTCCATCATCCTGGCTTCAACCATGCTTGCCAGTAACCTGTTCTACCTATTGAATATTCGTTATGCATTGGCCTCTATGCTGTACATTCAAGGAGAAGGAATAAAAACATGCAGAAAAATTCAGATGGCAAATGATTGCTATTGTGAGCTATGTGTTCTTTGACACAGCACCAGATCTCACACTTGTATAAACGGTGTTGCATGACGAACTGATGCATCTGTTGACTTAACTGGTTTGGAAATATGCATAAGTGCAACTCGACACAGAGGTCTGGAGTTGAGTGTAAGCATGCACAGGTCACATAGGAAATCTTTAAGAAATGTGGAAAGCTGATTTCTGCATTACGACAAAATTTAAGAATTTTCCAACTTAGTGTTGGGATATAGGGATTCCCCTATAATCATTTAGAATAGAGCAAGATGTTAATACAATTAATTAAACATATAATAAAAGAATGGATATAAAAATCTTGTTCTATTCTAAACGATTATAGGGGAATCCCTATATCCCAACATTAGTGTGAGATATTAAATCATAAGATGGAGTGGCTTTACAGCCTGAGACTAACTAGAATTGTTGTGCCTATTGTAGCAAAGAAATATTTAAAATTAAATTTCAAAATCACTTGCGGAAACGTCAGAGATAATGATTAAAAAATTGAGATACCACTCCACAAAGGCTTGGGTAAATAACATTAATTTAATAGAGAAACAAGACTATTAAACAAAAGATTTACTCATGAAAGAACTGATGACATGACAAGATGCGCCACTCCAGGGCAGCAAAGGGTTTGATAGCACCAGCTTCATGGATTATTTGAATCCAGCTAAATAGTGTTCATAATGTCATTGGAGATTCATGACATCGTCTGCTGCTGACTGTTGTGTCGCGTGCCTAATCCCTTGGACACTCATGAACAATGGGCAGACCTTGCCCCTACTATTTACATAACATCGCTGGACAGCGACATTGCTGACTGATGATATGTCTGTTGGGAAATATCAACGTTCCTCACGGTATGACCAGAATTTTTATTTTAAATCCTGAAGCGAGAAGGAACAATTCTCTATCGTACTAACATTTAACTCGTTTATTAGCACTCTTGCCTCCAGAGCAGTCGATTAAAGGTTTTTTGAAGTTGTAGTATTTAAGTACATTTTTTGCAATATATAATTATCTATACCCTCCACCATCCTCTCCCTCTCCTTCAGCTCACCCCAACCCTTGAGCATTCAGTCTTGAGCTTCCAGTCAGCACTTTTAGATGTTGTTTGGACGTGAAAGGTGTTATGTAAATGTAAGGTGTTTTAAAATTACAGGCTCTCAATCTGCTGCAGGACTGAGGGAGTGCTGTACTGCTAATAGTATGACTCTATGGATGTGGTAGCCAACTGAGATTGTGTCTGCCTTATCTATTGATTCCAGTGAATGCTAAAGATCCCATGACACCGTTGTAAAATAGAATAGGGGATTCTCCTGGTGTCTTGGTCAATATCCCTCCACCATCAAAATTTACCACTGAATAAACATGATATAGCCATCTCTCCCAACACTCTTTGTGGGAAGCTGAAGGAGAAAAATTGACTGACACGTCAACAGTCACTGCATTTCAAGTAACTCACTGTGTGAAATGCTTTGAAAGATATCAGCATGATAAGCCACATCACAAGCAAGTATTACTTTCATTAATAACACCTACTGAAGTGAAAATCTTCACAGCATTGAGCTTTCTTACAGTATATATTTTGACAGAATGCTCGGTTTACATGCTGGTTGTGATTTCTGTCAAGGCTTTAATGGACCTTCACTCACGACTGGTTAAAATGCACTCTTTGTGCCTGACCTAGTTGCAAGATGTGTCCCTGTGAAAATACAGCAGTACTTGGGAAAAAAAATCAATGGTTTGGCTAAAAGTGTACATCGAGGAACAATTCCGATTAATTTCAGGATTATTTGATGCGTTTTTTGGGGGTCGATTCGAAACACACAAAAAATCCCCAGGAACAAGAGAGGCCTGGCAGCCTGCTCCATGACTTAGGCCCTGGTGTGGATGGTGGAACTTCTGTGATTCTCCTCATTTTGCTTCCCTTATAATGCAACTGAGGAAAAAGAGTCATGTGAGGGGGAGGGGGCAATTCATTTCCCCACTTTCGTGTCTTGCTCTCATGTGGAGATTGGCCTCATTTATTCCACTTACAATGATAAATTCATTCCCTGCCCTTTAAACAAATACACCCACACTCTTAAATGTTGCATTAACATCCAAAATAAGTTGCAAAAAAAGGTTTTGATCAGCCTCCTGCAGTGTTCACTGATGTGTGGGCAGCTCATCCATATCAGTGCAGGATGTGGCCTCACATCTCAGCATGCTCATTGTGGCTGACACTTTCAGGCAGTTATCAAAAAATACTTCAATTGCACTGACTTTAGCTCGTTTGCAGAGATTAAGGCTCATCCAAGCGCAATTTACAACGGCAGTAAATTACAGCACGTTGGGAATTTTCAATGTGTCCGATGTTAATTAGTTTCTCCTCATCCCAAGTAAATCACTTAATTGATGTTTTTAATCCACTGCCGTTAGATATTCAGCACTGGGTTAAACCTCTGTGATAAGGTGGTAACCCTTGGAGTAAAGATCACTGGCACAACTCAGAGTCTGCTGGTAAGCACCCAATCAATCAGACTTTGATCTGGTCAATGGTATAATATGGTTCTATCAAACTACTCATAATAATAATAATCCTTGCATTTGATATAGCACCTTATCACGTCTTCGAGATGTCTCAAAGCGCATCACAGAATATACTGTGAAGTGAATTGACTGTATATTTTTGTGGTCCAAACACGGCAGTCAATTGCGCACAGCAGTGTCCCACAAGCAGTTGTGGATTGAAGTGACCAATTTTTTTTGAAGGAATTATTACCCCCAGAAAAGTGATCCGCCAATCAACTAACAACTGGGTTCCTACTTACCGCTAGGTAAACCGAGGCATGTGGAGTAAGGAAACTTTCCCAGAGTTTCGTCCTGCCAGGAATCGAACCAAGATCTCTTGCTTGCTAGGCAAGTGCTCTAACCACTGAGCTACAGGAATCCAATTTTTTCTTTTAGGTTTTAACTGAGTCAAACACAATCGCACTTTTTTAAACCCAAAGGTGCTCCTGCCTTCCAAAATAACAAAAGCAACAACAACTAACAATTTACAGTATATAATGATAGCCTTGCCCTGTGCGCTGGTGAAGACTCTCAATGGGCCGAATAGCCTCCTTGTGCACCTACATTTCAATGTTTATATAATGCCTTTCACATCGGGAGGATGTCTCAAAGGGCTTCATGTGACTAAGTGTGAGGCCATTGCTGGGGGCAGCTGAGAAGGGGACGGGAATGGAGCTGAAAGGTGACTGAAAGAGACAGAAGATAAAAGTAGAAATGCAAAGACAAGCTTGAGATGTTTGTGCTCCAGAGAGTCAGTAGGGATGCCTCCTTGTACGCAAAGAATTTACTATTTGTGAATACTTTTACAGGTCATGCAAATTATCCCCATGTGTGCCATCCTGGGCAAATTACATTGACATGTTGCAAAAAGTTCACAGAAGAGCTTATTGTGGAATTAGGAACGAAGAGAAACTCTGCTCATTCTTTCCTCGGAAGATTAATTGGGTGGGGGGAATGTACAATACAACAAATTGTACATGGTCTGTGAAGCTATGAGCTTGACATTTGGATGGATTTTTCAAGTTGCATGACTTTCTGATACACCGAGGACAGATAGGGAGGAAGGTAGAGATTCAGGGTTACGAGGAGCAATTTTAGCACTGACATGAGGGAATACCTCTTTAGGCAGAGGATGATCAACAACTAGAACAGGTTACCCATTGTCTGGCCTCTACAAGACAGGTGGTAGAAGGCAGACAGTGGATATATTTAAGTAACAGCTGGATGCTTTGATTTGAAGAAGGAAGAATGGATATTCTGGAAGGATGAGATCAAATGGCCGAAAGGACTTCTTCATCCATATTTCCCTTGTTCTCTGAGAATGCCTCTCTTATGTTCTTATATTCCTGTCATCCTGAAGTCTGCCGAGCAATATAGATACATGCATGTTGCTGTCACTGTTCTAACTTCACAACAGTTGAAATTGCTCTTACAGTACTATGGTATTACTGAACATGTCGGCAGACTTTATTCTTTACTATTATTATATTATTATTTATTTTATCGAAGTGACTGGAGTATAAACAACATTAACATTTTCAAAGATTGAAAACACAAGTTATTTGAAATTATCGATTTGCTGATCTATATATATTCTATATTCAATGATAGATTCAGTGATGCAAAGACAAATGACAGCAGCTTTGGTCTAAATCCTTTCAAGCCTCACTTAAAAGTTTACCCATCAGAACATGAATCCAACTTGTTTAGTCCAGATTCTCCCATCTTCTGCTTCACATAATTTTTGATTGAACCCTAGCGTGTTGCTTATTTACTGCAAATATCACAGCCGCTCATTTATTCACAGACTTACCTATCTTTAAAGCAACAGGTACTGTTCAAAGGAAACCCATTTATAATAATAATAAACTTTTAATATTATTATGTAATAATAAATAAATGTTATAACATTATAATATACTAATCTTTGCATTTGATATATTGCCCTTCACTTCAGGAAGACATCTCTAAGTGCTTTAAACATATTATGTAAAGTGCAGTGACTGTATTTTGTAGGCAAACGCGGGAGCCAATTTGCACACAGCAATGTCCCACAAACAGTGAATGAACAATTTTGGGGGGGGGATTATTGGCGAGGATAACAACAACAATAACAAAATTACATTTATAGAGTGTCTTTCATGTCGGGAGGACGTCCCAAAGCGCTGAAAGCGCTAACAGGAGAAACTTCCTTCACTTTTTGAATAGGTCTCTGGGATCTTTAATTTCCCCCTGAACAAATAGACAGGTTAATGGTTTAATTTTGCAGCCAGTGTAATCTCTCATTGGAAGGATGGCTTCTCCGACAATGCAGTGGGCCCCTAGCATTGATTTGGAGTCAGCCCAGACTATGAACTCGAAGTCCCGACATGGGGCTTCAACCCACAGCCTTCGCTTTACTGGCTCACAAGCAATTAGTTAATTTCTTTCATTGGAAGAGTGCAGACCAAAATATCAGGAATTATTCAGTCAGCAACTCAATGCTACAGCTCATGCCCACTCGCTTGCAGAGCTCAAGCTGTGATACATGATGTTAAAATCTGCCTCTCTTCACACTGCTTTTTTCAAAGGGGTTACTTTTTTTATACAAACAACATCGTGGCAAAGCCATTTACTCTTGGTTTGGAGGGATACAATGTGACATCTAAAAACCTCATTGCTTCACTCTGCATAATGTCACATTGACAGCACAGATACGATGGGTTGAATGGCCTGCTTCTGTCCTTAAATTTCTATGGTTCTAATGATGACAACACAACTCTTTCTCCCTGCACAAAGATTGTGTCTCTCGCTTTGTCTTCCAGCCCTGATTTCTTGGAAGTTTATTCATTGAGTAGAGAAGTTGAGAGTTTGAAGATTTTATTCACTAGAGAAGATTAAGGAGGTGACTGAATAAAGGTCTTTAAGATAAGGAAAGGTTATGATAGAGTAAATTGTATGAGATGATTTTCACTGATCGCTGAGCCTAAAACAAGTGGGTATGATTTGCAATAATCACAAAAAGAATTTAAGGGAATTATTATTACTATATTGCATTTATTATATTATTAAGGGAGGTTGGAAAATTGAGCTTATGCAGATGATGGTTGGAAGGTAGGTTTCTGTGATAAAGTGCAATT
Source organism: Callorhinchus milii (assembly GCF_018977255.1). Lineage (NCBI taxonomy): Eukaryota > Metazoa > Chordata > Chondrichthyes > Chimaeriformes > Callorhinchidae > Callorhinchus > Callorhinchus milii. The sequence continues at coordinate 82,111,545 of NW_024704742.1, read as the reverse complement.
AAAGCACAGTCCACAAATTATTTCAAAAGAGAATTAAATAATATTTTTGAATAGAAAGAAAATTAAGGGAATCATGAATGATCATAAAACTGGGATTAGATTAAATGTCTGAAGGGGAGGAAAATGCCAGTGTGGCCTTGATAGGCTGAATGGCCTGTTTCTACACTGTAATGTTCTGTAGGTGAGATGTTCTCAGGTGAGATGGCATTAGGGGTTTAAACATGGTCTTCAGGGAGCAGATTAAGTAGCAGAAATAAGATGACAGGATGACCACTTCTGGAACTGTGCGCATGTGGAGACTGCGTTATGTGGGTTGTTTGTTGAACATTGCTGTGCATAAATTGGCAGTTGCATTTGTCCTCAAAACACACAGTCACTACCCTTTAGACAGTGGTGGGCAACCTGTAGCCCGTGGGCTGAAGTGATTTGCAGGGCCTTCAAGAAGTGTCCCCCACCCCTTGAACATTCGCACTAGTCTAGGTAATTCTGGGTTTGAGCAGTATTGTGTTTTCAGGCTTTCTTGATTGAATATTTCTTGATTTATGCCATAATTTATTTTGTTGGCTGACCATCAAGGTGATCCACCACTGCTTTACAGTATATCCTGTGAAGCGCTTCAGGATGTGAAAGGCACTATACCAAATGAAAGGATTTTTTTTCGGTCGGAGGTCAACTGTAATCCTTTCATTCTTCCCATGGGCAAATCGTCCACTGATATTCAATAAAGAAAACTAAAACAAGAGTAATGGCTACGAGGTGTCAACTTGACTCAGTTGGTAGCACTCTAACCTTTGAGTCAAAGGTTGTGGGTTTAAGCTCCACATTGTAACTCTGTGCTCAAAACTCATTCTGACACTCCAGTGCAAAGTTGGGAGAGCACTGCCATCCACCTGTGTCAATGAGGCCTTAAACTGAAGTCATGTTCAAGTGGACGTTATTTGTGGGAAATTGGTGTGTAAATTGGCTGCCACAGTTGCCGACAAATACACAGTCACTGCACTTCACAAGAATTCCTATAAAGCTCTTTGAAACATTTTATTGACATGATAAAAATCTATAGCAAATATGACGGATATTATTATTGTGCAATTATTAAACTTGGTACAAGTAGAACAGTAGTTTTGTCGACAAACAATGGACTCAAAAGATTTTTAGTAACCAAGTGTTCAGGTGATTTAAAGTGATTGTTAAAAAAAGTCTCCCTTTTTTGCTAAGACTCTATTTCCAGGGATCCACATTCATTCTTCCATGCCAAGCACGTTCAGATTTACTCTGCTGACTCTTAAAGCAATTGACGGGTTGCAAAAAACACATTTGAGCTGAGAAAACACCAACATTTCATTTCTAATGATCACAGTAATTTATGTTATGTAATTTACGTCAGGACAGTCTGTATTTCTGGCACCTGACAAACTACATCATGGCAAACTGCATGGCAGCCTTGCACATTTAGATTCTGGCTACAGATAACAATTTATGCAGCATTCCCAATTTAAACCCAGGAATCACATTGATGTTACTATTGATCTTATCTCATTTGAGGCTTTTTCATTTGAAACTATCATATCCTCCGTTCTGCTCTCCTGGTCTATGTCGGATTGCATTCTTAAAGCTAACTCTTAGTGTTTTAAAGACATTGATCCTGTGGTCTTTTAATCTTATGTTTGCCTGAAATACATCTGAAATAAAAACAGAATTCATCGACCTGAAACGTTAACTCACTTTCCTCTCTCTGTAGATGCTGCCTGACCTGCTGAGTATTATGAAATAATTATCTTTTAGTCTCAGAGAAAAGATAAAATAAAGTTATGAAATAATTTTCTTTTAGTCTCAGAGAAAATATTTTCCATGGCTGCCCTCTGTTTCTCATAGGGAGGAATTGGGAGAAATTTGAGAGGGAACCTGATAGGGGTATACAAGATTATTGCCAGGTTAAACAGGGAGAAGCTATTTCCATGGGTAGGGGAGTCAGTAACTAAAGGATATCAATATGATAGTCACAAGAAGAGTGAAAGGAGAATTTAGGAGATTTTTTTTCACACAGAGAACTGGGATGTGGAACACCCTGCCAAGTAAATCGTAGAGGCAGAGTTTATTATGAGTTTCAAGAGGGAAGTAGAGAGGCAAATGGAAATTAGAAGCTTGAAGAGTTTTGGGGATAGGGAGGGTCCATGGGATTTAATGAAAAACTTACTCTAAGTGATGGTATAGACTCGATGGGCTGAATAACCTCCTTCTGCGCTGTAAGTTTCTATGATACTCTAAATATAATTACAATGACAGAAAAATCACAAACTGTTCACCTATAAGAAATAACATCACACGATAAATTACGAATACCAAGGCAACAGGAGCATTGCTTCTTCTAAAGAAGCGCCACAAACAGGAGAAATATGCCACTGACTTACAGTGAGTCAGCAGCATCACAATGCCATTTATATGAAAGAAGAGATTACATTCTGATATTTATATTCATTCCTCAAATGGTTATAACACTTAGTTCGTGTTTTATTATAAATCATCCAGCTCTTTAATGACTAATTTATAATCCGTTCATTAGACCATGTCAGCTCTGCACTCATTAAGACAATGACATATACAGCAAAGCAGAGCTCTGAATGAGCCATCCAAAGCATTGCTGTGTGTGGATCAACATGGGCTTGACAGCTCACAGGTAATTCTCAGTAATTTTACCAGCTCAGCAACAGGCCTGAAGAAAATATGAACAGCATGCAAAATCACATTTATCAAACCGTCTCCTTTTATTTGTATAAGAATTGTAATGCAGAAAATGCTGACTATCTGGGAGCAAGTTACCAAACTGGAATCTAATCGAAGGATTTAGTTAATAATACAAGCTGAAGAATGTCGCTATCATCTTTACCCTGAAAGAGAAGATCAGGCTGCATTCTTTCAACATCCTCCCCAGCAAAAATCCTTTTTAAAAAAAATTTGCTCTTTCAATCATTTGTGGAATTTGTTTCTATTTTCTTATTTTAATTATTACTTTGTGCTAGCAGCACACAGCAACCTTAGTTGAGCAAAGACAAGAAAAAGAGAATTGATGTCTATGACGTCAACAACAAGATGTCATTTTCATGGCACTGCAGTTGATCAGGATTTACTTTGGTCGATCAGGAGAAAATAGTGAGCAAACGGCCGGCTTTATAAGGGTTTCTCTTTCCTCAGAGTCAAGCAAAGCAACTGACATTGCCCTGAAGGGTGAAATCTTTAACCTCTTTAGATGCTGTCCATTTCTAGCATTTGTAGCATTTTACTGTTTCCATTTCTGATTGCCAGAATTTACAATGTTTGCCGTTCACTCTTTCCAAGTGGTCTCCATCACTCAAAACAGGGCACAAATCACAAGGCCGATTTCCGTTTTGAGAATGATTCAGCATCTCCGCTGTAATTTTGCCGCACCGAAATTTTGACCGTTTGGCAAACACCATTTTGCAAGCACTTTATAACCCTCAAATAAGCATGGCCTAATTGTTTCAGATTCGACAGCATTTAACCTATGCTTGGCCCTATCTAACCTCAGGCTCAAGAGTAAATAATAGGGAACACAATGTCAGGAGAGTATTAACTGTGCGTGACTAATTCTTGATATAACTTTGTGGTGTGCCACAGCCTTGAATATCAGCCTTGCTTTCAAAGACACTAAATCTGAGAAGGATACTTCTGAAACTTGGCACCTGTACATTATGAAACTGGGTGTTTGTTCACATTTTGCTCTTTTGCTCCCAAGTCTTTTGTTCGGGATTCGTGTTTGACACTTTTGGAAGTCCCACAGTTTAATTGCTCTCCACAATGTTGTAATGTTGTAAAGCATTTTGTTTGTTTTTGTCCCAAAATAGGGATTCCTTTCCTTTCCCCACCCCCAATCCCCAGTATTTGCAAACCGGAAATCACAGTTATCACAGTAAATTCTGTTTGAGAATATTACAAATGAAGATCCCAGTATTCAATAATAATTCTTGCATTTGATATGGCACCTTATCGCATCATCAAGATGTCTCTTGATGAAGGCCCTCCATGGCCTTGCCCCCTCTGACCTGCTAACCCCTTATCAACCTCCCTCCATTGAGGAGGCTCCAGCCTGCTCCATGTACCCTGCCTGGCCCTCCTCACCATTTGCGTTCGGGCCTTCAGCCTCTCTGCCCCCACCCTCTGGAATTCTATCCTACATTCCCTTCGACTCGTTCCCTCCCTTGCCTCCTTCAAGGCCTGCCTCAGGACCCTCCTCTTTGACTGTGGCGTCAGCCACCTTCCTACCTTCTCTGCCTTTCACCCTCCCTGATCCCAGCCCCCACTTGGGTCTTAATCCCTAACTGTTCAGCACCTTGGGACGTCCTCCAGACATGAAACGCACTTTAAAAATGCAATTTTGTATTGTCTGAAAGCACCTCAAAGGATTTTACTGTGAAGTGTAGTGACTGTGTGTTTTGTGCCTCTAAACTACTAATTTCAGAGTAGTAATCGCTTATCTCGTTTTGATGAACAGACTTTGCTGTTATCATGAGGTAGGGAGTAGAGTGAATTATTTTCGTATAGAAACCTGGAATCTAATAAGATATTACATCACCCACCCAATACCATGGTAGACAGTGCCAAATACATTGCTGCTAATAAAAAGAGATTTTTCTTTTTATTTGAAGAAGAAACTTACAATTTGCTATGCTTTGTACCTAAATATATACACTATAAAAAACGCCAGATGGATAAATGTGGATTCCAGGTAGTAATCCATTCTTGGGGTACTGCTGAGAGAAACTGACCTGAGCTTGTGATTTATGATTTGAATTCTCGGTTGAATTATTGCCATGCAATGAACTGACAGCCGCCAACTACTATCTTCTATTTATACCACTTGATTGAAGAAACACCAGTAGAATCAAATATTATTTTTCCACAGAACAATGTGAGTCCAGAAAGCCGGTTTTAATTGATTTTCTTGGGCAACGTGAACTAGAAAATAAAATTCTATTTTTTTTGTAAATCTGGAAACTGGAGACTATCCATAGCCTGCTAAGGATTGTTACTTGCAAGTGATCTGGCAGCCTCACTTGTGCAGCTACTGAACACACTGCACTGCTGACAGCTGTTGTGTGTATATTTGGAGCAGTTGGGACAGAAAGAGGTGACAGCTCAAATGATCTCCTGAAACTGAAATCTCACAAAAACTGAACAAGCAGACCTGCTTTCACTTATTGCACAGGATGTGATGCCTGCATAGTCACAAATTGAGAACAGCTACCCGACACTTGATGATTAGGGAACAAGGACCAGGGATTTTAGTACCAGTTTAGTTCTCTTTTCCTACTTAAAGAGCAATTTAGTTATCCTCAACCCCTTCTCCCCCCAAAGAGTGCCCACATTGTTAGCTTCAAGAAACCTACAATGAATTCTCCTTCTTCCCTTACAAAATCATTGATTTTTCCTGAGGTCTGTTACCTTGCCCAAGTGACCTTTCTTTGTGGTATTTCAGAATTATAAATATGCACACTATAAAAAACACCATGTTGGGACTTTGAGCTCATAATCTAGACTGACACTCCAATGCAGTACTGGGGGTGTGTTTCATTGTTAGAAGTGCTATTGTTCAGGTGAGACATTAAACAGAGGGAACGAGCACAGTGTGATTCTCATTCATTACATTTATACTCTGTGATTGTGAATTCTACCGCTAATAATGTTGTCTTCCTCGCCAGAAGAGCTCTTGTGAGATTTACAATCAGTCAAATTCTTATTTAAATTAGTTTTATTTTTTGGGGTGGTGGAGGGCGGTATTGTCTCCTAAATTGTGGCAATTCTCCACAAAATATACAGTGATAAATGAATTTGCCCATTCCAAGCACACACTGACAAGATCAACACTTCAGCACCAAACACCTCCCCATGACATCCAGTTCATCTTTGTTTTTGCAAGCACTGACCTTGAACACATAATATTATCAGTGCCATTTTAACTCAATTAAAGTCCTCTGAACATCTAAACTGGGTGTAAAACATTTTTACTTCGCCAGTGCTGTACTAAGTACGTCTAAACCCATGCAAGACTTTTAAGAAAGAGTTAAATGGTCAATCAATATCAGATACAGTTTGCTGTGGAAACTCTGATCGTAATTATGGTTTTGGCCTTGTATCTGCCAGTGAGAACGTCTTCTTTACAGGAGCATCTGCCATCACCCTAAGGTGAAAATGAATGCCATAAATTAGTCAGCACTCATCAGTCATTCAAACAGTGTAAAAGACCCAAACGACCTAAGAGCACACTAGTAAAACATATAACACGAGCTAGCTTTTAGCTTGCTCTAATCACAAACTTTGATGCTGTCAGTCAGGTAGGTGCTGGCGTTCAGGCTGGTGTTGAGAGGGAGAACCTACAACAGCAGGATTAATAAGGATCAAGAATGTTTTGAAGGACAAACTGTAATTTTTATATTCTTATACAAGGAGTTTCAGGAAATAACGTTTGGAATTAGCAACCTGGCACCGAAATGTGTCTGTGAACTGAAGGCGTCCACGAGTTTGAAATAAGTGGGTCTAAAACATTTTGCTGGAAAGGACCCGTGTAAGTTATGACCTTATTAGTAAGATGACTTAAGCAATCAGGGTGAAAATTAGCAATGACAAGGGCAACAAATTGACAATTGACATCTGCAGTCAACCTCCAAGCTCAAGCTGAATAAATAGATAGAGAAATGTACAGGCAAGTAAAACAGGCTGCATGAAATCAAAATGGGATAGTGATGGGCAATTTCAATTTTCCGGAAGTGAAGCGTTGAGACCGGGGGCAACCAGTATGTTGGGATGGATCTCGAAGAAAGTTCATTTCAGCAATCAACAACATTTTCAAAATTGACAATTAAAGTGAAGTGCTGAGATCCAATAGTCCTATACACTAATAAAATTGACTGGAACATCAGAGAAACAGAATAAGTTTAGAACAAGGTTTGGTTGAAGCCACTAATCGGATTCAAATTCTTATATTTTTGACCAGTTCACACAAGGTTTCTCTGAGAATTTTCCCAATTTCCTAATTTTTTGCCACTAAATTCTCATTCCTACAATGCATTGAGGTGTTGTGGGGCATCCTCAACATCAAGACCAAATTGCACTTATATCGCACCTTTCACATCGGGAGGACATCCCAAGGTGCTGGACAGTGAAGGATTTGCATCCGAGCTGGGGTTTGGAATAAAGAGGAGTGGGGGTGGGAAGGTGGCCAAAAGCATGGTCCAAGAGGAAACTCTTGGGATGGTCCTTGAAGAAGGCAAGAATATATTCCCAATATGAAATGTTAGATAAATATAAATTTGTATTGCATTGCATCGAGTAATGAAATTGAAAATCCGAGTCTTTACCAGGGTGCACATCCATACTTGAAGAGGTATTTATCTCAGAGGTGACTATGCCAGAGAGACTTGCCGTTGACCAGCAGGGATATCAACTGAGGACAGGTAACAATAGCCCAAGGTTGTGGAAATGTGCCCAGGACAGGAAAAATAACTTGCCAGGCTCTTCATGGAAAGCAATAATGAAGCTGAACGGACAGTTGGTTTATGTATAGCTTATTTCCCTTGAGTGTATTAAACATTCTGGTTTGACGGGGCTGATCCAGGTCTGATAGGGTTATGTCTTGTCAATCTTCACAGGGTTCTGGTAGGCCACAGAATTAAATATGGCATCAGGTGTTGGCCCTGAGTCAGCCAGTAAATAATTTGATGATGTACATACGTGGTGAAAAACAATGTCACCTCTCCAGCAGCTTCCCTTCGGCAAATGTTAATAAAATGCTAGACACCCCATTTCCTGGGCTATCTGTATATCATTCCTGTGAGATCACTGGTGAAATACAATACAGTACAATTTACCATTCTATAGCACCTTTCACGTCGGTAAGATACCCCAAAACATTTAACACTACTGGGTAGGTACCCGAGCTGGGGGTAGGAGATGAAAGGGGTGGGGAGGCAAAAGTGCGGTTAATGAGGTAAGACTTGAGCCGGGTTTTGAAAGTGGGGAGTGAGGGGACAACTCAGAGGGATTCCCGGATGGAGTTCCGAAGAGTGGGAGAGAACGGCTAAAATCTCAACCACCAACAATGGGAATAGGGCATTAGACATGAAGCAGGCCAGGGGTCACGGAGGCAATTGAGGCTTTGGGTCAGTAGGGTTAGTTGAGGCTGTGGAGGTCCATTTTAGCAATTCAAGTGAATTTCACAATAGCAAAAACATTTTTATATCAATGTGTGTGTGTTTGTGTGTGTGCGCACGTGACTGTTCTGTGGCACTTGCCGTCGAGTTAGTAAAGCACGTTCACAGTGCAGTGGTACATTTAAATTCAACACATGTTGATTTAGAATCTGTTAACTCGAATTCACCTCCCATTTCTGTTTGAAATTGGAAGCTCCAATTGAATCTGAACAGATGCCACATACCGTCACAAACAAAGCCATGCTGCGTGTGTCGGGTTGACACACTATCACTTCCAATACTGCAGACTGCAAGTATTCCAGTTTTGGAACACTGCAAATTACGATCCCTTTTGACAATCTGTAGGATGAATATTAATGAAAGAACTCGGATTGAATTGTTAATCTCAAATGATTGTGGGATTCCACAAATAAAGTGTTTATTAAATAAAATGTTTAAGGTCTGAAATGCTGTACACTGTCCAGTGCATTGGGACGTCCTCCCGATGTGAAAGGCGCTATACAAATGTAATCTCGTTGTTGTTGCTTATGATTCTGAGTTGGAATTAATAGGCTCTGAAGAGTGGGGGGTTGATAGGGGGTTAGGAGGTCGCAGAGGTAGGGTGGGGCGAGGCTGTGGAGTGCTTTGTATGTGAGGAACAGAATCTTGAACTGGATCCTCTGAAGGATAGGGAGCCAATAGAGTCGGGTGAGAGTGGGGGAGATGGGGTCACGGAGTTTGGTGCGGGAGAGGACATGGGCTGCAGAGTTCTGGATTATCTGCAGTCTGGGGAGGGAGGATTTGGGAAGGCCGACAAGCAGGCCGTTTGCATAGTCGAGCCTGGAGGTGATGAAGACATGAACAAGAGTTTCAGCGGCCTGAGGGGTAGGTAGTGGCGGAGTCGGTTGATGTTACGGAGGTGAGGGAAGGCAGAGCGGGTCATGGCTTGAATGTGGGGGAGAAAAGACAGTTGATGGTCAAATAAGACACCGAGGTTCCTGACTGGCTTAGTGAATTGTAGTGAGCAACCATGGAGGTTGATGTTGCCAGAGCCTGAAGTGCAGAGGCGCTGGTGTGAGCCAATCAGTCTTGTTCACATTCAACTGTAGGAAACTTGCTCTCATCCAGGACTTGATGTCCAACAGGCAGTCTGTCAGGACAGCAGTTGTCCTGGAGTTGAGGGTGGAGGCAGAAAGATAGAGTTGGGTGTCATCCGCATACATGTGGTAGTTGACCCCATGTCTGCGGATGATGTCACCAAGGGGGAGCATGTAGATATTAAAGAGGAGAGGGCCAAGGACAGAGCCCTGGGGGATGCCAGACGTGACAGTGCAGGAGCTGGAGGAGAAATCGTTAGAGGCAACAAAGTGGAGACGGTGAGAGAGATAGGAATCGAACCAGGCAAGGGTAGATCGGTGAAGGTTGAGTAAAGCAGAGAGGCGGTGTATGAGGATGGAGTGGTCGACAGTGTCGAAGGCGGGAGAGAGGTCGAGGAGGACAAGGAAGCAGAGGGAGTCCTGATCACAGATGTTCAGAATATCATTAGTGACTTTGACCCGGGCTGTTTCCGTGCTGTGGGCAGCGCGGAAGCCGGATTGGAGGAGTTCAAAGAGGGAATGGCGAGAGAGAAAGGTGCGGAGCTGGGACGCTACGACTCGTTCCAGGACCTTGGAGAGGAATGGGAGGTCAGAGATGGGGCGGTAGCTGGAGAGGAGGGATGGATCCAGGGAAGGTTTTTTTCAAGATGGAGATGATTTTAAGAGTATCCAAACCAAACAGAGCTCCACGCATCCCACCTACATATGGAAATTCCAGAGATATTCCCTTGTTCCCACATCACTGTGGCAAAAATTTACACAACAGGAAAAAAAATCCTTTTTGGTATAATTTCCAGAGCTTTCAATACCCCCTCTCACCCGAGCCCTCTCCTGTCCTGTCCCATCCTGCACTGAGAAAATATTATAATTCTATTCTTTCAATGGAGTTATCTAAATATTATAACAATTAATAACTTGACTTTCTGATAGCTACCTTCAGAAAATCAGAAGGGAAGGAAAGCAATCATTTTGATAAGATTTCCAAACAAAGTATTTTTTTTTAAATACTTATTCTATGCCAGGTAGAATGCTTTTATTTTTCACAGAAGCATGATTAACGAGTCAACTCTAAAATAGGCACTGGGTTTATTGGGTCACTTGATTTGATCTGGGGGCACCGAAACAGTGAACACTTGTGGGGATTGAATGAAACATCTGCAGAGAGGCTGCAAATCCAGGTGGCAGCAGTACAGGCTGTTGTTTGCACTCACTCAAATGTAGGCTTATTTATTCTGTGCTGTCTGAATTGTGTATCATTGCTTCCGCAAACTAACGGTCGAGGGTGGTTGGTGAATCCAAGAGCAAGTCGAGCAAGAATTTTTGCTGTGTTTTATTTTCGGGTTTGTGTCGGTAGTTTGGGTAACATTATTAGAGCATGTTATCAAAATGTGAAAAAGCATTTCACATCCTAGTTAATTTTGTTGAACTTTCCAAGCCCAATATGAACCGTAATCCAGCAGGTTATGCATCAAAGTATTTTGGGTGATTCCCCCTTGCTACAATCCTGCACATATGAATTCCAAATTCAATTACAATTTTCATTCAGGTTTAATGAAGAAAGAAGGCTCTTCACAGTTCATTTCCATTCAACTTCCATAATCATCAAATTATGTGCTTGCTATTATGGAAATGTTTGAAACGGATTAAAAATGCACCTTTTCTATTATGCTAAGTGTGATAATATCGCCTAAGGCTTAACATACCTTATGGGGAGGTGACACCATTACATCAGAAGAGGAGAAGGCCACTCAGCTCATCAAGCCTGGTCCACCATAAACATATGATAACTCTTTATGTTTTAAATCTTAAAAGGTACAATAAAAATACAAGCTTCTTTCTTTCTTTCTTTCTTTCTTTCTTTCTTTCTTTCTTTCTTTCTTTCTTTCTTTCTTTCTTTCTTTTTTCTTTCTTTCTTTCTTTCTTTCTTTCTTTCTTTCTTTCTTTCTATCTCAGTGTCTTTGCAACATACAGCATTTTTTTCTTATTACAACCACTTTCTGTAAGCTATATTGCAGTGCATGACCTAAATAATACAAACAGCAAAACCTTTTTGTCAGAGGATGTCAAACTCTTTCAGCTTAGCAACCTCGATTGCTTATATACTTGGCTATAAATTATTTCTTGTGAGAGGTCAGCAGCTATTCAGAGGTATCAGGAGGCAAAGCATTGCTGACAATCCCATCTTTCATTGTAGTCATTCTTCCATCCTTGCTTCCCTTTCAAACTTCTCAGGTGATGTTATGATTTCCAGATGCCAGAGGGTGAGTTCTACCCAGGTACTGGAGTTTAGTGCATGTGATCTTTCCTCTGTGATCAATGTGGTTGACCTTCAATCCCCAGAATCCTTTCCAATCGCGTCGTTGCGATCTTGTGGTTAGCATCTCTGTCTTTGATAAGCGATTACATTACAGTTCAGTATCTGTGCATCTGTGTGTCTATATATGTATTAATATACACAATATATGTGTGTGTATTTATATGTATATATATGCTGAGGATTCTTCCTAATTAGGATGTCAAATATCTCAATGCTGGAGTAGAACAATGACTCGTTCAAGTGCTGCTGCAGAGAGTGCCTTGAATGAGCTGGTAGCAAAAACACCAAGGACAGTATTCACTTTCACTGCTATTAGCAGCATTATTTGAACTGATGAGTGTCTTGCAGGCATCCCAATAGCAGATGCCACTGCTCCAGACTCAGCCAAAGCCTCTTCACACATTGCTCATTGGTAAATTGCAGGAGGTTGATTTTCCTGCTGCACACCAGCTCCCTGGGGTAGTATCTATCAGCAGAGCAAATGCTCAGATGGAATTTGCCCTCTTGGAAGTGTCTATCCTCCCTTCTCTGCATGCAGATGTCCAGCAAGGCCCTCTGCTCCCATTAACTCCATCCCAAAAATTCTACAGCATACTCAATGCACAAGTTCAGTAATATCAGGTTTCGCTAGAGACTATAAACTTACTGATCTACTTGGCATGTGTTATATCCCAGCACTTTGGGATGCATGCCCAACAACATGAAAGGTCTTGCTGTTGTTGATTAAATGTAGAAACATGGACATTTTGTGGAATAAAGACTAAAACAAGATGTACACTCTTTTTGTCAAATATGGGTTTGCAGGGTTATGGGGAGAAAGCTGGTGATTGGGGTTAGTGAAAGTGACTTGCTCTGTCAAAGAGCCGGCACAGATTCGATGGGCTGAATGGCCTCCTTCTGTGCTGTAACATTCTATGAATCTATGAGTCTTTCACTAGGATTTTGATGAAGCACAATATTGTGTATTAAAAC